>NC_142130.1:48451177-49651891 GCF_024610735.1 Ursus americanus
GAAGCTGAGTAGCCATGTAGCCTGTATTGGTGTGGATCTCCTTGAAAGTGTTTGTGACCTTGTATTGCTAACCTCAGGGAGGAACTGAGGATGTGACGGAGGGAAGGACTCTTCCACCTAAACTGGAAGAAGGCTGCTTTCCACTTGGAATTGTGTCCCTGGGTAACTGTCTCTAAGTTTCTTCTTTCTTTAACTTGCAACGGTTCCCCAGTGTGGTTTTTGTAGTTACTCTGGGGGAAGCTTCTATTTAAGAGGAGTGAATTTGGTGTTAGGACACTATCTTCTCTAAAACCCGTCTCTTGTTATTATGTGGGTGGGTGTAAATCTATTCCTCAGGTAATGATTATTCTGCTTGGAATTTTATTTAGCAGCTTTGCTTTTCTCACGGGATAGTTGGCTGCAAAATGCCGGAAATAGGAAATTTACTCATTTCTTAAGAAGTAAAAAAGGGATAGCATCTTAATTGGAAGACAAAAAATATCCAATGTCAACAGTGGTTTGATGTGAAATTATCATTTGTTTTCTCATAATTGATGTCTCTTACTCTTTGCTGCTAATGTTTCACTACTAATATCCTTCAGTTCTGAGGAGGGTTGGCATGTGCTAGGAAATCAATATCTATTTATCTTTCCATCTCTTTCTCTCTCTAGTTTGGTTGTATATATTTTTCTGGTTTACCCAGAAAAGTCCTGGTTCACACTGCTGTTCCTGTGTCCCATTTGACTCAAGATTTGTTCTCTTTGCATTTTTTTTCAATGAAAATTATAGCAATTTGAATTTTATCAGTCATAGTATACAACTTTAGGAATATTTTAAGAATGTTACCATTCCCAAAGGTAAGATACCACTCCTAAATTTAGGAAAAATTTAGAGACAATTTTAAATTAAAAAATAAATATTACATTGACAAAAATGCATTATTTGGAAAAGTACCTGTGATATAATATTGGAAAGCAAAGAAACTGACTAAAGCACATGAATTGTGAGGGGTAAAGAAACTGCCTTGGACTGGATGAGCCACAGCACTTCTGCTCATGTTCCATGGGAGAGAAGGTCACAGGAACCGCCAGGATGCATGGCTGCTGGGAAATGTAGTTTCACTGTTGGCCCAGAAATAGGAAATGGGTTTGAGAAACATCTAGTCAGTGTCTGTCACACTATCTTAGAATGAATGAAGAGAAAACATGTAAGATAAATGCGGTACAAAAACAAGAAAGGTGTTATTTACACTTTACAGATAAAGAAATGAGGCTCAGAGGAACTAAGAAAATTATTTATGGCTACACAGTCAAAAACGGGCAGAATTAAGCAGAATTAAGTCCATTTGACTTCAAGTTCTGACATGTAGTATTATCTCCCAAAGCTTTCTCTGTAGTTCCCAGAAATCACACTTTATAACACCATTTGTATCTTTATGGTTAACAGAAGCTAGGATTTAAGTGATTTAGGTTATTATTTCTAATTTTACCTGAATTGTATCACTTGCATACATTTTTTGGAAGCCATGACTAAATATAAATATCAAAATGATTTAGGGGTGCCTGGGTGGCTCAGTCAGTTATGAGCCCAACTCTTGACTTCAGCTTACGTCATGATCTCAGCTTAAGTGAGATCCAGCCCTGCACCCCACCCCTCCACACCCAGTGTGGAGCCTGCTTAAGAGCTTAAGAGTCTCTCTCTCCCTCTCCCCCTGCTGCTCCCCCCACCCCCTCCAACAACAACAACAAAAAGATTTATATATACTTGTCTATCAATAATTTAGATTTGATTTAAACTTTCTTGTGAAAGTCCATTTAATACCTTAATTATACATGGACAGAATATAGCTTTTCCTTTTTTCTATGTATTTATCTATTTTATTTTTTTCTGACTTGGGACCATGGAGTTAGAAATAAAATCTCATAGGAGATTTTATCATTTTTTCTGGGTAGAGCATAAACACATAACCTAGTTTTTGCTCAGAGCTTTTCATTAGTTTTGGGGGTAAGTATAATATAAACCTGGAAGGTATCTCTCTTTATATGCATCATTCTCTCTTACATAAATAATCTTGAGACTCATAAAAGCAAAATAAAATTCTGCAATTAAATTCCCCATTGCTTTTGTTGGTTCATTTTATCAGCTGTTTGTTGACTGGTTGGTTTAATAAAACAGCTCCCTGAAAACATCTAACAAGTTGAACAATTCACTTTGCTGTTTTTCCACATTTTTTGGAAGTCAGGACATGCAACAGTTTTTTTTTTTTTTATGTAAACAGATGCTGAACGTAATTATGTGGATATTAGACTTAAAAAAATACAAGACACATATTATATAGCTTGAGTTGTAGTGGTCTTTCCTACATTTAGAGTTAGTTTCTGCCAAGAAAGATCTTACCTGACACCAGTTAGAAAGAAAGAAAAAGAAAGAAAGAAAGAAAGAAAGAAAGAAAGAAAGAGAAGAAAGAAAGAAAGAAAGAAAGAAAGAAAGAAAGAAAGAAAGAAAGAAAGAAAGAAAGAAAGAAATTAAGATTGTTGGTAGCCTTTAAGTCCTCCCTGCACATTTCTATCCGCCTCCTTTACAATTCAGAGTCCACATTTGAGCTGTCTGTGTGTTTAGAGCAAACTGGATGGAAAAAGGTGGAGAGGACACGACCATTTCTTTCCATAATGCTAACTCTGTCTTCCTTTGATTTTGCTATTCTCTACTCTATACTCAGAAACCAAAGCCTCATTTTTTTGCTTGATTCTGGGCCTGCAGACTTTCTTGCAAAAACAACATTGTTTCTCTACCTATCCTTTGTAGAAATGTGTTTGGTTAATTGTTACTCTTTCCAAGCACAAAAACCCTGTGGCTTGTCCTTTGAGGCACATGAACTAGGGAAGCATAAATCTCTGTTTATCTCAAACTACAAGTCATACATTTAGTTACTCAGCAAGAAACACGCCTTCTGTTCCAGCAACTACGTGTGCTCAGTGGTCTGACCCACAGAAAGCTCAGAGATCCCAAATCAATACTGTGCAAATGCAGCAAAGAAACTACTGCAGACTCAGCTAGGATTCAGACATGTCTGGACAAGCCTGGGATACTGTAAGGCCACCTCTCCAAAAGATTTGTTTTTCCTATGGGCCAAGATTTCTGAGAAAGTATTTCTCTCAAGAGAGTATGATCCTGTAATGAAATCTTAGTTGTCTGGAAAGATGGGTGATTTTGAATATAGCCCCAAATGTTCACTTTCATTTGACTTAGAGCCAAAATGCTACTGGATTCAGGTTTAAATCTCGTGGAGAGCATTAGGTCTGTACTTAAACCCTAAAAGACCTGGTTTTCTAAAAACTCTCAAATATAGATGCGTAAACAATGCCTTTTTTTTTTTTTTTTTGGAGCTCCCTCAAGCAGATGCAGAGATGAGAGCTCTTCCCCACAAGGTAACTGTGGTAGATGGGATTCTAGAGATGCTTTCCCTTCACCCTCGCTAAGACTTTTATCTCATGGTTACTCATTCAATCAGTAATCTAGGTACATCTTTGAAGAGATTCTGTAGATTGAGGGCCCAAGTTAGATGACTTTAAAGAATGGAGATTATCCAGGTAGGCCTGATCCTATCAGATGAGCCCTTTTAAGGCAGGGAGTTTTCTGTAGGTCAGAGCAGAAAAGAAAGTTAGAAATACGAAGCACAAGGTGGGGTTTAATATACTGTTGCTGGACTGGAATTATGAGGGGGGCCTTGTGCCAAGGAATACAGGTGGCCTTCCGTAGTTTAAGAGTGGCCCCTTTTTGACATCAGGCAAAGAAACATGAACGGCATTCCGTATTTGGTCAAAAACCTGAATGAATTTGGAAGCAGATTCTTTCCTACAGCCTCCAGCTATAAGCCCAGCCCAGAGACACCTTGATTTCAGCCTTGTAAGACCCTAAGCAGAGAACCCACTTAAGCCATGGCAGACTTCTGACCTAGAGAAGCATGACGTAATTCCTTTGTGTGAGGTCACTGTGTTTATGGTAATTTGCTAGGCAGCAATAGAAAACCAACACAGTGACTGAATATGCTGAGACTTTGTATCTTGTGGGACCCAGGCCTCAGCTGGTGGTAGGCAGTGGATGCAGATGGGTAGATGGTGAAGCAAGGGGAGAAAACACTTGGTGAGGGCTTATAAAACCTCTCTTGGGAACTCCCGGAAATTCTCCTGGGTGGAAGAAACAACCAGTGACATCTGAATTGTTATACCATCTACTCACCCACCTGTAGTCCTAGTGGCAAGAGTTCATTCTTTTTGATGGCTGAGTAACAGTCCATTGTGTGTGTGTGTGTATATGTGTGTGAACTACTATTTTGTATTCTCTGGGCAGATAACCTAGTAGTGCAATTGCTGGATTGTAGGGTAGTTTGTAGGGTAGTTCTATTTTTAACTTTTTGAGGAACCTCCATACTGTTTTCCAGAGTGACTGCACCAGTTTGCATTCCCACCAACAGTGTAAGAGGGTTCCCCTTTCTCCACATGCGCACCAACACTTGTTTCTTGTGTTGTTGATTTTAGCCATTCTGACAGGTGTGAGGTGATATCTCATTATAGTTTTTATTTGTATTTCCCTGATGATGTGTGAGGCTGAGCATCTTTTCATGTGTCTGTTGGCCATCTGGATATCTTCTTGGAAAAATGTCTGTTCATGTCTCTGCCTATATTTTAATGGGATTATTTGTTTTTTTGGGTGTTGATTTTTATAAGTTCTTTATATATTTTGGATACTAACCCTTTATCAGATAATTTATTTTCAAATATCTTCTCCCCCTTCTGCTGATTGACTTTTAGTTTTATCGATTGTTTCCTTCACTGTGCAGAAGCTTTATATTTTGGTGGAGTCCCAATAGTTTAGTTTTGCTTTTGTTTCCCTTGCCTCAGTAGACATATCTAGAAGGAGGTTGCTATCTATGGCTGATGTCAAAGAGGTTACTGTTTGTGTTCTCCTCTGGGACTTCATTGGCTTCCTGTCTCACATCTAGGTCTTTCATCCATTTTGAATTTATTTTTGTCTATGGTGTAAGGAAATGGTTCAGTTTCATTCAGATGTTGCTGTCCAATTTTCCCAACACCATTTGTTGGTGAGACTGTCTTTTTTCCATTGGATATTCTTCCTGCTTTGTCAAAAATTAATTGACCAGATAGTTGTAGGTTGTATTGGGTTCCTAACAAGGGGAACTTGATCAAAGTATGGGAGACTTTTCATTTTCACAGCCAAGATACAAATGAGTACGCAGATGATTGTAGTATGATTGTACTGTAATTTTATAAGAATTTTACTGGGAGACAATCCCCTATATGGATCTCTTGCATTTCTGCAAGTCTCTTAAGCAGATTCATTGACAGTTCTGGTTCTAGAATATCTTTTCAAGTGTGTTTGTATGGCAAACAGTTTTAGAAGATAAAGACAGTGTTTCTTTCTGAGGCAAAGGGCAGAGTTGTTTGCTGTCCAGGATAATAAAGATAATGTCTTTTTCTAGAGCAAAGGTTGGACAAATTTGTCGGCAGTCTCCTTTAAAAGTCTGGTGTTTCCGAAGCTCAGGGCATCGCAGCCATGATACAAAATCTTGTGTGACCAACACAGGTGACCAACTTGTCCTAGTTTGCCTGAGATTTTTCTGATTATTGCAGAGTCCTGAATACCAGAAACCCTTCAGTTTTGGGCACAGCAGTGAATTGGTCACTCTTGTGAGCTGCATGCCCCTGAGATTCTCCACATCACCCCCATGGGATTTGGGAAACAGGGAACCAGTGTAAATTTGAAGACCGTGCTGCCACTGTGCTATAAGTAATAACGTCCTTTGGCTCTGGTCCAGGAGTCTGGTGTCTTGGGCTAGCACCCTAAAAACTGTGGTAAGCTAGCTCAGTAGGTAATAAGTACAGTAAAATACCAGACACTTAGCAGCTATTTACAAATAAAAGTCTGGCGATTGCTGGAACTACAGTTGGGAAAAAAAAGTTTATTTTAGATTGGAGGAATGGAATAAGCCCATAAGCTTCCCTTAAGGTTTTCAAAAGCTGTTTTATGAAAGGAGTAATTCAAAAGCAAATCAACTTACGAACGTGACTTTGTAGGAACTTATATTACTTCTATTTCCCTTGCAATTTTTTCTCTTCCTCATAGGTGTTTAGAAAGTGTTGTTTAATTTCCAAACATTTAGGACTTTTTCTAGTTACCTTTTTGTAATTATCCATTAGTTTAATTTCACTTTGGTCAGAGAACATATTTCAGTTCTTTGAAATTTGTTAAGATTTGCTTTGGTCAGTTTTGGCAACCATCTAAGTGCATTGTAAAAAGTTGTGTTCTTTGCAGGTATTGGCTGCAGTGTTGTCTGGATATCAATTAGGGTAAGGTAGTTTATTGTGTTGTTCAAATCTTCTCTATTCTTACTGATTTTTCTCTGTTTATTCTGTCAATTATTGTAACATTTCTAAGAATAATTGTGGATTTTTCTCTTCTGCCTTTATACATTAGATGACACAAGTTTAGGAATATTTTATCTTCCTACGTAATGGACTATTTTATCATTTATAAATATCACTCTATTTCCAGTAAAACTTGAAGTCTACTTTAGTTGGTATTAATAAAGCTATAATAGCTTTCTTTTGCTTAATTTTTGCATGGTATATATTTTTCCATTCTGTTTTAAGTTTTCTCTGTCCTTACATTTCATGTATCTTATAAACAACATTTTCTTTCTTTCTTTCTTTCTTTCTTTCTTTCTTTCTTTCTTTCTTTCTTTCTTTCTTTCTTTCTTTCTTCTTTTCACTCAGTCTGACAACTTTTGTCTTTTAATTGAAGTCTTTTGCTCCATTCACATCTCATATAACTACTGACCATAGTTGATGCGATGGACTGAATGTTCTGGTAATTAGGATTAGATGAGGTCATAATAGTGGATCCCTCATGAATGGGATTAGTAGTCTAGGAAGGAGAGCTTGCTTCACTCTGCTCTCTGCCATATGAGGATACAATTGGAAATCACCAGTCTGCAACTTGGAAGAGGAGTCTCACCAGAGCTCAACCGTGCTGTCACCCTGATCTTGAACTTCCAGCCTCCAGAACTGTAAGAAATAAATTCCTATAAGCTATCCAGCCTTTGATGTTTTGTTGTAGCTCCCCCCTGCCACCAAATTGACTAAAACAATTGGGTTTATGTCTTCCAACATATTATTTATTTTCTATGTATCCCATCTGTTCTTTGATCCTTTATTTTTCCTTTCTTGAATTACTTTGGATTAATCACGTGGTGTTTTTTGTACCATTTCCTTCTACAGGATTTTTATATATTTTAAAAATTATTCTTTTGGTGTTTTCCATAGAATTATAATATACACCCCTGTCTTATGGTGGTCTGCCTTAAACTAGTAGCTTTACTAGTTGCTGACCAATTCAGCAGTTTAATTTCATTTACCCACCTGCCACCATTTGCGCTTGTGGTGCCATATACATTAACACCATGAGGCATTAACATGAGTTGAGGGGAATTGGAATGCAGATTTTTGGATCCTTCTCTCAATTCCTTTCCTGTCTGGGATTCTGAAGCTCAATTCCAAGCCACTTTGGAAGTGCTGAATTTAGACCTCTTTTTCCTCAGTCCAATAAGACTGTCACTTTCTGTTTGAGCTATATTCCCTGTATCACGATTTGGAAAATGCCCTCATAAAAAAGCCATAGCATGAATGTAGAGCTCACCATATGTGCTTCCCTTCTCTCAGGGACTGAGAGAGTCCTGCCTGTCCTGGTTTCTTGCCAATGCCTTCAAAGAGTTGATTTATGTATGTCATCCAGCTTTTATAGTTGTTTTTGGCAGAAGAGTTACTTTAATACCAGCTACTTTATCATGCATGGCTGAGACTGGAAATCCCTTAGAACATTTTTATGAACAGAAATTTCTCCTCAACTAACATTTGGTACACCAGTGGTATAGTTCATGTAAATGCATGATCATTTTCCTTTATCTGTTTTCAAAATAATGAGATGATTCTCTAGTATCCTCTAATGTTGACCAATTATTATTATGTTTAGTATAATTTATGAACTCATGGATTTAAACATATTTATTATTCTTCAATCTATGGTAGGTGTTATTCTTAGTGATGCCCAAATTTTCCCTTCTTTGATCATTGGAAGCCTCTTTAAGTTAGCTCTGAGTCTTTTTGACATGATCCTGGTGGTTGTGGATACATTCCTTGTTCCATGTTTGACAAGACAGTCCAAGATCATCTTGTATCTCTCCCCCACCAACCAGGCCTAGAATTACCCATTTATCGAAAGGACCCAAGATAGAGTATGAGAGGAAGATCAAGGATAAGTTGTGTTACTAGGACACTGCCAATTTTCAGTTAAAGTAAGAAGGTAAAGAAACGAACCAGAGGAAAAGTTGAATATATAGGTGATTTTACTGATGATGTCAGCAAGCCTCTTGCTCAACTATAGACCCCAAGAGTTATTTCTTATCACACTTTCTTGTGGCATTGATGAAGATGTTTTGCAATGACTAGAACATTCCAACCACCAGACCAGAAAAGCCCAGATTGCAATGGAATGCCTAGAAGACTACACCCTGCACGTCCCATTCCCTGCCTGTGATCAGGGGCTGAACACAGCCCAACCGCCACCTATAATAACTGCTCTCTGCCTGCTCTCTTGGGCAGACCTCACCGAACCTCTCCTATAAAACTTGAGGTGCCCATCTTGCTGGGGGAGAGGTCAGTCTTAAAGTTTGAGACTGCCATTTCCCTTGGATGCTGGCACCCAAAATAAATTTCTCCCTTTTTCTTTCCAAACCCTCATCCCTTGAATTATTGGCTTCTCTTGCAATGAGTTTGTTGGGCAGCAGTTTTGGCAAACCAGCCGGGGGCTACGCTCTTGATTTGTCCAACCCCCTCGGGATTCCCTGGGAGGGAGCAGTTGGTGGCAGCACTAGGGCTCACCCCTTCATTTCCTGAATTAGTGACTGTGATTGATAGTTTGGTAACAATGACAATTCATGATATCTAGAGGGCAGAGAGAAAGATTCTTGGAGTTAGAAAAAGGATGAAACACTGGGTCAAACTAATGAGTTAAAGGAGAAAAGGAGGTGGGGAGTGAAAGCCTGATGAATACAAGCGTATATTATATGTTAAACCACTTAGTATATGTGTGCTTATATTTTGTCCTAAAATTTTTCAGATATTAAAAAACACCATCACAATTCTTGTGATGCATAAATTGTGTAGATAGATAGTTGCATAGATTCAAGTATTTGTTGGCCCCACCTTTGTTCTGATCAAAGATTTATCTGGAAAATATTTTTGTGCCGAGCTCAGAAAATATGACTATTTCCTTCTTTTCAATATGCTAGTCAAGTGGGAGAATTGCCAGACACTGTAGAGAAAGAATTAGTAGAATGGACTGTAATTAATTTGTAAATTTTATTTGGTAATAATTCTTCTCCAGTCACTATTCTGTCACTATTATTATAATTGCAATACATTTAAGAATATTTATTTCATCTACATTTATTAAAGAGTCTTTTTTTTAACTTTAGGTTTATTTATTTATTTATTTGAGAGAAAGAGAGCGTGAGTGGGGAGCTGGGCAGAGAGAGGGAGAGGCAATCTGAAGCGTGGAGTTGGACGTGGGGCTTGATCCCACAACTGCAAGATCCTGACCTGAGCCGAAACCAAGAGCCAGATGCTTAATGGACTGAGCCACTCAGGTGCCCCTATTAGAGTCTTAATGTGTGACCTGTTGTTTGATATTTTCTGCTGTCTTGATGGATTTTAGAGAAATTCCTGGGATGGACAGTGTAATTATTTGCAATGTTATCTTCCTGGGAAGGAGTCTCCTAGAATAGTAAAGTTTTGCTAACGAAGACAGTTGAGTAGTAAAATTCTTAATGTTGACAGTAAACTGTGTTTGTGTGCACAGGGCATGTGGTTTTGATTCTCACTAAGTCTATTGGTGGAGACAGGTAAATTACGGAAAATGTTAAGGATAAGTAACAAGTGTTTTTTTGTTTTTTTTTTAAAGATTTTATTTATTTATTTGACAGAGATAGAGACAGCCAGCGAGAGAGGGAACACAAACAGGGGGAGTGGGAGAGGAAGAAGCAGGCTCATAGCAGAGGAGCCTGATGTGGGACTCGATCCCATAATGCCAGGATCACGCCCTGAGCCAAAGGCAGACGCTTAACCGCCGTGCCACCCAGGTGCCCCAAGTAACAAGTGTTTTAAGAAAGCATGCTTGGGCAGTAGGGAGCACCATTGGCTTCACCAAGGACGTGATCTTTGAGTCTTCTTGTTGGAGTTCATCCACAGTAGAAGGAACTAGTCCAAGCTGAGAGAATAGCAGGTGCAAGGGTACAAAAGGGAGAAGAATAGGGAAAAGGTTATAATACGGCTAAACCTAATGGGCCTTTATGCCACAATGAGTTTGCACTTTATCCTGTACCAGAAGAGGGGAGAAACCACGTTGGTTGAAATTAGGTAGGGGCATGAGGCACTTAGTTAGTAGACTATAACCTGAACATTTTAAATAATTAAGTATGGTAGATTGGGGAAAGGATAGGTTAAGTGAACTTCCCAGGCCTCTAATCTTATAACTAGATGAATAGTAGAGTGGAGTAGGGTGAGGGGAAGTGAAAATAAGCAGACACCGAAGCGATGTGAATATGATGAATTTGATTTTTATATATCTCTATTCATATGTTTATCTATAGTTATGTGTGAACATATTTCTCATGGCATTTTTTAACCTCATGTATCTCTTCAGATAACCTCTCTACTTTTCCCAGATAACAAAATGTATTCCCATGTTTTTATTAGGAAACATGTATCTTGTCTTGCTGCTCTTTCAGCTGTTTACTCGTTCTGCAAGCTTTCATGTTTTCTTGAATAATGTTATATCCCCAGTGGATATTTTTATAATGAAAAGTCACACATAGGGCTTTTTCTCATAGGGATAATATTAGTCGCTTCAAGAAAGTGTCATCACACACAAATGGGCCAGATTGAAAATTAGCAGGATATGCCTTGCTGGTTGCAGCCACGAAAGGGGTTCAGTATTCGTCAACGGATTTCGACTTTAAGGGAGGAGTTAACTGAAAATCTTTGAGGAAGACACAGGTAAGATGGAAGCAGACAGATGGGGTGATGTTGGAATGAAAAATAATGGGTGGTTTGGGAAGCTACTGTCTTACACATTATGGGCTTGCATTAGCGTCTGCCAGATTAACTGAGTTTTTAATCACCTGCTATTTATTTCATGTATAATTTTAAAATGGAAATGTTTACATCCCTGTAAAGTACAAATGTTGAAATAGACACAGACTTGAATTTTTTCTTTTCTTTTCTTTTCTTTTCTTTTCTTTTCTTTTCTTTTCTTTTCTTTTTCTTTTTTTCTTTTTTTAATTTAACCAAGTTCCTTGTCTTGGGAGAAGGGAGAACAGAGTTATGGAGAGTCATGAAGCACTATCACAGTGTCTCATTTGTCTCTTTCGGCTTCAGTTTAGGTCCTCTTTACTTCATTCTTAACCTACTGAAATTGCTTCCTATCCACTGTGTCCCTATCTCCAGACTTCTTTCCTTCTGATACATTTCAAACACTGCTAGAAAGAACTTTAGACACTGTTCCCATTCCCCCAATCTTTTTTTTTTTTTTAAGATTTATTTATTTATTAGACAGAGAGAGACAGCCAGCGAGAGAGGGAACACAGCAGGGGGAGTGAGAGAGGAAGAAGCAGGCTCCTAGTGGAGGAGACTGATGCGGGGCTCGATCCCAGAACTCCAGGATCACGCCCTGAGCCAAAGGCAGATGCTTAACGACTGCGCCACCCAGGCGCCCCTCATTCCCCCAATCTTAATATGCATGTTGTTAAATTAATTAAACAAGGAGGTCATTAGCTTGATGTAACTCTAATGGCATGGTAGCCTAGTAACCAAACCAGGATCTAAGCCTATAAATGCCTCAAGGTTACAAAACCAGAACACCAAGAGGAACCAATCACAAACCGTCAACTAGGCTTTAAGCTACAGCCAATTGATAATTTCCTGTCTTTGCTTCTGCATTCTTTCTGTGTAAGTCTTTTCTCTTGCTCCTGTTGGCAGAGTGCTCCTGTCCACTTCTGGATTTGGGCCTGCCCGATTCAAATCGATTTTTGCTCACATGAACTCTTACGATTTTTAATATGCCTCAGTTTATCTTTTAGCAATGTTCTCTGAGTCTGTTTGTCCTTTCAGCCAGACCTAACTTTTGTTTTTAACTTCAATATGGGGTTGATGTGTGTTTCTGAAATTTCTTTCCAAAAGACTTGAATAAAATCCAAATATTTTACCTCAGTATTTAATACCTTCCACGATCTGGTTGCAAATTTACTATCGGCCACTCTTCCCTTTGGCCGTCATAAACCACTCCATGTTTCTTGCTCATGTCTCTTCACTTTCTTGTGGCCTTGCTGTTCATCACCAGAGAGTGGGCACCATGAGGCCTGATCGCCATGGGAAGATTTTGGAATGAATGAATCATTCATGAATCATCCATTCATTCGTCTACTTCCTCCTCAATCTCTGCATATCTAAATGCTGTGCTTGCTTTAAGGTGCTGATCAAATACCACCTTTTCCGTGATTCTTTCCCAGTTTGCTTCACGCAGAACCATGTACTCTGAGCGCTCATAGTATTTTGTTTATGCCTCTCTAGTGATGCTTATTTTCTTCCTGAAATTATTCTTTACATATTTTCTTAGAATGGGGTCTGTATTATATTTATTTTTGTGTCTACTCTAGATCCTAGACTCATGGTACTTAGTACATAGTTGGCATTAGTGTTCCTCGTGTCTATTAATAAATAAAGTTGAAAGAGAACTGGGGGGTGATTGTCACATAAATTCCTAAATCTTTAGAATAGGTGCTTTGTAAACACACTGAAGAATTTCTCTTTTTATACAAACAAAAATGAACAACAACAACAAAAAACCCCAAATGTGGTGAAAATAAAGTTACAGTCAATTTTGGGATCACCATACCAATGATTAACAACTTTGATAGTAATCACAGCCTTGCTTTATCGAAAACTGACTCTGCCAGGCCATCTGATCCCTTTAAGTATATTATCATGGGTCTTTAAAACTGCCTTGTGAAGGGCTGTATCTATTTAAATAATGAGCATAGTGAGGTTGAAGTTGACTCATATTTGCTAAGTATGTGAACTGATATTCAGATATTGATCTAACAGACTCCAAAAGCTCTACCCACAAGGCCATACCTTTGTACTTTTTGGGTTAAGAAATACTTTAGGTTAACTGAGTGAACCGTCTTGTACGATGTCCGCAGTGGAGACACAAACATGACCAAGAAATCTGGGTATCTGTCGTGACAGGCCTTAGTCTCCTTAGGGGAGATCTGATGACTATATTGCTAACAAAGGAAGAAAGTACCGTCAGTAAACTTTTAAGTGAAATCCCAGAATTTAAGTTGAACCTGGTCACCATTTTCTATAATAATTGAACACTACAATCTGGAATCCAGTGGTGAGAAGAAATCTTGGGAGTATTCCTAACTGCGCTACCTGATTACAGTTTAAAGACCTGTATATTCTGAGGACCAGGAGGTCACAGAATTGCCTTCCTCTCTGCTGCCTCATTAACCTAATTTCCCCTGCTTACTCTATCTCCATTCATCCCTGGGATATGCTAATGGTAATGTCTCTGGAGTCAATGGAAGGTAAAATCACACAGGTACAAAACAAATTAACTGCAGAATTACCAGGTTTTTTTTTTTCACAGCATTGGCAGACTTTTGTCCTTACGATAGTCTTTTCTTTTCTTTTTTTGAATGTAGTATGGCTAAGTCAATGATCTTTTCATTCTTTTAATTGTGTAATGAGTGTTCATTATCTTTCACATGGGAACTAGAGAACATTAGTTCTCTTTTCTTCTGTTTGTCTAACTGACAGGGTTAGGTGAACAAGGGATGTTCTAGCTCTTTCTTGATTGTCTTCTTCTTGTTCCTCCACTCTGTCCCTGTCAGTAGGAGATTTTTCTGCAGGTCCACTTCTTTTAGTACCTCTTAGTATTAATAATTAGTGAATGGAAATTACCCATGTTTTTTTGTATAGCAACTTATATTTTGCATATTTATTATTTTACCCTAAAAATCACAATCTGTGAAAGATAGACTAATAGTATTTTCATCTTCATTTTACAGCTAAGGAGACAGGTCATTTTCTTTTCTTTTTTTTTTTTTTTTAAAGATTTTATTTATTTACATTAGAGAGAGAGTGAGCGAGTGGTGGGGGGAGGAGCAGAGTGGGAATGAGAATCAATATGGGACTCAATCCCACCACTGCAAGATTGTGCAGGTCATTTTCCTTTTGAATGTGAGAAAAATAGCATTTGTAGTCCTACTGTCATCAGAGCCATTGATCGCAAAACTGTATCATTGTAGCAAGGGACCAGGAAATATGTAAGCTGAACTAGGTTTCCTATTTCTCATTTTCTCTTGTACTCATCAGTAAGTACAGCACTGAATTAAGACCATGGCCTTTGGACTAGGACTGCAAAAGTACAAGTCTCAACTCTGACACTTAGATACTGCATGTTATTGGGCAGGTTACTTGACCTATCAAAGCTTCAGTTTCCTGTTCTAAAAAGACGTGGATTATGATCTTTATACCTACCTCAGTGAAATCATGTTAGGAACTATTTAACTTCCAGGTCATCATCATCATGCTTACACTCATCTATTCAAACGAGGTATGTTGTGCCAGTATTCATTCATTCCTTTAACAAATATTTGAATGTCTGCTATGTACTAGACATTGTGCAGTAAACCAGACACACACAGTCCTTGCCCTGATTAGAGAGTACATAGCAAAATGTCTGAGTTCATTCAGTTATGAGAATGTGCACAGCAGAATATCTAAGAATATTCAGATGTCCAAAGTTCAGGATTTTGATGAAGAGCTAAACAGGAAATGGACAGTGAATTGCAGTAAGGGAAGAAGAAGAAAGCCAGACAACTGCACTGCTGTCCTAGAAACCAAGCCAAGAAAGTGTTTCAAGATGGTGGTAGTGATCAGTTGCATTAAATGTCCCTGACAGCCAAAGTGAGCAAGAGACACAGAATGAAACTTTGATTTTGGAAAGAAGATATCATAGATGTTTTGGATAAAGGTCATTTTAGTAAAAGGTGGGAGAAGAGAAAACAATCATTTGGTACATACAAATTTTCAGGAATGAATTTCTAGCATTCCTAGCTCATGGCTGCTAGAATTCTTCTCTTCTAAAAGAGAATATTCATCTTTTGGTAATGTGGGCAATTTACTCGAATTGAGGATCTGTAATATTGCTATCAATATATTTATTCACCTTCAAGTTTTTAATCATTGTATCAGAATTCCTGGAAATATGTCCTTTGAACTAACTTATTCACTGCTGGCTTTCTTTTATACCTACCATTCTGTAGGGTCTTATATCCAGGGACAAACATACATCATCCTATCTTATTTTCCTAATATATAGCATTTTATAATGTTTGACTAAAAACATAACTTTTGTGTCTAATGAGGTGTTGAATGCACTAAGAACATCTAGCCATGTTAAGGAACTCATGTGCCCTCATTTTCAGACATCTTTTTTTTTTTTAAAGATTTTATTTATTTATTTGACAGACAGAGAGACAGCCAGCGAGAGGGGGAACACAAGCAGGGGGAGTGGGAGAGGAAGAAGCAGGCTCATAGCGGAGGAGCCTGATGTGGGGCTCGATCCCACAACACCGGGATCACGCCCTGAGCCGAAGGCAAATGCCTAACCGCTGTGCCACCCAGGCGCCCCATTTTCAGACATCTTTTAACACATGATACTTATTTTCTCATGGCACTTATTTTCCCAGACAAGATATAGACGTCTTATCTTCTAACACTGATATAAATTATTTCTCTTAAAGTAACAAAGAGAAAAGCAAATCTGAGTAAAGCTTTCATTGATTTGCATTTTTTGGCCTCAAATATTAAAGTATACAGGTGCCTGTGTGGCTCAGCTGGTTGAGTGGCTGTCTTTGGCTCAGGTCATGATTTCAGGGTCCTGGGATCAAGCCCCACATTGAGCTCCTTGCTCAGCAGGGAGTCTGTTTCTCTGTCTGCCCCCTCTTCACCCCTGTTGATGCTCCCTTGCACTCTCTCTCTTTCTCTCAAATAAATGAAATCTTAAAAAAAAATAAAGTATATAATGACTTCTGGCATTGATTTCTTGTTTGGAGATAAATATTGCAAGATTCGAGAGATGGTGTATGGGCTTGCTTTTGAGCTTTCTTGTCAGGGCTAGGGTATCTAACTTTAAGAAAGAATCACCCTCATGTTTGACGCAGGACACAGGAACTCTCTCTAGAAGTTATAAATGATATTTCAGCCTGAATTGGTTGATCAAATTGTTAGAGCCAAAGGGAATCTATTCAGGGAGATCTTAACACCTTTTTAAAAAAGGTTTAAAATTTTGCTTCCATTAAAAAATTACCATAAAAAGAATATATGATATTTGTGATAATGACGTATGAAATACCTGACATTTGATGGTGGTATTTTCTCCTTGTTATGGTAAGAACATGACATAAGAGAAACCTAGTATCTTAATTTTAGAAAACAAATGTAATAAAGATTTAGAGAACAGGTAGGCTTGTTTCGTTCTGTTTTAATATCAGTGCAAGCATATTATAAGTGAATGAAGCAGGAGTTTGTTTTTCAATAAAAGCCTTATTTTAAGTCTTCTTTATTAATATCTAGTGATGTAGAAATTGGTTTTATTGGTGACAAATAACAGATCCTTTTAACATTTGAAAAGAAGAAAATGCTGTTTGCTTAGCGTTTTGATTTGTAAAGACAGAATTTTGAAAATGAATCCCTTCCAGATTTTTTACTTATGAAAGGTCCTTACATGAGAACAGTCTCCTAAATCTAGTGGCTCTTTCGCTCTGCATTCCTAACCAAGAGTTACAATAACAAGCGTTTCCCCCAGGGATGAGTTACCTGACTTAAGTAGATGGACCATGAGCAATTTAGGCCATTGCTTCATTATGTGAGACAGAATATGTTATCACTAGCTTCACAGTACCATTTTCACGGAAGCTTTATTTAGAGAATCTGTAAGTGCTTGCCTATCACTGAATATTTGCCCTGAGTCCATAGGGTCAATGCTATGAAGCTATTTCCTTCAAGTAAAAGCTATTTACCCAATAGAGAAATCATAGCTATCATGTTTAAAGGTACATGAGTATCTAAGAAAGGAATAAGGCCTCCAGTTCACACTGGGACATGCCATTTCTTCATGGGGATTGCCTTGGGGGTAATATTTTTAAAAATACATGTAGTTTCCATAGAAGATAGGAATAGCAGATCATTTGCTTCTCACTGCTCAGATTTGCTAAGACTCTTATGAAGATTTTCCCTGGGCACATGAATCAGTTTAATAATGATTGCTGCCAGTTGGTGGCTAGACATCAGACTGCCAGCCTACTCAACAGTGTTGCCATCTGCTATTTGGATTCACAGTGTGCTGCTGCTACGCACCACCTCATTAAGAACGGGACCCTTGTGAGCCATAGACAGTAGCTTATTCAAGTGAGCTGAAGCGATCTCCTCCCAAGCCACATTTGTAGAGGCTGCACGCATCTTGTCTGAGTTGGGAATTGCTCTATGCTGATCATGCAGTCTGATAGTTCGCTGTCTCTGATCATCTAGGTGTTAGTCTTTCAAGCCAGCTCCTTGTTCCAAAGTAGTGTTAAAATTAAAAAAGTGATTATTTCAAAGATTTGTAAAAAAATATTCATCGTCTCCTTTTTTGGTAATACAATTAACATCTTGAAATGATATTACCCAGTGGTTTGCCAAACACAAATATTTGAATAAGTTGAGTGTGTTATAATTCATTGGACTTTTTGGGATAGAGTTTCCAGTTCTGAAGATTTTTCAGTTTTGTGGAAATCCTACTGCCCAGTTTTTATTTCTTGAAAACTGAATTTCAAAGGCTTTCATTGTACTTTTCCTTTTTTTCTCCCACTAAATATTCGAAGACAGCTGTGAGTGCAAGATGTTGTATACGTCAGATGGAAAGGAGTGCATTTTATCCAATACCACCGTCACCTTAGAGATTTAAGCATTTTTGTAGAAAAAAAGAAAATTTATTTGCATATGTCATGTAATACTTAGACCTTCTCCATCTACCTCAATAGATAATGGATTCTGTAGCACTTAGAACATTAGACAGTTATATTTCAAAATTGGGCTGGTTTCAAATAGCAAAGGAATTCATGGGCTGGTGTTCAAGTCTCAGGCACCCCTCCCCCAACCTCCACACAAATACTCAGTTCTCACACTTGCACTTATAGGCGTCCAAAATGTGCTTTTTCAACCCTATGCTTGTTAGGTACTTGGAGAAGAAAGGTTTTAGTGAGCAAATAGAATTGGGAGGTAGAGCATCTCAGACTGGGTTTTCCAGGATTCAGACTCTGAGATGTAGTTTTACCTGTAGGAGGTTTATTAAGAAGAGCCAATGGGACCAACGCTTGTAGAAAAGAAGAAGAAAGGGAGAAGCTGAGCTGTAATGCAGGTCCAACAGCAGCTTTGGCTAGTGCCGTGGGGGAGATCTGGAGTTGGAATGACCTTCAGAGTTATCCTAAGATGGGCAAGAGAACAGCTTTGTACCCTTGCACTGATAGGTCATTGGATATGGGCAACCGCATGAAGAGGAGTGACCTGAAGTAAATTGGTTCTCTGCAGTGGGGGCAATTCCCAAAGAGGGCTGTGAGCTATAGGCTGCTTGCTCACATACTCCCAGCAAATGAGGAACAAGTCCTTCCTTTAAGGGGGATCTGGGCCCAAATATCACAATGCTGGTACATGGGCCAGGTCAAATCATGTCTTTTGGAGAGTTGCACTAAACATTCACAAAGGAATGGCTTTGAGAATTTGGTGCTAAAGAAACCTTCCCACTTCGTTTCTCTCCTAACATCAGTTCATATTTTATGGAGGTAGTGTTCCACAGAACATAATTTGGTAAATGTCTCCCCGATCTTACAGTGCCTTGCAGGCTGTGTTGAAAGGACTGAATACCTATGGTTTGCTCCAGGCAATCCTGCCCAGCAGTCCTGCTTAAAAACTTTGGTGTTGGTATATTAGCTATAGGTTTGCAAGTCCCATACTTGGGTGTGTGGGAAAAGTGACTTTATTTTTCCATAACTGAACTTAATTTATTTCTTCATCTCTCATTCTGCCTGATGGTGCGTGCGCGCATGCGCGCGCGCACACACACACACACACACACACACACACACACACACACACATTCACCAAATCCGTCACTTTAATAATTGTCCAGGTATATAGACATTATATTTTAAAATAATTTACTACAATGTCCTTTCCTCTTCTACCCAGGGCTGCAGCTAAGCTGCAGAGGACTTAGGTCACGTCATGCTTTAGGGGATATATCTGATTCTGGATTGGCATCTGTTCACACTGACTTTTCTGGTCCTCACTGATATCACCCTCCATGCTGACATCTTTTGAGATGTCTGCATTTCCATCCAGAACCTCTTCAGAGAGTTCATATCACATCTTCGCCCAAGAGGTCGCTCAGGTCTGTCAGCTATTGGGGTCATTTCTCAAATATTTTCAATCACCCCAAGATCAAGAGTTACATGGTTGACAGACTGAGCCAGCCAGGTGCCCCTCTCTTTGCAGTATTTTATAATTTACCCTGTAGAAAAATAATAAATATTACAATTGGTTTACTTCTAGGTATTTGATGTTTTCAATACTATTGTAAATTTTAAATATTTTAATTTCTCCAATTGGTCCAGTACTAGGATGTGTAATGCAGTTGATTTTGATAGTGACCCAGTATTATGATATTCTGACCTTGCTAAATTCACAGTTATTCTAATAGCTTATTTGTAGATAGTTTCAGATTTCTACCTACACAATGACATGGCTATTTATTATTATTTTATTTTATTTTATTTTATTTTATTTTATTTTATTTTATTTTATTTTATTTTATTTTATTTTGTAATATACGTTCCTGTTTTCTTTCTCTCCCTCTTTCTTGTTCACTGTCCTGGCTAGGACATTAAGTGCAATGCTGAATAGAGGTGATGCAAGTGAACATCCTTGCCTTCATTCCAGTACTAAAAGGAAAGATTCCATGCTTTACCATTAAGCTATTATGTTAGCAATAAGTTTTTAGTCGCTATCTTTATCAGGTTAGGAAAATTCTCTTCTATTTCTAGTTTGCTGATAATTTATAGTGCTAATGAGTGTTGATTTGTCAATTGCTTATTCTGCATCTATTGAGATTATCATTTTTTTCTCATTTGTTCTGTTACATGATGAATTAGATTAATTAATTTTCAAATGTTAAACCAACATCATGATGTATTAGCCTCTTTGCATATTTCAGATTCTATTTGATAATATTTTATTTAGTACTTTAGCATCTACATTTGTGAGATTGATTGGCTTCTGAGCAGGAGAGAGTTAGGTAGCTAACCTCCAATTAATTTATCACCTGGAAGCATATTGGGGGTGTTTCCTGGAAAGAAAGAAGGAAGATAACCCAGATAACCCAGGCTAATCTCCTTGTAAACATATTGATAACAGAGTTCATGTAAATAAAGTAGTATTAATTATTAGGAGGTGAGTCCTTATCTATGAGGTGTTTTTAGCAGGGAGCCCCTGATTCAGGATTGACTGTGGTAAACAAAACCAAAGTCTATGAATTTATGGCGTGTGGCCCCCAGGGAAATGTCATGTAAGTTACATAATTATCTGGGTATAAAATAGAGAAGTATCATGACCTAAAATGCCCCATGTTGTGTGAAGTGAATTCACTTAGAGAACTTATCTCTCCAGTTTAGCCAAATAGCTCATCCAATGCCAGAAGGACGGATCTGGGAAACGGTAGACACTGTTCAAGACTTCTTTCTGCTTTACCTGTCCTCTTGATTGCTTATTTTCCTGAGATTATTAGCAAAATTTTATAACGGATAAAATCTCTTATTCCTGAGAGTCTTTGAGTCTGATTTGACAATCCTGTCTTTTATGTTGTCTCAATCTATAATATCCCTCTTTTGTAAAGTCAAGTTTTGAAATCAAAGTTATGCTTGTCTCATAAAACAAGTTAGGAAGGATTTGTGTGTTCCTAGTTAGTAGAAAAATTGTGTAAGATGGTATTTTTTTCTTCTTAAATATTTAAAATAATTTACCAATGCAGTCATATGGGCCTGAATATTGCTTTATAAAAAGCTGTGGACTTCCCCTTTGGTGGAAGATGGCACAAAAGCCCCTCTTTGACAAGACAAGAGGTAGGTTGGCCCTTCATGAGATGCCTCCATTTTCTTTCCCGGTTTTCAGGCAACTGACTTTCTTGGAGTGGTGTTGCAGTCTGAGACTCTTACTACTCAACCCTCCTTCCTTCTGTCTTTCCTCTGCCTTCTCTGACTTCCTTTTTAACGGTCACAGACGTTTCCCCAAATAAATCTCTTGTAAATCTAATCCTGTCTTTGCATGTGCTTCTTAGCGGACCTGAACGAACATGTTTGGACTTTGTTTTGGCAAGTAGATACTTACGAATCAGCTCCATACTACTCAGGCTTGTTTTTAAGCCGCTTTAGGGGACTAGTGTAGATTTTACTTTCAGGCTAGTTTAGTCCAACGTACATAAGGTATAATCTTCGTAGGATCCAGTGAATGTCTGGGGTTCCCAGTGAGGAGTAGGCTGGATGGAAATTAAATGTTTCCCAACCTCATGCTGGTTTTGGGAATTAAGCTTAGTGTTCAGCAATGAACACAAAGGGATCTGTGTGCGGATTTCTGAAGTTTCTTTCTCTGCAAAGCTTCCTCGCTGGTACTACGCCCTGAAATTTCAAGACATCTCAGTTTCACTCAAGTCCAGTCTTTGCCTCCTTCACTCAGCAAGACTGCAACACGATCCAGAATGCTGAAACTCAGAAGAGCAGGGCAACTGTAGGGTCACTTTACTCCTTCTCTACAGTCATCAGTCCTTTACTGCCACTTGTCCTATGTCTGAAAAGCTACTTCACTTCCCCCCCCCCCCCGGCTTCTTGGAACCCTGACAGCCAATCTTTTTGTAAAATTTCTAATATATGTGTTTAGAGCTATAAATTTCCCATAAGCATTTGTTTTCGTAGCATCCTGCAAGTTTTGATATATTGAACTTTCATTAGCATTCATTTAAAAATATTTTCTAAATTCCACTGTGATTTATAGTTTGACTTGTGGGTCATGGGGAGTATGTTCCTTGAATTACAAGCACTTGGAAAATTTTTTTTTTTTTATTTTTACATAACTGATTTCTGGTTTAACTCATACCCTATATGATTTCAACCTTTGGAAATTGGTTGAGATTTGATTTGTGATCCATCATATGGTCAATTTTGGTGAATGTGCTGGGTGAACCTTAAAAGAATATATATTCTGAAATTTTTGGATGTAATCTTTTATATTATGTCTTATTAATATGTATGGTGCCAACACGCAGGAAATGGTAGGAGCTCAACATATATTGAAGTACTCAAAAGTTTTATCCTATTTGTGGCAATTCCAGATGAAATAAGAGAGGATAATAATAACGCCACAAGGTTTAGGCAGAGAGAAAACCATTTCTGGTAAGACAGAGCCTCAGAGAGGAACCCTGAGTTAGAGCATGAAGTTTCCCCCCCATTCCAACCAATATTAATGCCAACACTTTATGTGACGAAATCATCCCAATATTTTTCTTTCCTGTGTTTCTACCAATTTTCCCTTACTTGGTTATAAGCGCTGTATCACTGGCGCTATGTGACAGTAAAAAACAGTATTACAGGAAAGTTAGTAATGTTGATTTATAAAGCTCATAGAGACCTAAGAAATGGTTAATTTTATTTCTCCATCTTCCCCCAAACAACTCATGATTGTTTTAGAAATTACATGAGTTTAGACAATGACTAATATCTCTATCCAATGGTCTAATTTTTCAGGTAGAATCATTTTTTAATCTTCCAAGTTCTAATATCAATTTCTATTCAACATCACTCCAGGTTAGAACTATTATTAATGTACATCTTCTAATACATTTAGCCTTCCTAATTTAACCCTTTTGCCAACCTTGTTCTGGACAAAAAAAAACCCCTTTTTTTTTAAAAGATTTTATTTATTTGAGAGAGAGAGAGAGCACGCACATGTGCCAGGGGAGGAGAGGGAGAGGGAGAAGCCGACTCCATGCTGACCATGGAGCCTGATGGGGATTTGGTCCCGTGGCCCTGAGATCATGACTTTACCTGAAGGCAGAAGCTTAACCGACTAAGCCACCCAGGCGCTGGACACTGAAAGTTTGATTACAGAAAGGAGAATATGGATTTAGATGAGGCTAAGAGCACCTTCTATAGGCTTATAAAATGCTTCTTGCGCACTGTCCCACATCTCTCTAACCTCCAATTCCAGCCACAGCTCTGGAGAACAGTTTGGAGCAGGTTTCGCCCTGCTCTGTGCTTGATACGGCCTTGCTTCAGGTACGCGCCAAGAATTTAGCTTCCTGTCCCAAGGCTTCTCTGGTGCAGCAATGTGCAATGCTCTGGTACCTGGAAGGCTCTTCGGTCTTTGCAGCCCATAGAGATGGAGAAGTTAACACCCCATGGGAGCAGCCGTCAGGAAGGAGGAGATGGCCACTGAGAGGTAAATGCTTCTCCCTTTCATCCTTCAAGGATGGGCAGTTCTGAGACAAAGCTGAGTAAGGGTCTGCATGCGTGCAGTACCCATTAACAGTGGTGGGCTACTCCATAACGAGCTGTTTTGCTTGGATTTTCTTTCCATTTTACCCCTGTTCACTCCTCTCTCTTTCATTCGGCTCCCTGGGGTCACATTCCCAAATAGAATGTGTCTACCTTTGTCTCAGGCTCTGCTTTCTCAAGAATCAGCAGGCTGTGGGGGATTGTATCATGCAGGAATATAATTGTCCTTGACCTGCATATGCTACAAAGAAACACGCATTCAGTTGGCAGCACAGTTTATGGTAATTTTGATGATTTTCCATCTCTTTCCTATTTGAAAGTTCATCATCCATCCTGAAGCCTGAACACCTAAAGAAAAAAATTTGGGTTCAAATTAGCTTATAATTGAATAGGCATATTTTTTTTGTGATGATAGCTCTAAGCAGTTTTTCTTTGTGAGGGGACCCTTAGCAATTTGGTTGGAAACTTCAATCTAATAAGGAGGAACCGTCAGTCTACTTAATCAGGTAAAGCTTTTTGTTGCTTTGGAAACAGTCATATCATATTTCTTATTCTCCTTGGTTAAAAAGCTGGAGCTTTGACTGCTGTAATTTTTTTTGCCAAGAAACTCATACCTTAAAAATGTAAATTACTGGAGTACTACCAGGCCTACTTATTCATGAAAACTGAAGGAATACCCTGAAAGATATAGGGAGTTATTAGGAATAAATTAAGGTTGCCTACATGTCAGCCCTGAGAAAAACGTTAACAATGATAATGTTTTACTCATTTAAGATATTGAAGGCACTACAAAAAACAAAATTGGTAAACTTCCTTGCCCCCTCACAGGAAGTCATATTCCAGTGGTGGGGAGAGTGAAACAAGAGTAAAAAAACCTTTTTTTTTTTTTTTAAGATTTTATTTGTTTATTTAACAGAGAGAGAGAGAGCACAAGCAGGGGGAGTGGTAGGCAGAGGGAGAGGGAGAAGCAGGCTCCCTGCCGAGCAAGGAGCCCCATGAGGGACTCAATCCCAGGACCCTGGGATCATGACCTGAGCCGAAGGCAGATGTTTAACGACTGAGCCACCCAGGTGCCCCTGCCCCGACAATAGCAAATTAACTACTTAAAATACACAGCATTTCAAATAAAGGCTACAGATAAAAATAAACTAGGAAGGAAAGAATGTGCAACATTTTTGTTTTGTGTTTTTTAATCTACAGGTCTTTTTGAGGAAATAACATTTGAACAAAGACCTGAGGAGGAGAAAAGAATCAGACATATGGATAGCTGGGGATGGAACACTGGGGAAGAGGGATAAGTTATCCTAAAAGCTGGGAGATGGAAAGAAGTCAGTGTGGTTGGACAGATGTGAGCATTAGAAGATAGGGTTCAAAAGGGTGTAGACAAAGGAGACAGTGGTAGGTCACCTGAGAGAGAGGTCCTCAGTGTATGCAGGGCTATGTTATCTACCAAGGGATATTCTGAAAAACTGAGGACATTTTGATGTTACTATGATTGGGGTGGTGCTACTGGCCTTTAGTAAGTAGGCAACGTTTATAAAAGTACAGTAATGCTTAGGACAGTTCCAATCAATAAGATATTTTTCCATATTTTGTGTGATTTTAAAATGTTCTGTTTATTCATGTAGATTTATGTTAACTTCTAAATTCCATTCATAACAAGCTAGGATATTGGGATTAACTCTCCACTGAAAACAAGTAAACATCCTAGGATAAATATATTTGAACAAATTCAGAAATCTTTTGCTAATATTTTTTCAAATATTTTTCTGCCCCATACTCTCTTTCCTTGCTTTTAGTTCAATTTCATGTATGTTAGATCACCTGCTACTATTCCATCAGTCACTGATGCTTGTTTATTTAAAAACCTTTTTTTCTCAGTATATTTAAATTTAGAAGATTTCTGGTGACCTGTCTTTAAGTTTAATGATCCTTTCATTACTGTGTCCAATGCACTGATAAACCTATCAAATAATTTCAGATATTGTATTTTGCAGTTCTAGGATTTCCATTTCTTTAAAAAAAATTATCTGTATCTCTCTTGAAATTTCCTATCTCTTCATTTATTTTATCTCCTCTTTAATAAGGTTCTTTGATGCTTTTAAAAAAATAAGATTCTTTGATGCATTTGTTATGGTTACTTTAAAGTCCTTGCCTACTAATTCCAACATTTTCACTGATTTGCCTTTCTATTGATTTATGACAAAGACAGTGCTGCAGAGCAGTGGGAAAAGGACGGTCTTTTGGACCTTGGTCAGTAGGATAACTATATTAAAAATAAATAAATAAATAAATAAATAAATAAAATTAACCCTTACTTCATACCATACTTCGAAATCCATTCTACATGGTTAGATCTAACTGTTCAATGAAAAACGGTATGTTTTTAGATGTAACTTGTAACATAGATGTAAAATTCCTCTATGTAACATAGGAGTTTTTAGATGTCCCTGTAGGCAAAGATTTCTTAAGCAGGATAGCAAAGGCATGAACCATAAAGGAAGACTGATAAATCAGACTTTTATAAACATAAAAAATTTACATTTATTAACATTTAACAATGAGGTAATTAAAATGCAAGCCACAGATTAGGGAAGGGTGTTTTGGGGCAGCACTGATAAATGAAAATGGACTCACATTAGAATAAATAAGTCAAGTAGAAAAAGACAAAAACCCAATAGAAAAGAAGACTCAAAAGGTGCTTTACTAAAAGAGAATACTCAAATGACTAATAATCACATGAAAAGATGTTCTTTTTCATTAGTCATCAGAGAAGTATAAACTGAAACCACACAACCACCAAATGTTGGTGAGGGTGTGGAGCAATGAAAACTCATTATACACTGCTGGTTGGAATGTGAACTTAAAAAAGAGTTTGGCACTATTAACTATAACTAACCATAAGCATAACCTATGTCTGAGCTATTCCACTCTTAGGTATATATCTCAATAGAAATATGTACCTGTGTGATACAAATCTATCTATAGATACTATAACATACAGATATGTATAATAATGTTCCCAGTAGTATTATTTGTAATAGCCCCAAACCTGGAAATAACATGAACATCCAGTATCAGTATAAAGGACCAGTCACAAAAGATTCTGCATTATATGATCCCATTTTTATGAAATGTCCACAATAGGCAAACCTATAAAGACAGAAAGTAGATTTGTAGTTACTTAGGGCTGGAGAGGATGATGGGGCATGGCTACAAGGTGATAGCTGAAGGGTATGGAATTGTTTTGAGGTGATGAAAATGTTCTAAAATTGTGATGATCTGTCTGTGAATGTACTACAAAACTACTGAACTGCATACTTTAAATAGATGAATTGTATAAGAATTATATCTCAATATATCCATTACTTTAAAAAATAATTGTATAAAGGATAAAATATAGTATATTTATATAATGGAATGCCAAACAGCATAAAATAAAGTAAGAAAAAAAAAGACCTGTTATAAGCAATAATGATATGATGAATCTCAATTATAATATAAAGGGAAAGAACCAAATATTAAAGAAAACTTAATGGATAATTCATTTCATTGAAATTCGAGAACTTACAAAAGTAATCTGTGTATTTGAGGACAAGGCAGAGATTTTATTTGGGGGAGAAGTTGCCCCTTACTGGGCATGGGGCTGAAGGGTGCTAGGAATGGTCTATTTCTTGATTTGGATGGTGGTTGCAAGGGTATATCTGCTTTACTCTTTGAAAGTTTACTGAACTATACATTTATAGTCTCCACACTTTTCTGTATTTTGGACTTTAACAAAAGTTTCTTAAGAAATATTTTTAAAAATCTGGTTGTTCAGTAATTTGTCCTATGTATATGTATTGGAAAAAGGGCCTAAGGAATACATAAACATTTAGTTGTTTGTTTTTTCTCCTTTTTTGGTCCGTTGGGTTATGGAGGATTTTTATTTTCTTCTATATATTTTTCAGTATTTTCCCAATTACCATAGTGGACATATGTTACATTTATCACTAGAAAAAATGCTATAAAAACACAATTGCCTGACATACTCCTGTATTACCTTTATTCCAATTTAGTCACAATGTAGGAACTTCGGCTTTTGCTCCTAGAATGGAATCGAATGGCATTTTAGAGTAGAGAAGGGTTTGGCTGCGGGTCTGGGGGTTTCTTGGTAGCCTTGCTGACCGCCAGGAACTCATCAGGGGCCATCCGGCAGGGAGGAGGAGCAGAGGTGCAGGTGGAGGGACCCAAAGGATGGAGAACAAATGTAGGCAGGTCCAGAAAACTCGGTGGGTTATAGCCCTTATGGAACCTAAGTCCTTACTGCAAAACTGTTGTGGGATATGGAACGGGGTGCAGGCCAGAAAGAAGCTCTAGACTCGTGCTGGGTAAAGTGACTGATCAATCTAATCATTATAATGTGCATGTTTTTGTAAGGCCGACAGCTAAGTAGTTGTTCTTGTTGTTTTACATTTTTAAAAGGTTGTTGAAAGGGAGACAAATATGCGACAGAGACCGTTTCTGGTCTGCAAATCCTAAAATATTTTCCATCCGGCTCTTCACAGGGAAAGTGTGCCAACTCCTTGATTAAGGGACTCTAGGCTAAAGCATTTTAAGGCATTTTTAAACGTCACCTAGATTAGCGCTTGCGGGTGAGGTGCTGGGTGTGGGATGTGCCTGCCTGAGGCACTTTCAGTCAGTGGTGTCACGAGATGTGGTACTGCCCAGGCTCGTCAAATACGGGAAGGGGAATGCACTAAAGAGAGTATAAGAAACTCACCTCTGCAGAATCCAGCCCGGAAGGGGATGGCCAGGCTCCGCGGGCCCAAACGCAACTGGCTCTTCCTAGCAGGGGGCTTCAAAAGAATGAGTGGTGCTCATTGCAGCCCTCATCCGATTGCAAAGGAGGAGGCTTCCGGGCTTCTAGTGGGAAAGCATCTTTGTCACTCCCAGAGAAGCCAACGGAGCCCCCGGGGAGTTTTCTTTTCCCTTCTCTGTTGTGTGCAGCTGCGCTGGATGGTGGTCCACCCGCTGGACTTAACTTTTGGAGAAACGCAGCGGGAGTGCGGCGAGCTGCCCGGCGCCTGCGCAGTGGCCGCTGGCAGGCTCCTCTCACCGCGCAGGCTCCACCAGTCAGCTCCACGCTAGCGGTGGGGGGCGACCCTCCCGGGTCCCCGAGGGAGGAGGGAAGTCAGGGCGGAAGGACACGTACAGTGGTTTCTGCCGAACAGTTTGAGAGTTAGTTATGAACATCATAACCCTTCACCCTTAAATGTTAACAGCGTTTTCACCTGCTCAAAGGACAATTTCATTGATTTTAGCCTAATATCTAGCTATCCCCTAAGAATAAGGGATTCTTCCGCACCAAGGTTTCTCTCCCGCGGCGCTATTGGCATTTTAGGCAAGATGATTTTTTTTGTTTTGGGGTGGGGTGGGGTGGGGAGGAGCTGTTCTGCTCTTTTTACAACGCTTAACAGCATCCTTGGCCTCTACGCGCTAGATGCCAGCAGCAGCCCTCCCTTCCCCCAGCTGGGACAACCAAAAATGTTTCTAGCCACTGCCAAATGTGTGTAGGGGAGTGAGCCGCAAATCACTCCCACTGAGGACTGCTGTCCTATAGGATTACAATACAGTGTCTTTAGGCAATGTATCATAAACTCTTAAGACACAGAGTCCGAATCCACTAAACGTTATTACATTGTTATAATCGAATATATAGTTCATATTCTTATTTCCTGGATTGTCCCCCCCCCCCCCCCCGCTAAAACCTTGCTTACTCTCTTGTTGCTTGTAAAACATAAATCCAGGATTTAACAAGGATCACAGATCGCATTTAGTTATCAAGTCTCTTGAGATCCCTTAAATTTAGAACACTTCCCCAGCCTTTCTTGTTTATTTTTTTTGGCATTGACATTTTTGAAAAGTTCAGGCCAGTGGTTTACCAGAATATCCTTCAATCTGGATACTCAGATTGGTTCTTCATTATACGATTCAAGTTGAAAAAAAAATTTTTTTTAATTTTTTTGCTGGAATTCCACCTAGGTGATACTATATCCAATTTTATTTATTTTCAAAGAAGCACTTAGCTTTTTAAACAAGATTTAATTTTTAAAAGTACACTTTTCTCCCAGTGATTTGAGGTACCACATACATAAATCTCCACATTGTACTTGGGTCTATATCTATATTTTCTATTTTTTCCATTGATCTGATTGTCTACTCATGCGCTAATGTACTGTTTTAATTGCAGAAACTGTATGATATATTCCAAAATCTGGTAGGGCTAGGCCTGTCTCATTACTGTTTTCCCATTCTCTTTTTTGGATATTCTCATTTTATTTTTCCATATAAAGCATAGAATCTACATCCATGAAAATATTTTTAAAAAATTGGTATTAGTTTATGATTTTGCATAATTCTATTGAAGAGTATGGTTTTACTTTTTTTTTTTTTAAGATTTTATTTATTCATTCGACAGAGAGAGACACAGCCAGTGAGAGAGGGAACACAAGCAGGGGGAGTGGGAGAGGAAGAAGCAGGCTCCTGACGTGGGGCTCCATCCCAGAATGCCGGGATCACGCCCTGAGCCGAAGGCAGACCCTTAACGGTGCCCCTTACCTTTTCTTTTATTCACATCCCAGCTTTGTGTCTTTTAGGAAGGCTTTGAAGTTTTCCTCATAGAGGATTTGCCCATTTCTTGTTAAATTTATTCCTATAGTATTTTTCTTTTTTGTTATTAATGTATATGGGGTCATCTCTTCTATTTTTACCTATAACTGTTCATTGCCTAAATATATGAAGATACTGATTCTTTATGTCATTTTACATCTTGCTACCATATTGAACGTCCTGTTGCTTCTAGGAGTTTTCCGTTGACTCTCTTGGAAACTCTATTTTCATTTTTATGTAATAGTAGTGATTATTCATTTTAAAGCTCAAATTCCCCATCTTTGGCTTCTAGGTTCATTTGACAACCACAGATGTCTTGATAGCTTCCTTGCTTTCTGATGCTGGAAGAGTCCCAGTCTCATATTGGAGCATTTACTGGTCTAGACCAAAATCAGCCATTTCTCAAAGGGGTTCTCATTACTTTCAGTGCAGGTCGCATTTGGTGACCACAATCCATGCACTTAAGGATGTTCATGGCTAAACAGCTTGTTGTTACTTTTCAGACTTTATAATGCAAGATCTAGAAAATATATAGTTTTTCAAAGAAAAAGATAAATTATAAATTTGTGCCAATATTCCAATTCTAATGAAACATTTTAGAATTTTTTATTTAACTTATTTGATTTTATATTACATTACTTTAAGTAATGAAACACATGGTACTTAATAATATTAACAAAATTACTTACTTTTTCCTATAATATGTAGTTTCAAAATAACAGTACCAATATTACTTACCATGAAACACATGGTACTTAATAATATTAACAAAATTACTTACTTTTTCCTATAATATGTAGTTTCAAAATAACAGTACCAATATTATAGCTAATTATGAAAGTGCTAAATGCAGTTTAATGCAACTACGTTTAGTTTTTTTCAGGTTGTTTTTCTAATCTAGGTTGTTTAATTAAAAAGAAAATTAATTCCAAATTGAAAAGAAAAACAATACTTAAATATTTCTAACTTTTTGAGTGTGGTATCTCGCTCATTTATTTGTCTCATTTTTATTGATATAAATGTTTAGATCTATGAATTTTATTATGAACAGTGAGCATTATCTTGTAGACTCTGATGGCATGTTTTCATTATTTTTTTAAAAGATTTTATTTATTTGAGAGAGAGATAGAAAGAAGAGAGAGTAAAAAAAAAAAAAAAAGAAAAAGAAAGAAAGAAAGAAAGAAAGAGAGTGCACAAGCAGACTGCCCGCTAAGCAGGGAGCAGGATGTGGGGCCCAGGACCCTGAGATCATGACCTGAGTCAAAGGTAGATGCCCAACTGACTGAGCCACCCAGGGGCCCTTTCATTATTTTTTTCTAGAAATTCTCAGTATCAATTGGTATTTCTCTTTGAGCCAGGCTATGTTTAATAGAAAAATTTAAAGTTTCAAAGTGGGAATGCTTTCTTAATGTTTTGATAGTGATGGATTTTTTTTTTTTAATTTAAATTTTAGTTAGTGAACATACAGTGCAATGTTGGTTTCTGGAGTAGAATTCAGTGATTCATCACTTACATACAACACCCAGTGCTTGTCACGAGTGCCCTCTTTAATACCTGACACCCATCTAGCCGGTCCCCCCACTTACCTCCGCTCCATCAACCCTCAGTTTGTTCTCTATTGTTAAGAGTCTCTTATGGTATTTTTTTTTCTTTCCCCCTTCCCATATGTTCATCTGCTTTCTTAAATTCCACGTATGAGTGAGATCATATGGTGTTTGTCTTTCTGACTGACATATTTCACTTTAGCAAAATGCACTCTAGCTCTGGGGTGCCTGGGTGGCTCAGTGGGTTGGGTGTCTGCCTTCAGTTCATGTCGTGATCCCAGGGTTCTGGCATGGAACCCTGAATCGGGCTCCCTGTTCAGCGGGGAGCCTTCTTCTCCCTTTCCCTCTGATGCTCCCTCCATTTGTGCTCTCTCACTCTCTTTCTGTCAAATAAATAAATAAATAAAATCTTTAAAAAAAGAAATATACTCTAGCTCCATCCACATCGTTGCAAATGGCAAGATTTCATTTTTTTTGATGGCTGAGTAATATTTCATTATGTGTATCTATATATCTATATCTATCTATCTATCTATCTATCTATCTATCTATCTATCTATACCACTCCTCTTTATCCATTCACCAGTCAATGGACATTTGGGCTCTCTCCACAGTTTGGGTATTGTTGGTAATGTTGCTATAAACATTGGGGGATGTGTACCCCTTTGAATCTGTATTTTTGTATACTTTGGGTAAATTGGATTTTTACTTTTATTATATTGTTGATGCAGAATGTTATTTGTATTTTTCTTTATGTAATTATTTTAGGTACACATGTGTTTATATGTAAAGAGCCAATTATTGTAAATGATTTTTTGTACAATTTTTTTTTTTTGTCTTGGACTAAGAGAAGTGTACTAAAGTTTGCTATTATTTATGTATTTCTATCTTTGAATATCTTGTAGTTTCTGCTATATGAAAGGAGCTACTGTATTATTTGTTGCATATCTTTCATAAATATTTTATTTTCACTGTGAATTGTAGCCTTTAGCATTATCAGGTGCTCTTTGTTTCAGTCATGGTTTTTGGACTGAACTCTGGTTATCTGGATTTCAAAATTGCAGTTCTTTCTTTCTAGTTGCATTTTCTTGGTATACCTTTGCCCATCCTTTCTTCATTAGCAGTTCTGAATTATTTTGTTTTAGGCATGTCTTTGTCTTTTACTTCAGAAGCATAGAATTGGGTTTTGTTTTGGAATCAACCAACTTTCTTTGTCCTTCTACTAGCAGGAGCAAGCCCTCTTATTGGTTGATGTGTTTGGTCTCAGATATCTCATCTCATATTTTATTTATATGTAACATATAGCATATTTGATGATGCTAAGTGCTCTTGAGGAAAATAAAGGAGGACGGGTGAGGGCAGTATTCCATTTTAAATAGGTGGTCAGGGAAGGCCTCACTGAGAAGGTGACTTTTGCACAAACTATTGAAGTCCTTGAAGGAATGAGTCATTTGGATAAGTGAGGTAAGATTTATCCTGATGAGAGAGAATAGCTGGAGCAAAGGCCCCCAGGCACAGGACTACCTGGTATGTTTTCCAAGAACAGCAAAGAGGCTGGTGAGGCTAGAGTGGGGTATGCAGGAAGACAGTAGGAGATAGGCCAGAGGGGACAAATCAAAGAGGATCAGATAGGGCCCTGTCAGTCAGGGAGGTAACAAGACAACCCCTTCAAGAGGAATTTTGATGCTAGATGTTAAAATAATATTACTGCTGCCACTCCACAGTCATAACTCAGTAACTCCCTAGGAATACATTAATAACTCTGGGTATTCCAGCCTAGGTAGAAGAGGAAGCCAGGCTTATTGGAATTGTATTTTGGGGTATACTCAGTTTATGTATGAAAGTAGTTTCATCCCTGCTGATTTTGGGGATTGGATTACTGAACACCTGCCCAGTGCAATGGGAATGATCCTTAAATATAATTTTAATATCTCTAATATCTTATGGGGTACCTAGGTGGCTCAGTTGGATAAGCGTCTGCCTTTGGCTTAGGTCATGATCCTGGGGTCCTGGGATCAAGCCCCACGTAGGGCTCTCTGCTCAGCAGGGAGTCTGCTTCTCCTCTGCCTCTCCTCCTCTCCCTCCCCCTGCTCCTGCTCTCTCTCTTTCTCTCTCTCTCTCTCAAATAAATAAATAAAATCTTTTAAAAAATCTCTAATATTTTAGTTTCTATTTTTCATTCTACCCCCAAACACATCAGATATCACTTCACAACTACAGCTTTTTCACTATTTATCTGAAGGTGTGAGTTTACAGGGGAAGAATTTTTATTGAAATGTATCAATGAAATGTATCTTGACTAAAAATGTTCAGAAAGCATAAAAACATTAAAATTCTATACTGGGAAGCTTGACTAAAGGCCAGAACATGACATAGGAGTTTTTTGAATTCTTTCGAAAAGTCAAGTATTTGGCTTAAAACAGTTTTTTTTCTTTTTATAAAGACATCTGTTGTTTTAACAGAAAACTGTATGGCAGAGGTGGTAGAATGGGAGTGTGGTATGGGGTGAGGGGAATGGGAAGTTATAGTGGTCTGCAATCCAGAAAAAACAGTGTTCAGGATTCAAGTGGATGGGAACAGAGAAGGGACAAACTTTAAGTATATGCAAGATTACTTCTTCCTTGTCTATGTGTTTCAGTTGGCCACATTTTAATTTTCTCCTTCCTCTTTCCTCTTTTTCTTTATCTTTCACCTTTCTTTTTCTTAAGCTCAACTGTCACAGTGAAATGCTGTCTGAATAAGGCACAACTTATATAGAAAACTGAACAGTGCATTGTAAAATAGGACACAAAACAAAAGACTTCATCTGAGAGCTGAGATCATCGTAGGGTTGTACACAGACCCAGTGCAGCAATTCAACAGTGTTTCTGAGAGCCTGGGACCGGTTCCACAATTCTTGGTATGCTATTGCCCCCTGCTGTTCATGTGGAGGCACTGACTTACAAAAATGAGTTTTCAAAGCATTCCATGTTTTAGTGCAATGTTAGCATGCAATCAGAAAAAGTTAGGACACATAGTTCAAAGATTTCAAACAGTAATTTAAGCAATAGCTTTCTTTTTTTTTTTATTTTTTATTTTTTATTTTTTTATGATTTTTTATTATATTGTGTTAGTCACCATACAGTACATCCCCGGTTTCCGATGTAAGGCTCGGTGATTCATTAGTTGTGTATAACACCCAGTGCACCATGCAATACGTGCCCTCCTTACTACCCATCACCGGTCTATCCCATTCCCCCACCCCCCTCCCCTCTGAAGTCCTCAGTTTGTTTCTCATAGTCCATAGTCTCTCATGTTTCATTCCCCCTTCTGATTACCCCCCCTTTCTTTATCCCTTTCTTCCCCTACTGATCATCCTAGTTCTTATGTTCCATAGATGAGAGAAATCATATGATAGTTGTCTTTCTCTGCTTGACTTATTTCACTTAGCATTATCTCCTCCAGTGCTGTCCATGTTGTAGCAAATGTTGAGAACTCGTTCTTTCTGATAGCTGAGTAATATTCCATTGTATATATGGACCACAACTTCTTAATCCAGTCATCTGTTGCAGGGCATCTCGGCTCCTTCCACGATTTAGCTATTGTGGACATTGCTGCTATGAACATTGGGGCGCATATGGCCCTTCTCTTCACTACGTCTGTATCTTTGGGGTAAATACCCAGTAGTGCAATGGCTGGATCATAGGGTAGCTCAATTTTTAACTTTTTAAGGGACCTCCACACTGTTTTCCAGAGTGGCTGTACCAACTTGCATTCCCACCAACAATGTAGGAGGGATCCCCTTTCTCCACATCCTCTCCAACAATTGTTGTTTCTTGCCTTGTCTATTTTTGCCATTCTAACTGGCGTAAGGTGGTATCTCAGTGTGGTTTTGATTTGAATTTCCTTGATGGCTAATGATTTTGAACATTTTTTCATGTGTCTGTTAGCCATTTGTATGTCTTCATTGGAAAAGTGTCTGTTCATATCTTCTGCCCATTTTTTGATTTGTTTATTTGTTTCTCGTGTATTGAGTTTGAGAAGTTCTTTGTAGATCTTGGATACCAGTCCTTTATCTGTAGTGTCATTTGCAAATATATTCTCCCATTCCGTGGGCTGCCTCTTAGTTTTTCTGACTGTTTCCTTGGCTGTGCAGAAACTTTTAATCTTGATGAAGTCCCATAAATTCATTTTATCTTTTGTTTCTCTTGCCTTTGGGGATGTGTCATGAAAAAGGTTGCTTTGGCCGATGTCGTAGAGGTTGTTTAAGCAATAGCTTTCTGAAACGCTGAGTATCAAAGACATCACAAAGCAGCTTTTTTCCCTGACATGTTGAAAATAAATTTTTGACTCAGTTTTTTAGCTAATAAATCTGGTTTCCTATTTAAGTTTCTGAGGGGAGCAGCGCCCAGGGCAATTGAGGTAGCTTAGGGAAAACCTGGAAAAGCAAAAGCAGGGCAAAAACAGAGAAGATGTGCAAGGGAGGGGGTAATGTGCAAAAGAAGGGAGTAATAAATAATTTACGTACCGCGAGGGTAAAGCAAATCAATCCTGAATGTACTGTTTGCATTCCTCAGAGAGTGGGGTACAAACTGGACTATGTCAACAGAGTAGCCAGCATGGGTCACTTGTGAGCCTTCAGGTCTCTGCCTCTTGTTCTTAGGTTTGGTTATGGAAACTTCTCAGAACCATTAGGATGTAAATTGGGGCCCCTGAAGCAAAGCAGAGCACACAATCCTTGGAGCTGATTTCTTGGCTTACTCTGCAGTTTCTAAAGAGGTCAGGGCTATCTCCTGGGTGGAAGTCAGACGTGCGTGTTTGAGCGTGGGGTTTTATGTAACAGGTTCCAGGTTTCAGACCCCTGCGCCCTGTTCCGGGTTTCAAACCTGTTCCAGGTTTCAGACCTGTAGCACCCAAGGGCTGCTAATTCCTGCACCCTGGAGTTTCCAGTAGGATTGGATAATAAGGTGTCAGGATTCCCTCTCACTCAGTAGAAGCTTGGGGCCTTGCTTCACCATTTGGTTTTTGTTCAATTTCTGCATGAGGAATATGATTAAAAAGAATATTTTAATATTTAGAAAACTACATACATACTTACATACAAAATTTCATCCTGTTAGGATAAACTGAGAAATCCAGCCTGAACTACTCTTGAAAGATTTAGTTTTTGCTGTAAAGATCAATAAGAATGTCACTTCTAGAACTTAAGTCCCCACTCAAAGGCATAAATGATGGATTTCAAGAAATAAGAATTTGAGAAAACATTTACATGATTTATTTCAGTAACAATTAATAGGCTGATTTTTTTAATGCTTGGGGTAGTTATATTCACAGTGTTGGTTTTAGTGCCATACTATTTTCTGTTTCTCCTGTGTAACATCTTACTATTTATTTATTTATTTATTTACTAACTTAAATTTATATTCTCCACTATGGCAGGTGTTAAAGATACTGCAAAAAATAATATAGGCTATGTTCTTAAGCTTTTTATTTATTTATTTTTTTACTTTTCCCCCTGCTGTATTAAGATTATTTTATTAAAAAAATTCAAAGGAGCAGAGTGTGGAGCACTGTTTTTCTATCTCAGGCATGGATCTGTGTGCATACATCCTCCCACGTGATCTGTCACGCCCAGGTTAGCTCAGACTCCGGCTGTGGTTCCTTCAGAAAGTGCAAGACCCAGGCCTCGAGCTGGGGAGGGAGCCTGACAGGCACAGAGGGAGGTGCAGGATGGCTCTTACTCACATTGGAAGGCAGAACCATCACAATGCCTTTTTGAGGGTCCCAAACAGGGCTGGACTCTAGGGCTCCTGTGGTGGTTTTTGTCCTTGGAGAGTGCTGCCAGTTGTTGGGGGACAACCCTAGCTCCTTGAACTCCAGTCTTGGTTTCTGGGCCCTGGTCACAATGGCCTGATGTGGACTGGGTACATGGCCAAGGGGTGACAGAGTTGGGGTGCAGCTCAGGAGTGGAGAACTGGGTACATGGCTAGGGTGTGGGGAGCTGGGGGGCAGGGGGCCAAGGGCTGAACAGATGGCTGGTACAGCTTGGGAGCTGCCCTTCTGCACTGGGTCTGAAGCAGCCAAGGACAGGACAGGCGGAAGGCTGATGCTGGCACAGCTTTTCTCTGAGGACATGCACTATAGGTATGATAATTATGTAAGAAGGAGCCAAAAGTAGAAAAATAATTTTCCTATTCCTTTTCATTTTAGCATTTTATCATTCCATTCCATTCCATTCCATTCCATTCCATTCCATTCCTTCTCCTCTTTACTGTTCAGTTTTATTTGTATTTGTATTCATTTTATTTGTTTTACAAATCAGGAGTGCTGGCTATGTTTTATGTATTTTTGTATTCCCTAGTACTCCAGCACTTAATACAATGTTGGCATATATTTACAATAAGTGTCTGTTGAATGAATATGAGTACTTACTTACTAGTTACCTAGCACTATGCTGGGTCTGTGTAAACCAGATGTACATTTGATTTCAGTAAAGGAGAAGGGTGAAGTTGGGGGAAATTTATATAGACCTGGAGGGAAGTATTCGGAATATTTGTTTGTATTCAAACTTGTACGGGTAATGAGAAACTTTTTTAATGAAAAAAGCTAGAAGAGCACAAAAACTCCACCCTATAAGTACCTGAGGAAACCTCTCTTTTAATGATTTATAAAAAAAATTTTATGGTGATTTTTTCTTTTTTTAAAGATTTATTTATTTATTTTAGAGGGAGAGAGACTGCAAGCCAGTGTGCAGTAGGAGGGGCAGAGGGAGAGAGAAACTTTAGCAGACTATACGCTGAGCGCAGAGTCCTGTGTGGGGCCGGATCCCACCACCCGGAGATCATGACCTGAGCTGAAACCAAGAGACCAAGGCCTAATTGACTGCACCACCCAGGTGCCCCAAAATGTGCTTTTATTACAGTGGGGCGGGGCGGGGGGGAACCCATGGGCAGAAAGATCTGCACCTCTTTTTATAATTTGCTTATGTTGCTAATATATATGGATTTTCAACATTACTGCCTGTGCAGTTCCTTATCAAATCTGCATACACACACCTACTAAAGATAGGGTAGAAACCTGTATTAATTCGTCAGTCCCAGAGAGCAAACCTAATATCTGTTAAAAAAAAAGAAAAGAAAAGAAACTTAGTTATTTCTCTTTTTGAATCAAGAACTAACTTATCAGTCGAATTTCAGTATACAAAACTTATAGTATTTTGGAACCTGCTTTTTGCCACCTTAATTGTGCAATTCAAATTGTCTGCTCCTATTTAATTGTTCTACAAAACTGTATTGAATACCAATATAAAACAAAACTGAAGGCGTAAATGGTTCCAAAATTTCATTGAGTTACTGAGAAATGGATTTCCTTTGCAAGTGTGGTATGGGGCAGTTATATATATTTCCCAATGGTAATGCAGTATTTTATTTACTCTGTTAATGACTAGTATTTGAGAACGTTTATAATATGAATGGGACTTAATCTAAGAGAAGTTTTACATATATGAAGAGGTACTCATGTTTATTCTAACTAAGAGTACCCAATTACTATAGTTACAAAGAGGTAAACAGGGAATGGAACTGCCCAGTATTTTTGAGGCCAGTAGGTTAAGCCTGAGGAGTTGGGCCAGAATTCAGGAATAAAAGTCCACACGGGATACATGAAGCCTAATTGGGAGCTTAAGAAAAGAACAAAGCCAAAACACAAATGACTCTTTCCAGCGATGGCGATGGTGAAGTGTCCATTATTTTCCCTGGGGGGCTTTATGCTACTGGACTCCTGCAGGTGCCTGCTCAGGCCCCTGGGCCGGGTCCTCTGCGCAAGCGCCAACCAGGGAGGACCCGAAGCGGCAAAGGCCAAGGGCGCAGGCGCGCCACGACCGTCGGCTGGCGCGTGAGTCTGAGCTGTGATTATAGCCTCCTTTCTTCCTCTTCTGAAGTTCCATAGATCGACCGACTCCTTGCAGAAACTTTGGAACTGTTTTCTGGTAAGTGGTGGTGGGAATAAGGATGGAAGCAGTTCACAGACTTAAAAAAATTGACAGTAACCGTATTTTAACAGTGTAAAGGCCTCTTTGAATTTCTAGAGTTTTGGATTCTTCTTCTCATCAGACATCGTCTAAGAGTATGTTTAAAAAAGTGCCAGCTTCTGAGTTTCATGTGTGAGATGGCTTACTGTCTGGTACAGTCGCCACAGAGCATTTTAGAAGGGCTTCATTGCGTGTGCTGCCAGGCACAGGTGCTCAGGAGGCAGAACGGCACAGACCGAACGCCTTCCCGTCCTTGGGTTATTAATAATAGAATGTGAGATGAATTAAAAAAAAACAGTTTAAAGCACAGAATTAGAAGAAAAAGTGAGTACCGTATGCAGCGTTTTGTTTCTATTTCAGTAAAATATCTCTGGAGAGGCTTGGTAGTAAACGGTGGTTAAAATTGTTGAAGCTACAAAACTTCATCTCACATTATCCACTGGAAAAGTTGTAATTCGTGAAAATAGATACCCTCTGGCCACCAAGAAATCTGTCTCTGCCTCTCTTTTGCATTTAAACCCAGATCTTCTCTGGATGGCTGAAAACAATGAAAATTATTAGAGCTCCTCAAAATTGATTACTCTTGCCAAAGCCAGATTGATAGATCTGGTTGGGTTTAGGAAAAAAAAAAAAGTCCGGATGACTTTGCAAATAAAAATAAATGTGCTACCGAGGTGCTGAAAATATATCATTAAATAGCCCTAAGAGACGTCACAAATAATTTATGTATGTTTTAAGCTGGTCAGTATGAGGTTTGTATTTAAATGGCCTTTTTTCTCAATTCAGATTGCCTTAGGCTTCTGGCTATTTAAAAATATTTTGTATTCATGAACATTTCTTTTATAATTGATGTGGATGTTTGCTTACGGCTGACTCTAATTTGTGAGCTGGAAAGTTCATTTATTTATTCGTTCCCCCGTCTATTACATATTTACTGTGTGCCAGGTATGATGGTAGTGATTAGTGTTTTTAAGTGAACGTTAAAGCTTACTTATATTTTTGTAAGCTTTATTTACCTAAATTCTAAGAAATCATGTATGGAGAACAGAGGAAGGTGAGAGCAAGTGGGCCTATCACGCTTTCGCTATAGATATCTGTGGTAGCACATATCACACTCCTTTTTTTACATTAATTTCCCCTGCTGGAATGAGGGCAGAACATGGTCTGAATTTGATCATCACTGTGTTCTCAGTATGTAACAAAAAACCTGATAGAGACCCAAAAAGGATGGATGGTTTGGATAAATAAAACACCATATCAACACACACTGCTTTTTCTGAGGAATTTTTATTTTCATTGGGTGTTCAGGTCATTTCACACTGTGAGATATCTTCCCCCAAGAAAAGGCAAAATCTTTTCATAAGAACCTTTGTTATCTAAATATCTTCCTTCCAGAACTTGCCTGAATATTGATCTGAGGCACTTTGACATCTTAGTGAAATCTGATTCAAATTGTTTTTGTAATAATTAAGACCTTCAGGTTTGGACTGAGTGTTTGTTGATGTGAGAGCAGTTATTTTATACTGATCTTCATATATATATATATAATTTATATATATATAAATTATATATATAAATTATATATAGTTAAATTATATTAAAATATAATTTATATATAAAATTTATATATATAATTTATATATATATATAAAAGATTTTATTTATTTATCAGAGAGATAGAGAGGAAGAGCACGCTCACAAGCTCACAAGCAGGGGGAGTGTCAGGCAGAGGGAGAAGCAGACTCCCCGCTGAGCAAGGAGCCTGATGCTGGACTTGATCCCAGGACCCTGGGGTCATGACCTGAGCTGAAGGCAGACCCTTAGCCAACTGAGCCACCCAGGCATCCCCATTTTATTCTAATCTTAGGAATATTTTCCACTTTGCCTGTTAGATAAAAATAGGCTTTGGAGAAGCAGTTCTTTTCTGGAAGATGCTGGTGGTGGGCCCTATGAGAAACCCTTCTTATCCATTCAGCATTAGTTGCTTTCTGTGTATTCAGTGGGTTTCCATCCACATAAATACTTTTTATGAGTGCTTTGAGTATGAAACAATGCTGAAAGGAGACAGTAGTCCTGTGCAGCCAGAGGGTTATTTAATTCATGTCGGTTCTTGATCATTTTCATCTAGGTTGAGAGTTAACGGGAATACTTCGGAGTAATATTCCTGGTGCTTCATTTATCAAAGTTCATACAGAACTGTAATTTACTGTTGAGTAGTGTGCACAAAGAAACCTATCTAAAGTGAACACTATTTATATAATAGATATTATCAATTTGAATATTTATTGTGCCAGTTTTATGGCAGGGGACAGTAAAGTTTCTTGCTGTAGTAAAATTAGTATGTTATGACACGTTTTGTTTCTTTTTTTTTTTTTTTTTTGAGATTTTATTTATTTATTTGACAGAGAGCAGGAGAGCACAAGCAGGGGGAGCAGCAGAGGGAGAGGAAGAAGCAGGCTTCCCACTGAGCAGGGAGCCTGACGCAGGCTGGGTCCCAGGACCCTGGGATCATGACCCGAGCCAAAGGCAGTCACTTAACAAACTGAGCCACCCAGGCACCCCATTATGACACATTTTCTGACAAATGGAAGTAAAATATCTTGAGAAAGAGGTACCTTGTTTTTTAAAAATTTGCACAAATGCTTTATATTGGCTAGCAGCAGCCTGAACTTGGACAACTTACATTAACTCCCTTGGCCTTCAAGTGAAGATATTAATACTTACCTCGATAAATTGTTTGAAAGAACTAGACATGCCTGGCGCACAGTTAATATTCAATAAATGTTTTTGAATGATTTTGAAAGCAGTGAGGGTAATGTCTGTGCTAAAGATTTGATAAATTGCAGCTCACTTTTGCCTTGAATAAGAGTGTGTTTATGTAAATAATTGTATTTGAATCTTTGAATTTGTTAAGTGTTTAACATTTTACACTTAATTATTGTGTGATACTACCTAAAATGTTCCTAACAGGTGTTTGGGTTCCTTCTTTATTTTCCTGAAGGATTCATATCCAACATAAGGAAACTTATGACTATATGACTCAGGGTTGAGCTTCTTTAGAATCCTGAAATATTGGAATCCTAGGTTTAGATGGGGCCATTTGAATTTCTCTTTATTTATCAAACGTGTGTTAATCACTTAACACATGGGAGTAATTGTCATATGCACTAGGGCTGTAAAGATAAATAAGATACTCTTGTCGAGAAGTTATACATCTTTGCACGAACGTTTCCAGGGACTATTCACAATTACTAAATTGATTTTTAGGAATTTGTCTTATGACAATGCAAAATTTGTTCTCTTGAAACTTTCATTTATTTGCATTAGCTTTGTACTTTGGGGCACAAAAACTAAGTTTGATTCATACACACACACACACACACACACACACACACACCCAAGTTAAGCGTCGCTGTATTCTGCTACTTTTCCTCAAGCCTCTTCTCCATCTTGCTCACTCACCTGAATACCTTCCAGGTTGTCTACTTCCTGGTAGTATTCAGGGCTCCAGATGTAACTGACTAAAACAGGATAAGGCAGGGCGATCACTTCCTACATTCCTGATACTGTCCCTCCAATCTCTGGCATGATTTATATTCATAACTGAGTGATCAGTGTGTGCTATAAGATGTCCTGTCCTTACCGTATTAAAAAAATTGTATTTATTTTGCGCGTGTTATCATATAAGGTCGTTTTTGAAAAAGGATGAATGACCTCCCTATTCCTTGAGGAGCTTTTAATACACTGTTTCCAACAGTTGAAACGGGAACAATAATGAGGGCAACCTTGCTTAAGCTCCAGATTATTGAATTACCACTTGTAAGTCATTTTTGGTCCAGGTGATTAAAGTCACAGTAATTCATACATTTTCTGACAGCTAAGAGGTAAGTAGCCAAGGAAGGACTTCTATAGCTTTGAATGATCTCTTTCTATAAATTAGTCTCTCACTTAAACACTTTTTTCTTTTTGATGAACAGAGAACATGACAAGAATGGAATTGTTTTATTTCTAACTTTAAGCATTACTAAAAAAACTTAATATCCTCTCAACATTTTTTTTTTAAGTTAACACATGTGTGCAACTCTCTTAATACCAGGTGTGCTCTGACTTAGGGTTTGGGACAAGTAGCCCTGCCTGGCAGAGTACCAGAAGATGCCAATTATAAGTCAGCTACAATTTATAAGTGTGTACGCTGCTCTGCATTGCCCTTTTAATGGAGGTTAAGGACAAAGACAGATGTAGTAATTAATTGGCAGATAGGGACAGGGAAGAGACCTCTGCCTAAATAAAGGGAGCATGTTAGGAAGCACTGTGGGTAGAATTGAACGGGTGGTATGTTAATTTCCTAGGGCTACTGTAACAAGTTAACACAAACTTTGTAGCTTAAAACAGCAGAAAGTTGTCGTGTCACAGTCAAGGGGCCAGAAGTCTGAAATCAAGTTTTGGCAGGACCGTGTTTCCTCTGAAGGCTCCAGGTGGCTCATGGCAGTCTTAGTCATTCTTTGGCTTGTAGATGTGTCACTCAGTCTCCTTCTGTGTCTTCATATGGCCTGCTTCCCTGTGTCTCCTCTGTGTCTCTTTGTCTAGATCTTAAAGACAGCAGTCACTGGATTAAGGCCCAATCTAATCCAGACCTCATCTTTACTTTATTACATCTGTAATGGCCCTACTTCCAAATAAGGTCACATTTACAGGTATGGGGGGTAGGATTTGAACATATCTTTTGGGGGGTTACAGTTCAACCAACAACAAGTGAGATGGCACCAAATCATGGAACATGTTAATGATAGGTAGAAGAGTATGGGTTTTATTTATAAGCCAGGGGACCACTGGAAACTTCTAGCAAGGGTACTAATAAGACAGTTATTGCGGGAAGGTCTGCTCGTGAGCAGTATGCTTCAGTATACCGAGCTGAAGATGGAGTTGAGAAGCTGTGATACTAATTAGAAGGATGTTACGGTGTTCTAGGAAGAATGTGAAGAAAAGTTTATAAATTTTGCACTTTAGGAGCTTTCCTTTTAAGGAGGCATTCACTGTTAGGGTTGAACAAGTACGGAGGCTGCACTTGGGAATGAGTGTCTCTTTAACTGTTGTGGCCGAGGCAACTTTTCTTGGCTTACCCTAGCTGTTACCCTTCCTGGAGGATGATACACCATATGGTGAGAGAGAGCTAGAGAGACAGAGGGAGACAGCACACAGGTGCATGCGCTTGGGCACAAGAGTGAGCATGAAGAACCACGGGTTTGCAAGGCATGTAAGTGACAAAACCGTCTTGAATATCCATCCTCTGGCCTCAGCTACCAGCTGGCACCAGGCAGGTGAGATGAACCACCAAGCTGAGCCCTCCTAAATTTCTGATCTACAAACTCATGAGCGAAACAAAATGGTTGTTTTAAGCCACAAAGTATTGTTCTGCGACAGTAAATTACTCCAGCTGCCCTCAGGGCTTGCCAGTATTAACCTGCTGCTAATAGTTGAGTGTGAAATACCGGATAGCTCTATATTTACGCAGCTCTGATAGAGAAGGATATGTTTGCTACTCAAGGAGAAGGTATGAAGAAAGCGTAGAGAGAGTGTATAGTCACTGGCAGCCGAGGAAATAGAATTTAATACCGCACTTCTTCAGCTCACTGCTCACGCTACGTAGCCATACAACTTTCAACATGTGAGGTTGGCCAGAACAAAAAGATATACACACTCACAGTTTGAGTCCTTATAGAAACAAAAACCCTGTCTGTTTTGATCTATGTCATGCAGAGGGATGTGAAATTCCCATTTTAAAGCAGATGGTCTGAATTCTGAAGCTAAATGAATAAAATTGTCCTTGGATCTCATTAGCCCTCATGTGGGAAGGAGGGGAGTCCGTATAGCTATTTCTTCTTAGCTTTGAACAAATCAAGCTTTGAATAAAAGGTTTATTTTTATGAAGCCTGAATTTACTAATTTTTCATTGAGTACCACTGTTTCACGTTAATTTACACATTCTTTCAAATGGTGGTTGGCACATTTATTTATTTTCCTTTGAGGCATTTTCTAATTACTTGTAAACAGGCTGAGAAAAAAGCAAATATGGAAAAAAAAGTTAAGAAAAGGACTGTTTGGTAAAGGAGGTATATTACACGTAAAATTAAAATATAGATATTTTAAAAGCCTTCATTCCACTTTATAGGTTTCTCTGCTTGCTCCTACAAGTGGGCAGTGAGTAAAGATTTCCTGACCCATTATTCATTTCTACAGGATGTTAGACATTTTTATGACCTCCTAGAGTACTTATAATCTGTACTACACAATTTAGCACCTAATTATATTCTGTCTCATAATGTTCATTATTGTATCACTGTATGATTCTTGTCCCCTGAAGTAGGTTATATGATCTTAAAAGGCAAGGACCATATCTTATATTGTTCCTATATTTGCATTCCATCTAGCATAGTGCTGAAAATAGTACCCACTTGGGAAATTTTTTTATTATTTTATTATTATTTTTAATTTTATTATTTTTTAAATTTAAATTCAATTAATTAACATATAATGTAGTATTGGTTTCAGAGGTATAGGTCGTTGATTCATCAGTCTTGTATAACACCCAGTGCTCATTACATCACATGCCTTTGTTAATGTCCAGCACCCAGTTCCCCCATCCCCCCACCTCCCCTTCAGCAAGCCTGTTTGTTTCCTATGATTAAAAGTCTCTTATGGTTTGTCTCCCTCTCTGGTTTCTTGTTTTATTTTTTCCTCTCTTCCCCTATGATCCTCTGCTTTGTTTCTTAAATTCCACATATCAGTGAGATCATATGATAATTGTCTTTCTCTGATTGACTTACTTCGCTTAGCATGATACCCTCTAGTTCCATCCACATCATTACAAACGGCAAGATTTCATTTCTTTTGATGGCTGAGTAGTATTCTATTATATACGTATACCACATCTTCTTTATCCATTCATCTGTCTGTGGACATCTGAGCTCTTTCCATAGTTTGGCTATTGTGGACATTGCTGCTATAAACATTGGGGAGCAAGTGCCCTTTGGATCACTACATTTGTGTCACTTGGGAAATCTTAATTTAGAAGTAAATTGAGTAATTCTAGTCCCTCAAATCTCAGTGAATTTGTCTGTAGAGCATTTGTCTTTGGCTGTGGCCTCAGGGGCACAGAGACATCTCAGCAAGTTACTTTTCCTTTCCTCAAGCTTCCATTCTTTTGTGTTTAAGTGAAAGTACCAGGGTGAGGGGCTGCTTTGACTGGTACAATGACTTCTTTTTTTTTCCTTTAGTGTCAGACCAGGGCAGGTGAAAAGCAGAGAGGCATGCACCATTGGGCTACCATTATCATTCTGATGTAGGTGATGGTTGGCATTTTTCCTTTTTATTTTTCCAGTTGGGTGTCCTAGCTAATGGTGTCTGACCTGGGGAGGGGGGTGGTCTCTTTTGGTTGGGCAGCCAGGCTAAAGGTGTTGGAAGGCCTTACCTTCATCTTGTTTGGAGTGAACATGCTGTTTCTCAGGGCATCAGATTCACACTTTATGTTTTCTTATTTTGGTAAAACACACATAACCTAAAACTAATTTTAAGTGTACACATAGGTGGCATCGAGTACATTCACACCATTGTACATTCATCACCACTGTCTATCTCTAGAACTTTTTTTTTTTTGATCCCAAACTGAAACTCTGTACCCATGAAACAATAACTTCCCGTTCTCCTCTCCCCCAGCCCCTGGTGACCACCATTCTACTTTCTGTCTCTGAGTTTGACGACTTGTGGTATGTCATATAAGTGAAATCATAGTATATTTGTCCTTTCATGTCTGGCTTATTTCACTTAGTTTGATGTCTTCAAGATTCATTCATATCGTAGCATGTATCAGAATTTCAATCCTTTTTAAAGCTGAATAATAATCCATTGTATGTGGATATCACATTTTGTTTATCCAGTCGTTGGTAGACATTTGGATTGTTTCCACCTTTTGGCTGTTGTGAATAATGCTGCTAGCAGCATGGGTGTAACAAATACAGATCACATTATTATGAGCACCAACACCGATTTAATGCTTTTAGTAAGCAAGGTACCCTTCTCAGTCATTAAAATACCTGGAAGAATCAACATATCTCTGGAATTTCATAACTTAAATTTAGAGCCTTAACTACTCCTTAAGAAAATGTGGCCTAACAACTTTTTTTAGAGTAGGACTGTGACTAATACTTGGCATTCAGTAAATGTGTCTTTTTTTTTTTTAATCCTTCAAAATATTTCCAGTCTCCAGTTTTCTCCTCTGACACCGCTGCGAGGTATGTCCTTATTGCCAAGCAGTGGGACTGCTACAATCCATTCTAACTGGTTTGTCTACCCTCCCCACCCCACCCCCCACACACCTTTTCACTTTTTCTTAGAAAGCACTGCTTTGGTCATTTTACTTTACTGGACAGAACCTTTCAGTTGCCATCACGTACAGGACAAAGCTCAAACTTGTTTCTCCATCAGCGAAGGCCTCTTGTCATCTGGCACTAGCTTGTCTTTCAGGTCCCCCTTCTTTCACTTCCTTACACAAGCTCTGCTCAAATTGTCTTCTCATTACCTACTGGACAAATTGTCATCATCTCGAGTTTCCTTACTGCAGTTTGCTCCATCATGGATCATCTTTTTTTGTTCTGCCTTTAAGTTGGAGCTCAAATCTCAGTGTTTCTGCTAAATTTTTTTTAAACAACCACGTTTGAAAACGACCACTTGTTCTTTTGAATATTTGAACACTCACCCTAAGATTAATCAAGCTAATGATGTTTTTGTAATAGCTAATGTTTTCTGAGTTCTCAGGGTTGGGCTAAGTGCTTTGGTTGCACTATTTCATTGGATCTTTATTGCAATCATATGAAGTATATACTATTACCCATTATACGTATGATAAACTTGAGGCTTTGAGATGCTACCCAACTTGTCCCAAATCACATAATTACTAAGTGGCAAGTCTAGGGCTTGATCCCAAATTTTCTGTTGCTGAAGCATCATTTTCAATGTGTATCTACTGCCTTAATTAGATTATAGGTCATTGGGTGAAGAGGTTATTTACTGTTCATGGTATCTCCCATAGGAACTGTCCATGGGGTCAAAGTCAGAAAAAGATCGCTCATGGACTGGAGCAGCGCATTGGGCTAATTTTACCTTTTAATTAGCTCAGCATGGATAAGCTTAGCATGATTTTTCAACTGGTTACCTTATACTGGTGACCAGGAAGTCCTGATCAGGTGCTCTTCTTCTATCATAACACATACCACACTAATTGTATTTATCTGTTACCTGCTTATCTCCACAGCAATGTCTTTGCTTGAATTCCTAGCACCTAGAAAAATATCCTGCACATATGCTGAGTAAATGCTTATTAAATGAATTAACTGTGTCTGTGGCCACTGTAAGAGTTGGTTTCTAATTGCGTTGCTGTTACAGAGTTGAGCAATGCCTAAGACCAATGGAGTTAAAGAGAGTATATCCTTAAGGAGGCACAGTAGGAATGTAAATGAAAACTATAATATATTTCATTGTACTGAAACTTCCATTACATGGTATAGTGGTATTTGTGTCACTTTTCATGAAAGGTATTTGTGTGTAAGCAGTTGACATCTTTATTCAAAGAAGAGAGATCCTGTGAGTTAAAGGCATGAGTGTATTTGGTTTGGGGATAGCTTGGGAGCAGGTATGGCTCAGATTTTCACACAATACCCTTTAAAATTAACCAGTTCTTTTTTTTTTTTTTCTCGATATGTGCTCTCCCAACAAACTTCTTATCAATAACTGAATTTCTCAAATACCTAAAAGACAATGCCATAGAAAGCAGATACCAATATTTTGGTCACTGGAAAAAGTATATTCTTTGCAAAACATAGCAGAAGATTCTTTCTATTTAAGTATTTATGAGTGTGATGTGTCTTTAAAAAATTGAGGCAGAAGAGCTTAAGAGTATTAAACAATGGTGATGATCCACCAAAAGTTTCCCCAGAGATTTTGCCCGAGAAGCCAACAAAACTCTTCATTTCTCTGTATAGAGAGATGCAGCAGCATTTGGTACAATGCTTGCACACAGTAGGTATGCAACAAATACTTTTTAATTTTGTCAGTTCAGTAGAATATAGTAGTCTGAAGCAGTAGTTGCCAAACACTTTCCCTTCATGACTGGCATGGTAGATATTGCTTCAACTGTTAAATATGTTTTACTTGCCTCCTCATGGTTGTTTCATGTTATACCAGCTATAATTGTGCCTTCTCTCTCCCGTTCTGGCGAGAATATACATGAGAACACATTATTGTAGAGGTAATAATACTAACAATAATAGTAATGATAATGATAATAACAACAATAATGATACAGTTAGAATATTTCAAATAACATTCTGATCACTATTTTGTTTATAACCTTGGAATAGCTTCTTGTTGCCCAATGTCAGTGCCTAAAACTTGTTTGGAACCACAGGGCTCGACATGGTGGTAGGGCCAGCAGCACTGGGCTGCTTACGCCGCTGCAGGATGGGGATTCATTCTGGCAAAGGCCTTCAGGTCTCACCACATTCCGCATCACAGAACTATCTGAAAAAACTGAAGAGAAGCAGGAACAAGAAACTTGGTGTAAAGGGAGCTCAGCTTGTTTCCTAGTCAGCCAGGGGTGGTGGGATATATATAGATTCCTGGGTGCTCAGGATTATGAACTACTCTAGGGAAATCTCAGAGGCAATTTGATATGAGCCAGCCTCCACCTTGGACCTTCCTGAGGGTTTGTTAAAAATGGAATGACAGAAATACCTTTGGCCTGCTATGAGGCCAGAGGGACTTAACAAGGATACACTTATTTGACTTTGATGGTTTTATTTTTGAGTACCACCCCAGCTTCCTAGTTCTTTGGCACTTTAATTCTGAGTAAAACCCAGCTTTTTTATATAACAGAATTTTAATTTTCTTTGAATTTAAGACATTTTAGAACATTTTCTTTGGTCCCTTAAAAGCCAGTTTATTGTACTTCCTGAAGGACTTCCAAGCAATGTGGAGCAATTGAGTCACTGGTAGACAATCCTTTAATATCCTAAAGAGCAACTAGTAAGTACTTAATTGATTTTTTTTAATTTTTTTTTATTTTTTGGTACTCACATGATGGTATATTGGAAAGAGAGACTAGGTTCAAATCCTGGTTCTACCATTTACACGTTAGACATTGGGCAATGCAGTTTGTTCATTCATTCATTCAACAGATTACAGAGATCTTACTTGTGCTAGACATAGTTTTAAAGCTCTGAGGAGACAAGTCAAATTGAAATGATCTCTGAACTTTCAGAGATGTTAATCTACAAGGGGCGATTGGCAACTAAATCAGTGTACTATGGGTCTATATACAGTGGTGATGCCCTGTGAAGTAACACCACAAAGAGGCTGAATCACGAATGAGGGAGGGCATTAGGGAAGGCTTCTCAGGGAAATTCATGGTTATGCTGAGTCTCAAAGCCAAGTACTATTTAGTTGAATATAGTTAGGGAAAGAACATTCTAGCAGCATGAACAAAAGCTAATGGAAACGTGAAGTAATATATTTACAGATCAATATTGGTTCTTCAGTATTACTGATACGAAAGTTTTATCTTGAGAAGATGAGGGAGATAAATCTAGACAAATGGTTCCATTTTCTTTTCTTAAAACGAAGATAATTATATGTATCTCATGGATTTGTTGTAAGCACTCTGTAGAATGGTGTATGTAGAGTACCTAGCACATAGATGCTCAAAAATATTAGCTCCTTTTTCTCCCCACCATCTATCCTCCTCTGCCCTTTTTCAATCAGATTTTCCAAAGTAGAAAACACCCTATCGATGCTTAAGGTATCAGTTTGTAAATTATGCCTGTGTTTAGCAAAGTGCAGGAAGAATCAAAAGGTTTAGAACTCTGTTCTTTCTCTGACCTGGATTGTGGCACATTGAATTGAATGGACGCAGTAGTTGGCAACAACATTACTTTAACAATACACAATTTCCTGTGTCATCACAATTGGTATGTGAGGAGGGCGCTGGTTCCCAGAGGGCACTGCATTCTTGGTCTGCCTGTTTGATTTGCTGAGTGTAGTGCTGAGCACAGGACAGTGCACTGGAGCGCCTGGAAAAAGTCTTGGAATGATGCTGTTGTGTATGTTCTCTTTTCTTTAACCATGCTGAAGTCTCTGAATTTGGAAGTTTCAGAAAGCACAGTGTTCATGCATTTTTTTTTTTCCTGGGTAATAGGTTTGTAACTTATGTTCCAGTAAATATTAAGGATCACTACTTTTTGGGGATTTTTGGTCTACATTTTGTTATTTCTTTCAGGAGCTTTGCCTTGGGTTAGGTTCTAATAAGAATTACCTAGTCTGGAGAGATTTTCTTCATCCTACTGTTTATTGTTAATAAGAAATTGTTATTTATAGTCAAATGCAGTTTTCCCAAATATTTGTCATTTGCAGATATCTTTCATGATTTATTTATTTTTCATGATTTCTGCCATATCCAGGTACCTTCTGTCCTATTATTTACTTAATATTTTTCTTTAATTCTCCAGTCTTTTAAAGACTTACATAAAGTTAGCCTCATCTTACGTTACGATACTTAAAAATGCATGGGTTTCATGTGCTAGTTGTATTTCTCTGATACATATTTGGGCACATGTTAAAATAAAAAAATGTCTATTCTCACACATAATACAGAGATCATTATGATCTGTTCTTTTCATCTGTTCATTTATGAGTTGTCTGTGGCTGCTTTTGACATACGAAGTTGTTGAAACAGAGACAGAATGGCACACAGAGACTAATGTATTTATTATTTGGCTCTTTAAGAAAAAGTTTACCAACCTCTGACCTAAGATTATCTCCATACCATCAATAGAACACATAGCCCACTCCGTAAAACAATATTGTAGTGCACTTGTTAAGAGACAGTGTGTATTATATTTAATCACATTTTCCAGAATCAGAAAATACTTTACTTTTTTATTCTGGGATTGAAATATTTAATTATACTTATTTCATGGGACGCCTGGGCGGCTTAGTTGGTTAAGTGTCTGCCTTTGGCTCACATCATGATTCCAGGGTCCTGGGATCAAGCCCTGTGTCAGGATCCCTGATCAGCAGGGAGTCTGCTTCTCCCCCTTCCTCTGCCCCTCCCCCATGCTTGTACACGCGTTCTCTCTCTCTCAAATAAATAAATAAATAAAATCTTTTAAAAAAATACTTATATTCTGAGAACCTTGATGACAAGCTTTTTTATGAGCAAAAGAAAAACATAGACTTTGAAGATAATTTATGTATTTTTACATAAAGGGAATATTTGCCTATAAAAATATTTGATGGTGCAAAAATGCATGAAGTGAGAAGTAAAAAATTCCCTGCAAGGAAACTCTAGCCTCACCTTCTAAAAACAACATTCCTTGTATTTCCTTCTAGTTATTTTCTGTTCATACTCAAGATTACATTTTTTTGATTCTTTAAATTATAGCTTTTCTTAAATAAAAAAAAAGATCAATATATGCTATTTGCTTTTTATGACTTAGATATATTTCTGTTGTATAGACATCTAAGTAATATGGCTAAAATTATAAATTAATATTACTTCGAAGTGTTTATTAAGAGCTTTATAGAACTATAATTTACATATCCTGAAATTCACCTGTTTTGACTGCACCAGTGATTTTTAGTAAATTTACAGCATTGTGCAGCCATCACTCAGTCCAATTTAAGAATATTTTCATCATCCCTGAAAGATTCCTCATGCCCATTTGCAGTCAGTCTGTTCCCACCCCCCAGCCCCAGGCACCCACCAGTCTACTTTCTGTTTCTATAGATATGTCTTTTCTGGACATTTCACATGAATGGAATAATTTATTATATGATCTTTTGTGTCTGGCTTCTTTCATTTAGCATTTCAAAGTGACTTTAAGGTAAAAGATGAGGGAAGGTTTCAAATAACCCCAGTTATCTTCATTCTTTTGCATAGGATGCTCTAGTTACAGTCAGTATTTTGTTCTCTTTCCTTTAGAAATTAGCCTTTGACACAAACAGTGACACAGGATCCTGGTAACTTCTGCAGTTCCTGAAATTCACAACTTCCCAAACCTGTTCCCCTTCTCACACAAGAAACCACAGGTGTTGGTGCGACAGTCAGAGTGAACGAAGAGGCTGCTCACTGCTGGAGGCAACAGGTCCAGGCAGCCCTGTGCCTTACTAGGCCACTTTGAGGGGGTCAAGATCTTGGCACAGCTATAGCAAATGTACATCATCCCAGTGTGCTGTGCCATGCAGGCCAGAAAATTCTCCTGCCAGCCTTGTGGCTTTGATGTGACAGGACCTTTTAGGTGTTCTTATGGATGTGCTACGGAGGCCAAACCCCAAGATCCCTTTTCTCAGTGCTGCTCCTGTGTAATGATGATGGCTAAAAGCCTGTTCAGAGACAGTCAGAATCCTTGAGAAACTGAGTTATTTTTCTCATATAAGTGAATATAGAGTTACGTCTTCCTTTTTAACAGCTGAATAGAAGAATTCCAATGCTTTGATACCATAATTTAGTCAGTTCATTATTTAGTTTTTCTTATTATTTTCTACAAGCTGGTAAGTTTCATATTTCTATTTGCATATTTTTGCCTTCTTGTGGAAGTTTCAGTAGGGTAAATTCCTGCAAGGGGACTTGCTAGATCACAGGCTGTACACATTTCAGATGTTGATATCTGTTACTTGGAGTGGTAGGTTAACTAGTGGCCTCCTGACGACAGCTGATTGTGGTATCCATGATAGGTAGGCTGTGGTTACAAGGGCAATGGTTTTTCATGGGAGTGCGGGTGCATGAAGGTGAGTACCTTTCAGAGTGTCTTGGGGATGGGAGTGAGCTTGAGTAATTTGGCCAGTCTCTCCAAGTGATTCTAATATGGGTGCCACTGGATTAGAGTTTGTTTCTGTGTTTTCTACCCAAAAGTATGAATGCTACTGTGAGAACTGTATTTGGTATTGAGCTCATCAAGGCTGTCATAAAAAGCAGTATGGTTTGAGGGTTTGCCCTTCTAAGTAACTCAAAGGAAAGTAGCCAATAGAGCAGAAGAAAATGACCCTATAAACTGATGCTAAAAACATCTCCCATCTATGTTGAGAAAATCCTTTATAGGCTTTCCCAAAGAAAGAGTTAGCCTTGCTCCCTATCAAACTTTCAGTCCAGACTGCCTTTTGGTGATGGGTGTTTTTCTCTCCCGGTATACACGCAGTGTTCATTTTAACCTAAGGAAGTGAGAGGGGGTTAGGAGTGGGAAATCCACACCACCACCTGTGAGTTGTTGCACACATTAAATAACAACCAGCAGCCTACTGATCCCTGGAAATCCACTTTCGCACCTATAATAAAGTAATCCCAGGGTATCGTTTCAAGTTATAGGACCGTGATACTATACTCAGTAAGTTTTAAGGAGGAAAAAAATGAAAGAGGATGTTTCTAAGTGGGTGTAGAAACACTCGCAAAGTTAAATATTAATGAATTAAACTCTTTGAATCACTGAGTACTGTGGAATAAAGAAGCAGTGTGGGTCAACTTCAAAATTCTGGTATTTTCATCCCTATTGGAATTTTTTGGCAGTGATTCCTCCTTAAAGGTTTATAGTGAATATAATATACCATTCTACTGATCAAAGAAACTTATTTGGTGTCAGAAAGCCACTTGGGAGCCTGAGTGTTTACTGGGTAATTTCCTAATGAGTTCTGGCACATGGTTCTCATCTTTTTAAGAGGGAGGAATGTAACTCGGAATGCACAGAGTCAAACCATGAGCGTTTTGGCAGATGTGGAGACGCAGCACAGCTGGAGAAAAACTCCCTTCTTTGAAACCTCAGATCTCAAACACTGCATCAATTTTTAAGCATGTTCTACTGCCAGTTCAGATTTTAATATGAACAGGAATTAGGGAATGTTTATTGATATCGTAAGAAAACAGATCAGAATCTGTTCACTGGTTGTCCTTCTTATCTCCACAAATAATCTGTGAGGACAACAGGTGAGGCACAATAAGGGAGGATAAGAAGGTTCTCTGTTGTTGCTCTCTTGGCAAGAAACCTGGCAAGCAGGACATCTGAGGTAGTCATTTATCCTATGACATTTATCCTTTGTCTGTTGGATCAGTGGTCTTCTGGTTCATTGGGGAACACAAAGCACTGATAAGTATTCTTTCAAAAATGCTTGTTTTTCATTATGAAGTAATACACATTTATTATATAATATATAGGAAATAAAGGAAAAATTGGCGAAGCTGTTGCTTCATGCAGCTCCCAGCTGCCTCTCTGTAATGTATCACTGTCTTTCTCGTCCAGTACAACTTGCGTAAAGATCTCGGTTCCCCCAAGCCACACAATTTCATTCTTCACTAGCAGCTAACAAGCATATGTCAAGTTGCACACACTGAGTCAGGAATTGGACCAGTGCTGAAAATACAAAGGGAACAGAGATTTGGTTCTTGATACACAGCTCCTAATGGGTAGTGTACATGATAAACAATTAAACCAGTGATTAAATCAGAGAAATCGCAGTATGTCCGGAGGCTGAACAAATCTGTATAAATAAGAGAAAATGTATAGGGATCATGGGTCGCTAACTGCTTAATCTGATTTGTGCTCTGGGCCTTGGCTTCTTTGCTTGTGAAATGAAGGGTTGGGTGAGCTGACATGCAGAGTAAGCAACTTGTTCTCTCTGCCTGGGACTTTCCCAAGAACCCCTTACTCCCAGTTTTAAAACCGGAAGTCCCTTGTCCTAGGAGTCCTCAAAGTGCTGGGCAGACTGAGAGTTGGTCAGCCTATTTATAGGGGTCCTTCTAATCTTCATCTCCTATGATTTGTTAAAAAACAAAATTCAACTGACTACATTTTAGAGATCTTATCAGCTTTATTCAGCATTTTATGAATTGGGTAGCATTCAGTCTAGTAGATGGAAAGGAGCTCTGAGGAGCTGTACAAAATAAAAGACTTTTATAGGCAGAAAGGGTGGGAACAAGGAAGTTCTATGAGGCAAAAGGCAGGTTGGTTATTGTAAGATTACTTTCCTTTAGGAGAACGTAGGGGCCTATCAGACAGATTCCTTACCTAGAGCTGATCAGGCAATTCGTGATTGTCTGATTTAAGATTCCATTTCTGGGAGCTGAAACTAATTAAGTCTCAGTTTGGTGACATGGGGCTTACCATAAGTGACTCCATTTTGGACCTGTTGTCACATTTTTATCAGATTGTATATTGAGAAAGAGTATTTCACAAGGATTATATGACCACATGATAAGACACTTAGATTGAAATACTGTATGTACATTAGTAATACTGTTGTTTTCTTCTTTAAAAAAAAAAATCCTGGGGGCGCCTGGGTGGCACGGTCAGTTAAATGTCTGACTCTTGGTTTTGGCTGAGGTTGCAGTCTCAGGGTTGTGAGATCGAGCCCTGTGTCTGGCTTAGCGCTCAGAATCTGTTTGAGACTCTCTCTCCCTCTCCCTCTGTCCCTCACCCCTGCACTTTCTCTCTCTCTCTCTTTCTCTCAAATAAATAAATCTTTTTAAAAATGTCCTAAAGGGTAAGTTATTTAAACACATTTTAGGTAAAACAGGCTCTGTGAACTAGCTGGTGACAGAAAAATTAATATTATATTCATGGCAAAGATGAGTTTTATTCTTCTAAGAAAATACCTCACAAACAAATATCTGCAAACACTCTGTAGATTCAGAGAGTTTTGCGCAAACAGCTGCCTTGGGTGTGATTCTCAGTTGTGTCCTCTAGGAATCTGGTGTAGTGGAAGGAAAGAGTACTGGCTTAGCAGTCAGGCAGTGTTTGCTCTTTTGTTTGCTAGCCATAAGAGCTGGAGAAAAGAACAGGATCTTTATTTATAAAATATGAATACTAGCTATCTGGCAAGGTTGTTAGAGAATCACAGAGGATATTGGTATGTAGTAAGTGACCAACAGATGTTTGTTTTGTTTCCCTAAGCAATTTACTTTCCATGGTTTTTATTTTTATTTATTTTTATTATTTTTTTTTGAGTAGGCCCCACACCCAAAGTGGGGCTTGAACTCAAAACCCTGAGACCAAGAGCCGCATACTCCACTGAATAAGCCAGCCAGGCGCTCCTATATTGTTTTTAAATTAAAAGGAATTGGATCTGATTGGGACACAAGCGAGAAAGACACTCTTTATAGGAGCTTATCTAAAAAATATTGAACATAAATATTGATGTATGTGTATATATAAATGTATACATATCTATATATGACTATATATTTACAATTAATGTTGCCCAAGAGAGCCGAAGCATGTCCTAAATGTTACTTCTCAAAATTAGGATCCAAGCTAGGTCAGAGAGTCTTCTAAACCTCTTTCAACTGTTGAAAGTAACTATTATAATTTGGTAAAAACTGATTTAACTTGTTTAATATCCACTAAGGCTAATGATTTCCTTGTATTTTAATGGCAGTAAAAAAGCTATAATTTTGCAGGCGAAACTATATTCACTGCTGTTGTATGATAGGTTACTCTAACAAGAATAATTTAAATATGAAGTAAATATTGAAACTAAAAAAGTTTGTATACCAAAAATGGTAGCTAATAAGCAATAACAGCTTTTAACTTATTCTAGTGTTCATATATTTCAAGCGCTACTGTGGGAAGTAATGGCCTGAAGTAAAAATAAGATATACATAAAGGAAAAAAAAAAATCTGACACCATAATGCATCTGAAAAAAAATGTGAAAACTCAAGGTTTTTTTTTTTTTTTTAAAGATTTTATTTATTTATTTGACAGAGATAGACAGCCAGCGAGAGAGGGAACACAGGCATGGGGAGTGGGAGAGGAAGAAGCAGGCTCCCAGCGGAGGAGCCTGATGTGGGACTCGATCCCATAACGCCGGGATCACGCCCTGAGCCGAAGGCAGATGCTCAACCGCTGTGCCACCCAGGCGCCCCTCAAGGCTTTGTTGTACACGTTAACTCGTGATTTAAAGGGCAAGAATACTGAGCTCCTTGAGATGTGTAACTATTCACTGACAAGCCAGAGATATTAGCCTGTGTTCTAGATAGCAAATGATATAATTTCTTGCCCAGCTCTACATTTTTACATTTCTTAGCTAGGAGACAAGTATCAGTTTATATTGCAAAACTCAAGCTATTTTAACATCTCCATGTTCATTTGTCTGTATAGACAGAAATGTTGGCCCCAGAAAACGTAGCATTAAATATTGAATTAGCTAGTTCAGCGCTCATTACCACAATGCTGTTGTACCCGCACGGTGTGCATGGGAGTTGTGGTAGGCACTGGGAGGAGTGATTATGAAGATAAACTGAACAAACAAATGGCAGTCATATTTTTTGCCTTCTAAGAGTTTATAGTTTTGCTGGGGAGGTATAAATTCACAAAATAAAATAAGCAATTTAGTTAGGATTATTTAAATATGAGGTTTTGAAACAGTTTCCCCCAGAATGAAAAAAAAATGGGATCAGTGCCAAAGTGACCAATTCCAGAGTGATGTTCTAAAACTTTAGAAGTTTCCTTGGAGTAGCAAAAACTTTCCAGGAAGTGAAGAAGTTTATAAATAGTTTCAGATCTTTGTGGAAATATACTGAAACTGGCAGAAAATGAATCCATGGAGCATTTGACAAGACCCACCTAATTGAGACCTTAAAAAAAAAAAATCAAGTGGAGTTGTCCATGGATCATGTATTTATTATCAGAGACCTTCATGCAAAACTACAGATTAGGTGGGTGGTGATAGGATTGCAACCACAAGAAAGTGAGATATAGGTAGTGAAATTCTGAAGTGCTCTGTTATGCTGAATCAACTGTAAGACAGAGCACCCCTGTTTTGATAACAGATGAAGAAAGGCTATGGAAGAGACAGATTCTGGTAAGAGAGCATTTGGTAACAAACACTAAAGATGACATTTCTAATCAGTGAGCTTGGGCTTTATTTTGCAGTGTTAAAACTGTTTTTGAATCAAATGGATTGGTGAGGATTTGTGACATGGTAGGCATCAGTGGAAAAGGTTTTGGGATTTTAGAGAACTGTACCTTTCATATATCTCAACGACATGGTTTGAGGGGTTTTAGGGAAGGCTTCTTGTCTCTTATTAACTCTCACACTTAGGAATGAAAGTCCTATTATTGGCAGCTTCTGTGTGGTGAACATCCTTATTTCCCTTTGTCTCTTTTTGAAGGTGGAAGAATGGCCGAGAATGGCAGCGCTGTTTCTCCTTCACACCTTCGATCGATGCTTATTAGATCACTTTCCTCTTTGATGAGAGAGATGGGAAAACTTGAGAACGCTAGGGAGTATGGAAGGGGGTGGGGGGCACAGAGCCTGCAGAAATGGAGTCAGCATCCTGGAATATGATGGTGCTGGTTTACCAGTTTTTTTCTGGGCTCTGGTGAAGGAAACATGGGATTTGTGTACTAGGGCGTGAGAGCTCAGAAATTTTTATTTTGTGTAGGAAATACCTTGCGTCCTAACTCACTGGGTTATTGGTAGGGTAGAAGTAATAATGAAATAAGCATTGCTGAAGAGTATGATTTTTACATTGTGATATTGATAAGTTATCAATATCAACCACCACATCAGTCTAGATCAGAGAAAATTTAACCGCAGGGGGAAGAAAATAAATCCATGAGACTGCCTTTAGCAAGGTCACAGAGCAAAATTGTTTCCAGCCCCGAGAACTTGTGATTTCCTTCCTGTTTCTTTTCGTCTTTATCCATGCTGTATTCCACTGTTTTCTCTCTTGTGTTCCTTCCCCTACCCTCGCTTTTCTCAGGAAGGATATTTTCTATTCGAGACCCGAGGATATTGCCACCGTTTTGGTTATTGCTTTTACACTTGTGTAGCAGCTTTTAAATTCTCATCTTTTTTAGCAGCTGCAGCCAGACAAACATATGAGTCAGTGGGAGGGGTTTAGAGGAACTGGCTCGGTTCTCCAGGGAGCAGTAACCTTTTGGCAGTCCAACAAACAGAACATTTAAAGTCCAGGGACTGCAAAAGCTCTCTCCGTACATGTGATAGCAACTGCAGTTTTCCCAAGGTCTACTAAGAGTTTTTTCAGAGGGAATCAGGTTTCTGCCTATAGAGAGACACATTCCTGAAGGCTTAACTCTGACCTCATAGCTAAAGTGGATACAAAATAAAATCTGGAGACAGCTGGGAAGTGATAAAGGCGGGGAGGAAGAAGCTAGGGGACATGAAAGTGATGAAAAGGTCTTACTAAATGTTCTCTTTGGGTCTTGTTGCCTCTATACCGTACACTCCAAATAGAGAAGCAAAACAAATCTTTTTTTTTTTTTTTTTCTCTCTCTCTCTCTCTCTCTCCCTTTCTCTTTTTTTCCAGTAGTTCACGGTACCAGGATCTTTCTCTTTACACCAGGACCAGCCTGGTCGTTGTCAGGGGCCTTCTAGAGGGGTGGGCATTTTCACCTCAACATTTTTCACCTCTTCATTTCCGACGGTGGCAGCGATCACAGGCTAAGGTGTGTCTAGAACTGAAGCTTCCACCTCAGGTGCCTAAATGCTATTTGGCTTTTCAAAAATAGGCCAATTTGATCAACCTAATATTAAGAAGAAAACAAAGATAGGCGTGGGATGTTGACTCCTACAGAAACCAATAAATGATTTATTTCTTCATTTGCTTACATTGCTCTTCTGTGTATCTTTTGCTTTCATCCTCATTGCTTATCATACAATGAAAAGATTAAGAATCTTGTGTGGAGGGATGAGTCATGGAAGAATTTTTTGTGGTAATTAGGAACAGTTGGTTCTTTTGATAAATGGAAATTCAGACAATACTTTCCTTGATACACATTTTGCTAAGATAAAGTTCCACAGTAAAGTCTGTTTATGCTGAAAAAGACAACAAAATACTATCTTAGTTAACATAAAAGAAAGTGGTAATTAGAGGCCACTTGCAATGCCAAAGACACGGTTCCAATAAGGCTGGAAAGTTTTACTTGATAACCCAAGGTACCAATTGGGGTTCTTGGTTTCAAGTAACAGAGAACCTCTGTCCAACATAGGCAAAGAAATAATTGTTGGAAGGATATTGGGTTTCTCACAATTGGCCAGAAGTCTGGAGATCTGATTCATGAAGAGACTGGGGACCAAGGAAAGCTAAGCAGCTGAGGACACAGCTGGGATCACTCCACTGGCACAGCCTTCTTAGAATTGGTCTGCCTAACTGTTGCCGTTGGTATTGATTCCCCTGGGTACTCACCACCACACCACTGGCCACTGGCCTCTGCTCTGGGGGCCAGGAATATTCTCTGGCTAGTCAACTTGATGTCTCTCTCGCAAGAGTCAAAGGGCCAGTCTGGAGAACCTAACTGGCTAAGCTCACGTCATGTGTGTTTGTCTAAACAGCTAGGGATGGTGCCTGATGTGGGGGTGTGCGTGTGTGTCTGGAAACTGGGAGGTGGGCATTTTCAACTCAGTTTTATCTATTCATTGTCCAACAGTGGCAAGAAGGCTTCCTGCTCCTTGCCCTTTACTTACCCTGTCGGCAGTGAAGACATCCACCCTTCTTGTACCTTTGCAGTACTAATATATCGGTCTTACTGCGTTATTCTATTTATAAGGCTGTTTTCTCTGACTGGTCTGTGAACTTACAGAGATGAGGGATTGGGTTTTTAACCTTATCACCTACAGTGTCTAACAAATATTAGGCGCTTAAAATATATCAGGTGAATAAATTATGTTTAGTGATGATGTCACAGGAAAGTCTAAAATGATCATGTAGAATAATAACAGCAAACAAGTATTGATGGAACCCTTGTTATATACTGGCCATTTTCTCATTGCATCTTCATAACAATCGTATGAAGTAGGTTCTATCCGTTTCTTCATTTTATGCCTGAGAAACTAAGGCTCAGGATAACTAACTTGTCCTAGTTCGGGTAACTGAAACTGACAGAGCAGGGATTTCAGCCTGGGAATTTGACTCCACAGCCTATCATCGGAACTGTACTGCCCCCTGGAGGTAAATCAGAGAAAAAGAGGAAAATGGATCCAATCTCAGAGGAGGCGGATTTCTAGTGTGCTATTCCTCTATTCTTAGATGTTCACTTAGAGTGGATGGTATTTATTTGATGATAGTCAAGTCAAGCAAGAGGTTTTTGTTTATTGATATAAATGAGATCATCTTTGGAATTTGATATTATCCTAAAGGAATTGGTATTTTATAATAACTTGCAGGGTTGTCGTGAGGGTGAAATATATTGTAGATGAAGGTCTGTCATGGTGCTGCCTTGTGGTTGCTATTATTAATATTGTTACTGTTATTTTGATTTCTAATCTTAATTCACTGGGACAGATGACATGCACATGATTAACCGCAAGCTGGTAGAAAGACTGAGGTTAAATAACCCTTGACAATCTCATCTGGGAACGCTGGAGCTGGGTTAGAATTTAATAAGCCCTAAACCAGAAACCTTTGTCACCAAGACGAGACAGGGAGAGAGAATACACGGATTCACGTTAACAGCAGGCAGTATGTGTGGCCGTCCTGGATGCAGCCTGGACGTAAGGCCTATCGGCAGTTGTGGGAAAGAATCGCATCAGAAGGGAGAGAGACCAACTACCTGGGCTTCAGTTTCTTCATGTACTGGAAAAACAGACTTCCTTTTCTTCTGTTTGGTTGTTGTGAAGATTGCATGTGTTAATATAAGGAACGTCCTTTGACAAATGTGAAGGGTGTGCATATGTTGGGTGTTTGTTTATTTATAAATTCAAGTATAATTAACATACATTGTTACATTAGTTTCAGGTGAACAATATAATGGTTCAACAATTCTATACATTACTCTGTGCTCATCAAGATATGAGTAGTCTTAATCCCCTTCACCTATTTTACCCATCCCCCACCCAGCCCCCCTCTGGCAATCACCAGTTTGTTCTCTGTATTTAAGAGTCTCTTTTTTTGTCTCCTTTTTTTTCTTTGTTTTGTTTCTTAAATTCCACATGAGTGAAGTCATGTGGTATTTGTCTTTCTCTGACTTATTTTACTTAGCATTATACCTTCTAGGTCCATCCATGTTGTTGCAAATGGCAAGATTTCATTCTTTTCTTTGGCTGTATAATATTCCATTGTAGAATATGTGCACCACATTTTCTTTATCCATTCATCTTCTGTGGACACTTGGGCTGCTCCTATAATTTGCCTGTTATAAATAATGCTGTACTTAAACATAGGGGTGCGTATATCTTTTCAAATTGGTGTTTGTGTATTCTTTGAGTGAATACCCAGTAGTAGAATTACTGGATCATATGTTATTTCTAGTTTTAATTTTATGAGGAACTTCCATTCTGTTTTCCATAGTGGCTGTACCAGTTTGCATTCCCACCAACAGTAAAGAAAGGTTCCTTTTTCTCCATGTTCTTGTCAACACTGGTTATTTCTTGTGTTTTGAGTTTAGCCATTCTGACAGGTGTGAAGTGATATCTCATTGTCGTTTTAATTTGCATTTCCTTGATGATTACTGATGTTGATCATCTTTCATGTGTCTGTTGGGAATCTGTATATCTTTTTTGGAAAAATGGCTATTCAGGACCTCTTCCCACTTTTTGATCAGATTATTTGAGGCTTTTTTTTTTGGTGTTGAGTTATAATTCTTCACATATCCACTTTATTGGATATATCATTTGCAAATATCTTCTTCCATTGAGTAGGTTGCCTTTTTGTTTTGCTGAATGGTTTCCTTCACCGTGCAAAAGGTGTAGTTTTGGTGTAGTTCCAATAGTTTAATTTTTGTTTTTGTTTTTGTTCACTTGGAGTGGATGGTATTTATTTGATGATAGACAAATTTAATAGTTTAATAGTTTAATTTTACTTTTGTTTCCCTTGTCTGAGGAGACATATCTAGAAAAATTTTTCTCTGACCAGTGTCAAAGACGTTACTGCCTATGTTTTCTTCTAGGGATTTTATGGTTTCAGGTCTCACATTTAAATCTTTAATACATCTTGAGTTAATTTTTGTGTATGGTGTGAGAAAGTGGTCCAGTTTCATTCTTTTGCATGTAGCTGTCTAGTTTTCCCAAAACCATTTGTTGAAGAGATTTTTTACCCATTGTGTATTCTTGCCTCCTCTTTCATAGATTAATTTACCCTAAAAGTGTGGGTTTATTTCTGGACTGTATTCCATTCTGTTGATCTATGTGTCTATTTTTATGCCAGTACCATACTATTTTGATTGCTACAGCTTTGTAGTATATCTTGAAATTTGGGATTTTGATACCTGAAACTTTATTCTTCTTTTTCAGGATTGCTTTGGCTATTTGGGGTCTTTAGTGGTATGTAGGGTGTTATGTTCATGAATATTTGTGGGCAGAATTTCCAGTGGCTGCTATTACCACCATGATGACAAGTCATGGAGAAAATATTGTACCATTCTCTATAGGAGATGAAACCCAAGAGAAAAAAAAAATCTCCTCCAATATAATTGAAACATTTATGAATCATAAGATTGGTGAAAAGACAGAAAAATTTTGTAGCTTTAAGGAAAGAGCTTGCTTGGTAACTTGTACTGTTATCTTGTCAGTATTAGAACATATTTTGCTTAATACTGTAATATGATGAAATGTGACATTTTTCTAAGCTATTCTTGGATTCTTAAAAGGAAAAAAACTTCCATTGTTTATTTGGAACAATATCAGAAGATGAAGATTTTTTCCCTGCAAATAGTTCTATTCAGACTTGTATGGTTCTTCTCTTTAACCAATCCACTGTCTCTAGCACGGTTTTTCCCCCCTGCTTGTCTGTTGTCTGGGTAGAATAAGTTCTGTTGATTGGACTTTGCTGTCTGTTTCATTTGGCCTCCAATAATTGGTTGTGTCTAAAATTTTTTGAGATCTAGCCAGTTTAAACTATAATAACATGTAAAAGTAGAAAAATGCTGCCTATTGAAGAACAAATGAAAGAGATCAATAATAATAATAATAATAATAATAATAATAGTGGCTAATAAATAGTGAATGCATCTGTTGAAAACTCTCACAACAATGTGATGAGCTTTTGTTATTACTACCCTATTTTAAAGATGAGGGGATTAATCCACAGCAGAGTTGAGACTGGAAACAAGATAGTAAAGCTATCCTATCTTTTCAGTATTGAAAGACTTAGAGAAGAAATGTTAAAATGGAAAAATAAATTGATCAATTCATCAAAGGTTTGGAAAGGATGATGTTTAGTTATCAGATTTTAGAATGTGAGGAATAAGAGCACTTTTTGATATTTGAAAGAGGTACATCCAGTAAATAATTGGAAATGTATTTGATAAATTTATGCAATTTAGTAACCCAATAAATGATTTATACTGTAAACCACTCTTTAAAAAACTCCAGTGAAATAAATGTACATTTGAGTTTCTTTGCTCTTGGGGTATACATCTTCAAATTTTCAGGCTTATTTCAAGGCAAATAATTAAATGCGTTGCCTTTCATTCTTGTGATGCTGTTAACAGACTTGTAGTCCTGGGCTGTAGGAAACTTTTTATGTTCTGACTCTGAGAATTTAACTTCCTTCAGTGGGTTTGATTTTATTGTCATGTTAGTATCCCCACGGGGAACTTTCTTCCAGTTTTTCAGAATCACTCTAACACTTGACTAGGTTTTTAAGATAAATTGCCCTGTTTTTGACTTCAGAGACTGAATTTTGGGTGGCAGCCCTGCAACAGTGAATGAAAGAATGACCTGGGGGGAGGCAGGAAGCAAGAGACGCAGGTTTCCAGACGTTTGCATAATAACTGTGAATTGTCATTATGATTCCAACAAGACAGAGTTTGGGATCCTTAAATCTGTCTTTGCAAAACTAATCTATTCTAATTTGTTGAAATGTGGCCCTTGGTCTTTCATTCAGAAATAGGAGTAGTGACTTGGTATTGTTTGTAGCCGTGAATTTTTATGAAGCATTCATGTAATTTCAAATGGTTAAATGAAAGGATGATAACTTCTAATTTTTTTTGCTTTGTTTTTAAAAGTTATTTCAGTTTATTTTTTTCCAATTAAGTGTTTAAAAAGAACTTAAATTTAAAAATATATTTGCAGAGCCAGAGCTATGGTGTATAATTATTTTGTAAAATAGTTAAGCAAAAGAAGGGACCAAATAAGGAACATGATCATTCTGTGACCTTGGAGAGGCATGGATAATTACAAACTCTCAATGTACCTACTCCAGTGGCTTTCCTGCTCTACGTGACAATAATAGGAATTGATTAAAAAATTTTTTTTTAAAGATTTATTTATTTATTTTAGGGGAGGGGGAGAGATAATTTTAAGCAGACTCCGTGCTGAGCACATAGCCTGATGTGGGGCTTAATCTCACGATCCTGAGATCACAACCTGAGCTGAAACCAAGAGTCAGACTGCGCCACCCAGGTGGGCCCCAGGAATTGATTTTTTTGATCATTCAGTTTCAAAATAGCAAATCACCCACTCTAAGTACTCTTTATTGAGATACACTATGTGAGACAAGTGGTGTGGTGTTATGTTTGGAGACCTGAAAGCCGGGTATTTTCTAGGTGACTTGTGGGGAAGTCAGACAGTGTCATGATGAGCTGATGGTCTCCAGAGGCCGCGGGAGTTGGACTGGTGGTCCAGCCTAGGAAATATCCTGGCCTCTCGGTGACGGCTCACTCACCCCCTGGGCCTGCATGCCACATGTTCTCAGGCATATTTCTTGCTAACATGAGAGGTAAACACCCTTATTGGCACATTAAGGCACTAAGAGGCTTTCACAAATGCCATCTCTGACAGCTTCTGAAGGGGCTTTTCAGCTGTCACCATGACCCCTGCTGGGCTAAACATATGTTTAAAACATGTGGAGGAATGGTCAGGTTTAGAGACTCTGCTGCTTCTCAGTATTATTCCTGGCTCTGTTTTCTGCTCCACTTGCCAACATTCTAATTGTGTGGGGCTTGCAGCTGCCACAGTCATACTGGTCTCAATTTGGTGTTTCTGAGCTCCTGAAGATTCCACCGCTCCTGCCAGAAGTCCTCCCAATTGTTACCACCCCGATTGCTTTCAAGTTCAGACTGATTTCTCTGTCTCTGTCCCTCTGTTTCTCTCTCTCACGCTCAAGCTCATGTTCCCGCTCTGTTTCTTAACTACATACTCTAGGTTCATAGAGGGCAGCTCTTCTAGCTTTGCTTGTGTGGTGCTCCCCCACCCCTACCCTGGATTCTGCAGAGGAACAGTTTATGAATGGCTTAAATATTACTCACCAACGTTTCTCAAGTCCTGTCTGTTGCTTCTTGCTAAGAGGATGGCTGGGTTAACTAAACTGCTGCTATCGAGCAGGAGGTTTTTCCTCTGTAGCAATGCAGATATAAATTGAGCATGAGTTAATCAGTGGTGATATTTAACTCTGGCAGCTTTTCATAAGGGATCTGCCATGTTTATTCAGATGATCCCTTTAGTTTCCTACTATCTCCAGTCCCTAAATGTGGTAGTCCAGATTTATCAGGATGAAGTAATGGATGTGGCAAATATTTCAGTTGGTTAATGAGGTCTTATTAAAAAGTCTGTAATATAGCTGATCTGATGTTTTTGAAGGGAAAGGAATAAATAGGGATTGGAAGGCAACTAACGTTTATCTGTTCCCTGCAGCCATGTGTGGATCTTTATAAGCATTTTCTCATTTAATCCTGGCAAAAGCCCTATGATCTAGTTATTTTACTTCTCTATTAAAAATAGAGAAACTGAGGCTCACAGGTTTAAGTATCATATTCTAGGATACATAGGTGGTAAGTGGTAGAAAAAATTTAAAATCCCTGTGGGTCTGACTCCGAAGTCAATGTTTTTTTCACTTGAATATACTATCCCAAGGTTGATTCACTCTCACTTTGGTAAATGTATAAAAGTAAATGTGTTGATTTTGGAAGGCTATTTACCTGTCCTATTATCATCTCCGAAGTTGTTGGCTGAATTATTACCTACTTTATGAGATGTAAATATAAATTAATGAGACTCATTTAAAAAATACCCTTTTCTTATTTGTGCCAAATAAACTAAAGCCATTCCCTAATATCACGTATCTCGAGACACTATGGAATTATACCAAAATCTGTCCCTGTTAATGGCATTTTAGCAATCAGTGTTTGGGAATTGCTTTCAGAGCAGATTTATAAATCACAAAGGGCATGGTATTTGTGGTGCATGTTCAAGATGAGTCAGTGTTTTCTTGAAGGGTACAAGTAGGAAAAGATACTTGAGATGAAGACCTGGACAAGCATGTTGGGTTCTTCTAAAAGAGTTGTCATGACCAGAGTGGAGAGTACTAGAACAGAGTGGATCTGGAGCAGGGAGGGAGGTGGAATAGCCCTGTAGTTAAGAGCATCATCCTGGGAGACAATCAGTTGGGTAAACCTTTTATCTGTCACTTAGTTGCTATGTGACTTCAAGCAGTTGATTTCTCTGATTGTTTTAAATTTCATCATCTTTAATATGGGGATAACAATTGTGTTAATGTTCTCCAGAGATACAGAACCAGTAGGATATAAGATAGATAGATAGGTGGATAGATAGGTAGATGGATGGGTAGATAGAATTATGAGGAATTGACTCACATGATTGTGGAGGCTGAGAAGTCTCATGATTTGCCACTGGCAAGCTAGAGACCCAGGAAAGCCAAGGGTGTAGTTCCAGTCTGAGTCCAAAGGCCTGAGAACCAGGAGTGCTGATGGCAGAAGTCCCAGTCTGACCAGTGTCCCAGCTCAGCAGTCAGACAGAGAGGGAGAGCTGCCCTTACTGTCTTTTCGTTCTATTCAGACCCTTAACAGATTGGATGATGGCCTCCCATGTTGGGGAAGGTAATTGTTTTACTCAGTCTACCAGTTTACATGCTGTTCTCTTCCAGAAACACCCTCACAGACGGACCCAGAAATGATGTTTAGCCAGATATCTGTACATCTTGTAGCCCAGTCAAGTTGACACAAAATTAACCATCATGACAGTTTCATCTTCTTCCTCGCAGATTATTGATAATAAATAATATAATGTGTTTTTAGTACTTAGCACAATGTCTGTCGCATAGTAAGCACTGATAACGTGTAGCTGTCATTTCCTATCACTAGCGATGAAAGGATTTCTATACCATGCCAAGGGGTTTAGATGTTTTCCTGAGGTCATCATAAAGAATGTGATCAGCAAGCTATATATTACATTAATGTTTTTGCAAAATAATCCTGTGGAGGATGGATTGGAGGGTTGTAAAAGTAGAGGTGCAGAGCAAATTTGAGGAACAATATAAGAAATAACATGATACTGCAGGCGTGATGAAGAAATGGCAGGTAACAAATATAAAGGCAATTAAATTGACTGGTTAGTGACTTCTGCGTGTGAGACAGAAGGAACTAGTATAATTAGGTTTTTTGCCAGAATGGGTAGTATCAATATATAATATATATAATATTTTAGACTTCTAAAAATAAGCAAATTTTAGGACAAAATATTTTTGTGATGTTGGATTTGAGATGCCATTGAAAGAACCTGGTGATGACATATGATCTAACCCCAGCAGAAAGCCTATACGTAGAAGGTGTTCAATAGATTTTTGGTAAGAAAATAAATCTGGTAGCTATATATGTGGTAACTGAAGGCATGGAAGTTAATTGTATTATTTTAGTAAGATTAGAAGAAAGGCAGTGATGGACCTTTGCACCTAGGGGCTGAGGAAAATAAAAGCAGCCCGGAGAAGAGATGGAGAAGGAATTGCCAAAGGGGGAGAAGTAAGAGAAGGTGGTATTTGCAAATTCAAGGAAGAATGGAAAGCAGTTTTCTACAGTGTTAATATTCGTAGAGAGGACAAGTAAGATGTACAACGAAAAGAATTCATGGTGGGGTGCCTTGGTGGCTCAGTCGGTTAAGCATCTGCCTTTGGCTCAGGTCATGATCCTGGGGTCCTGGGATGGAGTCCCACATTGGGCTCCCTGCTCAGCAGGGAGTCTGCTTCTCCCTCTCCCTATACCCTTCCCCCCACTCATGCTCACTCTCTCTCAAAGAAATAAAATCTTCTAAAAAATTAAAAAAAAATAAAGAATTCATGGTATTAGATGATGGGTTTAGTCATTTTCATCCTTGCCAAAGTACATTCTGTGGAAGTAGGGTCTAAAAATGGCTTTAGTGAACTGAAAATAATTAAAATAATTGGAAATGAGGATATGGGTATAGCTAATGATAAGTGATATAACTGTTCTTCTAAGAAATCGTTTTCAAGGGAAGGAGGTGATGCATGGTAGGTAGAAGAGGGTTGACACAGGGCTCTTCTATTTGACTGTATGGAGGCAGACAAGAAACAAGAAGGGAACAGAAGGGATAGAATAACTGGGGCAGTAGAGAATTCAGCAGTTAGAAAGGGGCCAGCTCAAGAGAGGATGCAGGACAATTAATCTTAAGCACTAGAATGGAAAGTTGGGAAGGCCTACTTTACACCCAAGATGGGTAGAAAGAAGGTGAGATGAGCAGGAATCGTGGAGAGTCCCCTATTCCTTAGCTTCACTGTCCATGTGCAGTAGCAGACAAGGCTTTCTGTTGAGAGCAGAGTGGGTTATGGTGAGATGGGGTCTCAAAGAGACATTTGGAAGAGATGCTGTTGGGAATTAACCAGAGTCGTATAGCAGTAGTACTTAGGGTCTGCCTCAATCCGGAGACAGTGTTTGATTTATTTTAGGAGTGCTTGAGTTTGGGTGGATAAATGAATAGAGCAGGTAGGGGGAAAGGAGCTGTGGCAGTGAGGATAACTGCAGGAGGTGGGTGTGATGAAGCGCTCTGGGTTCTGGTTCTAGCAAAGAAACTGACGCCATAGGAGGGAGTTGTTAAGGGGATGGGATAAATGTTACAAATGATAGGGGTGATGTGAGTATAAAGCAGACAGTTAAGAGGCACAGGGCTGGAAGGGATGCCTGCCCCCATCCTCTAATCCGCTGCTGTGAATATTTATGGTTGGGATGGGACAGAGATCACCTGAACAAGTTGGAAGACTTCAAAATCGTATTTTTTTTTGAGAGAGAGAGAGAGAGAGAGAGGGAGAGCGCACACACGAGTCAGGGGGAGGGGCAGAGGGAGAGAGAGAATCTCAAGCAGACTTTACATCCAGCATGGAGCCAGGGCTCAACTTCACGACCCTGAGATCATGACCTGAGCTGAAATCAAGATGTGGACGCTTAACCGGCTGAGCCACCCAGGCGCCCCCAAAATAATATTTTTTAAAAAGATGTAACTATTCATTGTTTATAATTTGTAGAATTATATGTAGAATGCTACTTTTTACTGCAATAAAAAAATTCATTTAATTCTAGTGATATCTTTTGGGGGATAAAAGCAAATAAAATTAATTTGTCGCTAATTATAAAATTTGTATTCATTTTCAGAAGTACAGTGGTAAGTTGAAGTTGTTAAGAAACCCATGATCTGAGGTCCTTTCAAATTTTTTTATTCCTTAGGTTCCATGGCCAGGGTTCCTGGTTTTTAATTGAGAACAGAAGTTGGTTTCCATACTTTGGGGCAGAACACATGAAGGTCTTTAGTTCAAAGAAGTTCAGTTTATAATGTGCAGCTTAATAATGACTATACCTAAACGGTCTTGGTAGGTGAAATGAGCCAGATGTTTGTCTTTTAACAAACAATTCATTGCATTTATGTTAGAGATAATTTCTTTTTTTTTTTTTTTTTTTAAAGATTTTATTTATTTATTTGACAGAGAGAGAGACAGCCAGCGAGAGAGGGAACACAAGCAGGGGGAGTGGGAGAGGAAGAAGCAGGCTCATAGCGGAGGAGCCTGATGTGGGGCTCGATCCCAGAACACTGGGATCACGCCCTGAGCCGAAGGCAGACGCTTAACGACTGAGCCACCCAGGCGCCCCTATGTTAGAGATAATTTCAAAGCAAAAGTAGCATGATATGTATCTATCTTTATATAAACTGAACCCTACATTCAATAGTGAAATCTTTTATATCAATTTACAACCTGTATATTCTGATGAGTCAAAGATTTTCTAAATGCTACAAAATTGTCATAAGCAATACTGTCATTGAAATGGCTTTTAACAAAAAGGGTGCTCTCCTGTATTACTTCTGCTGAATAATTTATATGTTTTGGAAATACTGTGTGTTAATTTTTGTGAAAAGTAATAATGCAATTTATTTGAAAGGTCCATTTTTCTGAGAATAAATCAGTGCTTCTTAATCAGCTGTCTAATCTGCAAGCATTGTAGGTATAAATCAACTTACAAATTAAGTTAGAAATCTAAGTTAGACACAGATTGATTTTGACAATTGCCTTCAAGTGAAATTGCCTGGACCCAATAAAATTCTCTCCATTGATTTCCAGAAATGGCATTTGGGATAGCCTCATGGTATTAATGTGGTGGTCATGCCCTGGTATTTGTACTCAGCTCTGGTAGTAAAGTAAGTTTAAATTGATGAGATTGGATAAATAGCATTCTTCAGATGTTCTGGATGACAGCATATCTAATGTAATTGCATTTGTCTGCCAGTTTCTGTGTGTTAGAGCACAAAAGATTTTGAACCATGCATAATTTTGATAGAGAAATTCAATTCACTTCCGTCTATAATATACTACAAATTATAAATTTTCATTACAACTATTCAATCACTTGAGAAAAGAATGCATTTTAAATCAGGTTCCATGCCAAATATCTCATTTATGGAGCTATGCTGCTTAAAATTGGACAAATCGATTACCTTAGTGAATATTGAAAATATTAGTTGGAAGCATTAAAACCATCTTTATTAGTTCTAGGATCTAGTAATACATAAACTTGTGTAATAAATATTAAGAGCTACTAACAGACCAGCTTTTAAAGTGAGAGAATTTCCATTTACTTAATTGTGGTGAGTTGTTGCAACATGATTATGCCGGCCTGGGTGCTGAAACATGACTAAAACATTCAAGAATCCTATCAGCTCCTGTAGGCAGCTAATAAATATGCCCGTTAGACAGTCTGATGAGATATTTTGGGCTTCAAGGCCTGATCATAATGGTGATTTATGCTTGGATAGCTACTTTTATTCTAAGATCCTGAAAGGCTGTGTGGTCACTCACTAATTGATCACCACAATTTCCTTATGAGCTAAGTGGCTGGTATTTATTTATTGTTCCTCCAGTGTTTGGTTACTTTTCTAGAGGCTAACATTTTAATCAATCTCTTTTGGTCCTCATAACTACATAACTTGAATATATGATGCTCAGTTGAACTATAATATTTAGAAACTCATTGATATTTCACTCTAAAAGATGGCTCATTTCATCAGAAGTTTTATTCCTAACCCCATGCACTCTTCTCTTACTTTTTAATATCAGGTTTAACTGTAGCTTTGCCAAGGTTCCCTGATTTTTTGTCATGCAGAATCACAGAATTGTGATGGGAAATGAACTTTAAAGTTCCAGGTTCTGACTGCAAACATGAATTCCCTCTTGGCATCTCTGAAAGTTGGGCGTTGGGTCAGGATTGTAAATGTGTTCCCTGGAGTTTTAGCAAGAAAGCCCTGATTTGAGTCTCTATCTAATGAATCTGTGTCTTTATTGCAAACATTTTGAGATCAACTTTTCAGTTAAGAGACAACTTGAATGGTTACAGTTTTATTTTTATATCAAAGTAAAACTTCTTTTGCAGTAGCCTTAAAATGCCCTGAGAATTAGTAGAGTATGCAACTTCTATTATTTTGACACTTTTAATGGCTGATATTTACAGTTTCTTCAATCCCAAAATATTGACATGATTTCTAAAGTCTTTTAAAGAACCCTCATTAAGAACTTCTCCTGATACCGCAATTGTCTGAAATTGTTGTTGCCAGAATTGCACATGTTGGTTAAAAACAGTAACAGCTTACATTCTTTTTTCCAAAGTAGGCAGTGTAGTAAGAAGTTTATATGCACTATGTGTTTTTAAAAATTAAGCATTTTATTTTAAGGCAATTATAGATTTTATCACATGCAGTTGGAAGAAATGATGCAGAGATCCCACATGCTCTTGACTGAGGTGTTTTGTTTTTTTTTTTTTTTTAAGATTTCATTTGTTTATTTGACAGAGAGAGAGACAGCCAGCGAGAGAGGGAACACAAGCAGGGGGAGAGGGAGAGGCAGAAGCAGGCTCCCAGCGGAGCAGGGAGCCCGATGTGGGACTCGATCCCAGGACCTTGGGATCACGCCCTGGGCCGAAGGTAGACCCTTAACGACTGAGCCACCCAGGCGCCCCTCTTGATTCAGTTTTTTCCAATGGTAATACCTTGCAAAACTCTAGTATGCTATAATCAGGATGTTGATATGGATGCTATTTCTTGTTCAGATATTCCCACTTTGATTTGTACACCTTTGCATTTGTGCCTTGAGTTCTGTGCAATTTTATCACATATGCATATCCACTGTCACAGTCAAGATACTAGACATTTCCGTCACCCGAAAGATCTCTTGTGTTGCCCTTTTGTAGACACATCCCCTTTCCTCCTGCTACCCTTCCCAACCCCATCCTCAACTTCTGGCAATCACTCATCTGTTCTCCATTTCTATAATTTTTGTCATTTCATAAATGGAATCATACAGTACGTAGACTTTTGAGGACTGGATTTTTTCACTAAGTAACATTATCTGGATAAAATTCCAAATTATTGTGTGTATCAAGAGTTTGTTCTTTTTATTGCTGAGAGTATTATATGGTGTGGATATACTGTATTTAATCTGTTGAAGGACATCTGGGTTGTTTTCAGTTTTAGGCTATTATGAACATGAATAATTTTGTACAGGTGTTTTGTGTGAACATGGAGTTTTATTTCTATGAGATAAATGGCCAAGAATGCAGTTGCTGTTGTGCAGTGATTGCATATTTAGTATTTGGAGAAACGACCAAACAGTTCTTAATTTCATACCAGCAATGTATGAGTGATCTAGTTTCTCCACATCCTTGGTGTTCTGATATATATGTTTTTTAATTTTAGCCATTCTGATAGGTGTGTACTATCTCACTATAATTTTAAGTTTCATTTCTTTAATGATTAAAGATTTGAACATTTTTTCATATATTATTTTCCATCTGTATGTCTTTTTCAGTGAAACGTCTATGTATGTCTTTTGCTCATTTTCTTAGTGGATTGTTTGTTATGTTTTTGGTTGTGAGATTTTTTACATGTATTTTAGCTATTAGTCCTTTGTTGGTTTGGTAAATTTTCTGTCTGTGGCTTGTCTTTTCAAAGTCTTAACAGGGTCTTTCCAGAGCAAAAGTTTTTAATTTTGATGGAGTTCATTTTATCAGTTTTTCCTTTTATAAGTTGTGCTTTTGGGGTCCAGTCTAAGAACCCTTTGCCTAGATGATTTTCTCCAATTTTTCTTCTAAAAGTTGTATAGTTTTTCATTTTATGTTTAAGTCCATGATACATTTTAGTTAATTTTGGGTAAGGTATGTGATTTAGATTGAGATTCAGTTATTTTTTCCCCCATGGATGCTCAGTTACTCCAGGACTGTTTGTTGAAAAGACTTTTCTTCCTCCATTGAGTTGCTTTTGCACCCTTGTCAAAAAATAAGTGTGTATTTATGTGGGTCTATTTATGGATTCTCTATTCTGTTCCATTGATCTGTTGTCTGTTGCTTCACTAACACCACACTATCTTGATAATGTAGATGATATATAATATTGGCAGAGTGACTCTTCCCACTTTATTCTTCTATTCAAAATTGGTTTAGTTATTCTAGAACCTGTGCCCTTCCAAAAAATTTAAAGTAAGCTTGTCTATATATATAAAACACCTTAGTGAGATTTTGATAGGAATTGTTTTTCAACCTAGAAATCAATATAGGGAGAATTGACATTTTTAACTATGTTGAATTTTCCAATTCATGAACATGATCTGTCTCTCCATTTATTTAGATCTTTGATTTCCTTTATCAGCGTTTTGTAATTTTAAACATACAGATCCTGTACATGATTTGGTAAGATTATACCTGAGTATTTCAGTTTCTTTTTTCTTTTTTTTCCCAAGATTTTATTTATTTATTTGAGAGAGATAGAGAGCAAGAGAGAGCACAAGCCAGGGGAGGGGCAGCGGGAGAAGGTGGAGCAGACTCCCTGCTGAGCAGGGTGCTGGAGGTGGGACTCGATCCCAGGCACTCAGGATCATGACCTGAGCCGAAGGCAAACACTTAACTGACTGAGCCACCCAGGCACCCAGTATTTCAGTTTCTTTGAAACAATTGTAAAAGGTACTGTTTTAAATTTTAGTTTCTGCACATTCATTGTTAGTATATAAAAATGCTGTTGATTTTCGTGTGTTGATCTTGTATCCTCCACTTTTGCTGAACTCATTTCTTAGCTCTACAGGTGTTTTTGTAGATTTCTTGGGATTTTCTACACAAAAATAATGTTATCTGAAAATAAGGAAAGTTTATTTCTTACTTTCCATAATGTATGCTTTCTATTCCTTTTTCTTGTTTTACTGCAGTGTCTAGAACTATGTTGAATGAGAGAAGTGAGAGTGGGTATCTTTGCCTTGTTCTTAATTTTAGAAGGAAAGCATTCAGTGTTTCACTATTAAGTATGTTGTTAGCTATAGGCTATTGTACTTCTCCCGATTCCTAACTTGCTGAGAATTTTTTTCTTCTTTAGTTGTTACTGTGGTGGGTTACATCGATTTTCAAATGTTGAAACAGCCTTTTACACCTGAAATAAATTACGGTTGGTTGTGGTGTTTAATTCATTTTTCTGCATTGCTCAGTTTGATTTGTTAATATTTTTGAGGATTTTTGCATCTAAATTAATGAGAGATATTGGTCTGCAGTTTTGCTTTTTGTTCTATCCTTGCCTGACTTTGATATTCAGGTAATACTGGCCTTGTAAATTGAGCCTAGAAATGTTCCCTCTTGGATTTTCTGGAAGAGATTATGCAATTTTTCTTTAAACATTTGGTGGGGTTTAACATTCGGCTTGGAGATTTCTTTTTTGGAAGTTTTTTTTTTTTTTTTAAAGATTTTATTTATTCATTCGACAGAGATAGAGACAGCCAGCGAGAGCGGGAACACAAGCGGGGGGAGTGGGAGAGGAAGAAGCAGGCTCATAGCAGAGAAGCCTGATGTGGGGCTCGATCCCAGAACGCCAGGATCACGCCCTGAGCCAAAGGCAGACGATTAACCGCTGTGCCACCCAGGCGCCCCTTTGGAAGTTTTAAGTCATGAATTTGCTATAGAACTATTCAGATTATTTACTCAGTTGAAATTTGGTAGTTTGTGGTGTTCAACGAATTGGTACATTTCATCTAAATGGTTGAATATATGAACATAAGGTTGTTTATAGCATTCCTTTATTATTTTTAAATGGTTACAGAATCTGTTTTGATATCCTTTGTTTTATTCTTTGTATTGGATTTGTGGATTTTTGTCTTCTCTTTTATCTTTGTCAGTCTTGCGAGAGGTTTGCCAATTTTATAAAGTTTTCTGAATAGGCATCTTTTTGTTTCATTGATCTTTATTGTTTTCTTGTTTCCGATTTCACTTATTTCTGCTCTTATTTTTATTATCTCTCTTTTGCTTGAGCTGGGCTTATTTTGATTTTAGTTTCTTGAAGTAACAACTTTGGTTTTTAATTTGAGACTTTTTCTCTTTTCTTCTGTAAGTAGTTAGTGCTATAAAATTTCCTCTCAGGGGTGCCTAGGTAGCACAGTTGGTTAAGTGTTGGACTCTTGGTTTTGGCTCAGGTCATTATCTCAGGGTTGTGAGATTGAACCCCATGTCCAGCTTCATACTCGTGCAGAGTCTGCCTGAGACTCTCTGCCTCTCCTTTTGCTGCTCTCCCCTCTCTTAAATAAATACATAAGTCTTTAAAAAAATAAATAAAATTTCATCTCAGCAGTATTTAGCTGTATCCTACATATTTTGATATATTGTATCCTCATTTTCATTCAGTTCTTTGTATTTTAAATTTACTTTGAGACTTTCTCTTTGGTTTATGGATTACTGAGATGTGTCATTTAATTTTCATGTACTTAGAGATTTTATGTTGACTTGTTATCAATTTCTAGTTTAATTCCATTGTGGTCAGAGAACATACTCTGTATGATTTTGATTCTTTTAAACTTGTTGAGGTTTATTTTGTGACCTAGAACGGGTTTATCTCAGTAAATGTTCCATGGCACTTGGAAAAAAATTGTATTCTGTGTTGTTGAATGGAGGGCTCTATATATGTAAATTAGATCCTCAGATATTTTTTATCATTGCTGATTTTCTGTCTAGTAGTACTTTCAGCTGCTGAGTGTGGGATATTGACATCTCCAGCACTCATTTGTCTACTTCTTTTATCTCCATCAGTTTTTGCTTCACTATTTTGAAGCTTGTTTGATATGTACACATTTAAGATTATTATTTCCTCCTGGTGGACTCATCTTTTTATCATAATGTGTTCTCCTCCTTTATCCTTAGTAATTCCTTGATAATTTTCCTTTTTCTGAAGTATATTTTATCAGATATTGATATAGCCACTTCTGATTTTTTAAAAAATTAATTTTGCATGGTATGTCATTTTCCATCCTTTTATTTTCAGCCTATCTATGTTGAATTTGAGGTAAGTTTCTTATAAACAGCATGTAGTTGCATATTTTTTAATCTATGCCTTTTAATCGATTTTAGACTATTTATGTTTTAGGTAATTATTAGTACTTTAGAACGTGTCTGTCATTTCATTATTTGTTTTCTGTTTGTTTCCTTTGTTTCTTGTTTTTATGTTTCTTTTTATCTTTCTCTGTGTTACTTGAACATTTCTTAGGATTCTATCTTGATTTATTTTTAGTGTTTTTTAACACATCTCTTTGTATAGATTTTTTAGTGGTTCCTCTGTGTATTTCAATGTACATAATGTTTGTTACCACAGTGATACCAATATTTTATTACTTTAGTTGCAATGTATATCTTACTGCTGTTTAGATCCCTTTACCTTCTTTCTTTTAAATGTCATTGTCTTGAGTATCAGATAGTGTTATAGTTTTTGTTTCAATAACCAAATATGATTTATAAAATTCACGAGGAGATAGTCTTAACATTTGTGCTCTTTCTTTTGTTCACTCTTCCTTCTCAGTGGTCCAAGTTTCTTTTCTTTCATCATTTTCTTTCTGTTTGTGGAATTTATTTTAGTCATTTTTTATAGTTCTGTCTGCTATCAACAAATTATTTCAGTTTTCCTTCATCCAAGAATTTCCTCATTTTCTCTCTATTCCTGAAGGGTAGTTTCATTGGTTATAGAATCCATGGTTCACAGTTATTTTCTTCCAGCACTTGCAAAATGTTATGCCACTTTCTTCTGACCTCAGTGGTTTTATATGAGAAGTCAGCTATTGTTCAAATTATTTTTTCCTATATATATGTTATTTCTCTCTGGCTGCTTTTAAGATTTGTTACTTGTCTTTAGTCTTCAGAAGTATAAGTATAATGTATCTTGGATTGAATTTCTTTGGATTTATCATTTTTGGGTTTGCTCAGCTTCTTGGATTTGTAGGTTTAAGCCCTTTGTCAAATTGGAAAGTTTTCAGTCATTATTTCTTCAAGCACCTTTTCAGCCCCATTCTTCCCTATTTGGAGACTCCAATGACATGAATGTTGGATATTTTGCTATTTGTCCATGTTCTTGAGGCACTTTTTTGGGGGGGGTTCTATTTCTCTTTGCTGTTCCGATTGTGTAAATTCCATTGTTCACTGAGTTTATCCTGAGTTATCTTCATTATACCGCTGAGCCCATTCATAACCATTCATCAGGTTTTTACCCCCAGTTATTGCATTTCTCAGTTCTGTTTTATTTGGTTATTATTAGTAGTAGCATTTTACAAATTCTATTATTTGCTGAGACTTTCCATTTTTCATTTGTTTTAAGAGAATTTGTAATTGCTTGTTGAAGTATTTTTTGTCACTTGTTTGGGGACATTTCCATGTTCTTTATATTAAGTTTCATGTTACTCCTCTCTCTCTCTCTCTCTCTCTCTCTCTCTCTTTTAATTGTAGTTTGTTGATTTATTATGATGGCTGCCTTGAAATCATTGTCAGATAAGTACAGCATCTAATTTACCTTGTTGTTTGTGTCTTTTGATTTTTTTTTCCACATTCAAGTTATAATTTTCCTGGTTCTTGGTATGAGAAGTGATTTTTTTTCTCTTTTGTTGTATTCTGTACATTTTGGTTATTATGTTAGGAGACTCTGGGTTCTATTTAAATCTTTATTTTAATATGCGGTCATCTTGTTAAGGTTTCGTTTTCAGACCCTGGCCTACTTTTTGGGTTGTGATTTTGATGGGTATCTAGTTTTCAGAGCTATTATGGTGCTATTTTCATCTGTTTAGTGTCTGGTGCTGCCTAGGTTTCCATGGGTTTCTGATTGTGCTGCCTGAAGTTTAAGGAGCTTCTCTAGTCCAGACTTCTGGTGCCTCTAGCCTGGGAAAAGGGAGTCCAACTCATGGGGTTGACAACCACTTTCTAGGCCAGGAACTTGTTTTTGCCCCTGTTGATGCTGTCTGAAGGACAAGATTCTCTAGCCTGGGGGACTAAGAGGCTTCCTAAGCTGGGCCACTAGGGACATAGTAGGATTCCTCTTGCTGGTGTTTGTCTGGTAATTCTTGGTGGGGAGGGTAGCCTCAGACTCAGCAGAGGAGAGTGCTCTGTCTAGCCTTTTACTGTCAGTGGGTTTTCTGACCAGTCTCCTCTGTCAGTATTCCTGGGTTCTCCTGGTGTTGATGTTAGGACTCCTATTTGATATGGGTGAAAAATGAACCTGTATGGGTTACCTTCTGTTGATAGGTAGAATGTTGGGAAATGCTAGGCCTGGGTTGTTTTCTTCTGTTGATTTGGAGGTCATGAGAAACCCTACTGCTATTTCTCCAGTCCTGGATTCCATACCCAGTGTATCATCCTCTTTCTAGGTTCAGGGTTCTCTTTTGGTTACCTCTTGCATTATTTCTAGGGTTTATTTTGTATTTAATGGGAAGGAGCAAAGAAAAATGAGAATATGGACTCTTATCTAGTATGCACTATGCATTTTAATGCTAGGAACTGACTTCTGACATAGGAATAATTGCTTTCCTTCTGCTGCTTGCTATATATGACATTTTTCCTCAACAATTGATGTTATGGCTGTTAAAATGTTTTGAAAATCTTAAAAGAGGATTTTATCAATATATTAATTTATAGTTCAGTAAAAATTAAAGCCGTGTTTGGGAAGACTGTCTTTCATGTTGTTTCCAGTAATTATTATTATTTTTTTCTTGTTTTCATCAGTAGTCCAATAAGCCACTTTTGAGATTTTCCTCAAGTCCAAAGTCAAACCTCATAGTTTCTGGAACCATTATATTCATTTAAGAAATTTGTTTGTATTTCATCATTTGAGATCTTCAAAAACTATATGAATTCTGTACCTTATACATTACAATAGAATATTAATATGGAGACTTGCTTCATTTAGATATACTCTTCATTATGTACATATCCCTCTTTGATCATTCCAGACTGTCCTTTCTGCTAGTGTTTTATAGTATCTTTCATTGTATTGATAGTATCATTAAAATAATATTCATTTCAGTGGTGAAAATGGAAGAAAACTAGAACTTAAATAAGGTCTGTGGTCTTTGTTATTTGTTAACATAGTACCGTTTCCCCCCCAAAAAGGACCTATCCATCCTTAGACCTTTATTTTTCTGAATATAAGTTTTGTCCTTTTTGTATTTTATATCATTAATCTTTGATTTTTATTCCACAATTTTTTCTTTCTTGGTCCCACAAGTCTTACTAGTTCTCTTCAGTAGAAAGAATTAGTCACTGTTATTATATTTCTTATATAATTAATTTTTTCTCCAAATGTCAAAATAATACTATTGTATATAGACAATACATTATATTATGTGCTGTCCATCATAGAAAATGACAGAAAGAATTTATTATCCCATGAGAGTGGAGTCCGTTTGGATAACTTTTTTTTTTTCTGGTGTTGAATGATTAGTTTTTTATCCATTTGTATGTTCTATCTTTTTTTTTTTTTTTTCCATTGTAATCAGGGACACTTTTTATTTTTAAGATTTATTTATTTATTTGAGAGAGAGAGACCGAGAGAGTGAGAGGGGAGGGGCAGGGGGAGAGGGAGAGAGAGTCCTAAGCAGACTCCATGCTCAATACCGAGCTGGACGTGGGGCTCGATCTCACGACATTACCCTGAGATCACAACCGAAGCTGAAACCAAGACTCGGACACTTAACTGACTGCACCACCCAGGTGCCCTGATATGTTTTTGATATAACTGTAGCTGTTAGGAATAACAGTAAAATTAGAATAGACCAACTAGTCATATGAGATCTGAACATGGTATTAGTCTCAAAGCAGAATCTGGATTGAGCTGGCTGGATACTGAATCATAGTATACAGAATTTTTGTCAACTGGGTGGCTTTGCAGTGGGATCAGGAAGTTCCTTTTTGCCATACATAGAAGATTATTTCAGTTTCTGGGTACCACACTCAATATTTTGTTCTACCTATTCACTCTTAGGAATACATGGTCATGAAAGAATATTCATTACCTATGAAATTTATTCAGATGAAATTTATTACTTTTCAAATAAAACTTATTTTGTTGATCACTCTTTATTATTATTATTGTTATTAGAGTGTAGTTGACACACAATGGTACGTTAGTTTCAGGTGTTCAACTGTAGTGACTAAACAACTCTGTAGGTTACACTATGCTCACCACAAAGTGTAGCTAACATCTGTCATCATGCAACACTATTACAACACCACAGACTATATCCCCCATTTTGTACCTTTCATCCCTGTGATGTATTTCAAAACTGGAAGCCTGTATCTACCCGTCCCCTTTACCATTTTGCCCATTCCCCCACATTCTCTTCACTGGCATCCATCAGTTTGCTCTCTGTATTTATAGGTCTGATTCTGCTTTTTGTTTATTCATTTTTTTTAAAGATTCTGCATATAAGTGAAATGATAGGTCATTTGTCTTTTCCTGTCTGACTCATTTCCTGCAGCATTATCTCTTCTAGGTCCATCCATGTTGTTGCAAATGGCAAGATCTCATCTTTTTTTTTTTTTTTTAAATGTCTGGTTAATGATCACTGTCATTTTTAGACAAACCCTATATCCCAGGAGTATTTCTCATTCTTATTTTCTACATAAACATATCGCCCCTATTTTTGATACTCTTCTCTATCTTGTTCCATTTCTCTGGACAGTTAACTGTCTTATCTGATGCGAGGAATTGCCTTACCCTCAGGCCAGTAGATGCCATAGTTAAGGATATGGCTTTGTCATCAGAATGCATCCTAACTTCACAATTGGATAACTTAGTTTTGTGACCTTGGGCAGAATCTAGTTTGAGCTGGCTGGATACTGAATCCTAGTATACAGAATTTTGAACTTGCGCAAGTTCATTAAGGTCCTCAAAACCTTAGAACAAATTGAAAAGTTGATGGTTTAATTAGCAGTTAACGCTAATCTAATCATAGTTGAGTTCTGTCTGGCCTGGGGCCCACTCCAGAGGCCTCATCCAGTGGTGTTCTTTGCCATTCCTTCCTCCCTTCCCCCCTCCTTTATTCTTTTTAAATTGACATATAATTTGCATATCATAAAAGCTGCCACTTTAAAGAGCACATTTTTTTAATTTTTAATTTTTTAATAATTTTTGAATTTTTTATTAACATATAATGTATTATTTGTTTCAGGGGTACAGGTCTGTGATTCATCAGTCTTCCACAATAAAGTGTACATTTTTTAATGGGTTTTGGTATTTTCACAAGGTTGTGTAACCATCATCATTATCTAATTACAGATAATTTTCGTCACCCCAGAAAGAAAATCCCATATGCATTAACAAATTCTCTGTTTCTCCCTCCCTCAAGCCCCTGGCAACCATGAATCTATTTTCTGTCTCTATGGATTTGCCTATCTGGATATCTCGTATAGTGGAAACATAAAATATATGGTCTTTTGTGTTTGTCTTCTTTCACTTAGCATAATGTTTTCCTTTTCATGTTATAAACTGTAAAATACTTCATTTCTTTTTGTAGCTTAATAATATTCCATTGTATGGACTGGATATATCATATCTTATTTATTCATTCATCAGTTGATATTTGGGTGGTTTCCAGTTTTTGGCTTTTTGCTGCTGTGAACATTCATGTGTAGGTTTTTGTGTAAATGTATGTTTTAAGTCTATCAGTTATATACCTGGTGGAATTAATGAGTCATATGGCAACTCTATGTTCAAGTTCTTTTTCTTTTTCTTTTTTCTTTTTTTGGTTATGCACTGGTTCTTTTATTTTTATTTTTAATTTTTAAAATTAAAAACAATTTTAATTCCAGTACAGTTAACAACTAATATAGTTATATTAGTTATATATGTGTGCATATATATATATATACACACATATACACATATATATACACATTGCAACAGTTATATTAGTTATATATGTGTGTGTATATATATATATATACACACACATATATATATATATACACACACACACACATATATATATATATATATACACACATATATATGTGTGTGTGTATATATATATATACATAACAACTAATATAGTTCTATTAGTTTCAGGTGTACAATATAGCAATTCAACAATTCTATACATTTCTCAGTGCTCATCATGGTAAGTGTACTCTCAATTATTTCACCCACCTCCCCTCTGGTAACCACTAGTTTGTTCTCTATAGTTAAGAGTCTGTTTTTTGGTTTGTCTCTTTTTTTCTGTGTTTTGTTTCTTAAATTCCACATATGAGTGAAATAGTATCTCTGACTGACTTATTTCACCTAGCATTATGCTCTCTAGATCCAGCCATGTTGTTGCAGATGGTGAGATGTCATTCTTTTTTCATGGCTGAGTAATATTCCACTGTGTGTGTGTGTGTGTGTGTGTGTGTGTGTGTGTGTGTATGCCACCTCTTTATCCTTTCATCCATTGATGGACTCTTGCGCTGCTTCCATATCTTGGCTATAGTAAATAATGCTGCAGTAAACACAGGGGTGCATATATCTTTGTGAATTATTGTTTTTGTATTTGTTGGGTAAATACGCAGTAGTGAAATTACTGGATAATACAGTAACTCTATTTTTAATTTTTTGAGGAACCTCCATACTGTCTTCCACATTGGCTGTACCAGTTTGCATTCCCACTGACAATACGTGAGCATTCCTTTTGCTCCACACTTGCTATTTCTTGTGTTTTTGATTTTAGCCATTCTGACAGGTGTGAGATGATATCTCATTTTGGTTTTGATTTGCATTTTCTTGATAATTACTGATATTGAGCATCTTTCCATGTGTCTGCTGGCCATCTGTATGTCTTTAGAGAAATGTCTCTTCATGTCTCTGCCCATTTTTAATTGGATTATTTGTTGTTGTTGTTGTTGTTTTTAGTGTTGAGTTGTATAAGTTCTTTAGATATTTTGGATACTAACCCCTAATTGGGAGATTACATTTATGAATATTTTCTATTTAGTAGGTTGCCTTTTTGTTTAATGTTTAGTTAAACATTTTGTTTAATGGTTTCCTTCACTGTGCAAAAGCTTCTTTTTTTTTTTTTTTAAGATTTTATTTATTTTATTCGACAGAGATAGAGACAGCCAGTGAGAGAGGGAACACAAGCAGGGGGAGTGGGAGAGGAAGAAGCAGGCTCATAGCGGAGGAGCCTGATGTGGGGCTCGATCCCATAACGCCGGGATCACGCCCTGAGCCGAAGGCAGAAGCTTAACCGCTGTGCCACCCAGGCGCCCCACTGTGCAAAAGCTTCTTATTTTGGTGTAGTCCCAATAGTTTATTTTTGCTTTTGTTTCTCTTGCCTGAAGAGACATATCTAGAAAAATGTTGCTATGGCCAAGGTCAGAGAAATTACTTCCTATGCTCTCTTCTAGGACTTTTGTGGTTTCAGGTCTCACATTTAAGTCCTTAATCCACTTTGAGTTTTTTTGTGTATGGTGTGAGAAAGTGGTCCATTTGCATTCTTTTATATGTAGCTGTCCAATTTTCCCAACACAATTTGTTGCAGAGACTGTTTTTTTCCCATTGCATATTCTTGCCCCCTTTGTCATGGGCTAATTGACCATACAAATGTGGGTTTATGTCTGGGCTCTCTATTCCATTCCGCTGATCTATGTGTCTGTTTTTGTACCAGTATCATACGGTTTTGTATACATACAGTATCATACATACTGTAGCTTTGTAATGTATCGTGAAATCTGGGATTGTGAGACCTCCAGATATGTCGTTTTTCTTAAGATTGCTTTGGCTATTTGAGATCTTTTGAGATTCCATACAAAATTCAGAATTATTTGTTCTAGTTCTGTGAAAAATGCTGTTGGTATTTTGATAGGGATTGCATTAAATCTGTAGATTGCTTTTGATAGTATGAACACTGTAACAATATCAATTCTTCTAATCCATGAGCATGGAACATCTTTCCATTTGTGTTGTCTTCAATGTTTTTCATCAGTGCTTTGTAGTTTTCAAAGTACAGGTCTTTTTCCTCTTTGGTTAAGTTTATTCTTAGGTGTTTTATTCTTTTTGGTGCAATTGTAAGTGGAATTATTTTCTTAATTTTTCTTTCTGCCACTTCATTATAAGTGTATAGAAATGCAATAGATATCTGTATATTGATTTTGTATTTGGCAACTTTACTGAAGTCATTTATTAGTTCTAGTTATTTTTTGGTGATCTGTAGGATTTTCTATATATACTATCATGTTATCTGCAAATAGTGAAAATTTTACATCTTCCTTACCGTTTGGATGTCTTTTATTTCTTTTTCTTTTCTGATTGCTCAGGTTAGGACTTTCAGTACTATGTTGAATAAAAGTGGTGAGAGTGGAATCTTTATCTTGTTCCTGACCTTAGAGGGAAAGCTCTCAGTTTTTCCCCATTAAGGATGATGTTGGCTATGGTCTGTGTTTAACTTTTTAAGGAACTAACAGACTGTTTTCCAAAGATGCTTCACTATTTTATAATCCCAGCAGTATATAAAGGTTCTGATTTTTCTCTGCATCCTCACCAACACTTGTAATTTTTTTTTTAACGTAGCAATTTCTGTGAGTGAAGTGGTGTTTCATTGACGTTTTGATTTGCACTTCTCTAATGAGTTCAAGCTCGTCTCCCATCTTTTCCAAATATATTGCACTATTAACTCAGTACAAGCTTGTCTACCTTTGCCTTTATTTTTCTAAAGACTGTATTTATTTATTTGAAAGAGAGAGAGAGAGAGAGAGAACGAGGGGGGGAGGGGCAGAGGGAGAAGCAGACTTCCTGCTAATCAGGGAGCCTGACATGGGGCTCAATCCCAGGACCCTGGGATCATGACCTGATCCAAAGGCAGATGCTTAACCAACCGAGACACCCAGGCACCCTGCCTTTATTTTTTTAACCTATTTTTTCTTTTTCTTTTTTTTTTTTTAAAGATTTTATTTATTTATTCCACAGAGATAGAGACAGCCAGCGAGAGAGGGAACACAAGCAGGGGGAGTGGGAGAGGAAGAAGCAGGCTCATAGCGGAGGAGCCTGATGTGGGGCTCGATCCCATAACGCCAGGATCACGCCCTGAGCCAAAGGCAGACGCTTAACCGCTGTGCCACCCAGGTGCCCCTAACCTATTTTTTCTATACCGAGAATGCCATATCTATACCTCTTTGCTAACACTTTTCATCCTCGAAGGCTCATGGCTAAACCAATACTTTATCCATGAAATAGCTCCTCATACCTCCATAAAAATGTGACCTAGCAACCATTTAAACCTCCATAACACTTATGCTTCCTTTATTAGAATTATTTTACCATTTATTATAATTTTATTGTGGCTTATGCATCTTCATAACAGATTTTAATTTATTTAAAATAAAGGTAGTCTTTGCAATTTTGGTTTTCTCTAAAGCAACAATATATATCTTTCTATCATAGGCAATCAGATATTATTGAACTGAACTGATTATCCTGCAACTTTCTCTTTTCCTTTTCTGTTCCACAGTAGTTTGGGCTCTTGATACTTTCTGTTTGTCCTAATTTAATAACATTTTTAGTCTAATCAATCTACATATTGTGTGGTAATAATTTTACAAGCCAGGGCAGTTCATGCCTTTTTTTTTTTTTTTTTTTTTTTTTGAGGATCCAAACATACTGTTGCCTTCTAAATAAGATCCAGCCTACTGAGTAAGGTACCCAAGACCCACCTATCTGTTCACCTTATCTGCTCAGTGCCTAAGTTCTGAATTCCTTGAACAAGCTCTTTGGTGTCATGGTTCACAAGAAAGAACATTAGTAAGTCACACTGGGGTAGCTGCACACAATTACTTATGACAACGGTAATTGGCCTGTGGTCTTTCGCTGTTCCAGTCTTCACCCAGCTGTCCCAAGAGTTGAGCAAAATTCATTTAATCACAAGCATAACCTATTTACGATACACCTTGGAGGAAGCTTTGTACCATGCTTTTGCTCATGTCCTCTTTCCTGGGAAACTTTGTCCTTTACCAGTGCCATGGAGCCCTTCATTCCCTCTTCCCAACATGGCTTCTGTTGTCAAAATATACCTGTCTTGCAAGGCCTGACTCTGATATAGCTCAAAACCTTTTCTGAGCTCTTCCTCTAAAATTATTTTCTTTATTTTTTCCATGATATTTTATTTTACATTTTCTATAAAACTACAAATAATCTGTCTTATATTAGTTAATTCTTGTTACTTTTCCTTTCTTCCTTCTACCTTGCTAGGTTGAAGAGTCTTTGATTTGCCCTCCATCTCACATTTTAATATTCCTTAGCAGACAACGTGTAGCTTGTACATATTAGACATGGAGTAAACATATTTTTGAGTTGACTTGTTAGGTATCTCCTAAAGGTAATGTTTTATGTTATATGTAGATTGATAGTTTTTCTAGCCATTTCTCTTTAAAAAGAAATTAATCTTGATTTTCTTATATCATTTTTTTCAAAATCATTGGGTTACTGTTTTTCAAACTTTAGTGTACATAGAATAACCTAGAGAATTTGTTAAAACACAGATTGCTAGGCCCCAATCCCAAAATTTCTGATTTAATAGATGTGGGGTGATATCCAAAAGTAGCCTGCCGTTCGTTCGTTCTTTCTTTCTTTCTTTCTTTCTTTCTTTCTTTCTTTCTTTCTTTCTTCCTTCCTTCCTTCCTTCCTTCCTTCCTTCCTTCCTTCCTTCCTCTTTCTTTCTTTCTTTCTTTCTTTCTTTCTTTCTTTCTTTCTTTCTTTCTTTCTTTCTTTTTTTATCAAAAGGAAAGTGTTTATTTATTTTTTCCCTTTTTTTCTTTTAATAATTTTTATTTTGTATGTTAGTCACCATACAGTATATCCTTAGTTTTTGATGTAGTGTTCCATGATTCATTATTTGCGTATAACACCCAGTGCACCATGCAGTATGTGCCCTCCTTAATACCCATCACCAGCCTAGCCCAATCCCCCACCCCCCTCCCCTCAAAAGTAGCATTTCTAACAAGTGTGCTTCCTATGCTGATGCTCTCAATTAAGGGATTACATTCTGGAATGCTGCATTAGGCTACAGATATACTTATTTTGCTTCAGGGGGCTTTGTAAAAGTATTTTAGAAGGATATTGTTTTGCATATGTGTGACAAGATAGTATTGTCGGGGGATGCAGTAAAATCAGAGGTTAGGCTTCCTGGCCTCATCCATTCTTTGTTAGGGTGATACATAGAAAATAATGATGTTCCTTTGGAATTTACTTTTTTGCAAATATACTCATACTTTCAGTCTACAAATGTACAATGCTGTGCCAAAGAAGATTCTCCTTGTGAGCTAGGGATCAAGAAACATTCTTAGAGCCTTTGTATGTTGCTTATCATCCACTCAAAGCCAGAGCTCACCAAGGCTACATTGTATTTGTGCCCAAGTTCTAGAGGAGAGAGAGAAAAAGGGTCAGCTTCATTGTCAGGCCTCAGTGCCCCTTTGAAAACGGGTGATTACAGCAAACATGTGGCAGAGAGGAGAGTACAGCTGTGAGTGAGAGAACATTCATGTTGCTGGTGACACATGGTTTCCTTCTTATGCCCTGTGGAGGGTATTTTCTCTGTGAAGAAGAGTCCAACAACCCATTATTAAAGGCAGTGTAAAGTTGTGAATTTACTAGGGTTTTGTGGACAACACATGAAGCCGGCCATCATTTATAACACTGCTTTTGGGATAATGCATTCTGAGTTCCAAATAGCCAATTTACAAATCAACCCAGGCAACACAGCCTATCTGCAAATTGGGCACTGCTTGTATTGCAGTTTCTAGAGCATATTTGTTCTACTCATTTCCTAAAATGGTCCATTTGTATACAGCAGGGCAAAATACAAGCAGGTGCTTAGTTTGTATGGAGGAATTGACAATTTCCTACAGCTAGACATTGTTTATTCACATAGCGTGGACACAGTGATATAAAAACCTTCTTGTGGTAGTTGCAGATTTTTGTTCTGGATCAAAGGAAGGCTAAAGGCTACGTCTGTGTTGGCCAGCATGGCAGTGTGGCAAGTGTTCTAAAGCCATTGTGTAAGTACTGGCCTCTCTGGGTTGTGTTGGCTGAACTAAGACCCTTAGGAAGGAAGGACCAGGACTAAAGCATTACCCTGGCTATGACCCGTAGCAGGGGTCCAAAAATAGTGGCAAAGAGGGTTATGAGCATTTATTTTACCAAATTTTGTGTTAAGATGATTGCACAGTGTCAACAATAATAGGTCAGTGAGTGGTTTTGAGCAGGCAATGTGGTAACTTATTGTCACCAGATGGGGTTCCCAGGAGGCCAGCTCAGAGGCAGAGATTACCATGCAGGATGTGTGTGAAGGAGGGCTCTTAGGATTGGTATCTTATAGGAAGAAGGTGGGGAAGCAAGACTGAGCTGAGGGAAAAGATGGGCTGTGATACAGTCACCACAAAGCTTCCCTTGGCCAGCCCTGCTCTGATGCTGGAATGACCTTTCAGAATTTTTTTCTGGTGTAGGCCAGTGGGTTGGTCTTTATCCCCCTGTAGCCACCAGTCTTTGGATACAGGGGCACCCTCTAGAAAAAGGATGTGACTATAGATGAGGAAATTCCCAGAGAAGGCCTGCCATCAGGGAGATATCTATCCTTTGGTTCTGAAGCAGGGCCTGGATGCCAAAACAGAGCATCCACATGTTTGGAAAAAGGAAAATGTGTGGGGTCTTGGAATCAACTCTCTGTGTGGGGTGAGGGGTGGAGGTCCATGGTCCCAGTTGAATAGGCATTATAGGGCACAGTGGAAGGAATTGGAAGAACATAATATGAACCTGATTTATTGATTTATTATGAATTCTTATAATAGTCCTAAAAGTAGAGATTATGAACTCTACTCTATTAAAGGAGCCTCAGAAGGAAAAGTGGCTTGCCCACAGCCAGGTGGATGATAAATGCCCAGAACAGAATCCGATATGGAGTCTCTTTCTGAAGTTCCTGCTCTTTCGATTCTGTTCCCTGAGCATAAGCAGGAAATTAAGTCACACCAGTTTTCAAAACCAGGGCAAATGCTGGAGTAGCCTCAGACTGGATAAGCACAGGCTGTGGGACCACTCCTGAGAGCCGCTCTCAGGGCCTGAAGTTTCCTAAGGATCAGTAGTGGAGCCCTTGGTTTGAGCTTAGTGCATGGATGAGCAGACCTGGGGGAGGAGCAAGGATAGACCAGAGATGCGAAACTCCATGTTTCCCCTCAGAATGAGGTAATCCGCTGACTGAAATGTGTTGATTCATTGTGGCTGAAATAGGCTTGTGAATTAAATACACTACACTGAGCGGTGCAAAGGAGTAATAGCTTTATTTTCTGTATTTTCTTTAAGAACCTCCTTCTGTCTAGTTAGTGAGGAGATAGAAATAAAATACCTAATTTTAGTCCTTCGAATGCAATAATTTATGCAGGCTCTTAGGGTAACTCAGAGTCTTATTAGATGAAGTTCCAGTCTTTCAGATTTTTTACCACCCCCTCGTGTTTTCTTTCCAGAACCACACTGGGGTGTATGGAGGTGGGTGTGATCTGGCCCGCTGGTGCGAGGGAAGGCCGGTGGGGCTCTGGGAGCCATGAGCAGGCAACAGTACTGCCTCCTCTCCTCTGCCAGCAGTTTCTCTTACCTGCTGCTAAGAAGACCCAGCTTCCCCTTGCCTTCGATGGCCCTGTGGGCCTCCCAGCAATCTGCTGGCAACTAATTTGATTTTCAGCTCCTATCTTCCCTGCTGCTTCCTGTTTCTGGGTCATTTGACCTCTCTTGCCAGCCAGCATTATTAGCTGCTTTCTGTGTCCATCCACAGTGCATGTGGAGACCTCTGCCTACTGTCCCTGCCTCTCAGGAGCTGAGGAGGCCTCCAGACACTCAGGTGCAGGCCTTCTGTGACCAGCAACAACCCTCCAGCTCTTCCCCTGGAATGGCCGCCCCCCAAGCTGATCTGAGGATAGCTGATTAAATCACTTTGCTATCTCAGACAGAAGTGAGGTCAGAGCACACCGATTTTTGGCTCAATCTTCAATCTCTTTCTTTAAAAAAAAGGTTGGGTATAGGTGACACACAATGTTACATTAGTTTCAAGGGTACAGCGTAGTGATTCAGCAGCTCTACATGGGATGCTGTGCTCACAGGTGTGGCTACTGTCTGTCACCAGGCCCCACTATTACAGTATTATTGACAGCATTCCCTGTGCTGTGCCTTTCATCCTCAGTGACTTACTCCATACCTGGAAGCTGTATTTCGCACTCCCCTTCACCTGTTTTTGCCCCTCCCTCATCACTCTCCCCACTGGCAGTCCCCAGTTCTCTGTACTTCTGTTTGACCCTCAATCTCTCTAACATGGCTCCTGCCTAGGCTGGAAGGGAGGGCATGGCAAACGTTTGTTTTCTTCCTTTCTTCCTCTCACAAACTCGCCAGGGCTGCAGTGCTGGGCTCTTATGTTCCTCCTCCTGATTCATTGCAGCTTTCTCCTTTCATCTTCTTTTCTTTTACAGAGCAGTGATGGTGAAATATTGGGAGACAGGGAGAAGATCGAAAGTGCCTTGGCTTAATATTGCCAGATGTTCTTGCTCTGTCAGCTATGGCATGCAGTGAATCATTTGCGCTGGGTCTCTGCTCCCAGTTTTCTCCATGCAGTGCATTCTCACTGATATCTGCCCTGAATTTTTACTGACTTAGGTATCAGAATTAACATTTGCCAAAGTAGAGGAAAAGCCTTTCTAAAACTTTGCATACAGTTAAATTGCTGAATTCAATAATTTAAAAAGTCCCTTGGTTGCTTGATTGTATGGTGAGAGTAATAAAAAAAAAGCTGTACTTAAATTTCTCAGAAATTGAAATATTCATACATAAGCCATTTCTAATACAATTGTAATGGGTACTTTTAAGCCCACAGTATATGATCAGAAGTCTAAGAGGTCAAAAGAACAATTTTCGATCATTATTATTAATGACCTCTTTAGTCATTCAGTTTCCTTTAAAATCTCATCAGTATGTAGTTTACTTTCATTTCCTACTGATAGACCATTTCTAACATTTGACAGCTTACCCATGTTTTTAGCAATCTCCCGTTCTGAAGTGCTGGGTGGTTGACAGTCTTGTTACTCAGAGTATCATCCGTGGACCAGCAGACCTGCTATTGCCTGGAACTTGTTAGAAGTGCAGAATCTCAGGCACATCCCAGACCTCTGAATCTGAATTGAAATTAACAAGGTCCCCAGGTGATTTCTATGCACATTAAAGTCTGAGAAGCATTGGTCATTGACATTGGTGAAAACCCTCTAAAGAGACACCATAATTCACTCAGTATGTGTTAATAAACTGTTTATAGGAAATAATAAAATGGAGTGAAATCAAGCCATCCCTCTGTACTCTGGTTCCTACAATATTATTTTTCAAATCCGTGCCACTTCCTTCCCCCAATTAAAATAGAGACCGCTGTTCCCTTGGTGCACCTGGGTTATGCCCGGTCCCGATTCAGTTAGGCTTCTGCTTCAGTCAAGCCAGTTGAGAGCAGCTGTGGCCTTCCTTCAAGTCGGCAGTTCTTGAGGCCACCTGTTACAACAAGCGCCCTCAGAACACTCCCAGCAATCTTGTCTCCAATCCTTTCCTCCCCCATCCCCCAGTAACAGCCCATAGTCATGGAAAGCAATGTAAATTACTTGTCAAAAGTAAATCTCTATGAAGAAATGCAGCTGTGTTGTATGGAAGGGACCTAATTGTACTGAGTGGTTCCCTTCCTCCCCATCAGTTAAAACCACAGGAGAGAACAGTGGGATGATGGGTTATAAAACTCCCCGCAATCCCACCAGGAGAGGCCTCCACAGCCAAAGCAAAATGAACATCTAAACAAAGATTCTGCTAATGTAGGCCAAGCCCAGAACTGTCAGGATAATTGAGGATAAGAGTTCCTTTGTTCTCCCTTCCCACTCCCTGCTATTTTCTCCTGTCTCAAACCTCCATTTAGTCTATCCTCAGCAATTGCCCTACCTTTTTGGCATTCCAAGAATACCTCTCTGCCTCTACCTCTTCCTGTGGACACCCACCCCTTCCTGCTCAATAGTCTTTTGTGACTTGGTTAACTCAATAGCTCCACTGATTTGGAGTCATGCCTAGAGCTCAGTTTTTTCCTGATAGGGGACCAGAACCAGTAAACAGACACGCCCTTTATCACGGAGCAGAGGTTTAGGGAGGCAAAAGGGCAGTGAAGGCACAGAATCCAATGTGGAAGCTTTTGGCCTTTATTAGAAATGTCCAGAATGCTTGGTGGTTCAGTCAGTTGAGCATCTGACTCTTGGTTTTGGTTCAGTTCGTGATCTCAGGGTTGTGAAATGCAGCCCTGCGTTGGGCTCCAAGCTGGGTGTGGAGCCTGCTTAAGGTTCTCCCTATTCCTCTTCCTCTGCCCCGCCCCACCAAAATAAGAAATGCCCAGCAGTGATTATAGATAAAGATAACAATAGCTGCATTTGAAGACCCATGTCATGCTTAGTTACTTATTTACAGAACTTTGAGGCCCTATCATCATTATCACATCATCAGTGCTTTGGGAAACTGAGGCTGTAAAAGATTAAAAAGAATTCCATACTTTTTCAGCTATGGCATCAGATTCCCACCCAGGTTTGACTCCCAAGTCACTGCTCTTGTAAAATGGTCTACTTCTCTTATGGGTGTCTTAGCAGATGGGCATAGTGTGAACATAGACTCGTCGGCAACAAGATGATGCATGGAAATGCAGCCAGGTAGACATATGGTGGGCATTAGGAAAGTCTGGTTGGAAGTAATAGAACATCTGCTATGGGCCTAGGGTTCATGGGCATATTTGAACACTAAAAATATTAGCAAAAATCAAGTAGGGTCCAGTCTTAGGAGAATGAGGACTCCTGGCAGTTATCAGTTGCAGGCCCTCCATCCAAGTAGAAGCAATCATCTGGAATAGAACATGGGGACTGAGTCCTAGCAGCCAGTTACTAAGAAGAGCTAGGGACAAGGATAAAATGGGAACAACAAAGAAATGGGAAAAACGGATTTCATTTTCACTTGAGATATGGACCTATGAATTGTGGAATTTGCTGTGATGGTTATAGAACTGGTCCCAGACCAGAGTGTTATGGAGTCTGAAGGTGGAGATTCAGACCAGGAGGGAACTTTCTGGGGCTTCCTTCTGTGGTAATAGGAATTTAAGTAGAAATTACAGAGTCAGACTCAATTTAAGTATAAAAAAGATCGTCTAAATCAGGACTCTGTGGTAGAACAGAATGTTGTATAAAGGCATTATGCTTCCTATCTCCAGGACTTTTGAAAATGTTTCTTTGTTTACTGGGCGTTTAATGAATTTCGTTGTACTTCTTCACTCTCACTGTGACCCCAAAGCCCTTCTGATGTACCACCCAATCTAGCTCCTTGGCCTCCCCTTTATCTATTTCTCTTTCACTCACTGTTGTCTATCAGGGTTGCTCAAAAAAGGTGTTGGTATTTTGGGTGGGAAAATTCTTTCTGGAGCAGGAGCACTTTGAATAGTGCTAGATATTTAGCATCCTTGGCCCATGTTCATGAAAGAGCAGCAACACCGCCAGGCTATCATGTGACGATCAAAAGTGCCCCTCCACCTTTCTGATACTCCAGTGGGGACTGGCTCTGTGGCTTTTTGGTATTCCTTCACTTTAACATGCCAAGCTTATTCCCATGTCAGGGCTGTCACTTGGATCTTCTTCCTATGACGTTTAGTAGTACTTCTCATTTTTCAGTCTCCATATCACTTTCTCCAAGAGCATGTCCCAACCCCATTCTGAGCATTTATCATGATCTGAAATTACTTCCCTTTTTTTGCTTCTTTCTCTTTTCTCTTCCTATCACTAGAGTGACATCTTTATGAGAAGAGGAACTTGTTCTTCACATTCATCCCTTTATGTTGGCACTTTGAGTGCCTGTAGATAGTAGGTCCTCAAGTATTTTTTGAGTTTTATGAATTAAAAAATTGAATTTTGAGTATTATGAAGGGACAGATGATTAATTCCTGAGATCCTATGTAAGAGATTTCTTTTTTAAAGTTTATTTATTTATTTTTAAGTAATTCTACACCCAACACGGGGCTGAATCACAACCTTGAGATCAAGAGTTGTATGCTCTTCCAACTGAGCCAGCCAGGCATCCCCTATATAAAAGATTTCTACATTGCATAGAAAACTGGTTTCCCTATCAACTGTAAGATTCTGCTGCATTCTTTTCTATAATGATAAAAGAAATCTTTATGTCATCAAGACAAGACTACAGGACATGGATTCATAAATATGACATCCAAAGATTGAACCTACCCTAGTCTTTCCAGGATGATTGGGAAGATAATGGAATCACTGGAGAGTCCTGAGCAAGCATCTTGACACAAAATAAAATTAAAAATAAAAAATAAAACAAACAAAAACCTGCAAGAAGTCATTTGCCCCATTTTTGTTGTTTTCCCCTGTATTCCTGGCATTCTGATGGGCACTTTGGTAATAGCAATTTTGGGGGATCATTTCACCCAGTTGCTAGTGAAATCAAGGATGGCCCCCACAGGAGGCTTATTTGGTTCAAAAGCATGTCTGTCTTCCTACAACTCAGGCTTAGAGGGACCTGGAATCTGGTTGGCCCACAAATACCACTGTTTCTTGGTACCAAACAGCTTTTTTGTAACCCAGGCCCCAGGGGTTCTTTGAGGGTCAGTAGTTCCAGTCTTCTGAGCGGAACATGGCTGAGGTTGCTTTATGTTTAGTCTGTGAGTGTTTTCAGCTCATATACACATCTCCTTCCTGGGTCAAATGGCACCTGGTTTCAGAAATCAAACACTTCACAGACCTCAAACTCATATTCCTACTGTGCTAGTCCTTCCTGATACTTTTAGTTCCACTCCCACCCTTCCCTCCTTTCCTCTGGTCAAAGGGTGTTGACCCTTGCAAATGACATTTCCCAGATGTTTTGCCAACCAGTTTTGGTTAGGTTAGGCCAATGTGAGGCAGTGGAACATACTGGGGAGCAGGAGGGAGCCACTTCAGGTTTTCCCTTCTCCCTGTATCAGTGTCCAGCACTGGCTGTGTCTCCTCTGTAGACAGCTCTTGCTAGGTGACCTCTACCCTGAGCTCCTGTAACACCACTTGTGAGGTAAACTTAGCAAGTTGGCTTGGCTAGGCTGTGGAGCCCAGTTGTTAGGTCACACACTAGATGTGGCTGTGAAGTATTTGTGGATGTAATTAGCATGTACCGTCAGTTGACTTGAAGTAAAGCAGATTGCCCTTCAGAATGTGAATGGGCTTCATCCAATCAGTTGAAGGCCTTAAGAGCAAAGACTGAGATTTCTCTAAGACGAAGCAATCTTGCCTCAAGGCTACAACATCAAATCTTACCTGAATTTCCAGGCTGCCAGCCAGCCCTATAAATTTCCAACTTGCCAGCCCTAACAGTCACATGAGCTAGTTTCTTACTATCTCTCTCTTTTCCTTCTTCCTTCTCTCCCTCCCTCCTAGGTTCTGTTTCTCTGTAGAACCCCGGCTAATACAGTACTTCTTCCCATTGTCTTCCCAGCCTTAAGGGTCATAGTGGCTTTCTAGAATTGATACCTCCAGAATTGCCTTACTGACCTTGAAAGCTCTTTAGTGCTTCCAGCTCCTTTGTGAACCAGTTCCCTGCATTGTTTTCTCTTTTGAACTACAGTGTGGGTGTTGTTTTCCTAACTGAATTCAACTTTCAAGTGCCCTTCTCTCAGGACAGGTAGCCCTGTTCCTTTAACACCTAAATAAAAAAAGGATACCACTCAAATCCTTAGGAAAAAGAGGAGACCATATTACTATGCCATTCTCTGCTATTGCTTAATGAAAAAATAACACTTGGGGAAGAAAAAATATTGAGTGCGGCAGCCCTTTGGTTGATCATGTCACTGAAGGAGTGAGTGATTTTGGGTATGGACGTCAGTGAGGGTGGGGAGAGGGAGGGTAGGTGAGTGAAGCTGTGACTGAGTGTGAGAGAGGGAGGGTGGAATGGGGTAGGTGGGGTTCAGTGTGAGGGAGTGGCACTGGGTGTTTGTGTACGAGTCAGTAGGACTCAGCATTGGAACTTGTATGTAGTGGGACTTGGTAGTATGTGCATGCATGTATTGTTTGTGTGTGTGTGTGTGTGACTTGATGTGTGCCTACATGCGTGGGACTGCAAGTGAGTGTGGGTGAGTGCGTGTGTGAATGAGGTTGGGTATTTCTGTACCTGAGTGCAGAGACTAGGTGTGAGTGTATGAGTATACTTGAGCTATGAGCTGAATGTTTGTGTCCCCTCCCCCCCGCCCCGAAATTCATATATTGAAACTTAACCCTTAATGTGATGGCGGGTTCTTTAGGAGATGATTCATCTCTCATGAATGGATTAATGTTCCTGTAAAAAAGGCTCCAGAGAACTCCCTCACCCTTCTACCATGTGAGGATACAGCAAAAAACACCTTTTATGAACCAGGAAGAGGATTCTTACCAGACACCCAATCTGCTGGCATCTTGATCTTGGACTTCCAGCTTCCAGAACTGTGAGAAGTGAATGTTTATTGTTATTGATTCACTGAGTTTGTGGTAAATTTTTATGGAGCCTGGACAGACAAAGACAGCTTGCATATGAGGGGGAAAGTCTGCATGAGTGCTACAGTTGAGAAGGTGTGAGTGCATGCAGAGAAGAGAGACTCTGTTAATGAGGTTGGGTGAGTGTGACAGGAAATGACTGAGAATGAGTGGAACTAGGTCTGAGTAGGACTGTGTGAGACTAGGTGTGAGTGTGACTTAGTGGGACTACGTGTGAGTGGAACTACATGTGACTAGGTGTGAGTAGGACTAGGTGTGACTGGGTGTGAACTGGAACATTTTGTGACAGGGTATGGCTGGGTGTGTGACTATGAATAGTATCAGTGGCACTGAGTATGAATGTGGCTCCGTCCTGAGTGTGCAGGATGGCGAGTTTATGAGGGAGAGGGGGCACGTATGAATGAGTTACTGTGTGACTGAGTGGGCTGAGCAAGACTGAATGGAAGTCAGTGGGCTGACTAGTTGTGAGTGTGAAGGAGTGTGAGTAGGATGCTGTGGCAGTGAGCAGGAATGTAAATGAATGAGGCTGTTGTGGATGATTGTATGAGTAAGCATGAGTGATTGTAAATGGCAGGACTGGATGTGAGGGAGTGAGTGTGTAAAAGCAAGCGCCTGAGGGCGGCTGCTTATGAGGGTGAGTGAGCATGTGCCCCTGGGTATGTTGAATGGGACTGAGCATGTCGGCCTACATGCTGGTACCGCTGGGAGTCAGACAAGGGAGTGGACTGAAATCAAGTAGGCATTTGAGGATTAGGGGACATGATGAAGTTAGAATCCGAAGCAAGGAAGTCACTAACTTGGCAGGAGTAAAGAGAGCATAATTTTTGTAGAATAAGTCAGGGAAAGGAGTAATAAAAAAAAAAAAAACAACAACATGAGAACAGTAGGGCCGGGTAAGGAGAATAAGGTCAGCCTCCACTCTACCCAGCAGCATCAGGACTCGCGCCCCATCAGGATAGAAACCAAGGAAACACCTGGGTAATAGACAAGACGTGCCAGCTATAGGGAGAAACCTGCTTAGATGCTTCTTTTTTTTTTTTTTTTTTTTTTAAGATTTTATTTATTTGACAGAGAGAGACAGCAAGAGAGGAACATAAGCTGGGGGAGTGGGGAGGGAGAAGCAGGCTTCCAGACAAACAGGGAGCCCAATGTGGGACTTGATCCCAGGACTCTGGGACCATGACCCTAGCCGAAGGCAGACTCTTAACAACTGAACCACCCAGGTGCCCCTGCTTAGATGCTTCTTGATAGAGCACGGCCCTGTTCCAGGCTGTGGATCACTTCATTGCTCAGTGATGAGACCAGGAAGATGGTTGCAGCCCAGTGAGGAGGGAGATGAAGTCCTGACAGAAGAATTAAATCGTTCAGTTAATCGAGCTTTTTATTCTATCCCTTCTCACTTCCAGCATCCATAAAAACTTCAAAAGTTTCATTCAACACAGAGATCCCAACACACACATCAAAGAGGTTTGATAAGGCAGGCTGGTCTTGGCAGCATTGCCTTTCCTCCCATCTCTGGACAGTGTGAATCCCATTATGTTCTGTGCGTCTCCTGCCCTCTTCTCTCTCTTTCAGGTTCATTTCTGTTACAGAACTAATTTCTTACAGTTAAAAGAGATTATTGCTTTCCATTAAGTAAACAAATAAATTAAATTGAAAGTCTGGGTCATAGCCACATGTCAGGATTGTTTGCATTAAGTTATATAATAAGTTATTTAGAGAGAAGGTGTGTCTTTCATGTATAAATAATAAAATATTGGTATGGTCACTAGATAACATTTCTGTTGAAATCAAAGAATATATGATAATTTCTAGATAAATCAAGGGTTTGTTAGCTAAGTTCTATGGACATATGAAATAAGGTCCAAGAACGCCCTGAAATTATATGCATCAATATGAATATGTATTTTTCTGGATGAAGCATCCTTAGCATGCATTAAAGTCTCAGAGGGAGACTGTTGACCCCTACGGTTATGAACTGCTGTTTTAGAGATTACCACCAAATAGACATTGAGTTTCATTGTGGGAATTCTGTCTTTGTGATTTCACTAAAGCTGTTCCTGCCGCTTTGACTAGTGCTGGTTGCTGTTATTAGAAACATTTGCAATCCTTAAAGCCAACATTAAAGGTAGACAAAAGAAGAGGGAATTTGCCATCTATTTACACTAAAAGTGATATAAATAAATTCAGTTTGTATATATAAAAATTTTTGTTGTGCCAGTTTCCATGGCAACTACTTCTTTAAAATATTCTACTCTTTAAACACTTAAGCTTATTAATTTGATCACCTTATCCTCAGGTATAATTTTGTTCATTTTGCATATTCTTTCAAAAATGAGAAAAACCTCTTTCTTTGACTATTTCTTTTTATCTGTCTTGTGATGACCAAGGAGTTGCATCTAATTTTAATAGGACATATAAAGTAGATCCAGATTTTGTGGGACCTGAAGCTTATAACAGCTTTAGGCCCCTCTTTAAGGAAAAGAATAAGTATTATGAATACAGCAATGCTAGGGATTTTCTCTGGGCCTTGGGCAAATGAGAGGTCCTGAAGTTTAGGCTTAATTAGTATCACCGCATGTGAATACATGCACATGGGGAACAAATCTGTTTAACTTTTTAATGTTGGGGTCAGGGATTAACTTTGGTTATTTTGCTTTAATTCGAAAATAAGTCTACCCTTAAGAAGAGCTACCTGGTCAAATCATTTATTGAATGTTAGCTTGAGGGATTTATACAAATTTAGACCATGCCTGAATCCACAAGAATTCAGGTACCACAAACACCTAATACCAAATGGGCAGCTAAGGGAAGAACTGATTCAGTTTACAAGTTCAAAAACAGGGGGAAAACTGACTCTAGAAACTTGTTGTTTTGAGATGCTCAGAGAAGTGTCCTGGTTTAGAAAGAAAAAAACACAAAAAAGAAGCTTTGTTCTAACAGGCAGGTTTTTGCTTAAGAAAAAGGGTTGCTTCATCCTCATTGGCTCTGAATAAATTAGTAAGAAGAAACCAGTGTTATCATAGAACTGTCAGTGGGATTTAGTTGTTGCAAAAATCATTGTGAATGGGATGATAGAACAAGAGAGATTAGAAGGAGTTATATGGAAAAAAAATGTTTTATACAAACAACATTGGTATGAGCATACAAACATAATTTCCAAAAGTGCTATTAATAATTTCATTTTATAATTAATTTGTAGGCTGCTAACAATTCTGAATTTATTGAAGAAATAATTTCATTGCAGTAAAAGAAAGCTTGTCTGGCTTTGGGAAGCAACAGGCTTTTGTAAAGAAATTCTTACTATAAGGTCAAGGTCAAAACATTGCATTTCTTCTTCTGCTTCAGTGCATAATGTAAAGATGTCTGGAAAGGAGCCAATCAATTAAAAATATAGCTAGAGGGATTGTTCAGGGAGAAGGCTTGTGGCAGTAGCGGCTCGTGAAAATATTCCCTTCTCTTTCTGTCTTCCCAAGTGAAGAATAAATCCTGATTAGCCCTTTATTAAAGAAGGGTACTCATTTGCCAGTGAAATGTAGAACTTGCATCTCCCGAACAGCATGGTATCCAATTATCCTTATAGAAAATAATTTTATTTTTCTGTTCCATACTTTGAAAAGACATGATGTTTCCTTGGGTGTGATTATTCTTTTGGTGTGTGCAAATAACCCCATTTAGGGTAATATTTTAAACTCTGCTTTGGATTTCTTGAGAGTTTCTGGTTTGATTAGGACATCTGAGTAGATAAATAAAGTAAGATGTTAGTATGGTGATGTAGAAACAATACTCCAAGGGTGATCCCCATCCAGGACTCATAAAACTTGAAAATATATCATACAGTTCTCATTAATACACATACATAAGTGCATACTCTGTGTGTGTGTGTGTGTGTGTGTGTGTGTGTGTGTGTGTGTGTAATACATTTTGTGGGAGGTTGTGAGTCTAATTAGTATAATATGTTTTGTAATCACTAACAAAATTCTCCCATTGTGTCTGTCTCTTCACCTTTTGGATGCATGGTAGCATTGAATTCCCTAATTCTGTGGTCATTTTATATTTAGGTGAGCCACATGACTAGTTTTAGCTAAATACGAGCAAAGATGACATTTGTTATTCTGGCTGATTGCAAGGCTTTTTGCTCTGTGATGTTTGAAATGGTGGCTGTTCTGTGAGTCTGTGTTTCTGAATGGCTAAGATGAGCGGAACGCCTGGTTAACCTGTTATGCATGTGTAACATAAGAAATACATCTTTTCTCTTTAAATCATTGAAAATTTGGGGTTGTTTGTTATCACAGCATACCTGAGCCTACTCAGACTTCTGTAATTATCATAAGGGCAGATCTGGGGACAATTTATCAAAAGTATAATTCTGGTGACTTAGGTTGGAGAAAAATCTCATTTGATACTTGGAGCTGACATCTCTAGAAATAAAGGTCAATTGTTTCAATTTTTACAGATTGCACTTTGTTTTTTGACTAGGACTCCAAAGAGTTTATTGTACTGTAAAAATTTTAGGACTTTAAGCTGCATAAATCACTTGGAAAATTCATTTTTGCCTCTAGAGTTGTTCATGGACTGTTTTCAGTAATAGAAACCAGTTCTCACTGCCTAGAATACCCCATCAAGCAATACTGGTTTTTTATTAGCAAAGCTGAAGCTTCAACTAAACATAGCCTTGATTTATAATATGTATTAATATGATGAAAAAATTGATAGAATTTTTTTGGGGGGGGTCTGTCATTAAACACATTTTATTGATGTAGAATTTTACAGCCACAAGTATGATCGAGTGTTGGGGGATGCCTAAAAATGCTGAGTTTGTTGGCAGAGTCTAGGTGACTCTTAATTTCCAACAGAATGTCACTTTTTTGAGGCAGGAGCCAAATGTTGTATTGTTTTAGCTAAGCTTCTTGAAAGATTAGCCTATAATTTCTTACCCTGCTTTCTGACATTTTTACTCACTGTTGTGAAGTTTTAGTACCATCCCCACGCTAAGCCTGCTGTGGAAAAGGTCTCTAATTTGCTCCAAATCACCAAGATCTTTTGACACATTTCAGACTCATTATTTTGATCTCTCTGCAGCTTTTGATACTGACCCATCGTTTCCTTCTTAAAACTCTTTCCTCCCTGTTCCTTGATACCACTCTAGCTTGGAATTTCTATTTGTCTTTGTATTAAAGCTCATTCATGGCCATAAGAACTATACTGAAAATATTCACCTGCTGCTGCTTTGATTAGGACCCTCTATGGGACTCCTCCATTAGCAAATCCAGCAGAATTCCTCAAGTGTCTCCACCTTCAAGTCTGTTCTTTTTTATTTCCATTCTTGATGAATGAAACTTCCATCTGTTGAGCTATTAAACCAGAAACATGGGAGTCATTATTGATCCTTCATATATAAGTGTTAAATCCTATTGTTTCAACTGCATAAATATCTCTGGAATTTATCTTTGTATTTTTGGTAAAGCTACCATATTTCTTTTTGTCTTTTTTTTTTTTTTTTCCGTGAATTGATATAGCAGCTTCCTAAACAGTTTACTTCCTTCTTGTCTTAGTTTTCTGATTTATCTTCCACAGGGCAGTCATAATCCTTCCAAAGACAAATCAAAACATTTCACTCCTTTCAACAAAACCCATCAGTGGTTCTCCACTGATGTAGAATTATACTCCAAATTCCTTTGTATGGCACATAGTGCTCCTTAGAAAGATTAGCCCCCTCCATTTTTGCTTACTGCTTGTCTCCTTTATGTACACTCCAACTCTGGAATTCTTTAGGTCTTCAAATATATCTATATTTTCTTTTACCTTTCAATGAGGTTGTTCCATCTGCTTATAATAGGATAATCAACTGTTCCAGTGTGTCCAGAATTTACCTAGGTTTAGCCCTAAAGTCTCTTCTTTGCCTGGCAGCCCCTCATCCCCAGGCAAATACGGATGGTTTATCACTATAGCTCAGAATACTGCTTTCCCTTCAGTTTTCCTGATTTGTTCTTCCAGAGTGCTTACATTGACTTCTTCTAAAATCCTGTTCCAACTCAATTTTTCCTTCAGGCCAAAATTTGTCTGTATATCCTCCAAGGGATTACCATATTCTACTCTAATCTGGTCCTGCTACATTTTGTGCTCTTTGAAGAGACACAACTTTATTTTGGTCATCTCTGCATCTTTACCTCAGACATGTCTAGCACAGTGTTTAGCACATGGTAGGCCACTGAAAAAGATTCCTTGTACTGTGTTAGAAAAAAAACAAAGGGAATTGATCTTAATGCTCTATCTAGAAATATCATAAATACTTTGCTGATTATGTTAGTCAAATGTTTCTGTTGTTTTCTCTTTGAAATAAAATGTGTTACTTTTCCTCGTCTAATTAATTGCCATTATTTAACTTAAAAGTAGGGATGATTTTTCTTGTTCTTTTAGTAGATCCACCATCATATATTTAACACTCATTTGAACATCTCTTCCCTGTTTCTTCTGTCCCAAAATATTTAGAGATGTTTGGAATTCTTCAGTGTATTTTCAAAAAAGAATTTCTTAGAGCACCCAATTATGGCCAAAAATGTACCAGGTGAAATGCTAGGTATAAATCAAGGAAATTTGACTTCTGTTTTCTGGAAGTTTACAATCTAGCTGGGAGGTAAGTGTATAGAATTAACTAGAGAATATTTTCTTAAGAATTTCATTTGGTACATGAATCTGAGAACTAGAGATCAAAATTATGGGTATACAATCTGTTGTCCTGAGGATCTCTTTCTGTAACATATGAAATGTGCAGCTGATAGAGACAGATAGAGGTATTAGGAAAAACCCCTAGCCTACCCCTGTGTTTCTCCTTTACTCTCATGCAACTACCACACTGACCACACTTCTGGTCCTAAAATATGTGCAGTTTTCCCCCACCAAGCAATTTTCTACAACACCATTAGGGCACCCTACAATTTGACTCAATTCTGACACTATCTACCTGGAGATAACATCATATCCCACAGGTTAAGGGCTCGGTCCCACAAGACTCTTTCCACTCCACTTCAGATGCCAGGTGCAAGTTCAAGTTGTCGCCTGTGCTTCTGACTCATAGGCTATAAACCAAAGGTTTCCACTACCTTATTCCCAGGTTTGATTAATTTGCTAGAATAGGTCTGAGAGGGTCCCAAGCACAGGAGCTTCTGTCCTTGTGGAGTTGGGGCGTACCTTCCTGATACATTGACGTGTTCACCAACTGGAAAACTCTCTGAACCCCATACTATTGGGATTTAAAAAAAAAAGATTTTATTTATTTTGCGCGCGCGCACGCACGCGCACGCACACACACACACACACACACACGCATATGCGTGCAAGCAGGGGGAAGAGCAGACGAGGAAGGAGAGGGATAAGCAGATTTCTCACTGAGCACAGACCCCAGTGCAGGGCTCAGGGCTCCATCTCATGACCCTGGGATCATGACCTGAGCCCAAACCAGCAGTTGGATGCTTAACCCAGCCACCGGTGCCCTACTATTGGGATTTTTACGGAGGCTTCATCATGTAGGCTCATCAGTTATTAACTCCATTACCAGCTCCTCTCCCCTCCTAGAGAATGAGGGGCTGGGGGTGAAAATTCTATGCTTCTAGTCATGGTGTGTTTTTTGCAGTGACCAGTTCCCATCCAGGAGCCATCCAGAATCTGCTCAGAACCAAAGACATTTGCATCACCCAGGAAATTAAAGGATTTTATGAACCCCATGTCAGGAACTGGGGTCAAAGACCAAATACTAGAAAAAAGGATGCTCCTGGTACTCCTGTCACAGGAAATTACTAGCGTTTTAGGAGCTTTGTGGCTGGAGGGCGAGGCAGACACCATTGTATGCATTTTTTCTTATCTCACAGGTATTTAACTTCTTAGTTACCAAACACAAGCAAAAAAGGCATACTATTTGAAACACACAACAGGGGCGCCTGGGTGGCTCAGTTGTTAAGCATCTGCCTTCAGCTCAGGTCTTGATCCTAGGGTCCTGGGATCAAGCCCTGAGTCAGGCTCCCTGCCCAGTGGGAAGCCTGCTTCTCCCTCTCCCATTTCCCCTGCTTATGTTCCCTCTCTCCCTGTGTCTCTCTCTGTCAAATAAGTAAAATCTTAAAAAAAAAAAAAGAAAGAAAGAAAGAAAGAAAGACACAACAGAATCTTTCTCTTTTCCTTTCATTGATTTGTTTTAAATTTTAGCTATCCCATTTTTAATTTTAAAGAACTTCTTGTCTCCCATTGTTCCTTTTCAATGGTACTCTGTTCTTTGTTATTAATAGAAACTCATTTCTCTGAAAATGTTGATAGGTTTTTAAAAACATTTTATTCTATCCTGCATTGTCTTTGTTTCCTCTGTAGTCATACTTTGCTCTGTTTATTTTTCCTGTTAGAGGATTCTCTCAAGGCTGGTGTTACTTGGCTGTTTATTTATATTAAGAGTGAGGCAATAGAAAGTTGATTGAAAGCTTTGGGTCAGAGAGGCTTATCTGCTGATGCCTTATTCTGAGCAGACTCAGCGTTTTCATTAGGAGCTTTAAAATTTGTGATGTCTTCTCTTTGGGACTATTGGAATTTTTTTGGGGGGGGGGTGGAGGAATCCTCTATTATACTGCCTTGGGTGGGGATTTAAGCCCAGCTTGTGACATTCTAGAAGAAGGGGGCTGGAATTACTATTCACTGTGAAATTTCATTTCTATATGTTGTCTACACCATGTCCCCACCTCCTACCCCTTAGTTATGTCTGAAGCCTTCAGGTTTGATTTTTCCAGAGAATAAGTCTCTCATCTTTTAGGGAGGGTTGTAGGGGGTGATGGTGGTAGTGGGGATAACCACCAGGTTGGGAGGAGTATCTGGGAAAGGCCTATGGATCTAACCTCTTTGTATATAAACTTTTCTTTGAATTTGTCCTTTCTAGTCACTATAAATGCAATAGAAGGTGTCTTTGGCACTGCCAGCTCTGCAGAACACAGCCTATGGATGAACTGGAAACTAGCCTTCTTTAGGAATTCTGGAAAAAATCACATAGCCAGACTACTTAATTACTAAATAAATAAATAAACAAATAAATAAAAATCTGTGCAGGAAACACTTTTTACTAGTTTTCAGAAGGTTAGTTTCATGTAAAGTAAAGATACAACAATAAATGCCTTAACATTTTTCAAACACCACATTTCCACTTGATATTTTTGCCTGTTTATTTGCTGTCAGATGTTACTAAGGATTAAGGTTTTTTAAATTTTATTTTCCACGTAGATATAAAAAAAGAAAACCCTTTCAATCTTCATGTTTTGTTTATTCTGTTTCCTAGTTTTCTTACTTTCAATTGCTTGCACCCTGGTCAAACCACCCTCACTGCTCACTGTTCTGATGAAAATGGCAAATACCTTCCACAACTGCACTACAGCCTTTCTTGGCTTATTCCAACCCATTCCCCACACTGCTGCCATAACGATGGCTTAAAATCAGGCATAGGCATAACCCTAGAGCAGAGATTCTTAACCTGAAATCATCCAGGATTGGTGAAATTTAGAAGTCTGTGTGCCCTTTGAATTATAGACAAAAAATTGTGTTTGATTATTTCAGGGAAGAAGTGTCGGATTTTATCATATCTTTGATAGAGGCTGTGATGCTCCTGAGTAGATTTAAGATGATGAATAATGAAGAGTATAGCTGATGATCTCAACACACACATGAACACGCGTGTGTGCGTACACACGCACACACGCACAAAGTTTCCGTTATTTATCTGCAAACATGGTTGCTAGAAATCCACGTGGCATCTGTGATTGATTGCTCTTCTTTTCTCCCCATCTAATGGTGGTGAAAGAATGACTGGTAGTGAAGTGTCTGTCAGAGTGAACCACAAATATGCTCATTAGAAAACAGGCTATTAAAATAGATCAAGTATAAATATATTTTGCATATCACAAAAGACACCTAAATTAAGGAAAGCTGTGGAAGAGCAGATAGCCACTTTTCAATTATATACGACCAGTGTGGTATTTTTTGATATCTTACTCAATAATTGAAAAGTCTGGAAATGCCACACCTGCCTACATCATTTGGGGTCACTGCTTTTAATTCAGGCAGCCAGTCAAGAAATCCTACCCACCTCAGAACAATCATGCTTTGACTACTTCCTCTTTGTGCAATTACCAAGATTGCACCTCATTGAACACTTTTATGTTTATGCATATGAATATTTACTGGGAAATAGACCTGGGCATTAAAGAAAAAAGTCATCCAGCTTCCTTGACTTCATCAGGTTGTTTGTGGAGAGGCTATTTCACAAACACAGAACCTACAAATCAAAGGAATGTGACACCTTTTTATATTATCAGGCAACATGGTGAAGAAAAAAATGAAATGGAGTTTGTGAACTTTATTACTCAGGGTGACAAGTTAATATGTGGGTGATGGTGTGCCGCTCCTAAATGAGATTTGTTGCATCCTCAGAACTGCGTAAAATGTCTAAAGAGAGAGGGAAGTTTCCATGCCATAGACAGTAACATTGACTCTCCTGAGGAAGTTAGATTGGAAACTTACAAGTTTGTAATCGTTCGCAGGCGATAAAGTGTGTGAAATGGAGAGCAGGAAGAGACTGCTTGCATGAAGAATTTTAATGACTGAAAGTTTCTTTTCTTATTAATTTCAACATAGAAAGGGCAGTGAGATAAGGAAGTCATCAATCTTGCAGACATCTTTTTTCCCCTACAAAAAGCAATGGTTGATTTGGTACAAACATCATAGAGCAGGAAGCCAGAAAATAGAATCAAATCAAACATGATTTTATGGCTGTTATCATTCCTAAGAATATCTGTGCTCCCATAGGCATATGTCTTAGATAGGAGAATAGTATTGGAATTCTTGGTCTGTGCACTGAGGGGCTGTTGGTCATCTGGAACGGATTTGCCTATTGGATGTGACAGGGCTGCTCTAAGAGGCCTTGCCGTGTCTGCTCTTGGACTTACTTGTGATTCAATGCTGTGTCTCCTCTTTGCACATAAGACAGGTGAGTTATGTTACTTGCTGGGTAGAAAGGATGGCAGGAGATGAGTTACCTGAAACTATCTGACTCAGTATTATCCCCTTCAGTATTGACATAGTGTCGGAAGAGGATCACTGAATCAGATAGAACTAAAGCATTCCTTTCAACCTGCCTACTGGGGTCTTGTCTGTCCTGCCACACTAGACTGTGTAGGTGGAAACCAGACAAACCCAAATGAAATGTCTGATTAAATCGGCCAACTGTTTGTTTTTTTTTTTGTTTTTTTTTTTAAGATTTTATTTACTTATTAGAGAGAGAGAGAGATAGTGTGTGCACAAGCAGGGGGAGAGGAGAAGGAGAAGTAGGCTCCCCACTAAGCAGGGAACCTGATGTGGGGCTCGATCCCGATCATGACTTGAGCCAAAGGTAGATGCTTAACTGACTGAGCCATCCAGGCACCCCCCCCAACTGTTTCAATTGTGACACAAATAAAGGGTGTTTCTCTGTTGATTTCTACATGTATGCTTTGGAAGAAATTGTTATTGCATACTTACATACATTTTCCAGAGAATACATGGAAGTATCAAAGAACTGTTTTGAAATCCTTGTTAAAACCTAAGATTGAAGATCACAGTATTTTTCCTTTTTTATGGGTATTCACAGTTTAAGTAGCTTTATATTTTTACTTTTTCATTAGACAAATGTAAAATGACAAATTTTGTTCCCCACTGCGGGGGTGGTAAAATAGAATCATTGACAGGACACTTGGAACTGTCCACCTGGCCCAGAATTCCTACCTTTTTTTCTGAGATGGCACTAAAATATTTGACCTAAAATAACACAGCATTTCCTAGATCAGACCCTCCTTTATTAAATAAAAAACAACAACCAGATATGAAAGAGTAGAATGTGCATTTGCAGTGTACTATTCCTTGTTAAATCAGTGAGCAAAATGACCTTAAAGGGACATTCGGTTGAATCCAAGAAAACATTATTTGAGGACATTATATGTTGAACTCTGTGAAGGGCATTGGGGAGAAAAAGGTAAACATTATACCATCTACAATTAAGTAAAGACATTAAGCAACTCTAACACAATGTGGTAAGTGCTATGATAGGGAATTTGGTTGTGTGACTTCATTGTCAATAGATTTCTGATTCAGTTAATCTCATCTGTCCAAGAAAATATTTTTGTAGTAAGGAATGGCACCACTGTTCACCACTGGGAACTACTATTTATTAAGTTGTTATTTCCTTGGATAATTTTATCAGGTATTGCTTTAAAGATGATATTGAGGAAAAATAAAACTATTTTTAGTAGAACCATCTTTGGCTTATAAACTGTGATACTCATAATGTTTAGTGAATGCATGGTGCATATGTAGCCTCCTGCCCATCTGGTCTTTGTTGAAGAACTAAATAATTGGCTTCTGTAGGATCTAGTATAGTACTAAAGCCAAGTCCTCACTGGATTAATTTTATCACTTTCTTTCTTGGGCCATTTTTCCCCCCAAATATGAATGTTTACTGAGTATAAATGTAATTGCTTTGTAAGTTTCAGAAAAAGTACTATGGCTGTGCCCATGATTTGCTCCTTATCCTAAGACTAAAATTTAATTGATCTTTTTTCCTCAGAGACTTTTTCAGTTTTATTTTTACCACTTAGAAAAAAGAAACAGTTGCATGTTCTAATCCAGGAAGTCCCTGAATTTCAGAACTCTGAATGAAGGGCAAGAAAGGAAGATTTAGAAAGTGTAAGGTTTAGTGGGAACATACCTTAACATAATAAAGGGTATGCATGAAAAACTTACAGCTAACATCATATTTAGTGCTAAAAATCTGAGAGCTTTTCCTCCAAGATTAGGAATAAGACAAGGATGCCCACTCTTTTTTTTTTTTTTTAAGATTTTATTTATTTATTTGAGAAAGAGAGAGAGAAAAAGCATGAGCAGGGAGAGGGGCAGAGGGAGAAGAGAGACAGAGAAATTTAAAGCAGACTCCATGCTGAGCATGAAGCCCAAGGTGGGGGCTCCATCCCACAACCCTGAGATCATGACCTGAACCAAAACCAAGAGTTGGTTGTTCAACTAATGGAGCCACCCAGGCACCCCAAGGATGTCCAGTCTTACCTTTATTCAACATAGTACTAGAATTCCTTGCCACAGAAATCAGACAGGAAACAGAAATAAAAGGCATCCAGATTGGTAAGGAAGAAGTTAAACTGTCAGTCTTTGCAGATGATATGATATGGTATTATAGAGAAAACTTTAAAGATTCCACCAAAAAACTATTGGAAGTAATAAATGGATTCAGTAAAGTTGCAGAACACAAAATTAATACATAGAAGTTGGTTGTGTTTCTATGCACTAGTAATGAAGTAGCAGAAATAGAAATTAAGAAAACAATTCCACTTACAATTGCCCTAAAAAGAATAAAATGCCTAGGAATTAACTAAAGAGATGAAAGACCTGTACTCTGAAACTATATAATATTGATGAAAGAAATTAAAGATAACACAAACAAATGGGAAGATATTCCATGCTCATGGATTGGAAGAATTAATATTGTTAACATGTCCACACTACCCAAAACAATCTATAGATACAATGCAGTCCCAATCAAAATACCCAACAGCATTTTTCACATAACTAGAACAAATAATACTAATATTTCTACAGAACCACAAAAGATCCTCAAAATCCAAAGCAATCTTGAGAAAGAACAATGCTCAAGGTATTACAATCCTAGGTTTCAAGATATACTACAAAGGTATAGTAGTCAAAACAGTGTAATATTGGCACAAAATAGACCCATTGATCAATGAAACAGAATAGAAAGCCCAGAAATAAACTGATGCTTACATGGTCAATTAATCCATGACAAAGGAGGCAAGAATATATAGTGGGGAAAAGACAGTCTCCTCAAAAAATGATGCTGGGAAAACTGGTAGCTATATAGAAAAGAATGAAACTAGACCACTTTCTTACACCACACACAAAAATAAACTCAAAATGGTTTAAAGACCTGAGTATGAGACTTGAAACCATAAAATTCCTAGAAAAAAACATAGGCAATAATTTTTTTTCTTTATTTTCTTTTTCTTTCTTTTTTTTTTTTAAAGTAGACTCCACACCCAGCATGGAGCCCAATGGGGCTTGAACTCACAACCCTGAGATCAAGTCCTGAGCTGAAATCAAGAGCCAGACACTTAACTGACTGAACCACCCAGAGACCCCTTAGACAGTAATTTATTTGACATCAGCTTTAGCAACATTTTTATATATGTCTCAGGCAAGGGAAACAAAGCAAAAGCCAACAATTGGGACTACACCAAAATAAAAAGCTTTTGCACAGCAAATGAAACTATTAAGGAAATAAAAAAGCAACCTATTGAATGGAGAAGATAGCTACAAATGATGTATCTGATAAAGGCCTAATGTCTAAAACATATAAAGAACTTATATAACTCAACACCAAAAAGAGCAAATAATATGAATAAAAACGGACAAAGGACCTGAATGGACATTTTTCCGAAGAAGACATACAGATGACCAACAAACACATGGAAAGATGCTCAACATAACTAATCATCAAGGAAATGTGAATCAAAACCATGAGATGTCACCTTATACCTGTCAAAAATGGCTAGAATAAAAGATAATTTAAGTGTTGGTGAGGATGTGGAGACAAAGGAATACTCATGTACTGCTGGTGGGAATGATAAATTGGTACAGCCACTGTGGAAAACAGTGTGGGGTTCTTCAAAAAATTAAAAAATGGAAATACCGTATGATTCAGTAATTTCACTACTGTTTACAGAAACACTAATTTTGAAAAAAATATATACACCCCTATGTTTATAGAGGAGAACATTCCAGCATTATTTACAATAGTCAGGATAGAAGCAACCCAAGTGTTTATCAATAGATAAATGGATAAAAAAGATGTGGTTAATATACATAATGGAATATTACTCAGTCATAAAAAAGAATGAGATCTTGCTATTTGTGGCAACATGGGCAGACCTAGAGGGCATTATGCTAAGTAAAGTATGTCAGACAGAGACAGACAAATACCATATGATATCACTTACTTGTGGAATCTGAAAAAAACAAATGAATAAACAAAAAGCAGAAACAGATCCATAAATACAGAGGACAAATTGATGGCTGCCAGAGGAAGGGGGTGAGGAAATGGGGAAGATGGGTGAAGGGAAGTGGGAGGTATCGCCTTCCAGTAATGGAATGAATAAGTCAAGGGAATGAAAGGTACAGCACAGGGAATACAGCCAGTGGCAATGCAATGGTGTTATATGGTGACAGATGGTAGCTAAACTTAATGGTGAGCATAGCATAACATATAGGTTTGCTGAATCACTATGTTATTCACCTGAAACTCGTGTAACTTTGTATGTCAGCTATACTTCAATTAAAAAGTAAATAAATAAAAAGGAGAGAAGAATTAGGGATACCTGGTAATCTTCTGTTGTGTGTCTTAGGTCTGTCTTGTTCATGTCTGCTATGTCAAGGACTGCCACTAACACTTAAAACCCTGTACAAAGCCTTCCTCCATAATAACCTTCTTGTCACCCACAAGGAGCCTCCTTGACTCGTCACCCTCTTGCCTTTACAGGTTTACTTCCCCTTGTCATCCTGTCAGGTTCTGACACTCTTAGCACTGTTCTGGGAGCCGCATAGGGTCTGATCTTTCCCCCTTATTTCCAGCCCTTGCATTGGCTCAGCTCTCTCTTGGTTAACTATGGGCATGAATGCCCTGTCCGCTTGCCCAGCTACTCAGTGACATAAACTGGAAACCAATGTGTGTGCTGTCCCCAAAAGCAGTCATACCGTGTTAACCTAGCAGAAGGAACATGGCCATCCCACGAGTGACCATAGCAAAGGAGTCCTTGGATATAGAGAAGAGACTCACTTTGAGGTACCGGAAGCTTTCTGTGGCTAAAGACAACTTGTGTCTCTTTAGTTAAGAACCCCAGGGGACTTGGGTGAGGGCTCGTGAATAACTTGAAATGATGGGAATTATATTGTATAAGTGTTAATAATGTTATTTAACCTGATACTTGATACAGGTTTCTGCTGCCCAGTGTTCTTTTTTCTTTTAACTGTGCAGTGTTCTAAGGGTGTCTGTTTTACAGAATGATTTCTCCTAAGTAAATTGTCTTCCTCTTCTGAGGGGAGCCCAGGTAGCCCAGCTATCTTAACTGTGAAGAACTGATAGAGTTCTCTAGCTCCTTGAGGAGGTTTAAAAATACATAAAGCAAAATTACATCACCTTAAGTACATTATGAATTTAAAAGCACACGTTTAGCCCTGCCAGATTTTCCTTTGCCTTGGAGAATTGGAATAATTATATTGTAAGTGCAGACAAAATGAGGTTTCTCTCACAGGCAGATTTTTTGTGTCCTCCCTGGACTTTTGTTTAGAAATTTTGTTCGGTTTTTTAGAGGAGCTAAATAAAATTGCTGCAGAGAGGCCAGAGGGGGGCACCAAATAATCATGATTGATAGAGCGGTTTGTCTGAGCAGCTGTGGGAGGCGCAGGCATCAGGCTGCCGAAACCTCTGTGTCTGTTTTGACCATTTGGGGCAGAAAGCACATTGAAGTTTTCTGCTTACTGAATTATTGTCAAACCAGGAGCTAACATCCCCACTTTAGAAGCTTGCAAAAGTACTCAACTAATAGGGAAGCAGCAGTTGGCAGGATCTGTGGTTGCAAACATTTTAGAAAGCCTCTGTACTCTAAACTCTTAATTCATTAATCAGAGCCGAACAGTAGGAAGAATTGAGAAACTTCACCATGTCCTTGGAAGGTACTGGGATGGGTCTTTCTTGATCTTTCTCTCTGAGGCAGAGAAATTATTGGCAGTTTTCTAGCTTTAATTGTTCTTGGTAAGTTGTCGAAGTGTCTCTTTGGTCTTCAGGATAGGGGATAAATTTACCACATTTTAAAATTCATTTTTATCTTTGGCTATCAGAAAAAGTCTGCTTCCTAGGCATTAGGCGGATTTCTAAGTTGAAGATAACTTTCAAAAGTGTTCCATCACAATTGTTGCAGTTTCTCTTGTGTGGACTAGTTGTGTTTCATGTTGTTGGTACTTACAACCCCCTGTGGTCTGTAGTTTGCTTATATGTCCTTATTTGTGGTGGACTAATTTGAGGAGGGTTGGGGGTGCTGGGATGAGGGCAAAGAGATAAGAATTTCCTCTGTTCAGTTGAGGAGGATATAGTTATGCTTACTGTGTTCTTCACCAACATTCAAAGGGTTCTAAGTCTTCTTGCAAAATATATGAATACAAAAAGTGATTAGTTACGATCATGTGAAATTTAAGATTCATTTTAGCTCCTGACTCTCCTTTATCCCCTCATTTCTCCTTTTCAATTTTCTGTATATTCAAGGGGTATTTCTTTAAAAAAAAAACGATTTATTTTATTTATTTGACAGAGAGCGAGAGAGAGAGAGAGAGCACAAGCAGAGGGAGGAACAGTGGGAGAGGGAGGAGCAGGCTCCCCACTGAGTGGGGAGCTGGACACGGGTCCCCATCCCTGGACCCCAGGGCTTATGGCCTAGGCTGAAGGCAGATGCTTAACTGACTGAGCCACCCAGGCAGCCATATATGTCACATTTTAACTTCATGTTTAAGAACCTGGTGTCTGGGGACGCCTGGGTGGCTCAGTCGGTAAGTGTCTGCCTTCGGCTAAGGGCGTGATCCCAGAGTCCTGGGATCGAGCCCCACATCAGGCTCCTCCGGTGGGAGCCTGCTTCTTCCTCTCCCACTCCCCCGCCTGTGTTCTCTCTCTTGCTGACTGTCTCTCTCTCTGTCAAATAAATAAATAAAATCTTAAAAAAAAAAAACAGAACCTGGTGTCTGGAGCCAGACTATCTGCGTATGAATCTAGGCTCTGCCTCTTATTATCTGTATGACTTTGGCAAGGTGCTCATCCTCTCTGTGCCTCAGTTTCCTCATCTGTAAAGTGGAGTAACAGTATCATAGGGTTATCGTGAGAATTAAATGAGTTATTATATGTAAAGCAGTTAGACAGGACTTGGTATGCAGTGTTTCAGAAGTACATGCCAAATAAATGTTTATAGGCAATGTAAAACCTTATATCAGTCTCATAAAATATTTATTTCTCCATAGAAATTCACCATCAGGTGCGTTTTTATATGGGTATATACTGACTTAGACTGCACTCAGCTCCCTGGCTGGTATTTCAGGATTCTACCACTATCCTTATGCCAAAATCTTGTACGAAGATCATATTACAACTGACTCCTCAATATAATTTATTTAACAAACATTGATATAGCACTTTCTATGTGCACCACACTGTTTTAAACACTACACAAATATTAACTCATTTAATCCTCATTATAACATGAGAATACTTGTTGAATTTCAATTAAGTGATATGAGAGAATCCTTTATCCCAGTGTCTGACATGATGATCCTTCAATAAATATTTGTTGAAGGAATGAATACCTGTGAGTGACTCAATCAATCAGTCTATCTTGTTTGCTATCAAAAAGCAAACAATACACCAGGATGTTATATTAAGTGGCCTAATGTATTCTCAGAAAGTGGAAACAGTTGACATTCTTCTTCCACAGCTGTATTCAGTTTGTCCTGAGGGGCTCAAGTAGCCTAAACGTTCCTGTCCCTTTCTCAGTATTAAATCACTTCCTACTTTAAGATTAAGTTTAGATGTTTAGATATCATAGAATAGGTAAGATCTTTGGTGACTTGTAGACTTTTATACTCACCTATATTGAAAGTTGAATACTCCATTAGAAATATCCGTTTTTATCATAATTTTGGATTTTGAGCAGGAAGGATTAGGATTCTGTTTAGAACATTAAGATATGCCAATTTTCCCTCACTCTTTGAATTGCATCCTTTATTTCTGTTCTAATTTGGGAAGCCATATTTGCATCATATTTCATTTGTCACTGTCCTGAAAAGATTAGCAAACAAGCACTTAATATTTTGTAATGCTTTATCATAATTGAAAACATCTACATATTAAGCGTCAGGAATAAATTACCTTAAAAACATGTCAGATCTATTCAGCATCCATTTGGGAACACTTGAGTGGTAAATGCCAGTTTTTATGAAATGACAATAAATGTTTTTATTCAACATGCTATTGCCCCAATCAATTGTAGACTCTTTTTATAGTCACCAAATTAGTTGCATTTAACTTTAAATTGTATTTGTTGAAGCACCGTTAATGTGATAGAAAAGAATCAGTATAATAACAACCTAAGACTTCAATGGTCTCTGTGTCTACTCTCTCTTTCTCTTTCTCTGTCTCTAGCTACCAATCAAAATATTTATCTTTTCTTAACTACGACAAGTATCTGGCGAAGTGGGATTTACATTTTTTATGGAACTATTGAAATGTGGCAACTGAAGGGCATTTGGAAAAGTACGGGCAAATTTACGTGAGTTCAGTTCCCTTTGATTGTTCTGAAGAGGTAGAATAGAGAGATCAAAATCTGCAAACTCTTATCTCTGAGATGAGATATTATTGATACTGCTGGACTAGAGATGGGTGATTGTGAACAAGTCCTGGGTTTGAGGAAGTCAACAAGTCTTTTAATAGAAGTCGTAATATTGGTAAAGATAACATTGGAGAGTGGCCTGCCCCTGTGCCTCACCCAGTGGTCCGAGGGAGAAGGTGAGTTGGAGTTTATGAATTGATAATCCATAAAATCTGTCCCAATCCCATCACGTAGCTGTCAGGCTTGAAGCCAAGTGGTTGTTCCCGTGACCCTAAAAATTCTAGTCCAGTTTGGATACCCTTTTTTGTGTGCAGCCCTGGATGGGGAGGGCCAGTCTTCTGACTGCATCAGTTTTATTCATGCAGTTAAGGGCAGAGTCATGAAATGAGGATATCATAAGAAAGTCTAGATTTCAGCTGTGCACTGAGGCCTGACATTTTGACAGTATGGACAGTGAGCAGGCCGTGAGACAGGAGCAACAGGTTTCCCATAGGGGTTGTGACATCATCCAGCTTCAAGGGATACATCTGAACTCTGTGTCCAGAGATAAGAGGTACAAACTGTTGGTCTTAAATCCCTGTAAATGTTTTAGAGGTTTCCTGGACATTTCAGGATGATGATATGGGGCTAGCTGCCTGGAAGAAAAATACCGGACTTGTTTATTTGGTTATAAACCCTATCCATGTAAGTATTTGCAATGCTGTGATCAAATGTATATTTGACCATCTAGATGACCAAAATAAATTTCTCATATATATTTGGTCTTCATCCACAGTTCCTGACTCACAACTCCCAAAACCCTTGGAATTTCCTCAGTGTTGAGAGTGATAGAGGTGTTTCTTTAATGGTCATGAGGACTCCACCAAAGGAAAAGGACTTGTTGCCAGGAGAATCAACAATGTGATTAGAGGATCGAAACTTCTGGTTCTAGCCCCAGACCTCTGGGAAGGGGAGAGGGCCTGGAAGTTGAATCAATTGCCAGTGGCCAATGATTTAATTGTTGTAATAAAGCATCCATGAAAATCCAAAAGGATAGGGTTTGGAGAACTCCATGTGGAGATTCAGGGAGAATGGCACGTCTGGAGAAGGCTTTGCAGCTCCCTGCCTTTTTCTCATTTCTCCCCCTATGCATCTCTGATACCTGGCTGTTCCTGAGTTACATCCTTTTACAATAAACCAGTGATCTGCTAAGTAAAATGTTTCTTTGAGTTCTGTGAGCCATTCTAGCAAATTAGTTGAACCCAGGGTTGGGATTGTGGGAACCTCTGATTTATAGTAACAAGCTGGGCTTGTGACTGTCATCTGAAGTAGTGGCAGAGCGGGGCAGTCTTGATGAGACTGAGCCCTTCACCTGCGAAATTTGATGCTATTTCTAGGTGACGAGCATCAGAATTGGGTTGAATTATGGATACCCTGTTGGTGTCTGAGAACTGTCTGTGGGTGTGGTGGAAAACTCCCCCTGACATGTTGGAACTGGGGCCAGGAACCCCGAAGAATATTTAATAAAAAATTAGATAGCTCAAAAATATTTGTGGAAAAACTATTGAATAGAAGTAGAAGCTTGAGCATTGTGCTTCAAAACACCATTGTGGGTTTCATTCACATGCTGATATATGAAGGTGGGCCCTCAAGTCTCAGTTTACCCGTATATCCACCCTCAACATCCTGTGAGCCCTGTGCAGCTCTTTCTGCCCTCCTCTCTTGATGATGCCTGCCTTTTTTTTTTTTTTTTTAAATATCTGCCTTTCTAATCGTGGGATTTAGCATGCTGGTCTCGGCCCCTCACACGTCCATCACATCAGAATTGCTCCCCTCATGTCCCTGCACTTGCCTTGTTCATCGTCACCCTGAAGTAATTCTCATGCCTCACCTATTCCTTTTATCTTTTCACTTTTAAGGTTGAATGAACCTTTTTTGGCCACTTTTTCTAAACTTCTCCCCATTTTCTAAACTTCTGCAACTTCTGTGTCTTGATAGATCAAAAGCTTTTTTAAGAGTAAGGACCACATCTTTTTTATCTGTTATTTACTGCACTGTGCTTGGGTGATGGGCGACCACAAACCAGGTTCTCAACAATGCTCACTCATTTGCTTAAGCTGCTTTGTAGTCCCTGAACAAACTCAACCTCTGACCTTCCAAATTACGGATGACTTCGGATAGTTTTTTTTTTTTAATGGAACAAAGAGCCCCTTTTGTTTTGTTTTATATTTGTCTTTTACAGTTCTTCCTGACTGTAATCATGACAGAAACCTTGAAATAGTTGAAAGTTTTCTCTCTGGTGGACAAAGGTGCTCTGCGATTAGATGTTCCAAACATAACGTCAGTCATCAACGCTATTATCCAAATAGGTTTTCTAGTAAATTATTGGAGAATTGTTTATTTAAAGTCTTCTGAAAAACTTTAAATTGATCTAATGAGACAGATACACCTTACCAGGCTACAATGCTTGAGTTTATGATTATCATACCAGTGAAATAATTTACTTTCACAATATATATTGAGCTCCCTGGGGCCTTAATGTCAGGCATGTTGTTAGGCTGACATAGTAGGTTCTTAACAAATATTTAATGGAAAATTGACGTAGTCTAATATATAATTTTTGAGGGTGCTGTTCCATTTTGGCACATTGCCAAATGTAATCAACTAGAAAATTCTGTGAAGTGCTCATTTATGACCAAATTTAAAACCTCTTTGAGGTTACTAGAGGTGCTTTTGTCTTCACACAGCTAGGAGGAAAATAAGCTGTTTTATGTAGAGATTATATTTAGTAGTTTTCTTAGATTCACAATAGTCCATTATTGTAATTGTATTTTAGCACAGACTGATAAGATATCAGCATTATTATCTTTTCTCTTTCCAGTTTCAATTTTTCCTTCTTCTTAACAGAATTCTTTCTCAAAACTGTTCAGAGGCATTTAAATTAAATTAATATTCTTTAGGTTACTTGTGATATAAATTAATATTCTCTCTGGATAAGTGGTTGATGATTATTTTCATAGTTGTGTTATGGACTTTGGTATTAATATTATTCTAAGAATACATAATTTAAACTCTGACAAGATTTTAAAACATTTTCTTCTAGGTAATGCTTACAAATTAGTCCTTTCCTTTCCTTGTTAGTCTAGGGCTGTGACTGAATACCAGATGGGAAGAGAACCATAGATTTCTGTTAGAGCTGGATCTAGATCCACTGGAGGACCTGTGGGTAAGTAGAAGCATGGTTATGGATGGGTTCTGAAGGCTGCTTGCTAACACAGGCTTGTGGCTGTGGACTTTAGAGGATTAGCTTTTAATCTGCTGTCAACTAGCTTGCTATCACAAATGCCATAAGAAAATAAACACATAGTCTCATGAGGATGGCTACATTGACCCCATCCTTTCTCTGAATGACTTGACAAAAGATCTGATTCTCTATGATGCAAGAGAAAAGTATCAGTTGCAGTGTTTTGCCGCATAAAGTATGTTCTAGTTTAAATTAGTGGCATATAAAGTTATCGTCTTGTTTGAACAAAAGTCTTACTAAATTGAGCATATTTTTACTCCACAAAATGAAATTAAAAATTTACTCTGTTATTTTTCTTTTCAGTTGGAAGTTTATTGACTTAATAGAAAACAAGTTATACAACTTTCCAAAGACTATATTACATGTTTTTGCATTTTGGTTTTCTTTGGCTTTGTGTGGTTTTTAGAAAATCTTGTAAGTTGATTGTATTAAAGTAGAAATTGAAAGAAAATAACCTGACATATAGCAATAAGTTTGCAGATAAAGATTTAAGTAAATGTTCACTGCAGTATTACTTATATTAATAATTGGGAACTACCAAAGTCTCCAACAATAAATACATTGTTAGAAAAACTGTGACCATTCCATTAATGGACTGTTAGGTAGAATTTAAAAATATTTTTGAAGAAGTTTTAAAAACACAGGACATTTTTCCTTATGTAAGAAAACACATAACAACAACAACAACAATAACAACAAGCCAGAAGACCAGCTGCATATACAATCGAATTTTGGTTTGTAAAGACAAACAAATGAATGGGATAAGGCAAACTGCTGAGCACTTTGAGGGTCTTATCAATATTTAATCTTCACAGGAGCCCAGTGAGATTATTTTGGGCAACTCAGAAAATTCCACAGTCAAGGACTGATTCCCTGGGTGACTAGTTTCAGGGGATCATTTTAGAAGTTGAAAGTCATAGGTCAGCAATTTGGAGACATGCCAATTGCGTATTGGAAGAAATTAAGTATATAAATATAGTGAATGTGATTGATTTTAAGAATGTGTTTTTTCGGAGGAGATGCCATAACTGCTGTTGTTGGGACTGGTTCTTAAAGTATAAACTGCCAAGTACGGGTAGACGTTAAAGTTACCTACCAGTGATTAGTTCCCTCTGTAGCTTTTAAGTTGTCTGTTCCTTAACACCTTCAGGCTCCCATAAGAAAAACCGTTTTGCCTCAGTGTTATGGAGTAGTCTTTCTGAATGAGTTTGAATTCCAGTCATGGTGATTTTTCCCTGAGGAACTCGAGAGCCATTTTCCCCAATGCAGAACTAAAAGACTCAGCATGATTAGAGCCCAAAGTTTCTAGAAGTTGCCTATGCTATTCTTCTGCTCTTGTTGCTCTTCTCCAGTCAGCTACCCTGACATCTCAAGGGTTAAAGATTGGTATTACTTGTTGAGCTAACAGCCTTCACTTATGATTTCAGGGATTGGGTAAATGGCAGCAGTAAAATGTTGTGCTAGGATATCCATTTTCTCCTAAGAATCATTATATTATGTTATGTTGCCAGTGTATGCAAATGCAGGCCAACTGGTTTTAACACAGAGGAGAATCAGGCTTTGATTCTTCACTTGAGAATGATACCTAAACATTGGTTAGTAACTTCATTTTGTGTGTGAGTAAAATTAAGACATAGAGAAGACCATAATTTGCCTGAAGTCGCCAAACTACTCGTGACAGTCAGGATTTCAGCCCCGCTCTGTCTGGCTTCAAAGATCTTGGTTATTTTAGTACTGGGATCATAGATGGTTTTCCTTTTTAAAAAATATTTTCTCTATTTTCTAAATCTTACATGATGATACTGCTTCCGTAAATAAGTAATAAGGTTTTTTTATGTTTTTATAAGTAATAAATGCTATGAAAGTAGAGATAAAACATTTTTATGTAATCTGAAGAAGGGAGAAGGAGAGATTTCTCCTATTAATGGAAACACGACCATGTTCCTCTTTTCCATCCTGGACTATTTGCTGTGATTGCGCCTGCCATATTGTGCTGAAATGACCTGAAGACAGATGGAAACAATGTGCTCCATAAGGCTGAAAATATCTGCCTTGACTTACAGTTTCGTTAAAGCTTGTGTGATCAGACTGTGCAAAAATTAGCCTATATTATTAACTAAACTCATCAAGTGCTAATTATTAAGAAAGCATAGAACAATAAAAACAAAGCAGGAGATGTTCTTTAATATTCACTACTTGATTTCTTCAGGTTCCAACAGGATTCCATTTAGCTGTAGAAACTTAAATACAAATCTGCAAGTATATATTCCTTTGTCCTCTTTGGGCTAGCTGTGCTTGCCCCCTGGGAAAGAAACAAAAGTTTCAGAATACATTTTTATTCGTGAAGGTGCTCTCTTTAGATTTCTGAAGAGAAGAACTTCTGGGTGGATGAGAAAATATGTTACTTCTGTTCTGACATGTCTGCCATCAAGACCAGCTGCCACAGTGCACTTTAATGACCCTTCCACAGTCACAACTGCCACTGCCACTGACAAAAAGGATTTGGGACAAAGAGCTGTGTTCACCTCTACATCACTTTCCAGCTTTACCACAAGCTCTGCATTGTATGCTACTGTATTTGGCTTAAGCACATATTTGTATCTATGAAAATAGAATGGTCCTTTACTACTTAAGGACTTTATCCTGGGCAGGGGAGGGGAGAACCAGGATCAAACTGTTTTGGCAGGCAAGCTCTTTGATAAGGAAAACTACGTGGCCTAAGAGCTAAAAGTCACCAAAGCAGGAACAACTGAAATTCTTCTCTATCTGTTGAAACATCTCCAGTTGAGCCATGTTTGTAAATGAAATAGTTCAAAGGCATTTGCAAGGCATGTTCCTTAAAGAAAAAAAAATTCATTTGCTTCTGACAGTTTTATAAAACTTCAAGTACTTTATAAAAGCCCTCAATGTTGAATGATTGAAAGTTGTTAATGGAAGACTAGGCAGTGAGAAACAGTTGGGAGTTGGAGAAATGGAATGGTATTCAGAAACACAACTAATTGAGGCTGTCTCTGGGGCAGGGCTAAAATCACTGAAAATTGAAATGAACTTCTGAAGAGTAGCCTGTTTTTGTTTGGGTCCTACAGTAGGGATGTGCAGCTTTAAAGAGTGTCTAAGAGTGTGGTTCAAGGAGCTTGAGGGTACACTGCTGCTGTGAATCCTGGCATAAAAGAAAATAACAGACTTCCAAACTGAGAAGAATTCTTCTGAAACTGTTAGTTCTTAGTGAAACACTCAACTTGGAGAATCTTTCGCCAACGCCCATTAATTTTAGAGCAATAATTAGAAGATAATTAGCCTAGCAGCTCTCTCAGTGATTTTATATTAGGAGTGATGAATATCAATATTTATCTCCATGGTTTCAGTTCTTCTGTGTGTGTTTGCTTTGTACCAAATCGAGGCAACTCAGGCTATTTGGGATGACTGATGTGGACCGCTAGGGGGAGGCACCCCGGCCCCTACACACACACTGGGCCCAAGACTATTGGTGACCCCGAGGCCTCAGCATCCCAAAAGTGAATGAAATAGCAAAAGAGAAATCCTCTAGTGATTCTTTCAGGGATTAGTTCATGCGGACAAATAGAATATTTCACAGAGATCTTAACCGATCAAGGAGAGGAACTTCTTTCTGTATGAATGCAACCTGAAAATTCTACCATAGCAAGAGTGTGATAAAAATCCTTCCACTGATACGGCTTACGGTGGATAAGGGATGTAATACAGCAAAAAGAAAAAAAAGAAAAAAACAAAAAACAAAAAACCCAGAGGCTCACAGAGGAGATTATGCAGAGCTGAGAGAAATTTTCTCAGGTAATAAACACTTGCAGTCAGTATTTTGCAGAGTGTTTGGGGAGGAAGCGATGTCACAGAAATGCAGTCAGAGAAGCCCATGTTGAAATGATGAATTTTGCCATCTGTGATAAAGAGACCAAAAATTACTTTTGAATTCTATTGACAACATTGATAGAAAAGAAGTGACTGTTCCAATAGGTATTTGTGGTGGAAGGTATAATCAGTGTCAAATGCAGACAGGGTCTGCAGATGAAAAGAATTTGATGACTAACAGGGACCAGAAGCCAAACCAGAGTAGTGCTGTGTCATTTCCTCTGGTTTCCTGGATTCCCCAGGAGAAGCAGCTGGATGCTTCGCCCAGGACCTGGGTGCTTGTTCTATCGGCTGAGTGACTGCGAAGTTCAGTGTGTTTGAGGAAGAGAGAATGTTAAGCTTTAGTATCAGTAACAAAGCATTTGTTATTCAAAAGCTCCTGTTAAATTAATTTAACAAAGAGCCCATTAGACTGATTTGGCTCTAATGCCTGCTGGCCTAGGTCAGCAAACCAAAATTTAAATCTGCAAATGCCTCAAAGTTGCAAAATTGAAATGCTAAGGAGAACCAACCACAAACCGCTAACTAGGCTTTAAGCTACAGCCAATCAAATGATTTCCTTTCTTTGCTTCAGCACTTTCTCTATCTCTATATAATTCTGTCCCTGAACCACTTCCGGTTTGGCACTGCCCTATTAGAAGTGATAAATGCTTAAATTAACTCTTAAAATCTCCGATGTGTCTGTATTTTTTAATACCTCTCTCGAGTTCTAATGAGGGTACACCCTTTAGGGGGGAACCTTTATTTTGTTGAGGTGGATGATGGGTAAGGATACAAAGTGGGGAAGTTAAGGATGAACCAAAATGTCCAATTTAAAAAAAGCAGATTGAGATCTTGGGGGAGATAGTTCTGTGAGCAGAAAGGGGGCTGCAGATGCAGAGAAGAGTTCCAGGCACTTGAAGTAGGAGAGGAAGCTGAGAGTGATATAAAAGCAGGTTAAAGAAGAGCATTTCTGATGTGGGCATTTTGGTAAAAATGACTTTTATTTATATTTGGAGTTATGTTTGTGTCTTGAGATGGGACATATCAAGCCTGACCCCAGGGCACATTTGGGAGGAGAGAAAGGAAGTCCAGGGAGGGCCGGTCTCATTTGGATTACAAGTGAATAAATTGAATTTTAAACTGTACACAATTATTCTTCTATAATTTTTAGTCATTCTCCATTTCTGTTTATCTTTATAAAATATTTATTTAATCTTCCCCAAATGTTATTGGGCATAATTAATTGAATTGAGGAAATTTCTGCTGACAATTGCAGTCAGGGAGTCTGTGCCTAGAGGGTAGAGTGGGTGAATAGACATTTTTATAGAATGGTTCCAGAAAAACTTTACTTTTGTTGGTGTTTGCTTAACATAATATGCCTACAAGTTATCATTATTTGTAGATTAGTAAGATAGTTTATAAGCTTCTTATCAATTTTGTCAATACGTAATTATTTTTCCAACTAATGAGGGATTATTAGCACATAAATAACATACCAAGAGTGTGTCTTGTCCACTTTAGTAAGTCAAATGCTTATTCAATTGGTGATAAAAGCAAGATCTAAATTTAAGAACACTTTATGTCCTTCCTCAGTTGAAGGTATGACGCAAAGTAAATTAAGGTTCTGTATAATTTATTGGATTTTTAAAAGCTTTGCGCACTTTCCCTAAAAATGCCTTGAGGCATTAACAATAAAATTAATTTAAGCATCTGCATCTACTTACAGCAATAATGATATAGTCAAAAGAAAATTAGGAGCATGCAAATCAAGCAGGATGCCCAGTTAACCCTTGCAATATTGAAGAGTGCATTGCAAATACGTAGTTATTTTAATAAGAAAGGGGGGAAACCTTTCTTGTGTCCTCTTTTTTACATTTTCTGCCCTTCTCTTGATAAAGCAGCCAAGACAACTAACCAGTGTTTGTTAGTGGTGGTCTAGAAGCTAAGTTTCAGGAGCTCCTCTTGGAATGTGGATGCCCAGGTCTTTCCTTTTCTGTGGTTCCCTGCCAGCGTCCCTCTGCCCTCAGCCTGTGCAGGGGGGTGACCCTGCGGGAGACTGCAGCTCACACACGCACCATAATCCTCAGCCATGTGCCTGCTGCCAGGATGCTACGTGCATCCATCATTTTATAACGCGGTCTTTTCAGTCGGTGGCCAGAGGGTCCTTCACATTTACGCTTTATTTACTAAAAAATGTTTAAAACGTGAGAAAGGAAAGTAGAAACATACAGCTCAACTCATGAGGGGAATAAAAGAAGCTTTGAAATTTTTCTGTAACTGATTTTATCAGTCACCGTGACCCCCTTTTGCTAGTGAGGTGAAAACTTCAAACTTGATCATTAGTGATAATTAAGTCTCTCTGGCTACAGTAGCCTCTTTTAGATAAACATTCCATCTGTTCAAAGCTCAGCCTCACTGTCAGGGCTGTTTCTTTCCTTTCAGGTGGTACCACTTCCGTCTCTTCCTTCCCAAAAGTCAGGTCGGTGCAGGAGGAGGAGACTAAGTGTTCTGGTGGCGGTGGGTGGGAGGTAGGAGACTGGGGGCCGGAGGAGGCGCTGGTCCAGCCAGGCCTCAGGGCGAGGGTGTCTCCTTCTGCTTGAGTGTGGGTAGAGACGTCTGTCTCGCTGCCACTGTCGCTAACGGGTCTGCTACTGTTTTCTAAGCACAGTAGTGCAGTGGTCTCTAAATGGTTGAGCTGTTCCTGAGCATTTCTCCATTCCCCACCTGTACATTTTTCTTTCTTTCTTTCTTTCTTTCTTTCTTTCTTTCTTTCTTTCTTTCTTTCTTTCTTTCTTTCTTTCTTTCTTCCTTTCTTTCTTTCTTTCTTTCTTTCTTTCTTTCTTTCTTTCTTTCTTTCTTTTCTTTCTTTCAAGATTTTATTTATTCATTTGAGACAGAGAGAGAGCATGAGAAGGGGGAGAGTCAGAGGGAGAGGGAGAAGCAGACTCCCTACCGAGCTGGGAGCCGGAAGCAGGGCTCCATCCCAGGACCTGGAGATCATGACCTGAGCCGAAGGCAGACGCTTAACCGACTGAGCCACCCAGGTGCCCCCACCTGTACATTTCTGATGCTCTGATTACCTATGGCTAGGACTCCCACTTACCCCCAGCTTGATAGTTGGCCCTTTGGCTCCCTTCCTCAGGATCACTTTTCTCACTGGATTACCCCAGCAGGTGAGCTCTCCAGCCAGCAGCATCAGCTGTTCCCTCTGGGACAAAGGAAGCTTCTGGATTACTTACATGTCATGCTGAGGCCACAGAAGATGTGGGGACTGTGTCAGCCCTTCTCTCTGTCTAAACCTGCTGTTTTATTCCTCCACAGTCACCCCACATTGTCAAGGCTGGTTGGAGGGGTGGCCTTGCAGGGTTCCATGTGGCACCTGGCTTCCCTTTTAGCTAATCTAGATTATTTCTCTTCCCCTTCGATCTGATGCCAGAATCAGATATATAGGTCTTTGTAACCTCTGATTCCCACTACTCTTTTCCTCTTATCTATCCTGTGAGGAAGGAGCCATTCATATATGGGAATTATAAAGGGGAAAAAAATAAGTAGTCAGTTCCCTGTCATCTTGAGTCAAATTCATGTCCGATCCCAGTTCTTCCATTCTTGCTGCGTGCTGTGGCATCAGACTCTGTGACATTCGTGAGTGCAGATATACAGCCCCTGGTATGTCTGTTAGCAGGTAATTGGTAGGGAGAGGAGAAGGAACACAGAGCATGGCAGGAGGGTCTGTCACAGAAATCTTTGACAATAACTTCACAGTGGCAGCAATCAGGAATGCAGCCCTGTTGCCATCTAGAAGTATGGATTTGCTTTCACTCACTGTATTCATCTCAGTTGAGAAATGAAACCAGTTCAGTAACTTTTGTTTGCTTCTTGCCTTTAACCCTTTGTGAGAATGGAATAGGAACCAAAAGATAATTGCATTTTTGCTGTATTCTTACACAGCAACAGCGTTAGTTTGCTAGGACCGCCATAGAGACCGCCAACAGAATACCATAGACTTGGTTGGCTTCAACAACAGATTTTCTCACGGTTCTGGAGGCTGGAAAGTCCAAGATCAAGGTATCCACAGGTTTGGTTTCCTCTGAGGCCTCTCTCCTTGGCTTGCAGATGGCTGCCTTCTCCCTGTGTCTTCATGGGGTTTTTCCTCTGTGTGCAGCATCCCTGATGTTTCGTTCTCTTCTTATAAGGACATTAGCCATGTGGGATGAGGAGGGTACTACCTTAATGGCCTCATTTAAAATTAATTGCCTCTTTAAAGACCTGTTCTGAGGGAATCAGAGTTGGGACTTCAACAAATGAATTTTGGGCTGAACACAATGCAGCCTGTTGGAGCAACTGTATTCTAGGGAATTCAAAGTGCTTTTAAATCATAACCATTACCGAAGCAAATGTTAATACCATCACTACTTTTCAGACCATAAAACACGGGAATAGGGAATGGTTTGTTAGAGATTCCAAAGCTCAGGAGAGAGAGTGAGAACTTTATTCAGTGCTCTTAGAATGAATGGGATATTCCTCCTGCATTTTTAATTTTATTCTTTTAATTACACAGATAATACCTTAAAATGTGCTTGGTGAGAAAATTTCAAACTATACAGAAAAACAAAAAGTGTTGTTGTCTTATTTATTTTATATTTAGTTTTCTCCCCCCCGAAATTAAATATTGTTAATGTTTTAATATCTACTCTTCCACATAAATAACATTTATACACAAATACGATGTGCAAAGTTCTAGATTGTAATTTTTTTTTCCCAGAGTGGTGTAATACTGTATGTATTGCTGTTTGACTTGTTTATTTCACTTAATATGATGACTTGGAGTTCTCTCTAGTTAGTATAAGGCAAGATTTCTTAACCGTGGCGCTGTGGGTATTTGGGACTATATGATTCTTCGTTTGGAGGCGAGGTGTCCTATGTATTGTAGAAGGTTTAGCAGCATCCCTGGCCTCTGCTCACTAGATGGTAGGAGCACTTCCCCTTCTGCCAGTGGTGACAACCAAAAATGTCCCCCGACATTTATTGCCAAATGTCCCTGGTGGGCAAAATTGCTTTCAGTTGAAAACCATGGGTATAAATAGATTTCCTTAGTTTTTTAAAAAAATATCCAGAGTATGGGTTCCACCACAGTTTATCTATGCTCCTATCGATGGACATTTAGGATATCTCCATTTTATTACCATTAGGAGCAAAACTGCGTCTTTATGTGTGACTTCTAATATGCCCATCCTTACATGTGACTCTTTCCTCCTACTAACATCACTTTAGATAAAAAATACCTGGAAATTTAATTGCTGGGTCAAGGAAGAGGCGCATTTTATATTTTGATAGATGCTATCAAATTATCCTTCAAAAATTTGTGCATTTGTTTCTCCACAGCTTTGCCACAACTGATTAGTATCAAACCTTCTAAATTTTGCTAGTTAATAGAACTAAAATATTGTATCTTGTTATATTTCCCTACTTAGTAGAAGTTGAGCATCTCTGCGCTTCATTTCTGTCTCTGTGATCTGTTCATATTTCTTGCCCCTTACCGTTTTTATGAGTGGTTCGATTTGTAGTTCTTCATATGTATTCTGATTCCTAATCCTTCTACTGCTGCATACATTGCGAATATTTTCTCTTAATCTGTTGTTTTCTAACTTTGTTAACAGAGCCTTTTATGATTACAAGTTTAAAATTTTTAATTTTAAAATGCTTAAATTTTAAAATACTTAACATTTTTAATTTTAAAATAACCATTTAAGCACTTGAATTTTATTTAAGGAAGCCTTCCAAACCTCTATTATATAATACTTTGTATTTTTATTCCTCTTTATATATATTTTATTATACTTTTTACCTTTTAGATCTTTAGTGATCTATAATACATTTTTTGTAAAAGTTTTTCTACAGTGGTATTTTCTCTATTATTGACCCAAGCATTTGTATAAACAAATTTGAAGCTATATGACCAATCTGTACATGGGTCATCTAATATAAACCTGATAATAGAACACAAATAAAATCTGCATTTCTTTTTTGGGGGGAGCCACAGGCAGAGGCAGAGGGAGACACAGGCTCCCTGCTGAGCAAAGAGCCAGACCCTCACCCGAACCCAGAACCCTGGGATCATGACCTGAGCGGAAGGCAGACCCTTAACCACTGAACCACCCAGGTGCCCCCAAATTTGCATTTCTATCCATGTTAGAATTTATTTAAAAATCTCCTGTCTGTCTTTTACATAGAAATTTGGGCAGGTGGATTTCTGACTGTTATCCCTGTTGCCTTCACCATTCCTGTTCACTGCCCCGTGCAGCTAATGGAATAGAGCCATCTCTCGGCAGGGAGCAGAAGAGCAGGACTCTGATGATTTGAAGCTAGGGGCTTCTTTTCAGAGAGCAGAGTCACCATCCTAATGAGGCCTCTGAATTCCTCCTTCATTTTGCTCTAGGCCAACCCCTCTTTGAAGTATACACCGTGTAAGACATAGGTCTTTTTTTCATTCCTGGATTAGTTAGTCTGGCTGGTTTCAAAAGATGCAGGGCCATCACATATTGGAGAGCAAATTCTTCTTGGATTGCGAAACCTGAGTGACTAGCTGAGGGGCTGGGAGGGCCCAAGAGGCAGGGATTTGGAAGGGGCACCTGAAAAAGGAGCAGCCCATAGCCCAAAGTTTAAGCAGAGATGGAATAAATCAGTGCTTTCCTTCCATCTCATTACCAATTCTGCCCTCACACTGGATGAGTTCAGACCTTTTCATATTCACTGCAGATTAATTAAACTCTGTACTCAGGAAGGACAACAATGAAAGAAGTAAAGAGAGTCTGGAAGAATGGAACAACGGTGAGCCTGTACATGAAAAAGAACAAAATACAAATAGGAGTGGGCGGTGACATCTGTTTCTTCCTCTCTGACCCCATCTCCTCCCTCCCCCACCCAGCCTTCTCACTTGGCCCTGGCCACCTGGCTGCCCTGCTGCTCTGCCTACATTGTGATGTGTGCCACTCTGACCTGAGCTCTCTTCCCCACGATTCATGGCCCACTTGCTCACTTTCTGCGGCCTGGGGACACAGGGAACCTGTTACTGAGACCCCTGTGCCCTGTCTAGGCCGTAACATACCTGCCTGCTTACCTGGCTCAGATTTCTTTCTCCGCAGCTTGACGTACCTTCTGCTGTTACACTGAAGCATTGCGCACTCTCACTTAGGTACGTGGATTGCCGTCAGCTCCCCTCACTGGAGTGTAAACAGGAAGAGGGGGTTTTCTGCTTCTTTGGTTCATGCTGTATTTTCAGGTCTTGGCGCCGTAGCTGGCACTCAGAACATTTTTGTGCTGATAAATGTCTCCGTTGAGATTACTCAGCTAAGATGTGGGGAAAATAAGGTGTGATGTATCCTCTGATTCCTGATTGTCTTCTTGGGAACCCCAAGGTATTATATTTAAAATGGATATGACATTCTGGGGTGAGGTAAATACACGTTTAGTGTATATTTTGTTTGTACGGTGTCCAGTACATCCAACTTGTGGGAGTTTAAAGGGCATGTTAAATTTGCTGCAGTAAATGCTATTGTCAGTAACCGGAGTTTTGTGAGATTGGAAAGCAGAAACTAGGGGAGGCAGCTTTATTGTGATAGATTTCCACTGGCCTGTGGCTAGTGTGCTGCTCTCAACGAGGCCATTCATGCAAATCTTTCTATTTCAGGCTCATTTCAGTAAGGTGCACTTTTAGTCAGAGATTTCTCTTTTTGTGAATAATGGAATCAATAAAAGATTAGCAGGATGTTCCTTGAAAACTAACAAGTCAGCCAACGGAGTGCATATTTAGGTAAAGATAATACTTTTTCATTTGTAGTACCCATTTCCCGATAATTATGAACATGATCTCTTCATCTTGTGATATTGCTATGTGAAAAATAAAATCAACTGTATACAATTTTAATGAATGCTGTATATTTACAGAGGACCAAATAAAACCTGTGAATGCTGCTTTCCTGTTTTGTATATTTTGATAGGATGTTTGAATCTTTTTATCATATAAAAAAAGAAAAATGAAGTAAATAGAGTGTGTTGCATTGAAATTGAATCCGTTTCCAAATCCTGTCTCAAATTCAGTGTTCTTAGTGAGCTTATCCTGAGCCCCTCAACCAGTTTGAAGCTTTCCTACCTTAGAACAAGGAAGGACTTTGGATTTTCCTAAAAACACTTGCTGGCTTTGTATTCTAATAAACTATATACATGTCCCATTTGCTCGATGAGATTGTGATTTTAAAATTTATAGTTGATTCAAAATAAATGTTGAAAATGTCAGCTTTGTAATAATCTAAAAGGGGATTTTTAAATTATATTTAGTACCCAACAAATATTTATTTAGAATGGGAAGATGATTTAGCATTTATCAAACTGTGTGACTAAATGCTGGGAAATGAGAGACTGCCTTTTGCTCTCAAAGGGCTCTGGTAAAAAAAAAAAAAAGCATTAAAGTGAATATCTGGAGTACATGGGGAAAATAACAAAATGAGAAATAATGGGCAGAATTAAATTCTTAATTCCAGTATTTAGGCGTTGTGCTGTTTCGATGAGTTCTCACTGCAAAACTATGACCCAAAAGGAGGGCAAACATACACAGAAAGACAAATTAATGGAAATTTTCCTTTGAGTGAACAAAGCAATTACTAAAATTACCAAGCTGAATATTTAAGCTTTATGAAAAATCTAGTGTTTACAGCTTATATATGCACTGGCAAGATGACTGCTAGGACTATCCCATCCTATAATACCTAGCCTTATTCAGTTATATTAGGAGTAAAGTAAGAATTCACTCGGATTATCTAACAAATAATCTTGTCTCTAATATTGAGTTGTTTGCATTTGTTTTTTTGAAATCTTTTGCCTGTTTTTGAACATTTCATTGTTGGCCCTAATACCCGTTGTGACAGAATCATCAGCTGTAAGTGTTCTTCTGCAAGGATGATACTCAGGAATGGGTTAACTAATGCTTTCTTGGAAACTTTAATCCAAGTGGGATTTGTAATGCTCTGGTTCTTTGGTTCAGTCTAAATGTCATCTATTTTATAGCTTCACTGACCTAATGAGATACTACGAGAGACTCATTTAGAACTTATCAGTTCAGTGGGAAACCTTAGTGGATCCCAAAGACACCTTGTATTTTTTGACGATTGTGAAATGAAGTGGTAATGGTTTCTAGCGAATGTAAAATGAAAGCCAGGACTATAGATGATATTTGCAGAAAACAGTGCCCATAAGACCGTCAGAAAAATAAACTTTCCTTTGGTTAAAAACAGAAAAACTAAAAAAAATATGTTTCTAGCAAAGTCTAACTTATATGATTTTACATAGTGGTCATTTTCAAGGCAGTGTTTCCTCCCTCCTCCCCCATAGGCAGCAACTAGGTATTTGGACAGCAGAGCTTTAGTATTTATTTCTGAAAAGAAATTCATGAAAAAATGTCTTAGAAATTGGAATGATTTCCTCTCTTTTCTATCTAAACTTTCATATACTTGCTCTTCCCTCTGCCAGGCACACAGTATTGGATACCAGCCTATTACCAAGGATAATGTCAGGATTGTACACTTCTTTCTGCATGTCATGCTTTTATAGGGCATTGACTCTAGAAATAATCACCGACAATTACTACTGTTAGTTACATACTATGACAGAGACCCTTAGACTATTATCCTTCCATGGCATTTTCATTACAAATCCCATTAAAATGTGATTTACTGTCTCAAGTACTTCATACATTATCCAGAATCGCTGTTCAAGGCTGATATTATAAACCACTCTATACCTTTCTTTTTTGATATATCAAACAAAACTAAGGCTCTACTGTCCAAAATCTGTATATGTGTCATAGTAAAAGAATGCCTATTGCATCTTTAAGGGAAACAACTTTTATGTGAGACTGCCTTCAATGGGGAATTATGCTGTTCGTTTATTGTATTATTGTTGGCATTAAGCAGCACAGTTGTGTTCTCTCATGGCTCCCCTCCAACCCCCAAGCCCAGGGCCTAAGCACATCTGTAAAATGTAAGTTGTCTCAGGACACGAGCTACATCTTTTGAAGCTGTTCTTTGAGTTTACAGTATTTAATATCCATGTATACAAAGTACTAAGTGATAATGAATATAATGAAGATGACTCTAGGTTTTAATTCTAATTTATTGTGAGAATCATAACAGTACCACTGCTTTTAATCTCAAAGATCTCACTGCCTTTTAGGTAATTTCATAAACCATCTTGGAATTTCTCCCTTTACCCTAGATTAGTTCCTGCCTATGTATGCAATGGGCCACAAGGCTCAGTTTCTTTAGACAGGACAGAATGCCACAGGGACTTACTTAGAAAAGAACTTTTCTTTCTTTCTTTCTTTCTTTCTTTCTTTCTTTCTTTCTTTCTTTCTTTCTTTATTTCTTCCTTCCTTCCTTCCTTCCTTCCTTTCTTTCTTTCTTTCTTTCTTTCTTTCTTTCTTTCTTTCTTTCTTTCTTTCTTTCTTTTTTAAAGATTTATTTATTTAGTTTACAGAGAGAGAGAGGGCAAGTGAGCATGATCTGGGGGAGGGGCAGAGGGAGAGGGAGATAAGCAGACTCTTCGCTGAGCAGGGAGCTCAACCCCAGGACCCTGAGATCATGACCTGAGCTGAAATCAAGAGTCAGGCACTTAACCGACCGAGCCACACAGGTACCCCAGAAAAGAACTTTTCAAAGTGATGAATTACCTCCAGCCTCTGACAGGAGACCTGGCGCTCAGGACTGTGTAACTAAGTGGGCCTGTGGAGTCTCTAGGTTACTGTCCACCTTAGCTCCTCCTTATCATTGGTAGGTGATGAAGAGTCCAGCTCCTAGGCAAAAACCTGTGGTGTGATTTTTTTTTTTTTTTTTTTTTTTTTTTAAGACCTGACCACAGGAAATAACAAAGCCTTGAAGGAAAAGCTGCCCTTCCCACACCAAGCTTGGTGCACAGCCATTGTGTTGTAGTCTCTGAAGGGAGTTGCAGTCAAGGACTCCAGACCCTGGCTAGCTGCCATGCTCTCATGCATTTCTGGGTTCCTAGCCCAGGTGCCTCCATTCAGGGGCCTCTTTCCTGGGGGGCTTTGGCTGAACTCTTCTCCCAGTGCCTCTGCTAACACCTCTTTATCCAGCAGAGGGAGGAAAGCCTTGAAGACAATATTCCCCATTCTGACCCAGTACTTGGTACTTTTCCATTTCTAGCCCTTCCCACTCCTCCTCCTTCTGGCCTCTGTGTTCTTAAAATTTCAGGAACTTTTATTTGGGACCACTTTGGCAGTGAGATGATTCCCCACATTTGGGCTGATCCACTTGACCATGACTCAGTGGTGATCCATGGGGAAAAATGGAATAGCGAGGGAGCTAGCATTTACTCCTATTAGACTTCCTGCTTATACTATCACAGTAAATGATTCAAGGCTTGACCATTTCATTTTGGCTTGTCATCTTAATTGACAGTACCATTTAATCCAACATCTGGCAGCTCAGCTCAACTGAGCTTAGCTCTTGATAGTTGACATTACTTTTGTGTAGAATCATCTCACCTCACCCAGTTTCACATCTGAATTCTAAACATTAGAATTCAAACCAGAAATCTAACCATTGAACCATACCTTAGAGTAGTAAACAGAGAAGGGGGATCTACTTTTGACTATTACTAGGATAACTGATTTTGTACTGAAGGCAATCCTAATTATTGGTGGTAAGATTCATCCCTGAACTGTGTTCCTTCATCTGTCTGCCATGGCCACTTTACCTTGGATATAGATAGAATTTTAGCCCACAATATCTCTAATTAAATAATAATGATGTTTATTGAATGAATGCTTGGTGCCACACACTATGCTGGGAAGATAGTAATAAAAAGATCTCACAAGTTCTGTATAAAATAATGGAGGAAAATATGGATGGGTAATGCTTAATTAGGTGAACACAGTAGTATGCTTGCAGATCCATTCTTTATAATAACAGGGTGTTGGTTAGTGGTTGGAAGACTCTGGGTGGCTGGCAAAATTTAGGTAGCATTATTATTCTGGCCATGTAGGATACATGTACCCATCTTATGGTACTAAATCATTGAAATGTCAGATGGGAAACAAATAAGATTAGTCCTATAAATAGAAGTAATACGGTAGGTATCAGGAAAGGTTTTGTGGTGTGGAGAACTGTTGGTATATTAATGTATGGTCAGCCAGGCTAATCCCATAAATAGACTCTAACCCTGAACCTTCCACCTTCATCCCTGTACATATAACCAGAGACTGGTAGCCAAGGCAGTGAGGTGCTGATCTACTGTCCTGGTGAGGATTGGCTTATGAACTGGGCCAGGAGGAGGGAAGAAGTTTGAGTGGGTACTGAGAGCTCATTTATGATTGGGTAATCTGTTAAGTGAAAAGGTGTGGATCTTAATATATTTAAGTACAAGAACTTCTGCTTCCTGTTTTGAGGTAGAAAGTTGCAAAAGCCTATTGTTTCCACTGTGAGAACAACCCAATAAATTCTAATAGCAAAGCGCTAATTAATCATAAGTGAGTTAAAGTCTAGAAAGGGATCAGTCCTTCCTAGCTGAGAAGGACTCATGGCTGCTGTTATCCCGTGGGGAAAGGCAAAGGAGGCATCCACCCACCTTAAACTGGGTAAAATGAAACCAGGTGAACTTTTTTTTAAAGATTTTATTTATTTATTTGGCAGAGATAGAGACAGCCAGCGAGAGAGGGAACACAAGCAGGGGGAGTGGGAGAGGAAGAAGCAGGCTCATAGCGGAGGAGCCTGATGTGGGGTTCGATCCCATAACGCCGGGATCACGCCCTGAGCCAAAGGCAGACGCTTAACCGCTGTGCCACCCAGGCACCCCAAGGTGAACTTTTAATAAACATTTAACAAAGCATTCTGTTTCGTTTGTTAGATTAAACCCTAAGAAGCCCTGGTCAGAGAGCAAAGCCACAACCGCCTTCCAATTCTGGCCTATTAAGAGTACAGAGACAGCATCCTGAATGTTGGGGGCATCGTAGAGAAGCTAAGAAAATTATCTTGAGGCACACAATATCTTCTTAGGGTTTAGGGCAAATCAAATGCATGTCACCTGTAGTGCACTAGAGGCTGGAGGCAGAGCAAGAGAGCTGAGAGAAATGCCTCTAGTACGCCAGGAATTTACTGACCGGAGACAGCGGCCTACTGAAAGCTAGGGGCAGGACAATAAGCTGGAGAAAGATCTTCAGAGCTTGGGACAGAGGAAAGGGACTCCCCAGAGGTCTTAAAAACTGATGGGTAGATTATAAAGCATAGAGAGACCTTTGAAGCATAACTTGTGTTCAAATCACAATTCCTGATCTTGCCATTAAAATACTGGAAACCATTTTTAGAATTTAAGTAAAGCTGAAACAAATCCAAACAGCTCAAACAAAACAAATCAGCTCAACTACAGATTAGGTTGCTCAACATGGAACTAGCACAGTGTAACTTTGGTTGCGTTCTGTTGGTCAAAGCCAGTTAACGAGGCCAGTGTGGATTCAAAGGTAAGATAAATAATCTCCATCTCTTGATGTGAGCAGTAGCATGCATGTATGGAGAGGAGAAGAATTGATGGGCCCATATCTGTAGAGTAATTATGATATTAAGCAGTGCATTTGTAAAAAAATCCATGGTTTTAAGAATGAGCCATAGTTTTAAGAATAAGCCAGAAGAAATTAGAAAATATTTCTAACTTAATGAAAATGCAATCTATTAAAATTTGTGGAATGCAGCTAACACTGTACTTGGAGGAAAATTTGTAATGTTAAGTGCTTATACAGTTAAAGACTTAAATGTGAGACCTGAAACCATAAAAATCCTAGAAGAGAACACAGGCGGTAATTTCTCTGACTTTGACAATAGCAACATTTTTCTAGATATATCTCCTAAGGCAAGGGAAACAAAAGTAAAAATAAACTATTAGGACTACATCAAAATAAAAAGCTTCTGCATCGCAAAGGAAACAACCAAAAAAACACAAAAAGCCTACTGAATGAGAGGAGATATTTGCAAATGACATACCTGATAAGGGGTTAGGATCCAAAATATATAAAGAATTTACACAACTCAACATGCACACACACAAAATAACAATAATCCAATTAAAAATGCGCAGAAGGCATAACAGACATTTCCAAAGAAGACATGCAGATGGCCAACAGACACATGAAAAAGTGTTCAACACTAATCATCAGGGAAATGCAAATCAAAACAATGAGCTATCACCTCACACCTGTCAGAATGGCTAAAATCAAAAACACAAGAAACCAGTGTTGGTGAAGTTGTGGAGAAATAGGAACCCTCGTGTGTTGTTGGTGGGAATGCAAACTGGTATAGCCATTATGGAAAACAGTATGGAGATTTCTCAAACAATTAAAAATTGAATTACCATGCAATCCAGTAATTCCACTACTGGATATTTACCCGAAGAATACAAAAACACTAATCCAAAAAGATATATGCACCCCTGTGTTTATTGCAGCAGTATTTACAATAGCCAAGATATGGAAGCAACCCAAGAGTCGATAGATGAATGGATAAAGAAGTGGTTTATAGAGACAATGGAAATGATAGACAGCAAATGATAAAGTAAATGGAATAAAATATTAATAGTATGTGCATTGGATATTCATGTGTTTTGATACTATTCTTAATTTTGCAGGTTTTCTGTAAACTTGAAATTATTTCCAAATAAAAAGTTGAATTAAGACAAAAATTTGTGGAATGCAGCTAACACAGTACTTAGAGGAAGATTTGTAATGTTAAGTGCTTATATATTTGACCCTTGAACAGTGTGGAAATTAGGAGTGCCAACCCCATGCACAGTCAAAAATCCATGTGTAACTTTTGACTCCCCCAAAAGATAACTTAGACCAATAGCCTACTGTTGACTGGAAGCTTTACTGATAAACAGTCTATTTACACCTATTTCATATATGTATTATATACTGTGTTCTTATAATAAAGTAAGCTAGGGAAAACAAAATGTTATTAAGAATATCATAAGGATACAGTGGCTAACTGAACATAATAAAAAAAAAAAGAAGAAAACCCATGTAATTTTAAAAACAAGTTTTTCAATTTAGGATTCCCTAAATCAGAAGATTCCAACAGTGACTAAATAGTCTAGTGGCTTTGCTGATGCCACTATTATAGCTCCAGTATTCTCAATTCAAAACACATGAATGAATGGAGTTTTGAAAGCAGTTGGATCCTAAGAAGTTCTTGTTTCTTGGCTTTATATAGTTAAATTAAGTTTTTTGCCACAAAAAAATATAAAAAGCAGAAAAAAATAAATAAATACAGGAAACTAATAACTTATCTGACACCTGTTATTGAATTTCCCAAGTAATGACCTCTGTGACTGGAGTAAAGAAGCATCATCACAGTTGAAGATTTCTGGGATGCAAAGGTCTATAGAAGTGAGTGTTCAATTGTTTATTATCATAGGAAAAAGAGCCTTTAATGAATCCTTTGGATGATATCACCCAAATTCCCACTCTTGACCTAGTCTCACTGCAAACTCATTTGGCATAATCTCTTGGTTAAGACTTGTCTCACCAAAGATGATCTAATTTTCTGATGAATGTGGATAGAGAATGAGGCATCACAGATTAAAAATGCAAGATTATTTTCTTGACCTATCCTACAGTAACCCTGTGGGAAGTCTATTTCTTTAAGAAGCCAGAACTAATAGTAAAATCAAAGCGTAAAGTTAGGAGAAAAGATTCTTTGAGAGACAAATCATTGCTGATTTTCTTGGAGGAAGGTGATACTCAGATATTAGCAGATTGTTCCCTCTGGGGGACAGATAATGGGAGTGTGTGGGAAAAATCTGTTTGGGTACCACAAAAGGCACACACCTTCACAAGGTGAAGAAAAAGTATCAAAAGGAAGAGAAATGTATTTACAGTATTTATTGAAAACAATCCATGTATAAGTGGATTCATTCAGTTCAAACCCATGTCTTTCAAGAGTCAGCTGTATTAGAAAATACAAAAAAGTCTTAAAAATTAATGACTTAGTTTCCAGCTTAAGAAAGTAGAAAAACAAGAGCAAGTTAAATCCAAAGTAAGAAGAAAGCAATTAACAAAGATACGAGCAAAAATTAATGAATTTTAAAGTGGACAAACTGTAATAGAGAAAATCAACAAAGAAACAAAAGCCAAAAGCTAGTTCTTTGAAAAGATTAAGAAAATCAATAAAACTATAGCAAGGCAGCATAAAAGAAAAAGAGAAAAACCCTAGTAATTATGAATACCAGGAATGAAAATGGGACATCATTGCAAGGATAATACAGGAATTTATAAACAATTTTATGCTAGTAAATTTGACTGTTTAGATAAAATGAATAAATTTATTGATAGACATACATTACCAAAGCAGAGTCAAGAATAAACAGAATATCTGAATATCTCTATATCAATGGAAGAAATTGAATTTGTAATCAATCACAAGAAAACTCCAGGACCATATATTTTTATGAATTCTATTAAACATCTAAGGAAGAGAATGCCTACTAATCTCACACAAACTTTTCCAAAATATAGAGGAGGAGAACACTCTTCCTAATGTGTATTTTGGTCATATCCCTGATACCAAAACCTAAAAAGGATATTTCAAGATAAGAAAAACACAGATTAATATCCCTTGTGAACATAGGCACAGAAATCTTTAATAAAGTATTAGCAAATAAAATGTAAAAATATATTAAAATTAGAATATATTCTATATAAACATTCTGTGGCCATCCATTGAACCGAGGTAAATATTGTTATTGTAAACCAGTTTCAAAAGATTACAATCACAAAAAAAAATCATGATGATAGAAATGCCTTCCCGTTATCAGAATCAAAAAATCAATTGTTCGGTAAGACTTTATTTTTAATTAACTTTTATTTAATTTTTTTTTTTTTGAGAGAGAGAGCATGTGAGAGTTTCCCCTCCCTTCCCCTCCTTCCCTTTTCTCCCTCCCTTGTTTCCTTCCTTCCTTCCTTCCTTCCTTCCTTCCTTCCTTCCTTCCTCTCTCTCTTTCTCTTTCTCTCTCTTCCTCCCTCTGTCTCTTTCTTTCATCTATTATCCATATTCTTTCAGGTTAGAATTATTCTACTTTCTTTAATCATGTCCTTGTTATTTATTGACAAGTCTTAGTAGACTTTCTCTGTTTACATTAATGCTTCCTAAAATGTGTTGATTCTTAATTCTATGGGCTGTTAATAGTTTAAGTGAAACCAAATGGGCTTCTTTACAGCCAGGGTTCGCAGAGCCTCATTAGTCCTGATGTGTGTAATACTAATAGAGGTGAACTACTTTGCAGTCTGTCTCTGTTGGTGTATTCCCCAGACTCACCACTTTGACTCCAAATGCCTTAAAGAATAATGTAGATCATAACCACTGGTATTCTTGAAGAGATAAACAAAGTTTGTAAAGTGTATTACAAAGCAAAGCATCCATCATTAAAGCAGCTGCTCAAAGAATATTCTGAGCCTATTTCTCATTTTTTCTGCTTCCACCATTTGTCTGTCTTTCTGTCCTTTGGTTTGTCTCTCCACCCACTCATTAATCCATTTATTCGTTCTCTTCCAATAATCCATGTTTCTTCACTATATAGATTCCGTTCCCAATATGAAAATGTTTTTGTTTTTTGTAGCAACCTTGGAAGTTTAACATAGTCTATGCTGTATTTCTTTTTCTTTTCCTTTCTTTTTCTTTTTCTCTCCTCCCTTCCCCCCCCCTTTCTTTCTGTGGGGATAAACACCCTGGATTTATGGTAAGCACAGTTTTCCATCTGATTACATTTCAGTTCTCTGAGAGAGGAATGTATGATAGAGTGTGTGCTGTTTCCTAAACTTATTTAACCACAGAATATATTTTTTTTTCCTGAGAGGACATTTTGTGGAACTAATTTTATATGGAAAAAGATGGGATACTCTGCTTTATTTTAATAAATGCCATTTTCTTTTTTGCTTTCAAGATATTTTTCAATAATAAAAGGAAAATAAATGCTCATTGTAAATGAAAAATTTACAGAAATGTATAAGGTAAAAAAGCTACAATTCTCTATACATTTCAACACAGATGGGCTCCAGGAAGGGAGGGGCTGTCTGTTTCACAATTTTATCTTCCATGTTTACCACACTGCTGGATATGAGGTGGCCTTGAAAAAACACGTGCTGTATTTTCTAAACTGGTACAAACACACAAGGTGTATTGATTATTTATCAGGAGCTAAAATATATAACTATTCTGCATTTATCTGCCACCTAGTTCTTACTGAGTGACGCACAATAAACTCATAGTTAATCTATGTAATGTGAAAGTCCCTGTCCAAAAGAGCAGATGCGACCCAAAGTTTGAGATTGGATTATTGCAGAAATTTAGGAAAATATTCTCAGAAGTGGTTGGGCTACTTGGAATCCTTCATTTGGGGACCCAGAATTCTATTTTATGCAACAGTCTCAAGTTCGCCTGCCATTTCTTGCATTATTCATACTACAGGCAGTGATAGCTGTACTGTCATTCTGGAAAAATATTAGAGACTTTCAAATCACAGACCCAGGTAATTGCCATGCTGTCTATAGGGGGAATCAGTGTTGGCAGCTGTCTTCTAATTTAAAACCACATTACCCTGTGTACAGTTTGTGGCAGATCATGATTTAAATGTATTTTGGTAATTCTTTAAATGTGGAAACAAATTCATGCAATTATTAGCGGTTCAAGCAGCATGGACCAGAATACAATAAAAAATATGTAGTGACTCCCACCCACCTAACTCACCCTTTGCAGAGACAAATGTTGTTTCCTGTGTTTCATTTCAGAGTTATTTTGATCACAAATTTTAGCTTCCAAGATGTTTTTTAGGAGAAAGTTAAGCAGAGACATAGAGAACACATAAGAGAAAACCATTAAGAAAGAAAAGAAAAAAGAGTCCTCCAAATTCCATCTATCAAAATGGGAATAGACACACAGACACACATACACATGCACATTTTATCCCAAGCCTCCGCTTTCCTTAGCCTCTGTGGGGTGCTGAGACTCTGAACCAATCTTTGGTGCCCGAGCACGTGTAGAATGGTGGTTTCTTAGCTGTTGGCCTGGTGGTCAGTCTTTTGATCGGCCCTCCTTAGAAGGAGTCATGTTAAAAACCATTCCCTACTTCACTGATAATTATTTTGTTTCCTATTATAATGGATAAAGGATGATAATGCCAGGTGGGGTGATACAGATTTGGAACTGGGTAAGTATGCCTGGGCTTTGCTTAAGTCAGTGGTTTGCAAATAGGAACAATTTTCTCTCCCCAAGGGACATTTCACAGTGTGTCTGGAAACGCTCATTGCCATGCCTGGGGATGGGCGAGTATTCCGCACGTAGTGGCAGAGGCCCGGGAAGCTGCTAGACGTCCTGCAAGGCACGGGGCAGCCCCTTGCAACAAAGAATGACCTGGTCCAAAATGCATAGTGCGGGGGTTGAGGAACTCTGCTCTACTCGAACTGTTTTGTGACTGGTTCTTTGGGGAACAGTGATTTTCATTCAGAGAAACAACTGAAAATAGGCAATGTCAACAGCGATAAAATCCTATGCAGTTTTCCACTGTGTTTACAGTTCAGGCTGTTGAACCTCGGAACATAATGGGGGGATGTGGTGTCCTACTAGTTCATCCAGAAAAATAATTTTCGCATAGCATTGTCAACCCTTAGCCTTTTCCCCTTTTAACCTTCTGATTATATTGCTTATGGAAAAACCCAATATAGTGCAGGGAGATGAAACTTGAATAGCAGGGAATAATAGCAAATAACTATTTTAGATTTGTGTGGAAAATCCAAGAAGATAGTAAGTCATTTGCTGAGTTTTATTACCAGCTCCTTTTTCTCGGGTGCCGAGCAGAATCTGCATGGATTCCATCTTTCAGTCAGAAGGTGATACATAAATTCCTCTCAGGGTGAAGCTGATGACTGTGTTCTGGTGGGCTAATTGTATTTAATCTGCTCATTTCTGAATGTCATCACAGATTAAAGCATGTGAAAAATGAAATAATGTGAGATTGCCCTGACTCTGGGTTAGAGAGATTCTTGACCCATAGTAAATCCTGTCTTTGCTTCCTTTCAGCACAGTCTTGCTGGCCTAGAGGAAAATGTGGAATATTGAACACTTAAAGTTGTCTTAATGAAGGGATTCAGGTTGTCGGATCTGTAATAAGATGGTTTAGAGGCTGTGGAATACATGCACTTAAGTTGTTGATGAGGAGGTAGGGGTTTAAGCAGGTGAGTAGCTGGCCCTGGGTCACAGGTCAGTGGTGATCCTGGGGGCTGGAGTCCAGCTTCCCTCATCTGAGCCCGCTGCTTTTTTGGCACCGTTTCTGTGCTGCAGCTCATAATTATTTCCATGTGGCCAGAGATGCTCAATATAAAATATGCCAAAGTCAGACCATAATATCTTCTATGTGTCATCATTTTGGACTGTTAAAGCTACTTTCACATGTATTACCTCATATCAGACACAACCCCATTGCATACAGCAAGAATTTTGTCTCAGTTGATCACAAGGAAGGTAGAGATATTAAGTATCTTAGATGAAGTTAAATAACTCATAAGAAATAGACGCAGATATCCCAGTCCAGGGACTCTGCTCTCCAGTTCTCAGCAGGTTTATTGCAGAGGCGAACAATTCCATACTGATGTAAGACCAGCTGCTCTTTATCGGTTGTTTACTGTGTGTCTGGTACTGTGCAGAGTATGCTAGACCATCTATCCCTCATCCTAACTTTAAGAGATTGGCATGATTATTAATCTCATTGAGTAATAAATAAACTGATGTTTGGTGAGGTTCTATAACCTGTTTACATTTACACCACTCCACTATTAAGTTCAGACTAAGATCTGTTTCATTTCCAAAATCTTATCTTAACAATTATGCTCTACTACCAGCATTGTTCAATATGGTTTTTCTACGGCTGTTTTGGTAACCAGTATGCCTTCCTGATTGGAATAGCCACTTCACATCCAATTTTATGCATTGATGTTTTAATTTTAAAAAAATCTTTTTACTTTCTCACCTTTATTTCTAGCTGATGCTGAGAATGGAGACAACAGGTTAGGATAATTTTCTCTCTCCTCCATGTTTATCCAGTAGTTCCTATCTGATTTTTCTTCTTCAGCACACTTGCATTTACACATTCCATCTAACCTACCCAATGCAGAAAAAGCAGACTTTCTAGAAAAGAAATCTGATTGTGTCACTATTTAGAAGGCTTTTTTTTTTTTAAAGATTATTTATTTATTTATTTGACAGAAAGAGAGAGAGAGAGAGTGAGCACAAGCAGGGGGAGCGGTAGCCAGAGGGAGAGGGAGAAGCAGGCTCCCCACTGAGCAAGGAGCCCGATATGGGGCTCGATCCCAGGACCCCAGGACCATGACCTGAGCAGAAGGCAGACGCTTAACAGACTGAGCCACCCAGGTGCCCCTATTTAGAAGACTTTAATGGATCACCATAACTTAAAACACAAGATATTCTAAAATGTATTTCCTGCTTTATTATGCAGTTTTATCTGCTGTCAATATGTCACAGACTCTGCTCTAGTCGTCCTGAAATTTGATAGTTTTTAAATGAAATCATGCAGTTTCATGTGTGTGCATTTTCATATTCTTCGAATTACATCTCTACACTGCCACCTGCTTCCATCCCTTGGCCCAGCCTGGCCCTTATTTAATTCTTTTACTCTTTTTTAAAAAATCAATGTTCATAGTTTTCAGAGTACAGGTCTTTCACCCCCTTGGTTAAGTTTATTCCTATGTATTTTAATCTTTTCTGGTGCAATTGTAAGTGGGATTGTTTTCTTAATTTCTCTTTCTGCTACTTCATTATTAATGTATAGAACTGCAACATGTTTCCGTATATTAAGTTTGTATCCTGTGACTTTACTGAATTCATTTATTCTAGTAGGTTTTTTTTGGTGGATTCTTTAGGGTTTTCTATAGATAGAAATATAGTATGTCATCTACTAATAGTGAAAGCTGTTCTTCTTCCTTACCAACTTGGATGCCTTTTGTTTCTTTTTCTTATCTGATGACTGTGGCTAGGACTTCCAATACTATGTTGAATAAAAGTGGTGGGAGTGGACATCCTTGTCTTGTTCTAGATCTTAGAGGAAAAGCTCTTAGTCTTTCACCATTGAGTATGATGGTAGCTGTGGGTTTTTCATATATGCTCTTTGTTATGTTGAGATATGTTCCCGCTACACCTATCTCGTTGAGAGTTTTTATCATGAATAGATGTTGTATTTTGTCAAATGCATTTTCTGCATGTATTGAAATGATCGTATGGTTTTTATCCTTTCTTTTGTTAATGTGATGTATCGCGTTGTTTGATTTGTGAATATTGAACCACCCTTACATCCCAGGAATAAATTCCATTTGATCGTGGTGAATGATTTTTTAAATGTATTGTTTGATTCAGTTTGCTAGTATTTTGTTGAGGATTTTTTCATCTACATTCATCAGAGATACTGGCCTATAGTTTTCTTTTTTTCTGTAGTGTCTTTATTTGGTTTTGGTATCAAGGTAATGCTGCCTCATAGAATGAATTTAGAAGCGTTCCTTCCTCTTCTATTTTTTGGAATAGTTTGAGAAAAATTGGCATTAACTCTTCTTTAAATGTTTGGTAGAATTAACTTGTGAAGTCATCTGGACCTGGACTTCCGTTTGTTAGGAGTTTTCTGATTTCTAATTCAATTTCATTGCTAGTATTTTGTCTGTTCAAATTTTTTTATTTCTTTCTGATTTGGTTTTGGGAGGTTATATGTTTCTGGGAATTTATCCATTTTTTCTAGGTTACATTTTTGTTCCATATAATTTTTCATAATATTCTGTTATAATAATCCTTTCTGTGGTGTTGGTTGCTATTTCTCCTCTTTCATTTCTGATTTTATTTATTTGAGTCCTTTGTCTCTCTCTCTGTCTCTGTCTCTCTCTCTGTCTCTGCCTTTAAATGAGTCTGGTTAAATGTTTATCAATTTTGTTGATCTTTTCAAAGAACCAGCTCTTGGTTTCATTGATCTATTCTTTTTTTTTTTTTTTAGCTTCTATTTTATTTAGTCTTTATTTCATTCTAATCTTTATTATTTTCTTCCTTCTACTGACTTTGGGCCTTATTTGTTCTTTTTATTCTAGCTCCTTTAGGTGTAAGATTAGGTTGTTTAATTCTTTTGTTCTTTAAAACTTCCTTCAAGAATATTGCTTCTGAGACTCCCCAAACACCCAGGACGTAGTTCTATCATGGCCCTATCACTGTAGTTGATAATTGACTTTCCTTCCCAACTATGTTATGAGCTGTTTGATAGAAGGCACCATTTCATGTCTTTATTTCCCCAATGCTTAGCTCAATTCCTGGCATATGATAGCAAGTCAATAAAGTTGAATGAGTGTGGTAGTATCACAAGAATTTGGGGATTGAGTAGATACAGAAAAAAAGAGAGAGGAGTGAAAGATGGTTCCAGGATACCTCCTTTGGGTAACTGGGAAGATCATTATGCTATTAACTGAAACAGGAGATTCCGGAGAATGATATGAATCTGGTGGTGAAAAGGAGAGTTGGTAAATTTGGATTTGCTCCTATGGCATGTTGAATATGATAAGATGACCATAGAATAGTAATCTCCAATGTGCTAAATATATTATGTGTCAAATAAAGTAGTTAGTTTAGGTTTCATGGCCAAAAACAGATTTAAGAAGGCTCTGTTATCCTTTGCCATTATAAAGTAAATAGACCTTGAGTTCCTTAAAATATAAAGAAAGAGTAGGCTGACTTCATTGGTCAGACTCCAGGTTTTCCTCCATTACCTTTTTGACATTTCTCATGCAGAAGCAGAAATTAACCTTAAGCTTTATGAGCAACTAATCTGCATCAAGCAATCAAACTTCATGAATTTGGCTGAAATGGAGTTCTTTGTATGAATGGAATGTTTGTTTTTGTTTGTTTGTTTGTTTTGGTAGCCAAGTGGTTCTTAATAACATTGTGTAAATATTAGCATACAAGGGGTAGTTTGCTTTAAGATGCTTATGTATTTGGTTTCTAAGCCTTATTATTTAAGCAGAAAATTTGTTTATGCGTGTGCCCTTTCTTTTCTCAAATCTGTCTGTGGGAACACAGTTTAGACTGGAAACAAAAAACAGGGAAGAGTCCTGTGAGGAATAAATTTGCTTTGTGAGAATTATACAGATAAAATGGAAGTATACTTGAACAGACACTTTTCTAATGAGGACATACAAATGGCCAACAGACACATGAAAAAATGTTCAAAATCATTAGCCATCAGGGAAATTCAAATCAAAACCACACTAAGATACCACCTTACGCCAGTTAGAATGGCAAAAATTAACAAGGCAGGAAACAGCAGTTGCTGGAGAGGACGTGGAGAAAGGGGATCCCTCCTACATTGTTGGTGGGAATGCAGGTTGATGCAGCCACTCTGGAAAACAGTGCGGAGGTCCCTTAAAAAGTTAAAAATTGAGCTACCCTATGACCCAGCCATTGCACTACTGGGTATTTACCCCAAAGATACAGGCGTAGTGAAGAGAAGGGCCATATGCACCCCAATGTTCATAGCAGCATTGTCCACAATAGCTAAATCGTGGAAGGAACCAAGATGCCTTCAACAGATGACTAGATTAAGAAGCTGTGGTCCATATATACAATGGAATATTACTCAGCTATCAGAAAGAACGAGTCTCAACATTTGCTGCAACATGGACGGCACTGGAGGAGATAATGCTGAGTGAAGTAAGTCAAGCAGAGAAAGACAAATATCATATGATTTCTCTCATCTGTGGAACATAAGAACTAGGAAGATCGGTAGGGGAAGAAAGGGATAAGGGGGGGTAATCAGAAGGGGGAATGATGCATGAGAGACTATGGACTCTTAGAAATAAACTGAGGGCTTCAGAGGGGAGGGAAGTGGGGGAATGGGATAGACTGGTGATGGGTAGTAAGGAGGGCACGTATTGCATGGTGCAGTGTGTGTTATACGCAACTAATGAATCATCGAACTTAATATCAGAAACCAGGGATGTACTGTATGATGACTAACATAATATAATAAAAAAACATTTAAAAAAATGGAAGTATACAGCTAGCCATTGGAATGGACCCATCAAGTTACTTCATTATCATTTTAACTTCTACATGCATGCGTATTTTTTGGCAAATGTAGTCACAGTGATTTGTAGTTCCACAGGATTTTGAAAATATAGATTACCTCTCTAATTCTCTGGCAGAATGGCTTGTTAGCAGAGCTTAGAAATCTCTTAACAGAGAACTTACAGCAAATGCAGTTTAAATATAAAAAAGGTGAGCTTACTGCTGGGAAGTAGGATGTTAGACAAGTGCTAGATAGCAACACAATTTTTGCCTTCCTAGGCATTCCTGTGGGCATCTCAGTGGACAATCACATGTGAGTATTCTGAAGTAGGGAATGTGTCCAGAACGGGCTGAATTTTGTTCCTACCAAAACCTAACTGTTGAGGTCCTAACGTCACCCTATTTGGATATAGTGTCTTTATGAAGAGAACTGAATTGATCTAAGGCCATTAGGGTGATCCTAAGCTAGTACAAGGGGAAATTCGGTACAGATACACATAAAGGGAAGATTGTGTGAAGATACAGGGAGGAGTCAAGGAGAGAGCTGGGAACAGATTCTCTCGTGGCCCTCAGAAGAAATCAACCCGAAGACACCTTGATCTTGGATTTCTAGCACTCAGAATGATGAGAAAATGTTTCTGTTGTTTAATTGTCTAGTTTGTGGTACTTCGTTGTGACAGCCCTATCGGAAGGAGTCTTAACTTTGTATCCTCAGGCCTTAGTATGTGGCTTGGGATATAGAATGTTCCCAATAAGTGTGTTTGAACCAAAGATGTAGAAAGGGGCCCTGTTGGTCTTTGTAAAAGGGTTATATAACTTGGAGGAATATGCACAGCCCACAATTCTATTTTTAAAAGCTTACCGATCAATCAATAGTTGCTGTGGCTTTAGATTTTAGGTCTTAATAGTAGGTCCTTTGTGTCGGTTATACTCAGAAGAATGGGTATCAGTCCTGCCCTCCAAGAGCTCATTGCCTGGATTTGCCCTTCTTAGGAAAGCAAAATCTTAGTGAAAGGTTTCATATTAGCCCTGTGTGCTTAAGCGGTCCTCCCTCTTTGCTTCTAGTCTTACCTGTATTAGTAATGGCACTTTTTTTTTTTTTTTTTTTTTTTGGTGTAGGGGGTGGGAGGCCATCAATCATTTAAAGAGCTTCCTAAACATATATGTTTGAATTTTCCTGCCAGTAGTAGTAAAGTAGGCTGACATAATCAGGGATTGGTTTTTGGTCTGGGCTCCATGCTAATGATCAGATGATCATTAGGGTCCCCTGGGATTTAGGTATCCCTGTACATTTGTCAGTATCATTTTAGTCTTCTTTACTTAAACTTGCAGCAGGAAAGAATATTTACTCTTTTAGCTGAATTTACTATAGAGTTGAATGAAGTATAAAATACACAAGGTTGTATTTAAGTTAGACCAATAATCTTTTCTCATACTGACAGCTGGTAAATATTCTTTAGCCATCCAAGGATACTTCAAGTTTTCAGTCTTGCCTTCTAGAAATGAGAATTAGTCTTCAGTGCAACATTCTTTAAGTAGAACATATTTTGTTGATCCTTTTAACCACTGTTTCATTGAATTCTTACTACAGCCCTAGTCACTGAGTATAATTGTCATAGCCATTTTATGGATGAGGGGATTGAGGAACACAGAAGTTAAGATCGTCTGATTAGTCAGTGGCAAAGCCAAGGTTCAGGGAAAGACACAGCCTGTGTCCCTTTACTGTGTGGTATTGCCTTCCTGTTTCCATCAGTATTCCTCTTTTGATCCACTACTTCCTTTTCTTTTTTTGTGAATGTTGTATTTAGTGAGTAGAAGTTGGGAGGGCTTGCAGCTTCTCAATGGCTTTATGATTTCCCAACTTTCCGGCTTTTCTTACTCTGTTTTCTTGGTGACTCTGTGATTCCTCTCTTAAGCATATTCACTGAGAGATGTTCTCAGCTCCATGTCCTGCTGCCAGGAATCCAGGTTCTGCTGCCTTTCCCCACTCCTCCTCTTCCAGCCCTCCATCTGGGGAGTTTGTCCTTGTCTGCTGTCCCATCTTTTGATTTCTTATTTTGTATATTCTGCATTTCTTTCTTTGTGTCGCCTGATACCACACTCTACATTCTTTGGACTTGCCTGCCTTCTAGTGTATGATTTAGCTCACTTCAGAGGCCTAAGCATTGGGTAACTGGTTTCTTGTACTCTGCTGTTCCCACTTATTTCACTTCTTATATTTATAAGTAAAACAGAAGTTTGTCGTTGCTTAGGAAACTTCACTCTTGATATGGAAAAGACCTACCTCTAGCACTTGTCAGGAAAATTATCTTCTCAACCATGAAACAAACCTTTTATGGTTTTCCCATCTTTTCTCATTTTCAGGAATTACTATGGTTGGTAGATATCAAATCATAGAAGTTTAATCCAGCATACTTCTAGACCTGCATTTTCCTGTCTGTGTAGCAAAGAGCATTAGTCCTGTGAGTTTCCTTAAAAATTATAACCACAGTAACATCTCCCTTTTTCCAGCGGCAGGTTATTGGGTGTTGTGGGAGCTAGTCATGGAGCTCTGTATGCTCCTTGTGGGATCATCACTGTCCCTCCCTCTTGACCACCTGCCCCATCTCTCTACTATAGAGTGCCCAAATGGCCAGCCCACTAAAGGAGGCTACAATTACACCTAATAATCTCCCTTTCCCTAAGATGTCATCAAGCCCTGCATCCTTGTTTTTCTCAGTCACTGCAAGAAGCCTCAGCCTCCTAGCCCATCCTCCGTGCACATTCTCCAATGAGTCTCAGTCTCCCTCCTTTCACAGCTCCTCCGCTGTACATTCTGGGACTCATGATGTGTGTACAAATCAAGAGAGGCTAAGTTTTACTGTGGTAACAAATCAGCCACACACACCTGCACCCCCTTCCCCCCAAAAAAGAACACCACCAGCATTTTAACAAAACAAAGGCTCATTTATTACTTAGACTTTATGATCAGCATTGGTTCAGGGAGTCTCTTCTATGAAGTCACCTAGAAAAGAAGCTGACAAAGGCTCTATAATATTCTATCAGAAATATCTGGAAATGAAGCCTTGTTCGTGGCCTTAGGAGAGGAAGAGTGAAATGGGAGGATTGCATAGGGGCCTTTCACTGCTTCAGCCCAGAAGTAACATGTACCATTTCTCACATTTCTTCACCAGAAATATTCAGATGATCCTGCCTAAGTATAATGCACTTGAGAAGACCTGTCTTCCATGTGACCGAAAAAGGAGTGAAATGATATTGGTGATCACCAATGAAGTCAATTTCAGCCTGTCATTTAAAAAAATGACCTATTTTCAATCTGTTGTCATAAATTTCCCTTCAACTTCTTGTTCTAAAAAAATGGCTTTTCTTAAGGACACTGCTTCCCTGGCAGCCCTCACATAGTGGCTCTTTTTTCTCCTATCCACCATCTACTCGTGTACTTGTAGGTAAGATTGCGTATCCTTTGCTCACTGTTCTTCTACCAGAATGTGGTTCTCCCTTGCTTTCCTCACTTCCTTATACAAATGCCCTCAGTTCCTTTAAAGCACATGTCATCCGACTGGACCATCTGCTACCCTTCCTGGTTGCAGCCATCTGCCATTCTCTGGTCGCTTCCTACCTGCTCTTCTTCGTCTACACGAATGGAAGATTTTTAGCACTTACTCTACTTTGGTTTACTGTATTTCTCTGCTCTGTGATTTCTGTCATCAATCTTAGTGACTTTGGTATCCACAAGGATAATCGTCCCATACCTTGTTTGTGACATCTTCATCCCTAAATATTTATCTTTTCCTCACCTCTGATATCTGTTCTCGTGATCATACACCAGGCCTCTGCCTCTGAAACCTCAATTTCTAGCATCTCACTTGTTGACCGTTACTGTTTTTCCATTTCAACCCTATTGTTATGGGCTGAATTGTGTTCTCCCAAAATTCTTATGTTGAAGTCCTAATCCTTAGTATTTCAGAATGTGACTGTTTTTGGAGATAGGGTCTTTACAGAGGTGATTGAGTTAAAATACGGTCATAAAGTGGGACCTAATCCAAAATGACTGGTGCCCTCATAGGAGGGGATTAGGACACAGACATTCATAGAAGAAGACCAGCTGAAGACACAGGGAGAAGATGGCCATCTACAAATCAGGGAGCAAGAAACTAATCCTGCCAGCACCTTAATCTTGGATTTCTAGTCTTTAGAACTGTGAGAAAATAAACTTCTGTTGTTTTAGCCACTCAGTCTGTGGTAGTTTGTTTTGGCATGCTGAGCTGACTAATACAGCCCTCTAATATCCATGTGTTCTCCCGTCTTTCCTCAGATAGGATTTCATGGTCCACCACCATAATCATGCCCTTCTATACACCTTTGTTTTCTGGCCCCTCATCAATCTTTTACATGTTATATGTCATAAATTCTGCCTGGAAAAACTTCCACTCCGGTTAGATCCAGCTGCCCACTAGGATAAAGCCTGTGGCCTAGCAGCTGAGCATGGCTAAAGGAAACTCGACACCCATTAGTACACGTGGGAGCATTGTATTTTCAGCGTTTCTCTAGCCCCTCACTCTCCCCTTCTCGGAGAAACCATTTGACACCATCTTCTTGGTCCTCAGACTTTCATTCCCCTTTACATTCTCAATGATATGCCTCTTGTTTCAGGGCCCAAACTGAAGCAACCAAAAAAGTACTCTCTGATCTTCCTTCACCTCTCAACTTCTTTGCTTCAGTGCCCACATACTTTGTCATCTGATCTGTGAAAAAGGATGAGTTACTCCTCTGTCTAGGATGGCAGCACCTTTACCGGTACTCTGGATTGCCTTGCCCCCTCCCTCTCCTGCATAAGTGCCCTTCCCAGCTTTCTGCAGGCTCATACGTGGCAGGCTCCCATATTTGCTAATGCTTCACTGCCGTAGGCTTTGCTGGGCTGAGTTTACAGACCCTGAAATCTTAATGCAACAATGATTTATCTCTTGCTTATACAACATCCAGTGAGTGCTGGGGGGCTTTTCAAGGGCAGTTTTCCCCCATGAGACTGACGTAGGGATCGTGGTTCCTCTAGCCTATGAGGTCATCACCTCAACAAATGGCTCCCAGTGTTCCTATGACTAGGGGTAAAAAGAGGGGAATTGGCATACACATAATTGGGAGAACAACATTTATTATTTTTTTCTAGGAAAGGTTGCTGTAGAGATAAAAATTTTTAAATTCGAAGATACTTTATAAACAACACTTTACTGTCCATTGTGTGGGATTTCACCTATTACTGATAAGTAAAATAAGGATGCTGATGATCTCCTTTGTATGCTGTGGACATATCAATGGAATTTTCTCTTTCATTCTGTGTTTGTGTGTTTTCCATAGAATTCACAACATTACACTTATTTTGGGAGAGTACGGGTGATTTCATTTAATAAATATGTGATTGGGAGAGAGGGATTATTCATTAAGTTTTCTCTTTCTAACTCTATTGCATCTGGAATGAAAATCAGCTGAATTCACATACGAAAGGAAACTATTTGCTGTCCACTTTGTCAGAATGAGGGCAATGAATTTGTTGATGCTTGTGCATCCCTGCTTGGGGTTTTCAGTAGGCATTCATGGTGCTCCAACCAAATCTTGGGTTTTGGTTTTAAGAGTCCAGCTGCATATTCACAAATAGGTCCTTTGAAATGAACAGTTATAATAAAGAAGAATCTGGTATGTAGTTCCCATTTATGTAGTTCATGATTCTGTGGGCCAGTGGTCCTTCTGGTTTCACTGGGCTTAGTCACGCATCCTCAGCTTCCTGTTGGCTAGTCAGCTCTGCTTCTGAGGGTTCTGGCTACAGGCTGGGTGGCAGTGGAGACGACTTAGGCAAGTGTCTTTCATCTTCCTGCAGGACCACCCAAGCTTGTTCACATGGAAATTGGGCAAGATCCCAAGAAAGAGAGAGGGAGGCGTATGTAAGGTGCTGGATCCCAAGGCTTGGAACTGGTAAGTTCTCAGTTCTGCCACATTCTATTGGCCCGACAAGGCACAATGTCAGCCCATATTCAAGGAGTGAGAAAGTGGATTCTAACTCATCGTGGCAAGAGCTGTAAAGTCAAGTGCAAACACACAGAAAAAGGAAGAAAAATGATTTATGGCCACGTAGTAATCTACCACATAGGACAGACACTCGAGAAGTGCAGCCTGAGGTATCAGAATTGTTTCTCCACCTAATACTAGCCAGTGGAGAAAGCAAAAGTCAGAAGTATGTCTTTGAAAACGAGGCCTTTCTAAATAGTTCTCCCCGGCTTGCCCATCTCTATCACTATTAAATACAGATCTTTCAGAAAATAGTCATTCTTATAAAACTAAAAGCTTCAGTTTTTAAGCTCATTTATTTTCCAGTGGAAGTAGTTTTCTGAAAGAGGAAGTGTGTTGATTGCATCGAGAAGGACCAGCATCTTGTCCCCATGGTAACAGCATCTTGAATTCTCCAAGTGTTCACCACCTGGTGTTTTGAGGCCCAATAGCCTTAAGTATCATGTTATAAAATGTGAGAGAAAAAATCTACATGTACCACACGTACAAGGACAGTGGCCCCACAGGTGCTGTTTGGTATCAGATCATTCTGCGCAGAATGATCTGATACCAAATAGCACCAATACCAGATACTCCTTCTAACAACATAGGAGCAGATTATGTTGTAATGCTTTCAAGGTTTACTGCACATGTGCAAATACACAGAAACAAAATTCTTGAGTTCTAAATGGAAACAAAACTCATAGCAGCTATAACAGTCCTATCATTAGTTACTGGAATATTTGAAATTATTACACATGTCCTGACTTACTGTAGTCTTTTAAAGAAGATGTTTGAGAAATACAATGTCTAAGTCCTAAGATGTTTGTGTGGGTGGCTGCCTTTCCATGAAAATTGTCCTCTTTCCCAAAACCCTTGTCTTACTAGGTGTCAGTAGGGCTTTTGAAAATTAGAATTTAGAATCAAACTAAACTACATCTCCATGCAGTAGTTTCGGGGAAGTAAATGACATACTTAATATCTGTCCATATCCATGACTTTTGTTAAGCTGCACAGGAACCAGGCGAGAACAGTCTTTGTTCACTGTGGTAGCTGAGTGGCCGCTGTTGCTGCTGAAACTGTAAAGCAATTTTCTATTGTAAAACCTGTAGTAATAGAATTCGAGAAAGGTGGATCCCTAGGGGGATTGAAGCAGGGATGAGTGCGGGATGTTTTTGAATAAGTCACTGGGTAGGAGTGGAGGCATTTTTCAGATTAGAAGCAGGAAACTAGTGGGTTGCTGGGAAAAGTGGACATGAGCTTTGAACTAAGAATAGACAGGTCTCCCTGGATCCGAGGAAATATCTGCCATGAGGCAGAGAAGTTCCCAGGATGATGTCATCCACCTGAAGGGGACACCGAAGGTGAGGAACCTAAATTCTACCACATACAGTAGGTTAAGACTTGCCACTCAGTGGCTGGTGTGATGATGAAAGAAGTCCATGCAAGCAGCATGCTTTAAAAACTGTAAAGCAGTGTCCAAAGCTCTTTCCTCTTCCTTGAGGACCCGCAGGGCAAGGAGTGAGGTAAAAGAGGGCAGGTGCAGTGTTAAGAAAAGGAAAATGCTATCGATGTGCATCCCCCCCCACCCCCCTGCCCCTGCCAAGCTGCAGAAAAGCTGCCTCGTATGGGCTTAGAGATCCTGGGTCTGAAGAAAGGAATATTGAGTGGAAGAAAGAAACAGGGAATCTCTGCACCTTTACAGTTCTGCTTCTCAGATCACTTGGCATCTGGACATCAGTTATCTGAGGAAGGGGAGTTTATCTCAGCAAAGATTTGTTTTTGCTTGTACGTGGGTGCCCTGGAATTGATGCATTTTTGTGAGGGAATATCAGTGTGTTTGCTTACTAAGTGTTGGCCCAGACATGATGGGTGTTATATAAAATTCAATATATGTACTATATTACTTTATGTAATTAAAATCTAGTCCCAGGAATTTCATGTAAGAGACTGTGGATGTGTATTATTTCCACATCAGAGGTTGAAACTGAGGCTTTGTGAGGTTAAGCGCCTGACTTAAGGTCACATAACCAGGAAATAGTGGATTTCAACTCAGGTACATTGGATTATGGTGTCTTTTTCTACTGCCTTTATTGATAAATAGGTTACAAAGAAATAAGTAGAGTGATGGTTTGTTGGAGAATAAAAACTTGGGCAGGATCTCTGTGTCTCCACCCCAGCTCTAGCTTCCAGCCTCCGCCTTCCTACTGGCCAGTTTGGATGATGAGGCCTTGGTGGGCATGCCCGGCCTCCTCAGGCCCTTGGGGGCTTCTGTCTTCCGGGGCAGGGGTTCAGGCACCGTCTTAGACCTGCCACCCTGGGGAGGAGCAGCAGCCTTGGCTTCGGGCCCCTCCTTGGCTGCACAGGCAACGAACTCTTTAGGGACGTGGTTTTCCTTCTTTTTGGCTGGAGAAGCAGCGTCATTCTTGCCCTTAGGGACTGTGGATTTTGCACTCTGACTCCTAGCTTTTGTTTTCCTGTGGGCCTTACCACCTTGGCTCCTCCTTCTGCCTTTGACCTTTGACTTCCCTGTGGGCCAGTGGCACTGGGAGGGGCCCGTGTGGCCTTGTCTGGCTGTCGAGACAAGGTGTCTTTTTCTACAGCTACTTGCAGCTGGTTTCAGCGAACACTTTGTTTTTGGGTCAGGGAATTCTTTTGATGCACCACTTTTAAAAGAATAACGAAAGGTGCTTTTGAGAGCTGTAGCCATAGGCAGACATTCACCATCAATCCGTCATGACTCTGTAGTTCATTCTGTTCACCTTTCTCTTTAGCATTAGTCCCTGGATGACATACTGGCTTCCAGTCATCTTCTACTGAGTGTCCTAGCAACACAAATAAAATATGGTGAGAGCAAAGGGAGTTCCAAACAGTATCTCTGGGCCATCAACATGTGACGTCTGAATCTTGTAATCATCGTCACTCTTTACAGACCTTGATTCTTCATCTCTGTCTCTTTCTGTGTTCTTTTATTTTTCCTTTACACACTCTGGGGCAAGAATGTTATCACTTTTTATTTAATTTAATTAATTTATTTTATTTAAATTCCAGTAATTAACATATAATGTATTATTAGTTTCAGGGTAGAGTTTAGTGAGTCCTCAGTAGCATATCACACCTAGTGCTCATTACATCATGTGCCCTCCTTAATGCCCATCACCCAGTTACCCCCTCCCTCAACCCCCTCCCTCTAGCAACCCTCTGTTTCCTATGATTAAGAGTCTCTTATGGTTTGTCTCCTCTCTGATTTAATCTAATTTTATTTTTCCCTCCCTTTCCCTCTGTTCATCTGTTTTGTTTCTTAAATTCTGCATATAAGTGAAATCGTATAATATTTGTCTTTCTCTGACTGACTTATTTTGCTTAGCATAATACCCTCTAGTACCGTCCGCGTTGCTGCAAATGGTAAGATTCCATTCTTCTTGATGGCCGAGTAATATTCTGTTGTATATACAGAGACGGAGAGAGAGAGAAAACAAGAGAGAGCAAGAGAGTAAGAGCCTGGTCTCTCTCTTCCTCTTCTTTTTTTTGGGGCAGGGGTCTTTTTTCAAGTTTTTACTTAAATTCCAGTTAGTCAACATACAATGTAATATTAGTTTCAGGTGTAGTTTCAGATTTCAGTGATTCAACATTTACATACAAAACCCAGTGCTCATCACAAGTGTCCTCCTTAACCCCCATTAGTCCAACCCCTACCCACCTCCCCTCCAGCAGCCCTCAGTTTGTTCTCTGTAGTTAAGTCTGTTTCTCTTCCTTTTCTTATAAGGACACTAATTCCATCATGGAGGCGGCACCCTCATGACCTCATCTAAACCTAATTACCTCCAAAGGCCCCTGTCTCCAAATATTACTACACTGGGACTTAGGGCTTCAACATACGAATTTTTGGGGGAACAGAATTCAGCCCCTATCATTATCTATTTTACAATCACATCCTTTTAATATTTAAAAATGCTACGTATAACTCTGGATTGGGAATCAAAAAGTTAGGTTCTGTTCCCTGCTTTAGTAGTAGGAAAAACAGTCCACATCTTTGGGCTTCTGTTTCAGCATACATTAAAAAAATGGGGTGGAACTAAGTGATCCCCATATAATACCCTAGTTTAAGTAATTTTGTCAGGTGTCCTAACACTATGTTACATGTATAACAGCCACACAGAAGTAGTAATATCTCTAAAGTACACTTCAAAGACTTTTTTGTAACTTCACTTTTTCTTAGTAGTTTGTAATCTATACATCTTTTCTGAGCTGCTACTAATAAACATTTTCCATGTTTCACAGATTTTGGGGTAATTTTTTCAGCTTCTGCTCGATGGATGTTTATATTGTAATAATTACCTTTTCTCTTAGTTTTTTTCCTAATGTTGTGTTTCCTTTTGTTCCTTTTTTGGGGGGTGGGTAGCTTGGATTTTGCTGTTTGGGGAGAGAATTGATAGAGCTAGCGCAGTGGTTACATGAGGTTAAAAAGTTGTAAGATGAAAATCCTATGTTTTAAGAATATAATTTATATATAATTTATAGTTTCCAAGATTAAACATTGACATGATCTCCTTTTTAAAACTAAGAAAGATACAAGATCCTTAGTACATGTGTTCTAAAGTATTCTTTCAGGGTGGGCAAAAATCATGCAAGATATTTAAAAGATTTTTTTCCCTAAAAGACTCTTCTAAGGTAGCCCTGAATATGTCATTTCAGAATGTGTAAAGAAATAAAACTGTCACCTGTTCAGGTCGGGTGTGACTTTGTCCTTTGTCTTTTCTGTCACACTAGCCTGCAGTCGTTTGCTTAATGTGGCCCACTTTTCAAAGATATGATTGTGTGGGTTTCAGGGGTCTGTCAGCTCTCCTTTCCCCAGATGCTCTGGGCCTGCTGTAGGCCTCTAGACACCTCTGACCGAGGCAAGTCCCAGAGTCGCTAACTCTGAAGAGGCTGCTGATCCCCGGACGGATGACAAGATGTGCTGAGCCTTGGGGACAGACATGGCAGGATGTTACTAATAAAAGACAGCCCTGCTGCCGAGGAAGGGGAAGGAAGCAGATGTAAGGGCAAGATTCAGGTGACAACCTGGGTATTATAGAGCTACAGGATGTTATGGAAGAGGGAGAAACGTAAGTTGGCATTTGGCAGTATGTGCAGAGGCGAGACCTGAGTGTGGGCGGTGGAAGCTGTGGCTTTCAAAGATTTCTGACCTTCTGCCTGCCAGCTTGGAATTAGATTTCTTGATGGAGGGGGAGGAGGAGGGAAGGGGTGAAAAAGGCAGATGCCAAGAGAGATTAGTGACCTGGCAACCAGACAAAAGGATGCTGAGGCTGGCACCTGAGGCAAAGAGGGGCAGAGCAGTGTAGCTCTAGATCCAACTCCCAGGGCTGAGTGCCAGAGTTTCAGCTGCCAGAGAGTGGCCCAAGATGTCCTCTTCTGTTGATAGCAGAAAGTAGTCTGGAGAGAAATTAAAAAAAAAAAAAAAAAAAAGCGAAATTTAATATCTTTGGATGGGTTTTTAAGGTTGGCATTCAGAAGCGTATTCAGCTGCCTTTCTCCCGTCAGAGAAGCATAACCTCTTGTAGCCATTTGATGATGCCTTTTTTTTTTTTTTAAATCCCAGCAACATTGCCACATTTCCCATTCCAAGACTGAGGCGGTGAGATGTGACTACAGGCTTTCCCATTGTCCGGCTTTGAATACTAAGTGACTTTTCCAAATGTTGACCCAGAACACTATCATTTTCTCGGAGACAAGACTCACTGATTCCATTAGAATACAATTTTTTTTGCCACATAAATCAGGAAACTTTAAATGTAGGAGCTTCGTTCCAGGGCTTTGCTTTCAGCTCTCACTGAGCTTTGGTTCACTGTCCTATATCACTTTAAACACTAGATGTCGCTGTTACTTGGTCCTTTGTGTGACAGAAACCAGGAGCAGGGGGGAAATCTTCAGGAGGGGAACCTAAGTCTGTCTTAGGTGGATTTCAATTTAAGACCTCTTTACCTGGCATTTTTATCCGAAAGCAGACACTCCGTATGTTGTGTTATTTGGATGCTATTTCCTTTTTTTTTTGTTTTTGAAAGGGAGAGACTGAATTAAATTTCTTTCTGCGTTTCTTCCCACCAATGCACCTTTCCCTCTAGTCTTAGTAATTCTTAATTCTCCCTTAAAATGTGGTTTTCAGCTCTATAATATGAGGACTGTTTGTTAGCAAATTTGGAAAATCACCATGCTGTGGATATTGAGAATCTATATATGGATTCCAAATGTTTCTCTTCTAATCTCTTCAGAACCTTAGAGAACTTCAAAATGCAGTTTCTCATTTCCTTTGGAAAAAATGATGTGACATTAGCCCCAACTAGGGAGAGAATCCCGTGAGGGCATGGTGAGTCGGGGTTAAGGACTCAGTCTTCATGCCTACTATCAAATGCCCTTGAACGCAAGGGACGGAAGTTGCCATGAGGTTCAGGTTGAGTGGTGGTGTTAGGCACACAAATCATTTGTTTTCCTGCTAAACTTCCTTCAGTTTTATTAAAAATTGGATACAGGTATATGTTTTAAGATGTGGTCATTGGAGTGCCTGCATGACTCAGTTGGTTGAGTGTCTGACTCTTGGTTTCTTCTGGGGTCATGATCTCAGACCTCGGATTGAGCCCCATATCGGCCTTCGTGCTCAGCGAGGGGTCTACTTGTCCCTCTCCCTCTGCTCCTTCCTCTCTCTCTTTCTTTCTCTTAAATAAATAAATAAAATCTTTAAAAAAAGATGTGGTCATTGATTAATATATAGAAGAACATTATTTCATCATGAAACTAAATAATGTATCTAAATAATAATACATTTATAAAATTCCTTTTTGAAAATAGATGAGTTATTATAGCATGTTAAGTGAAGCTGTCTCAGCATAATTTCATCATAGCAAATGATAGGCGGTAATAAGTAATAACAAGATAATAACATTAAAAAAAGAAAAGAACATTTTTAAAAAGATTTGAGAGGGAGAATGAGAGAGAGAGTGAGTACGGGGAGGGTCAGAGGGAGAAAATCTTTAAGCAGACTCCCCGCTGAGCTGGGAGCCTGATGCGGGGCTGGATCTCATGACCCATGAGATCATGACCTGAGCCAAACCCAAGTGACACTTACCTGACTTAGCCACCCAGGCGCCTCCAGAATATATCTTAAAAAACAAATTAAGGCCAAACTTAAGTTGCTGATCCAAAAATGAATCAAGTTGGTTTTTTTGAACTTCATCTCACAGCATTTATTTTATTTTATTTTGTACAGGTCTTGAACTCATGACCCCGAGATCAAGACCTGAGCTGAGATCAAGAGTCAGACACTTAATTGACTGAGCCACCCATGTGTCCCCATCCCCAGGTGCCTGCAGCATTTAATACTGCATCTTTAATGGTTGGCTGTTCCCAACGATTGCTAAGCCAGTTCACAGGTAAACTAGGACTATACCAATCTGTTTTCTCTTTAGTTGTGATGCCGCAGGATTTATAGATTACTCTGTTGTGCTTTTATGCCCTAGCGCTAACTCTTGACTGTGGGCCAAGTGCCAACTCATTCTTACTCAGGTTGGGACAGTTGTGTCTGAGGTGAAGTTGCCACAGGCAGTTCTGATGTCACTTCAAGAATTTGTGGGGTCTTATTCTCTCCTCTCCTCTTCTCTCAACTTTCCCCATTTTCCCCTTCCTTTCCCCTCCTCTCCACTTCCTTCACTTCTCTTTTTTCTTTCTTTCTTCCTCTTCTGACTTCTCCTTGTTTTCCGTGTGTATGATCTTTCAATTTATTGTGGAATTGTGTTAGAGACACAATCACGATCACAATTAGTTCCCTGGGGCTTCCATAACAAATTACCACAAACTTGGTGGCTTCAAACAACAGGAATTTATTCTTTCAGTTCTGGAGATCAGAAATCTGAAACCAGTTTCCTGGGCTGAAATTAAGGGCTGCTAGGAAAATCGGTTTCCTTGCCTTTTCCTGGCTTTAGAGCTACATTGTGTATTCTTTGGCCTGGGGGCTTCTTCCTTCAAAGCCAGCAGTAAAACTTAATCTTCAGATCTCTCTGCTGAGATTATGACATTGTCTTCCCTCTTCTGTGTCGGATATCCCTCTGTCTCTCTCTTGGGACAATTCTGATCACACCAAGGGCCCATCTGGATAACTCAGACTGATAATCCTCATCTCAAGATCCTTACATTGGCAAAATCCCTTTTGCCATATAAGGTAACATTATAGTTTCCAGAGATTAGGACTGGATACCTTTAGGGGTTATTAGTCAGTCAACCACAGCTTCCTAGCTATGTCTTTGGTCAATTTATTTGGTCCCCTAGATTAAATGACTTTTGCCTAATAGTGTTCCTGTGAAGATTCATGAAAAAAAAAAAAAAAAAGCTTGTAAAGTGCTCAGCACAGTACCTGGCAAAGAGTAAGTCCACTTTAAATTAAAATAATTTAAGTGCTAATAAATACTGTTCCTACTATTAAGTATAATTATCTTAAAGATCATCTGGTTCTTTATCTCCCATTCACCTTTATGGTACTTCAATGTGGCTTTTGTCCTCACTACTCTACTAAAACATTTATTTCAAGGTCACTGGTCTCCTCCAGCTGGTCAAATTCAAAGACCAATTTTTGGGCTTCATCTTAGCAGCATTTGATATAATTGACCACTTACTTTACGTAGAAACACTCTCCTTACTTCTCTTCTGCCATACCATGTGTTCTGGTTTTCTTCCTTCCTCACTGGATATCTCTTCTGTTTCCTTTGCCATCTTTTCCTTCTTTAAACCCACCATAAAATATTGGTGTTCCTCAGAACTTTACCTGGAGTGCTCTTCATCCGTCTTTACACTTGAGGTGAGGAGTAGCATGGCATATTTGATGATCATAAAGAAGATAGTGATAGGGTGCCTGGATGGCTGAGTTGGTTAAGTGTCTGCCTTTGGCTCAGGTCATGATCCCGGGGTCCTGGGATTGAGCCTGGATCAGGCTCCTTGCTCAGTGGGGAGTTTCCTTTTCCCCCTCCCTGTGCCTCCCTCCTCCCCCAACATGTGTGCTCTCTCTTTCAAATAAAAAAATAAATAAAATATTAAAAAAATAAAGAAGATAGTGAGGCAGGAATACAGATAGCAAGTGGTGGGAGCGGCACAGGAATATGGCTGGAGTGGTCGTGTAGATGAGAGTTTGCAGTGATTGGAAGACCCTTGTGATAAGGATATTGACATTACTCTTAAGTGTAATGGATGCCGTGGGAGGCCTTGTGTTGGTGTGTTGGGTGGGTATTGGTAGTGAATGCCTGAATGCTTCCCTTTCTATGAGGTCTACAACTCATAACCTTCTCCTTCCTGAATGCTGCTGAGCCATCGAGCTGGCATACCACCTGATGGTTCTGGACTTGGTTGGAAGGGCAGGAAGGAGAGAGATGACAAGAGTTGTGAGTAGAGTGACAAGCTCAACTCTGTTCCCCATGTTTAGTAAGGAAATGTGATTTTCCTGTTTGTAGGGAAAACACCACTAACTGTGGCTGGTATTGAGGCAGGAAGGAATAGACTTAGCTTTAGCCTGGTCTCCCAGCCAAGAGATTATGCAGGGAGAGGCAAGAGACCACACTTGGATATCTCTTTTGAAGGTGGAATTGACAAGCGGTCAGTGTTCAACAGAGAAGTCTCGACAATTAAAAGAAAGAGAATGGTGGATTTTTCACTGGGTATGGTGGTCACTCAGGTGATCAGATGTCTCACCGCCTCCTCTCACTGCCACTGAAGCTTAGGTAGAGGGTGCTATCTCTGGAGCCCACACTCCTTCCTCCCCATCTCAAACACTTTCAGTTAATAGTGTGCCCTGCTTTGTAGAAGAGGGAGAAATGTAAGATATAGGATAATCTTAACTAACACTGAAGAAATGGTATAAGCATGGGCTGAGAGATCTTTAAGGAGCTTGTACCTAGGTGGAACAGAGGTTGAAAAGAGACATTTGAATAGGTATTCCTTTGGAAAATGGTCAAACAATTTCATATTTATAGTTCAATGAGTTGAGACTCTTTAATCAAACCAAGTAAACATATATTATTTAATTTTATTATTATTTTGATAACTGTAACAAAACTTTGAGTTCAGTGTTCCTATTCTCACAGTGCAGATGGGTAAGATGAGGTTTTATGAGGTCAGGTGACTTACCCAAAGGTACACAGCTAGCGAAATACAGATCATCTCCTGGACTTTGAAGCCTGCACCCTTTCTTTTTTATTATTATTAATATTTTTAAATTTCAATTCCAGTTTAGTTAGCATACAGTGTTATATTAGTTTCAGGTGTACAATATAGTGATTCAACAATGCTATACATTCCTCAGTGCCTGTCATCATAAGTGTACTCTTTAATCCCCTTCACCTATTTTACCCTCCACCCACCTCCCTTCTGGTAACCAGAAGGTTTGTTCTCTATAGTTAGGAGTCTGTTTCTTGGTTTCTCTCTCTCTTTTTTCTCTGCTCATTTATTTTGTTTTTTAAATTGCACATATGAATGAAATCATCGAGTGTTTGGCTTTCTCTGACAGACTTATTTCACTTAGCATTATACTATCTAGCCCCATCCATGTTGTTGTAAATGGCAAGATTTCATTCTTTTTTATGGCTGAATAATATTTCTCTCTCTCTCTCTCTATCTCTGTGTGTGTGTGTGTGTGTGTGTGTGTAAACCACATCTTCTTTATCATTCATCTGTTGATGGATACTTGGGTTGCTTCCATTATTGGCTATTGTAAATAATGTTGCAGTAAGCATAGGGGTGCAAGTATCCCTTTGAATTAGTGTTTTTGTGTTATTTAGATAAATACCCAGTAGTGTGATTATTGGATCATAGGTTAGTCTACTTTTAATTTTTTGAGGAACCTCTGTTCTGTTTTCCATAGTGGCTGCACTAGTTTGCATTCACCAGCAGTGCATGAGGGCCCCTGTTTCTCCACATCCTTGCCAACACTTGTTTCTTGTGTTTTTGCTTTTAGCCATTCTGACAGGTGTGAGGGGATATCCCATTGTAGTTTTTTTTTTTTAAGAGTTTATTTATTTATTAGGGAGAGAGAGAGAGAGATCACAAGCAGGGGGGAAGTGTAGAGGAAGAAGCAGACTCCCCACTGAGCAGGGAGCCTGATGTGGGACTTGATCCCAGGACCCCAGGACCATGACCTGAGATGAAGGCAGACGCTTAACCGACCGAGCCACCCAGGCGCCCTCTCATTGTAGTTTTAATTTGCATTTCCCTGATGATTAGTGATGTTGAGCATCTTCTCACGTGTCTGTTGGCCATTGTATGTCTTCTTTGGAGAAGTGTCTGTTGATGTCTTCTGTCCATTTTTAATTGGATTATATACTTTTTGGGTGTTGGGTTGTATAATAAGTTCTCTATATATTTTAGATGCTAGTCCTTTATTGGATATGTCATTTGCAAATTTCTCTCCCATTCAATAGGTTGCTTTTTAGTTTTGTTGCTTGTTTCCTTTGCTGGGCAGACACTTTTTATTTTGATGTAGTTCCAGTACTTTATTTTTACTTTTGCTTGTGTTGTATTGGGAGCCGTGTCTAGAAAAAAAGCTGCTACGGCCAATGTCAGAGAATCACTGCCTGTGCTCTCTTGCAGGATTTTTATGGTTTCAGGTCTCACAGTTAGGCCTTTAATCCATTTTGAGTTTATTTTTGTATACGGTGAAAGAAAGTGGTCCAGTTTCATTCTTTTGCATGTTGCTGTCCAGATTTCCCAACACCATTTTTTGAAGAAACTGTCTTTTCCCATCGCATATTCTTTCCTCCCTTGTTGACGATTAATTGACCATGTAGATGTGGGTTTATTTCTGGGTTTTCTATTCTGTTTCATTGGCCTATGCCTGTTTTTATGCCAGTACTATATTGTTCTGATTACTACAGCTTTTAGTATATCTTGAAATCTGGGATTGTGATACCTCCAGTTTTGTTCTTCTTTTTCAAGATTGCTTTGTCTATTTGGGGTCTTTTGTGGTTCCATACAGATTTTAGGATTGTTTGTTCTCGTTCTATGAAAAAATGCTATTAGTATTTTGATAAGGATTGCACTAAATGTGTAGATTGCTTTGGGTAGTATAGACATTTTAACAATATTCTTCCAATCCATGAGTATGGAATGTCTTTCCATTTCTTTGTGTTATCTTGAATTTCTTTTGTCATTTTTTAATAGTTCTCAAAATACAGGTCTTTTACCTCCTTGGTTGAGTTTATTCCTAGGTATTTTATTGTTTTTGGTACAATTGTAAATGGGATTGTTTTCTTAATTTCACTTTCTCCTGCTTCATTATTAGTACATAGGAATGCAGTAGATTTCAGTACATTGAAGCCTGTACCCTTTCTAACCCATTATACTGCCCCATATACAGCACTGTTACCTTTGTTTTATGACAGTGGCAAGTTTACATAGAGATACAATTAAATAACTGTTAATGATAATACAGTCTCATGTGAATCAAACTACCTAAGGTTGCAAAGAGTGGAATGATGTAAGTAATTAGCTGTGGTGTAATGGCAATTCCAATTTTGAAGTTAGTTTCTGCTAAGACTACAGAAAGAGCTATGGTACTTCCCCATTTATTCTCTATCAGTTAACCGGTATTATTCTAACCACAGGACATGATTATTTACTTTTGTATCATCTATTCACATTCCCCACCACCATCACCCCTCCCCACCTTTAGAGTGACAGCTCATTGATTTCATTTGTCTTCTTTTCTGATCTTTTACCAGCAACTTAGAACCAACCCTTGGCAAATAATAGGACTTCCATAATATTTTTTTTTTTGATAAATGAACACATGAGGAACTGATATTTAAGCTACCACTTAAATTCTACCTAAAAGAGTTAGTGGCAAAAAAGGAGAAAAAGGAGGATGTTAGGGATTGAATGTTGGTATCTCCATGTGAGAACACGTCACAAAATCTCCCAGAAGATTCTGACGGGAACTGAGGGATAAATGCCAATGAGTCATTACTCTTGTTGTTGGTGAACATTTCCAAGTACGTTTACTTAGGTGTTTGAAGAAGTAGAACTACTTTTCAAAGTTATCAGTCCACATTCTGCTTAAAGGTAAAACACATAACTGTAATAGTTTTCAGGTAAACTCAGTTACCTTTATGCATTCTCCTATTGTTTTTGATGTAAACTGAGTTAACTCAGAATTTTCTTCCTTCCCTGCCTTTTCCTCAAAGTGGCGTAAGTGTTCTGGCATCAGAGGGAGGCATGTGGTCCAAGCTGTCCTTTCTCCCATACAGACATCCACAAAGTGGGATGTCACTCATCCTGTCGGGTCTTCGGCCTTCGGCTGTTGCTCTGTGCTCCCATCATTGGAGATATCTGTGTTACCATTGGGAGGCTGGCTGTGGTGGAGTGTGGGGGAGAGGGCTTGTCATGACTGTAAGATACTTCAGGACTCCCTGTTGAGCTGTTCTGCACCATTCTAGGGGCCAGAGACATTGGGCTTCTGTTCCATGCCATTCCTGGCTGGAAAAAAGACGTCATGGTTTGGCTGCCTTAGGCTCTCTGATACAGAAACAAAATTTGTTGTATTACAGCTACACCAGGGGCACTGAACAGTGCTGGGAATTCTAGAACTGATACCCTCTTGGGAGCCCCTGCCTCAGAAGAGAATATCTCCTTTTCTCCCAGATTCTTAAATATTTCTCTTATTGTCTTCCACTTTGGAGCTAATCAAGTCATATCCTGATTATACACTAAGGTGGAGGCTTAAGACCAAGTATATATAACACATTAAAAACTGAACTCTCGGTTTCAGCTCTCCCATTCTTCCAATCTTTCCTATTTCAAAAAATGAAACACTACCCACCATGGGAGTCATCCTAAAGTCCTGCCTTTTATTCATTTCCTGCATTCATGTCAATACCATATCTTGTCAGCTCAGCTTCTAAAATACACCCTGAAGGAGTGACCATTGCTTATCATTTCTGGCACGACCATATAACCGCCACCACTTCTGGATGGTTCTATTATGACAGCCCTTTACTTTGTCTCCATATTTACGCTTGTTCCTCCAAATCGATTTTCCACAAAACAGAGTTTTTTAAAAATATAAATCTGATTGTGTCACTCTGCAGCTTAAAACCCTGTTAATAGCTTTCTGTTGCACTTTGCACAAAATGATAACTCCCCATATAGACTATCATCTTTTGCACATCTGTAGAGTAAGGATATAATAGTGCCAACCACATAGGATGGTTTTGAGGATGACATATTTTTAATGCATTAGTATATGCCAACATGCCTGTCATCTAGCAAGCACTCTGTGTAAGCTGTGAGTAGAGGAGAGGAGATGGAGCCAGACCGTTGTTGATGTGGGTCTATAGAAGGAGAGTTGTGATACTGACAAGCCTGGAGAGGGGACAGGGGAAGTTTGCTGAATCAGAGACAGCCTGGAGAAGGAGGCGGTCTGCATTCTGCCTGAAAGCCGGGCCCCAAGAATGTTGCTATCAGATGGAGGCGCCATCAAAAATATTGCATCCTTTGCCTAAGTTTGCCTGCAGCTTGCAGGGGGACTGTCTGTCAGCGCCAGGGACCAAACTGCTCCTGATTTTGGCAGGGGTTCATGAAACTGATATTTTGGAATTTGTTTTTCTCCATGAAAAAAAAAAAAAACCCACAAAACTTGATTAACAATCACAAGAGAGGAGAAATGTGCATGCTTGCAGACTTGTGGTTTGCAAATTGCTTATAATTCTCATATTACTGTCTGCCACCAAAATACCTCAGCCTGACGAGATCAGAGCTACTGTCATCCTTTTACATTTAATTTTAATTTACACGAAATAATGTTCTTCCTGCTCCATTTCTTCCAATTCTCTTCTTCTCCTCCCCTGTTCATTTTTCCTTATCACTTCAAAGTTCCTCCTTTCAGCAATGTCATCTTCTTTTGCTGTAATGTGCTTCACCTTTATCCGTCTAATAAATGCATTATTTTCATTTCAAGTTTATGTCCTCTGCGGTCACACTTCTTAGCTGTAAAATTAAACTTAGAAAAAAATAACAAGCTGACTATCTAATAGAGACTATTTCACTTTTGTTAACAAGCATCTGGGTTGACATTTCTTTATTTTGGAAACTTTTATTTCGAATTTAATTTAGAAATTCAGGGAGCAGTAAAGAACTCACGGATGACTCATTTTCCCTCCTCCTTTTTGACTTTCTTTCTCTCTCCTCTCTTCTTTTCCATGCCTTGACGATAATTACTTATAACATGAACATTTAAAAAAAAAAATTGAGGGGGCTATTGGTTTCTATATTTTTTCTACCTTGGATGTTCTACTAACAGATTTGCAAGCAGTTTTCTTTATAAGAATGTTTGCTGTGATGAGAGACCCTGCCTTGGGGAGTAATTTTGTCCTAAGATCATTTCCCCTCCTTGAGATAAATATACAATGTGCAACCTTAGGGATAGGTATTTACTTTCTTCTGCAGCTCAACAAGTATGCATTTCCTAGCTACCACTTTCAGAGACTGAATACTATCCAGGGTGAATCATAAACTTGCCCTCATTCAGTAATTCTTCATGCTTTTATGGGCTTGCACCAGAGCTACACATTTTATCATAATTTATTGCCTTCATAATTGTTCTGCTTCGGAATATGGAAATACTCAGTGCTCTCATTTCTTCTTTCTGGCAAATTCAGGTAAGCTTTGCCTCCCATTTCTACTCTAACCTCTTACCAAAGGCCACCACATTCCTAATATCACATGTTGAAAGTTCTGGCTGAGAGACCTTACTTTTGCTAATTCATTTTTTCCCCAAGAGATGATGGCTACTATTCTTTTGAATTATTGCATCCATTTCAGAAAAGGAACTAATTATTCTTTATTTAACAAGGAATATCCTGTGACTGATATACTTGGATTCATGTAAAAATGCATAAGTGGTTAGTGAGGAGATCATTTTCTCCAACAAAAAGTAATTTCAAAAGTGATTTAAATGGAGCGTGAAGAAGTACTCATGAATATGGTCGCTCTTATAGCTAATGCAGATATCTTACTTCTACCACTCATATTCCTGAGTGCCTTATACCTAGCAGCTTCTCAGAAAACATTTCTTGATATTTAGAGTTTTCCAATCCTGACTTTTTGGGTTGGCTCTTGAAAGATTTACACCATGTTTAGAACTGTACGTATATACACAGACACGGATCTCATATTTTCTGAGGTGATATGATAGCTGGTGACTTGGATAGTTGTGTGTCGATGTGGCCCCAAAAAGACCGTAGTGCCATCAACATTCCTCTCCCTGCTGCCTAAAGATGCATGTATGTGCCCTGGCTTGTAACCCTTCCTTCAATTACAGATAAAGCTCTGCTTCTTTCTTTTAAGGCATATGCTTTGCTTCACTGTAGGATGTTTTGTGACAATTATAAATTTACTTTTGAATTCTCTGTATTACGGATTCCACTTCAGTGCACTACAAATGCCTGCAATTAGAAAAATACATATCCTGTGTTCCGTGTATGCTACTCATTCCAGCATGAATGCTTGGCTGATAACAGTTTTTCATGCTATTGACTTTGGTGAACCTCATCACTTGCTCTAAAAGGAAGTCACAGCAAAGCAAAATACCCCTAACATTTGAGCCCCAAAGAGGACTCTGGATAGAAATCTGGCATGGGAGTAGCGATGATCAATGACTTCACTGATTTATTGATTCTTTCATTCAAAATCTTTAAGTAAGTGTTTATTAATTGCCTATTATCAGCCAGGGCTTCTTCTGGGGACTTTGTTTTCCTTTCATATCTGCTTTTTAAAAAACCTTATTTAAAGTGGGATTTTGTTTCATTTGGGCCATGTTTACATGATGAACAGTTACAGTCAGAATGGATTTCAGTGATTGCCAAGAAGATGTGCTCATCTGCCAGATAGGGTGTCAGTAGGGGTCTGGCTGTCACATGGGCAGTTAACTACAACACCCTTCCTTTTGGACCTTCCAGTTGGTCGGTGTTCAGCTGGGTGTTGACACAGATTTCATCAGTTCCTAAAGGCATGCCGCACCTGGACTTGGTGCTCTCCCTGGTCGTTTGCAGATTCCTGGCAATGTGAAATGTCTACCTCACTCCCAGCCATAATCCTATTATTCTGAAAACAAATCTCCAGAATTACTTTTGAAACCTGATGCAGGCTGCTGACTCCCTTATTTTTCCTTAGGCAAATTAACATTTCAGAATAAAATGTTATCATCTAAAAAGTATATCATAGTTAGATATAAAGCATCTTTAAAGTAAGTTCTGGTGGCGAATTATTGGCATATATTGAAGCTTCCAGATGCCTCCTGTAGTGTGTTTTATTGATGCTTACAGATTAGCTCATGCTGATTTTCAGGACTATGTAAGGCTGGGATGGGACTAACATATAGTATTTGGTACTCCTTTGATAATAAAGAAATTAATTAATTAAAAAAATAGTTTCTGAACAAAGATACTTTTTTTTTTTTTTTTTTAAGATTTACTTATTTGGGCCGGGAGGGGCAGAAGAAGAGGGAGAGAGAATCTTAAGCAGACTCCCAGCAGAGCATGCGGGGCTCGGTCTCACGACCCTGGGCTGAAACTGAGAATTGGTCACTTAACCTACTGTGTCACCCAGGTGGCCCAAAGATATTTCTAATATATATACTCTGCCAATTCTCTAATACTCTCTCCTCAATATTCTTTTGCGGAAAGTGTCAAGTCACCTAGCTTTAGCTCTGCGTGTCTTTTTTCTTTTCTTTTCTTTTTCTTTTTTTTCTCTGTTTGTCTTTTAATTGCAACCACTGTGTTCTCCTCATTCCTTCAAGAGGGGAAACATGCGAGAAGCTGAATCTAGGGGTACATCTAATGACAGTAGTATTCATAGGAGATATTTGGCCCACGGTCCCAAACTTTCATAATGGCAGGACCCTGCATCTACTAGAATACAAATTCCAGTGGGATTAAGGCCGGAGCTGTGCTTCTCAAATTTAAGTGCATTTGGATCATCTGGGGACCTTGTGAAAACACAGATTCTAATTTAACAGGCCTGGGATGGAGCCTACGATTCTGCATTGCTACAAATTCAGCACTCAAACCAGGCCCAGAGGAGCAGAACACTTTTGATTTTAAATACAGACCCTAAGTATTATGGGTTCTAGATAAAATTTATATTCTTATAGATTTCCATGCAGAGGAATTGAACCCAAAGCAAAGGCCTTACCAGTGATATTCTCGTGTAGGGTGGGCCCACTCAAAATTTTCAACCCAGAATTCTGAGAGTACTAAACTCTTCATTCAAAAGAGTACCACACTCCTACTGGGCCTGAAATCATTTTACCTGAAATTATTTTCTCAGGCCTTGTGGAATCGTCAGAGATAGCTTGGATGGATGGGGAAAGAGTATCTGGAGTCAGAAGTTCTGCTTTTGAGCCCAGCCTTGCCTCTGCCAGGCTCCATAAGCTTGAATGTCATCTATCCTCTTTCAGTTTCTATTTCCTTCTGTATGAATTGCCAATAGTAAAACACAGCTTTATAGGTTTGCTATGATATCAAATACGAGAATATATATAAACGTATTTTTAAATGTCAAGTGCTATGCAAATATTAGTTGAGGAGTTTGCAATCTAGCAGTGATGATTTACACTCACATCAGAACATTTATGTTGCCTAAGATCCTTTCATTGTTTGTTTATTAGCAGTGAACATTCTAACCAAGAACACAGGTATTTTATTGTTTCCCCCAGGTGTCATTTGTAGGCAGTGATTGGTTGTAATTCTACAGTAAACAAACAAAAAAAACATTATTTTTTTCCTCCTTAAAACACCAGTATTTTCGTTACCACCCCAGTTGTTTGGGGGAAGGGGAAGTGATGGGTAGCAAGTATGAAAGTTAGCATAGGACTCTGCTTAGAAGAACTAGTTAGCGTTCCATGACAGTGGTGGGTGGTATCCTGACTTACACAAAACTGATGAGAATTGCTTAATCAACACAGAGGCGTGCTTGGTCTGAGGAGAACATGCCATCTTCATCACCTAGGGAAGAAGTCGGCCTGCAGGCAGCTTGCATTTTAATTGATTTTATGATGAGCATTGACTTTATTAAATTTTAGACAAAATGCCCTATGGCATCTGTCAGTGATAGTGACAGGAAAGACATTAAAAGTTTAGTGAACACTTAGGAATTCTTTATCAGCAGGCATTTATTGAATGCCCCCTGGATGAGAATAATAAAACTTGCATTTACCACTTGCAAGTCATTTCCACAAATTTTATTTATGACACAAAATTTTCATTGAGTCTTTTTCCTTCTCTGATGTAAAAACCAATTTTCGTGGGGCTTTCATTCATCATTACGTTACAGACTCAGCACAATTTCCATTTTGGGGAGAGATAATTTATCTTTGAGGGGGGATGTCAAGGAGGGAAGACCGGAAAGCAGGGACCAGAGAGCTTAACAGCCGCTTTGGCATGTGCTTAGTTAGATTTAGTACCACTTTCTGCTTTTCTTTCTAGACCCTCTCGGATTTGTTTTCAGCCTTAGCCATGTCTTTCCATGCCTGTCATTCTCTTTTATAATTAGAATACTCTGAGGATTTGCATTAAAGTTTAACCTACACTGAGCATCCAAGGTCTTTTTTATTAAGATAGTGTTTTGAACAAGGTGGATGACACTTTCCATGGATATCTTATTCAGAAGGTCTTCCCATGGCTGAGGTGGGAAGACCTTGGGTTATAATCTCATCATCTTGGTGCACAGATTTGTTAGTTGAATAGGTGGTGTCCACGTGAGGCTCCAGTTACTGTAGTGCCTGCTTTGGCCCAGACCTCTGTGCTGGTCCAAGTCACGGAAGACTCAATCAGAGTAAGTAGAGAAAGGCAGCGGGAATTTCTGAAAGTTCTGAATTAAGGACTGCTTCGGGAAAATGGAAATTTTATTTTTCAGAAATATATGAGAAATATTGTATCTGATTTGACTAGTAAATAAGCATCTACATATGAAGAATTTAGAAAGAATGAAATGAAACAATCTGCTATTAACTGGTTAATAAAAAGAACTTTTCTAAATGTTTGATGCTTGTATTCAACCATTATATATAATATTATTTATGTTTAATCACAGCAAAGACTTGCCAAGTAGTAGTCCTACAGGAATTACTCTAATGAATACATAAGCACCTCTTATATTGAGCATATTAATTGCATATATGCAAATGATTTTAAGTACTTGAACAGTTTGACTTAAGAAGGGTAAACATTATCTCTGTAATCTTGTATGTGATATTCGTTTGCTTAGCAAGCCTTTTTTTTCTAATGGATTGCATAAAAGCAAACTTTATAACCAACTGAATATAAATTATCCTTAGTTTGGAAAAACAAATTAATGAGGTTTTATGATCTTAATTTCTATATTACTCTATCACCGAACTCAATATGGGACAGTAATATACCATAAGTTGGTGTAAGTGACTCATAGTTTTACTGTGACTTTTAGTCTTTATTTTTTTCTGCTACCTTTTAAATGAACTAGGTAATTTTGAAAAATAGAATTTGCATTAGTATTATGGAATTAGACACCAGGCAACTCAGCTTACCTATATGAGTGGGAGCACCATAATTCTCTTGTCATTTATATAATGGATCTTCCAGTACCTTTGTTGTTCAAAGGCATCCCCCCCCTTTTTTTAAAAGATTTATTTATTTATTTTAGAGAGAGAGAGAGAGAGAGAGAGTGAGCAAGCTGGGGGAGGGGCTGAGGGAGAGAGAGAATCCTGAAGCGCACTCCCAGCCGAGCACAGAGCCCGAGGAGGCTGATCCCAGGACTCTTGAGGTCATGACTTGAACTGAAATTGAGAGTCGGCTGCCCAACCAACTGAACCACCAAGGCCGCCCAAGACATCCTTGATGATATTTCTCTAGGGTCTCAAGATATCACCCATCTTTTTGGTGTGTTAATTCTGAAGTATGAAAAAGTAGCATTATAATAGTTCAGAGTTGGCAGGACCTTTAAGATTAGCTTGTAAAAAACACTAGTTGATGCACAAATCATAATTTCCAGAAAATATTTTATTTGTAAAGTTCCCATATTGCAATGAAAGGAATTTTCTATATGTGGAGCCAGACACATGCATCTTAATTCATCATAACCACACACATACACACTCATAGCAACCAGCGGATAAAATAATTTATTGCTGGAGCCAAATAGACATGTCATAATTAATTTAAATCACACACATATGGGTCACTATACCTGAGGAACAGGATTTTAATTCTGATCACAGGGTCACCAGTTGAATGAAAAGAAAGAGGGAAAGAGGTCTGTCTTTTCAGGATTCACCTGAAAAATTTTAAGAGTATGTCTACAACTCTTCTAATCAGAATTCTGTTATTTGTTCATACCAACAGATATGTGATCTTCTGGATTTTGGATGTGAGTGAAATTTCCTATGGATTTATTAGCCAGTATATCTCTTTATCCCAGGGAAGTTTAGATTATTGGCATGTTTCCTAAAGCGTGTTTTGCATAATACTGGTTAAACAGAGTATTTGTCAGTAGGCCTTACAGTCTTTTTTTCAAGTAAATTAGAGGAATTCTGGGTACATTTATTCATCCGTTAAATATTTATTACCTATTGTATGGCGAACACAATGCAAGATGCTGTACATGTAATGATTGGCAAAATGGACATGATCAACTGCCTCATATTGCTTATGATCTAGCGAGGAAAACAGACATTAAGTGCTATGGCTAAATATTTGTGCCCACCTTCCAATTTATATGTTGAAATCCTGGTGCCAAAAGTGATAGTATTAGAAGTGGGCCCTTAAGAGATGATTAGGTCATGAGGGTAGAGCCTCATGAATGGGATTAGTGTTCTTACAAAAGAGGCTTCACAGAGGTTCCTAGCCCCTTGCACCATGTGAGGATGCAGCAAGAAAGCTGTGGCTGTGAACTAGCAAGAGGGTCCTCACCTCACCATGCTGGTGCTTGATCTTGGACTTTCCAGCCTCCAGAACTGTGAGATATAAATTTCTGCTGCTTATAAGCTACCCAGTCTGTTTGGTTATAGCAGCCCAAATGGACTAAGACACTGATCAACTAATTACAGAACTCTATAATATCTAACTGAATCTATCTAATTACAATGAACATGAAGTATAGGATACATATGGTAGACTGCTCTAGAAGTTCTTGTACAGTTTTGGAGTCTTTGGGGGCTAGAGAAGCTTTTCCAGGAGAAGAGGGAAATTAGCAATGCAGGAATGGAGCAGCATGTACAGAGGACTTGGCATAAACAGAAACATGCTGTTTGAGAAATTTAAAGGTCATTGTAGTGGAAGGGAGGTTGGTGAGGTGAGCAGATACCAGAATGAGGAAAGCACCTATGATGTTTTTAAAGACCACTTTTTAAAGAGAATGGCATGATCAGATTGTCATTTTTAAAATAACACTTTGGTTGCCGTATGGAAATTAGAGTAGAAGTGGGTGGTATGGACTGAATTGTGACACCCCCCCCACCACATTTATATGTTGAAGCCTGTATGACTGTATATGTATCTGTATGACTATACATGGAATTAGGGCCTAAAAGGAGTTAATAAAGATTAAGTGAGGTTATGAGGGTGGGGCCTTAATCTGATAGGACTGGTGTCTTTAAAAGAAGAGGGAAGAGACATTACAGTTCTCTCTCAGCCTGTGCACAGAGAAGAGGCCACGTGAGGACAAGTGAGAAGGTGGCTTTTTGCAAGCCAGGAAGAGAGATCTCACCAGGAACCAAATTTACTGGCATCTTGATGAAGGACTTCTCGTCTTCAGGGCCATGAGAAAGTAAATTTCTGTTGTTTAATTCACCCAGCTTGTAGTATTTTGTTATGGCAGCCAAGCTGACGAATATGGGTGGAGAGAATGCATATGGGAGTACTGGGTAGGGAACCACAGCAGTAGTTCAGAGAAGAGATAATGTGGTATGTACTACAATGGGAAGGGCAGAATTTGAGGAAAATGTACAGAAGCAAGAGGCTTTCTGTATGTAGAATTAACAGGATTTGATGCTGGGTTATATACACAAGATGAGAGAGAGAGAGCAAGAGCTTTCTGACTTGTACCCTAGATGAATGATTTGCACACTTCAAAAGTCACCTGCAGATCAGGTTTGGAGCTTTAACCATTCAGTTTTTGACAGGTGAAGGCTTAGGTGCCGTTGGATATGTTGAAGAGGGAGATGGCAGTGGAGTTAAGAGAGAAATTAAACAGTGCGTAACAGATTCTGTTACTGTATGACTTCTCAGAGCTTTTCATGTGTTTAAATATGTGTGTGAATTGTGACTCTCCAAGACAGGGTTTTTTTTGGCAGCACTTTTCCAAACTTGTACCTCTTCTGAACAGAAAATATCACAGGACTAGAATTGTGTAGAATATATTTGGTAATTGCTGGTCTATCAGCACATTTTTAATTATTTTCCTTCCCTGCTGCTTGCCTGCTGCTTGATATCAGTAACTTTTGATTTTATTTGATAAAACATACTTTGGACACATGATGGCCAGTGTCCTTGCAAATTGTGGAAATTAGATGGAGAAAGATTCCAGCCAGGACTCTGAGTCTCTTAGGGTTCCTCAGTGAGCATTGCCAGTGTCCTTTCGAGTGCCTGGCAGGAGCTGAGCTGAATGCTCAGAGCAGGGGACACCCTCTGCCTTTCAGGTCACATCTGGTTCCTGTATTCAGGTAGAGTTAAGAGCAACAGCCCTGTCCTGAAATCCTTGCTTTCTGCAAAAGTTGTTGACTCTCTCAGGGTTATACCACTCTTGGAGTTGAATCCTACCCTGAAAATTAAGAATATGTCTCTCTTGGGTTTGTCTATCCCAAGTTTTCGAAGTTATTGCCTAGAGGCTCAAGTCAGTTGAGTATTAGGGGCTTAAGGTTTAGTTATATGGAATTACACAAGTTACGATGAGTTTTCCTTAGTGCTTTTGACACATATACTGTATGTAACATTTTACAACTGGCTTTTCCATTCAACATACATTTTGGAAATTTGTTAATCTAACCACTTGTAAATCTATCTTTTTAAAAAACTGTTAATATTCTCTAGTATGAATATAACAAAATATATTTAGCCATTCTACTACATTCAGCTAGATTAAACAAAACAAAAGGAAACAAAACACTATGCTCTGGGTAGTACTAGTAGGAAATACAGGAACAGGAATATCAAATACAAGAATTGAATGTATTTGCTTTCTCCAGAAATGATTCTGGCTGTTTTTTGTCCAAAAGATTATAGGAACTATAAGAACTTTAATTTATTAATCTTAATTACCTTCCTTCATATCTATTTTGAGAAATAAATGACCAGCTAAACAGATCTCTAGAAAAATTCTTAATGTCAAATTTTATTCCTAATGTGAAATCCTTCACGATGCTTTCCTGGTTGTTCCAAAAAATATGATTTCTCAGTTTTTAAATGTTTCCTCTCCACTCTAATTAAATCACCTGGAACCCTGTATGCTAGTTATTTGCAATAGCACATTAAGGTACGTGACCTCCTTTGTGTCCCCCAGAGTGCCTTACTCAGAGGGGATCTACAGATATTTTTTGGTTTGATTTTTGAATTAAACTAGATTCAATTCAATTCTGGTTGTTAGGTGACTGACATGTTCTTGAGACTCATGTGTACCATTATACTTTTGAGGGACAGTTTGTTATAAACGGCTGACTTGGGAGGTTAATAATGATTTAAACACCTCCAAAAGTAGATCTGCATGTTATCCATGTGTCCTAATGCCCCTTTCCACCTTATTCTGCCAATGTCTGCATGAAGAATGGCAGCAGAATAACTTCTAAATAGTTAAAAAACTTGAATTCAATCTATTAATTGCCACAAAGTAGAAAAGAGAAACCATAAACCATAATTTCCATTTTGAAATATTCATGGAAATGAGATTAAATCTGTGTTACAATAAAATGTTAATAAGACTTTAAGAAAACAATTAAAGAAACATGTTTACCGTTATAATAACTGGACTCAAATCTATTATTCCTCAACTTGGCAAAAAAGGGTATTTTGGGGTAATTTGTGTGTAACATTCTCAGGTAGGTACTTGCTTTCTCCAGGAAAATTTTCCATTGCTATGAAGTTTCTATATGGATAATTACAATTTGCAGGATTTCCCTGTGGCAAAAAGAAAACAATTGGAAGTATATTTAGATATGCACTCATACCTAGTAGCAATGTGTTTAATAGCAACTTAAATCAACATCATTTTGGGGGGCTCAAATTTGCTATCTACTAAGATTCTTTGCTGTCCAAGTGAAGATCATAGTTAAGGAATAATAACATTGCTCAGAGTTTAGGAATTCCGAGACAGAGACAGACGTAGGAAGTCAAAGTATCTGCCAAGAATTAATCAGCTATAATAGGATGAGAGGAGTCTCTCCCATTTTTTCATACTCCTTAATCGACTAACTCTAAGCAGCTGCAGAAAATGTCAATCCTCACCCCCCCATCACTTCACATGGCAATCTTAGCATCAGCTGAGCAGATTGGCCTATGAACTCTTTGCCTCCATCACTTTTACTGTTGGCATCATGGCCCTGACCATCCTGGATGAGAATACTACTGAGCTGCTTTTCTGAAATGTCAAAAATATCATTGATTACAACTCTTGACTTTTATGACAATAGTAAGTTTTTTGAAGGACATCTAACTTGGCTGTTTATAGGGTGAGTGTGTGTGTGTGTGTATTTCAGACAGAATTCTGGAGTCAGCAGTTATTTTGTTGGAACTGCTAATGTGATAACCTAAAATGTTACAATATGCCCCGATAACACAGTGTTCACCATGACCTGGTGTATAAATCATCATTAGGAAGCAACATTAGTATTATGGTGAAGCCAGTGGAAAGAGGAGAAGGCCTCATGGTATGTACAGAGCAGGCTTGAGGTTCTAAGAACCCAGGTTCTTCTGAGTTTTAACATGCCCTGGATTTCTTCAATTCAGTCTCCTTTTGTTAACATGTTCCTTTATAAATTGCAGGCAAATGGACAACAGGCAGTGTCTTCTTACTCTTTTACATAAAACTACTGGTACTGTATTTTGCGTGTTTTGGTCACACTGTGTGTATTCATGGCTGTTGCTTTTGCCGGTGATTGCAGTGACTGTTCAGATAATTGCAGTTATTGTCTCTATATGATTCCTTCTATGATTAAAAAAATTAAAATGTGAATGTAATTCTGGAGAGCACTGTTCTTAGATTTTATTATCAATTTTCAACAGAGTTATGCAAATCTAGGACCTCATAAATGTCACTTAATGCTAATGATTTGCAGCTTGGTGAGGAGTTTCAGCTTTTCAGAGGGATTAAAAGAATAGAGAGAATTTTACATTTGTGGGGAATACACTGTCAGTGAAGTACCTAATTGGGAGGCTGTTCTTTCCAGAGAGAAAAGTACAGTTAACTTTTTGTTTCTCCCTGCTTCAGAAGGATGTCAGTGTCCCCTCATTCCCTCCTCAAGCCTTTCTCAAGATGGAAACGCTATCTCTGTCACCTGCCGTGGAGTGAGAAAGCAGTGTAGAAGAGTTGTAGATTTTTGTTATCCCAGCAATATGAAACACTAATTTTCTGGGATAAACCAGGAGTTCAGAAAAAATAGAATTTCCTAGCATGTCAACTTTGGGCATTCTGTGAGTGTCCAGCAAAGAAGGCTGTGAATTGCTTCTGTCAGTATGACTCGGACAAGCTCTTAAATCTGTTGACAGTTTGCAAATCTTTTTGCTGACTTTCAAACAGATAATTGACACTATTATGCACTAACTTTCATGTTAATGCAATAACAAAATAAATGATTGAATATCAATTTTCAAATAAAGTCTCATACTTAAAAATTAAACCTCAGATCTATATTTATTATCACTCAACAGCCACTTGATTGTATCAGGGTATTGCACTTGAATTCAGTTTTAAGCGAGTTTTAAAATGTGAGGCGACTACCTGGGATGTCCAGATACTTGAACGGGATTGGGCTAATGTTGTATTAATAATTCATCCCTCTGGATAAATTATATCTGACTTATGCTTTTACTCTGTGGCCAGTGTATTTTTAATTATGTTGTACGCTGTGCTTCACTAGATTGTTACAATGCCTTAACTAGTTGTATTCCTATGTACTTCAAAATTGTTTGCATTCTAATAAAGTTAACCTGATTTGCCATACTTTTACAAGCCCGGATCTCAAATGGTAACATTTATTTTAGTGTTTAATGCTGAATTTCACCTTTTGATTCAAAGCTTACTTAGTCTACTAAAATGGGGTTTGGTTTAAATTCCTATTAACCTTTTGTTTCATCTATGCTATTTAAATCCATAGTATTATTGCACCTTAATAATAGACTATAATTTAATCCTTTAATTATCATTGAAGCCAACAATATAGTTATATATATATTAAGCTAGTTTGAATTTCCTGATTCCAGCTATACTGCTGAGATGGCTCAACTAATCATTGTTAAATAAAATTTTTCCCTTGACAAAATTCATAAACCCTATTTCTTAAATATTTTTGGAAAGTGAATAAGCTATTTTTTTAAATAAAAGTGAATATGAATCACGTTTGTTTTTGCAAACTTGGATGAGCTTAGTAAGAATCTAGCTTTGTTCAACACTGCCTATTTTGAAATACTTAGTAGAACTTTATATTCATTTTAGTTCAACAGGGCACTTGAGGCCCTTGTAGTATAGTATAAATGTTGAGTAGCATTTCCTAACTTTGAAGAACTCACTGTCTAGCAAGGGAGACAAGCACATGAATAGTTAGCGTGTTCTGCTACGTGTTCTGATGGAGCGGTGTGTGTGAAGTACAGCATAAGACTGAGAATGGAGTACCTGATGTGGGACCACAGGGGAGGTGGGACATTTGAACAAGGTGTAAGTAACAGTATATGAGGCAGATGAGAGGACAGCAGGTGAGATCGCTGGCTGAGAGGGTAGCATAAGCAAAGGCACAGACCAAAGGAAGTGTACTGTGGACTTGAAAAGTTTGAGCAGACATGAGTAAGTGGTTCATGGTACGTGTGTATGGGGCAGGGGAGATAGGTAGAAAGGTGGGAATTAGAGGGGTAGGAGATTAAAATGTAAAGTGTTAGATAACCACATGATATTTTGATGCAGCCTAAAATGCTAAATGTTTTACTCTAAATTATTTTCAGAAGTGTCAAATAAAGTGCACAAAAACATTCTAACTTCATCTCTAACTCTTGCACTGTCAGCCTTTCCCTGAACGACCCAGGGATAGGATGAAGGTCGGGGTTGTAGGGTGCTGTGAGAAATAAGATGGAAATGCAGAGTGGGTACAGGTTACAGTGATTATTTTCATTTTAACTGGCTTCCCTGTGAAAGCTACAAAACTAGTCAAAGGTGAGTCAACGCAATTGTCATAAGTTCACCCCTTTTCTGATATGGCTTAAACATGAATCCATATACTGTGACTAAGACTGTGTCTCACCATAGTTTTCCTTACTCAGCCTTGGGACTCAGGTCCCACATCTGGAGACTTCCTTGAGTCCATAAAGAGGGGTTAAGAGAAAGTTCCAGACACCTAATCCTTCCTACCTCTAAACTCAAATCATTGGCAACACAATTTACTTTGAATCCACCAGGACAAATCTTATGCCTCTATCTCTGATTCATCAGACACTAAGAAAAGCCCTAAACTAGCTCTCATCGTTTAGCTTCAGTATCTTCTATAATTTAGAAAGCACAGTATTTTCATTGTACTTTCTAGAAGTCACTGTTCAACATCAGCAAGTATTTCATATGTGACCACTCTCTTACCAAAACATTTAAATCACATTTTTTTTTTTGCTCTCATGAAAGCCTGTTTTCCCCTTGAGACACTATTTACCTCATTCAACCATTAATAGTCTTTCTTTCACAAATCCCATCCTCTTCAAAGTGGAGAAACATTTTATGTCATCTAATTATATTACTCATTTTCTATCATTTTGATTTTATCTTAACCTCTGGGTTGTCCCCCTAGATTTTAGCATCTAATTACCTGTGTTTTGCCAACATCATTCCTACCTTAATTCTACTTGAGTTCAACTTCAATTTGATGATTTTTTTTTTAAGATTGTATTTTTTTATTTGAGAGAGCGGGAGAAACAGAGAGAGCACACGGGGCGGGGAGGGAGAGGGAGAAACAGACTCCCCACTGAGCAGAGATCCTGACATGGGGCTCAGTCCCAGGACCCCAAGATCATGACCTGAGCTGAAGGCAGACACTTAACTTACTGAGCCACCCAGGAACCCCTTGATGATCCTTTCAATATTGTGCCCCTCAGTGATCTTGTCCTATACTTTTTTCAGCTCTCACTCATGTGGTACTACTCTAGACCATATCATAACCAATAATTACAGCTCCTCCAATATACTAATTTAATGTGTTCCGCTCTCTAACCAGGCTTTAACCCTATGAGCAATCATTATTGATGCTTCAGGCCCCTGCCTCAATTCTTTTGTTTCTCTCTTGTTTCATTGACTTACTTGGGAAAAAGCCACTACCCTAGTTAAAAAGAGCTCCTTGACTGCTCCGTGCTTACATTTGTCCTCTGACTAGAAAATAATATCCAGAACATGTGGAATGGTTCTACTTTAAATTCATGACCATGAACATCAGATGGGTTTTTAATGCTACCTGGCAATCATACTGCATTTTCATAGACTAGCACGGACTCTTCTATACTATTCTATGTTAGTCCTTTTTTCTCAAACCTCCCAAACCTTGTCCTCCATCTGTAATCGCAGATAATTGCTAAGAAAATCGAAATACCCAAAACTTCTAAGGACTTCCACAGCAGCATCTCCTCACCTATCAACTTTTCCATTTCTATTCTTTTGCATTTGTGCTTGTATCTGGGCTCCTATCTAAAGGATACTTTAGATATCCTTTACTTACGTTATCAGATTCTGTTCTTGCTTTCCTATTTTATTATCTTTCCACTTAGCTTCTCAAAGTTGGCATTTCAGAAATTATCTACACTCTTTTTAAAAAGTTGTGGTGAGATATAATTTATATTCAATAAACTGCATCTGCTTAAAGTACAAATTCTGGCATATGTAGCCACCCATGAAACCATCACCATGTTTAAGATAATGCTCATATTCCTTACCCTTCAAAGTTTTCTCATGCCCCACTGAAATCCTTCCCTCTTCTCTCCCCACCCACTCACCTGTCTTCAGACAACCATTTTGTCACTATACTCTGTCACTATAGAGTGTATTTCATTTTCTTTAATTTTATGTGAATGGAATAATACAGTTTGTACTCCAGTTTGTCTGTTTTTTTTATTCAACATACTTAGTTTGAGATTCATTGATGTTACATATTTCAGTGGTTCATTCCTTTATATTGCTAAATAGTATTCCCTTGTGTAGATGCACCAAAATTTGTTCATCCATTCCTCCTGTCAATTTCTATAAAACAAAGGCAAAACAAAAGCTTTGATAGGCTTTTATTTGAAATTGCATTAAATCCATGGATCAGTTTCAAGGAAATACTGAATTTTCTGATCCACGTATATGGATTATCTATTTAGTTAGGTTTTCTTTAATTTCTCTCAGTAGTATATCGTAGTTTTTGCACATTTTTTGGTTACATTTATTCCTAAGTATTTCATATGTTTTGTGTTATACATGGTATTTTTTTTTCACTGACTTTTCATTGCTGGAATTAGGGATAAAACTGATTTTTGCATATTGATCTTGAATCCTGTGACATTGCTAAACTCACTTATTAGATTTAGTATTTTGTTTTGCAGGTATCATTGGATTTGTTTCAAGAAGATGATCATGTCATTGGTGAGTAATCACAGTTTTATTTATTTATTTTTAATATGATACCTTTTATTTTCTTAGCATACTGCATTGGAGAACCCCTAGTATAATGTTGAATAGAAAGATGAGCGCAGACATCCTTGTCTCATTACTGATCTTAGGAAAAAAGCAAGCTCTTTCTCACCTTGTAACATATTGTTATCTGTAGATGTGTCATAGATGCTTTTTATGAAGTTGAGAAAGTCCCCTCCTGTTCCTAGTTTGGTGATTCTTTCTATTAAGGATGGATGTTATAGTTTGTCACATGCTTTTTCTGTGTCTATTGAGGTGATCATGTGGTTTTTCTATTTTAGTTTGTTGCTGTGATTAATTACATTGATTAACTTTTGAATTATTAAATCCATCTTGTATTCCTATGATAAAACTCATTTGGTTAGGATACGATTCTTTTTATATATTGTTGGATTTAATTTGCTGAAATTGTATTAAGACATAGCTGTTTTTGTGAGGGACATTGACTTGTCATTTTCTTCTCCAGTATTGTCTTTCTTTGTGTTGGTATCAGTATGAAATGGCCTTATAGAATGAGTTGGGAAGTATTGCTTATCCTTCAGTTTTATGGGCTGTTTATATAAAAGCAGTATTATTCGTTAAATATTTGGTAGAATTCACCAGTGAAGCCATCTAATCTAGTATTACTCCTTGTGGGAAGGTTTTCAAAAGTAAATTCTTTAATAGATACAGGGCTATCAGAGTATTTATTTCTTCTTGACTGAGATTTGGTAGTTTTTCTTCCAAGCAACTTTCATTTAATCGAAGTAGTTTAGTCTATTGCCATAATAATTCCCATATTACACTCTTAATAACAGTAAAATTTGTAGTTTGTCACTTTGCTCACTCCAGATAACGGTAACCTGTTATCTTCTATTTTCCTGGTCATTGTGACTAGAGTTCTATTAATCTTATTAATCTCAAAGAATCAGTATCAGTTTTTATTTCATTGATATTCTCTTTTGTTTTTCTGTTTACTACTTTATTGATTTAAGTTCCAATATTTTTACATCCTTTCTTTTGTTTGTTTTAGGTTTATTTTGCTCCTCATTTTCTAGATTCTTAGGTGAAAGCTGAGGTCATTGACTTAAGATCTTCTTCTTTTTTTTTTTTTTTCTAATTTGGGCATTTAAGGCTATAACTTTCCCTCTAAGTACTACTTTAGTGGCATCCCACAAATTTTGATATGTTGCGCTTTCATTCATTCCAGAATACTTTCTGATTTCTGTTTTGATTTCTTCTTTTACCCTTGGATTCTTTAGAACTGTGTAATTCAAGTTTCTAAGTATTTAAGAAGTTTCCAGATATTTTTGTGTTATTTATTTCTAATTTAATTCTATTGTGATTAGAGAGCATAATATGTATAGATCTAATTCTATTAAGTTTATTGATACTTGATTTGTGGTAAATAGACCATGTACACTTGAGAAGGATATGTATTCTGCTGTTGTACGGTAGAGTGTTCTCTAAATGTAAATTAGGCCTAATTGATTGATAGGATTATTTAAATTTATTATATCTTTACTGATCTTGAGTCTCCTTATTCTACCAGTCATGAGAGGGATATTGAATTCTCTGACTGTAATTGTGAATTTGTTTTTTTTCCTCACAGTTCTATCAATATTTCCTTTATGCATCTTGAAACTTTATTTTTAGGACACAAAATTTTTGATTTTTAGGCCTTGTTGAAGTATTGACCTATTTATCTTTATGAAATGACCTTGTTTATCTCCAGTAATATTCTGAGATTTGAAATCTAGTTTGTCTGATATAAATATAGCTGCTTCTGTTTTCTTTTGATTAGTGTTTGCATGGAGTCTCTTTTTCTTTTTACTTTTAAGTCATTTGTTTCTTTATATTTTTACTTTTAAGTTATTTGTTTCTTTATATTTAAAGTTGGTTTCTTGTAATCATCATGTAGTTGGGTCTTGCTTTCTTATCTAATTACAAATATCTGCTTTTTCATTAGGATGTTTAGCTCACTTACATTTAGGGTGAATCAACACCCAGAGTTCGCTACACCTGTAGTCTTCCCTTACATTTGATGACAACTCCATTTTTTTTCTAGGCCCAAACAAAAAAGAAGGCATAAAAAATCTTGGAAGTACACTTGATTCTTCTCTTTCTTTCATAATCTACACCAATCTGTTAAGACATTCTATTAGTTCTACCTTAAAACTATATTCAGATTTTGACCACTTTTCATCATTTTCACTTATCAAAAGTGATGCCATCCTGTTCTGAGCCACCATCATCTTTCACTTTCGTCCTCTTTCATTTAAGTAGCCAGTAGCTACTTAACTTTTCTCCCTGCTTCTTTCCTTTTTTCTTTCTCAAGGCAGTAGCTAGAGTGTTGCCTTGAAAATGTAGGTGTAAATAAGAACATATCATTTTGCTCAAAATCCTGCAATAGTTTCCTATTTCATTCAGAATAAAGCTGTCATCCTTCTAATATTAACCCGGATTCCAAATAATCTGTCCCCTCATCTTACACTCTGTCCTTACATTACACTACTTTTCCTCTCGCGCCCTCTATTCCAGCCATACAAGTCTTCTTGTTATTCCTTGGAGATGCCATGGTCTTTCTCCCCTTAGAGAATTTGGACTTGTAGTTCCTTTTGTCAGGAACACATCTCCTCTGGTATCTCCATGGTTAACTCCCTCAGCTCCTTTAAGTTTTTGCTCATATGTTACTTTCTTAATGAATTCCATACCAATAATCATGTTAAAAATGTCAAACTGCCCAGTTCCCAAACCCAGCATATTTGGATATGTTACCTCTTCAGCATCTTCATTGTGCTAATCATACTAAAACTTATCAATTTCCTTTCTTATTAGTTTATTTTTATTGTCTTTCTCATTCCACTAGGATTTAAACTCTCCAAGACATGGATTTTCATTCATTGGTATATTCTAAGCATCTGTAAGTGCTTGGTTCATAGCAGGCACCTGAGAATGATTACGTCAAGTAACAAATAAATGTGTCTTACTATTTAATGTGACCATTTTGCCATGGGAATGTTAGAATAATTGTGTCTAAAAAACAGAACAAAACAAAAACATGCTCATACAAAGAACAGATTGGTGGTTGCCAGAGGCCAGGGGTTGGGGGGTGAGAGAAATGGGTGAAAAGGTTCAAAAGGTAAAGCAAAACAAAACAAAACAAAAAAACATTAATACCAGGGATAGTTTGAGTTACCACTTTATTGTGAGAACTGAACTGTGCTTTTCATAGAAGATGAGCAAACAGTATTTGCTGAATGAATGAACTATGAACGAACTAGTCAACCCTTAGTTTAAAGCAACAACAACAGCCCCCCTCTATTATATACTTATAGTAAACATGGGGAGTGGGAATTGAATGTTATAAAAATAACCTATAAAACCCATTTGTTTCAGTAATAAAATTTATAATAGTATGTGAATATGATATGTTTCTGTCAATCTAAAGCATCTGAAAAAAACTATTATACAAGGCAGGTAGTCCAGAAAAAATTATGTCAAAAGAACAATTAAAATTATGTCAAAAATTATGTCATAATTATGAAATTATGTCAAAATCCACCTACTGCCACCACTGCCAATAGGTTAAGTCCATTGTCCTATTTCAAGCATGGGCTATGAACGCCTGGGGGCGCAGTTTATGTCTTATGCTATGGGAAATAGGGCTGTCTACATTTTTTTTAGGAGTTGCACTACAGGACCAGACATATGTTTTAGAAAAATGAATGGTGGCCGTGTAAAGAAGAGTGTAGATGAGAAGACATTTCTGGCAGAAAGCCACTAAGGGAGACTACTGTGCACCTCTATCCCGCAGATATCTGGCTATTTGAATATCTCTCAATGTGTCTTGATCTTTAGCATCTCACTGCCTAGTACGTTCTGTTTCCTCTCCTTCAAAACCATCTATCTGCATCAGACTCCCTCAAGGAAAATCGCGCTTTTTTCCTTCTTTCTAGAGTATTTAACATGATGTGTTTAGTTGTTTGATTATGCATCTGTTTTTGCATCTGTACTTGATATCTGCTGTTTCCGTTTCATGTTTTGTAAACCCAGTAACAAGCATGTTACTCGGTACAGTATAGTGAGGTGATCAATAAATTATTTGGGGATGGCTGAGCAAGATGATGAGAAAGTGAGTTGCAGTGGCAATGAGGATAGAGGGGTGTGTGTGTGTGTGTGTGTGAGCATGTGTGTAGCAGAGCGGGAATTAATCATTTGGATTTGAGTCATGAAGAAGATAGAGGAGTCAGGGCTCTCGTTTATGTTTTGGTTTTGTCCTTTGGATAAATATTCCATTCACCAGAAACATTAAGTGCTGTGGAAGACACTACAATACTGTCTCTCTTATTCTTTTGGAAACATTGGGAAAATATCCCTGAAATGTTTTATATGCTCTCTAACTTATAAAGGAAAATAAGATGCTTTCTCAGACTTGGAACGTGTGTCCAAGTCTGATTCAACTAAGTGTTGGGGGAAAAAAAGCCTTTTCCAATATTGGGTTATCTTGATTGAACACAGTATTGTACATCCATTGGCCGTGTAGCCACATTTACAGTCATTAATATCTTTTAAAAAATGTATGGCTACAACATTGGAGAGCTGTTGTATAAAAGAATTCTAAAGCAGCAATGCAATAGCTTGGGTGATAGCATCTATTTGAATGAGTTACATATGGCTCTAAAGACGCTAACAGAATTGCTTGGGAGGAAATCTAGAAGTCAGTTCAATTTGGTAGATTCTAGTCTGGGACATAGAAGGTGCAATTCAGAGTAAGAATGTAAAATTAAATGAGTGGGCATTCTCCTCAACAGTAATCTGGTTTACAGTAGGATGGAAAAAAGGTAGCTTCCAATCACAACGTTTCTGACTCAAATTGAGTTAGCCTTCAAATCTGGAAGAACGTCCTCAGATATGAAATAAGGGGCAAACATATTCAGGTTTATCTATTTTATTTGTTGGCATTAGCTGTCTTGAATGTATCAATGACAGAAGTATTTGAATTAAAACTAGTTCTCATAAATATCTATTGATATAAATACAGACCATGTATGAGTTAATGTCAGACTAGTCTCAGGAATTATGGGTAGAATGTGTGCTTACTGATGCAATAAAGCATATATATCTTGAACTAAAGTATTTGGAGATATTTTCCACAATTGTTTTATATGGATTCAGAGATAACTAACTTCTTTTTTTTTTTTTAATGATTTTTTATTATATTATGTTAGTCACCATACAGTACATCCCCGGTTTCCGATGTAAGGCTCAATGATTCATTAGTTCTGTATAACACCCAGTGCACCATGCAATACGTGCCCTCTTTACTACCCATCACCGGTCTATCCCATTCCCCCACCCCCCTCCCCTCTGAAGTCCTCAGTTTGTTTCTCATAGTCCATAGTCTCTCATGTTTCATTCCCCCTTCTGATTACCCCCCCTTTCTTTATCCCTTTCTTCCCCTACTGATCATCCTAGTTCTTATGTTCCATAGATGAGAGAAATCATATGATAGTTGTCTTTCTCTGCTTGACTTATTTCACTTAGCATTATCTCCTCCAGTGCTGTCCATGTTGTAGCAAATGTTGAGAACTCGTTCTTTCTGATAGCTGAGTAATATTCCATCGTATATATGGACCACAACTTCTTAATCCAGTCATCTGTTGAAGGGCATCTCGGCTCCTTCCACGATTTAGCTATTGTGGACATTGCTGCTATGAACATTGGGGCGCATATGGCCCTTCTCTTCACTACGTCTGAGAGATAACTAACTTCTTATACTACTGATATAAGGACAAAATAAAATATATAAGGGAAATGTGTTTGAAAAAGAAAGAAAACTCTCTTCACATATGTGCAGATAGGAACACTTCAATTTTCTGTGTACCAGTAAGCTTTCATTTCTGCTATCCACCCGCATGAGAGAGTCATATTTTACAAAATGGCAGATCAGTCTATTGAAACTCAGTTAGTTATGTTCTGTTCTCTTCTATACAGCTGGGCAGAATGGTAGATTCAGTCCAGTTCTTGCTGTTTCTTGTCTTTTACTCTCTTTCGTTCTCTTCTATCTCTGTTAATATAAGGGAGGGGGTAATTGAGCCAGGGCCCATTCTGCAAACCCAACTGACTCTTTTGCTTCCATTTCCCATGTGGCATGTAGATTCCTATAGATTCCAGTTAGTTGAATTAAGAACTGTCTGGTTGTTGGAAAGGTATTCAGAGACATTTATTTTTCCTCATATGAGTATGACTTTTTTTTCCTAATTAAAAAATTTTTTTTTAGATTTATTTATTTGAGAGAGAGAGAGAGAGCAAGCACACAGAAGGAGAGGGAGTGGGAGAAGCAGACTCCCTGCTGAACAGGGAGCCTGATGTGGGGCTCGATCCCAGGATGCTGGGATCATGACCTGAACCAAAGGCAGATGCTTAACCAACTGAGCCACCCAGGCATCCTGAGTATAACTTTTCCCAGAGAACAGAAACTCACAAATATGCATAAAACACAGGTAGCCTTAAAGACAGCGGTATTTGCTCGGAGGTAGAAAGATCAATTTCATAAGTATTACTTTCTACTTGGACACAAGGTTTAGTTTCATAGGGTGAACATCAAGAGGTAAATTGTTTGCTGTAATTGAGCTTTTATGGTGAAATTCTGGATTGAATTATTGGGTCCTTATCTTGTTATAGGAGGCAATATAGAGGAATGTTAAGAACACAGGCTGTGTATTCAAATCCTGAGTTGAAACCTGAGGTTTGTCACTTATTAACTATTTGACTCAGCTTCTTCTTTTTTTTTTTTTTTTCAAGATTTTATTTATTTATTTATTTGACAGAGATAGAGACAGCCAGCGAGAGAGGGAACACAAGCAGGGGGAGTGGGAGAGGAAGAAGCAGGCTCATAGTGGAAGAGCCTGATGTGGGGCTCGATCCCATAACACCGGGATCACACCCTGAGCCGAAGGCAGACACTTAACCGCTGTGCCACCCAGGCGCCCCAGACTCAGCTTCTTTTTGACTCTCTTGGACTCCTTTTTTTCTTATGAAAAATGAAGAAAAAAAATGAAACTTTTTTTATAGGTTTGCTTTGAGGATCAATAAGCTAATGCTTATTGATATAAAGTGTTTAGAATGAGTTCTGATACATAGTAGGTGATTAAAAATTTTAGTTGTTATTATCATTCCTGACTTATTCTATTTTATTTTTTAAAGATTTATTTATTTATTTGAGAGAGAGAGATGGGGAGGGGCAGAGGGAGAGGGAGAGAGGGCATCTCAAGCAGACTCCCCACTGAGCACAGAGCCTGATGTAGGGTTAGATCCCATGACCCTGAGATCATGACCTGAGCCAAAATCTAGAGTCAGACTCTTGACTGACTGAGCCACCCAGACATCCCTATCGTTGCTGATTTATTAACAAAACTATACTTTAGTTCTTATTTGTTACTCCTGTTATGTATAATGCCCCTGGGAGTGGCTTGAAAAGAATGGGTGATTGACAGGATAGGATTTAGGAATTTCTGGGTCTCTGAAAGTAATATCCATCTCAATTGAATAACTTCTAACTGCATTTCTAAAAGAACAGGTTATTTCTATTAGTTAGCAAACTGAAGGCTACTTGTATCATCTGTGGAGTTTAGCATGATGTTTTGCATATGGTCAGTACAGGATAAATACCTGGAATCGATGAACCCTCTTTATTTATGGGGAAGCAAACTGTGACATAGAAAGGAGAGATCAGCTGAAGACCTCACAGCTGGGTCCCAAAAGGCCAAGATTAGAAGTTACCTGTTTTAATGAATCTCAGGCCATAACTTTAAAAATTGTTTCCACTGCTTCTTGGATTATTTTGTATTACCTTAAAACTACAACTCTTCTCAAGAGTGCAGAAAAAAGATCAACCATCTACCTGCAAAGCCACTGGAGCTCAGAAATCAAACACAGCCTTAAGACACTGAGTATTATATGTAATCAAATTCTACATTGGATGCAGAAATTGGAAGCAAGGAGCAGCTCTTCCGAATAGTTTCCATGTAAACAATAGTGTTGGCTACTGGCATATCGTAATTGTATGTGTGTGTGTGTGTGTCAGTTCTTCCTGATTTAATCTTGATTTCTGCGATGTTTGAGGGGTTGTAAGGAATCATGGGAAAGTCTGACTAAAGCACAGAAGGAGTTCATTCTGATTACAGCACTCATTGCCTGAATCCTCTTCAGCAGGATTTTCATAGAAAGGTATCATTGAAAATCGACATGATTTTTAAGAGAAAAAATTTAAAATATCATTAGAAAAACCCAGTAGGCTTACTTATAATCAAATGTGTATTGGTTATGAAAATATATTTTGTACATTCAAAGAAACTTTAGCAATGTAACTTAATTCTTAACTGATATACATATAAAATATATAAATATATATAAATAGGTATAAGTAAATGTATAAAAATATAAAAAATGTATATTTTGCAGGCTCAAAAAAACCTCTAATATATTTTCCAAATTCATAGGATTCAAACTACCAACAGAAGTACTTTGCCCTTCTCTTATGAAATGTCACTGTAAAACCATTTGAATGAAAAATCTGAAACGTGAATTGTATTTGCCATGAAAGAATGGCAATTGCAGCAAGGGTTCAGAAATCTATTAGTAATAACCCTTGAAACATCAGCATGTTAAATTACATTTTAATAGGATTGTTTCAGTATTATTGATATATGATTGACATACAACACTGTATAAGTTTAAGGTGTACAGCATAATGATTTGGTCTACATATATTGTGAAATGATTACCACAGTGAGCTTAGTTAACATCCATCATCTCCTATAGATACCAAAAAAAAGAAAAAGAAAAAATTGTTTTTTTTTCTTGTGATAAGAACTCTAAAGATTTACTCTCTTAATAACTTCCACATATACCATACAGCAGGGTTAACTGTAATCATCATGTTGTACGTTATATCTGTAGTACTTATTTATCTCATAACTGGAAGTTTGTATCTTTTGACTACCTTCATGCAATTCCCAATCCTCCCTGCCTCCACTCTTCACCTCTGCTAACCACAAATCTGATCTCCCTTTCTATGGGCTTTTAACTTCTCGTTCTTTCTCTCTTTCTCTCTTTTTCTTTCTTTCTCTCTTTTTCTTTCTTTCTCCCTTCCTTCCTTCCTTCCTTCCTTCCTTCCTTCCTTCCTTCCTTCCTTCTTTCTTTTTCTCTTTTCTTTTCTTTTCTTTTGAGGTTTTACATATTAGTGAGATCAAACAGTATTTGTCTGTCTCTGAATTATGTCACTTAGCATAATGTCCTCAAGGTCCATCTGTAGTTGCAAATCACAGGATTTTCACCTTTTTTATGGCCAAGTAATATTGTGTGTGTGTGCGTGTGTGTGTGTGTGTGTGTGTGTGTGTGTGTGTGTGTACACACATTTCATCCTTTCATTCGTTGATGGACACTCAAGTTTTTTCCATGTCTTGGCTGCTGTAAATAAGGTACTATTAACATGGAGGTACAGATACCTCTTTGACATAATGTTTTCATTTCTTTTGGATATACTCCCAGAAGTGGAATTGCTAGATCATATGGTATTTTTATTTTTAATTTTTGAGGAACCTCCATACTGTTTTCCATAGTGGCTATATCAATTTACAATCCCACCAACAATGTATGGTTCCTTTTTCTCCACATCCCCATCAGCATTATGTTATTTCTTATCTTTTTAATGATAGCCATTCTAGCAGGAATGAGGTGATACCTTACTGTGATTATAATAGGGTTTAATTTTGAAATAGAATGCCTGGTATTAAACATAATAACAAATATAAACATAACCCTCTTTGAGGGTAATGGCATTATTTATTCACACAACCAACATTTTATGAGTACCTAATGTTTCCAGGGTAGTGTATGAGATAGAAAAATAGGTAAATCTCTAATTCTGCCCTGTGTGAGTACGGTGAGATAGGCAAGGAAATGAAGAAATACATCTAAGATAGTATGATTAGCATAATAGTAGAGCTAAACGCAAGGTACTGTGGAAGCCTAAAGATTCCAAAGAGGGAATATTTCTTGGACCACAGAGTAGGGACTATAGTAGAACTGTCTGCTGAATTGGATATGCTGCATTTTCTTTTGGAGTGATTATCTTTTTTTTTTTTTTTTTTAAAGATTCTATATTTTCCTTCAACAGAGAAAGACAGGCAGCTAGAGAGGGAACACAAGCAGGGGGAGTGGGAGAGGAAGAAGCAGGCTTCCAGCGGAAGAGCCTGATGTGGGGCTCGATCCCACAACCCGGGGATCACGCCCTGAGCCGAAGGCAGATGCTTAACGACTGAGCCACCCAGGCGCCCCTGGAGTGATTATCTTAAGTACTTTGAAGCTAATATTGTATCTTTAAATATTTGCATTCAAATGATTCTAGTACTTGCATGAGGCAGATCTAATACCATCCCTAAAAGGTATTTAGAAAGTGACTTTATGAGAGTAGGGTTGAGTTTGGAAAGGTCGGAATTGCAATCTGTGGTTCCTTGTATGGAGCTCACTTAGTGCTGGGGGCGGAGTGCGGGTTAAAGGCTTGGCATTTGGAGCCAGATTCCCTGGGTTGAGTTTCACTCTGACTTTGTACCCATAGAGAAATTAATGCATCCTTGCTTCCTTTTCTTCATTTGAACAAATGTGGATGAAAATAGCACCCACCTTTATAGGGTTGTGATAAAAATTAAATGAGCTTATTCTAAAAAATAGAGTAGTTTCTGACACATAAGGGCTCAGTAAGTAATAACTATTATTATTATTATATGATAAGAAAAACAAGTGTGAAGATTTTTGACCTAACATTCTTCATGGATATTTTATATTTAAAAAGTAACAAAACAACTAAATGCCATATAATGTGTCTACATGTTTGCACCTTCCAGACTGATTATGAAGGTCTGGTTAGAATGAGTTGGGTCCCTCGAAGGGGTGGGCTCATTGGAATGCCTCATATAGTGGAAGAAGATTGGATTGCACTATTAACATGTTTTTCATGACAATAAACCATTGGATACACATTGGATACAGTTTCCAGGGATAGCAGCAAATGTCCATTGAGTGTAAATACACAGGTCATTGGACATATTTCTCAGAGACCCTTTGGACTGGAATGATTTATGAAAGATTGCAATTCAGGCCTTCTAAACTCAGTCTGTTCCTAGCCTTGAAGTGAATTCGACTGGGACCTTAATAAAAATCCAACTCATATGGAATAGACTTTTTATGACCTGGATGAAGAGAAGGGAGTAAGAGAATTATAAACTGGATTTTTGCATCTTTATGGAGTAGATATCAGTAATCTATGTGTGATGAGTTTCATTTGGTTAGGAGTCTATGTAAAAAAAGTAAGGGTGGGGGCTGCTGCTAAGATCGGAGAGACTCCCACGAGGTGGCTTATTACAAGGAAAGTATTATATGCTTTAGTGTTCTGTAGAGATTCACTCAATCAGTGACCAGCAACATATTTTACCTAATTTTCCTGATACAGTTCCCCCATCTATAAAATGGTTTCCTACTTCCAGAATTATTATGAGGAATAAATGTACTAAAGTATGCAATATAGGACATGAATAGCTCCTAAGTATCAGATCTTCTCCTCATCTGGGAATTCCAGACAGCTAGTTACTGCCTCCTGGGAGGAAAGCTAGTCTAGGAGAGTATGAATGGATTACTATGGGAAGGTACTCCCTGCTTCTACCATTCCACAGGGCTTTCTGTAGTTCTGTAATCTGGCAGATGAGTCCTCTCTACATCTACTGAATAGATAAAAAAATTCTCCTTTTCTTGCCTTGTGCTTCATTCTAGAAAATACTAGGGAAGAGTGTGTGTGCAGTCCCAGCCTTCCCTTCTTTCCTAGTAAATCTCCCAATGCAGTTTAACGTACCTCTTTTATATGTAGTTTAAAAAAATGTAAATATTAAATGACTGACTTTGATTTTCAATGGGGAGGAGGATAAAAGGGGGGGGAAAGTAGATACACACAGGGAGGGGGAGAAAAACTTGATTATCTTGGAATTGCAGCCTCTGCTGATGCAGACAAATGGTGGCGGCTAATATGCCGTGTTTTTGCAGAGCCCTGGTATGCCGCCAGCTCTGATCCACCTTAATATTTAATAGGCATTTGTACAGAAACACTGCATAAGTATGAGAAATGTTAATTGCTCATAACATTTTGTTTTATTTTATTTAGCAGGCTGTTAGACATAAAAGAAAGAATGTTTGGCTAGGTTGAAATTTTACTGTTTAGCTCTTAAATTTTTCTGAGATAATTTTTCTGTGAAAAGTTAGTAATAAATACTTTGTATTTGCATCATGCCTCATTCTGAAGAGATCAAAGTCCTGATCACAAACTCATTGAGACCTGGGAAGGATTCCAGGCTCTTCTGTACTCTGCTCAGCTCTCCTGAAAATGCCGTTCCTAGCAGTGGGGCCGAGCTGTGGGGAAAGTCTTTTATGTACCATCAGCTTCTTGAAGTTCTGCTCAGTTATTTCGCCCTTGTAGAAAACATCTCAAATTCTGAAGGTTCACTGCCTGTCTGGTTTTAGCTTCATTACTGAATGATTTTTTTCATGTTTTTGTTAAAATTTCACATAAAAATCAGTTTTCGTTTGGAGAGAATTATGTAAAATATCTGTACAAAAGCACTGAATAAAACGATTTCTAGTAACTTCTTAGAATTACAGTAGAAGGAAATGTGATACCTGATTGCAAATGTAGAGAGAATAAATGTGTTTTAATAGAGAATTCTTACATAATTTGAGACTTTCTGACCACTCATAGTATAATCCAAGTTCTATAATTCTGTGTTCTTTTAATGCAACATGCTGTTCTTTATGCCTTTAACGTGCTTCTTCTTTTCACTTCTGTGAAGGCTTATTCTTTTTTTGTCTGTTCAAAAGTTGCTTTTGCTGAGAAGATTTTCTGTACCTAACCATACGCTCAATTTGTCATTATTTACTCTAGCCTAAATGTTTCAAGTCTAGTAGCACTTACCCATGGCACTGGACTTATTTGTATACATGTTTACTTCTCTCACTCTGCTCTGAACCATTTGAAGAGAGATCATTTGTCTTATTGTTTTCTGAATCTTTATTGTCTAACACGGTGCCAGACACTTATAAAATGCTCAGAAACATTTTTAGAATGAATTGTTCCTATACATTTCCAAAAGAGCCTACAAAATTTAAAACTTCAATAGGTGTTTCATTTCAAATAGGCTCCTCTCTTCTTCTACCAAATCGGCATCAGTTGAAGAGACTTTTTATTGGTGTTTTAAAAGCAATTAAACTATACCCTTTATTAATTTTGAATGAGCATCTGAGAAAAAAATAGAAAATAAATAACTTGAAATCTTAAATAAGAATTGGATAGGAGATAATTATGGATCAGTGTGAACTTTATGAAGTGAATTTGCTTTGCTAAGTGAAAAATTGTAGGTGTTTGTAAACAGAAAGGTAAATGCCTGTTTGTGAAAAGCAACAAGGTATTTCAATCTGTGGAAACTTCTACAGATATGTTAAATGTAATTCTTTACAATTTCACCCCTAAAGCAATATAGTCACTTGTTTGCTCTTCTGTGTTAAATTCAACTCTTTATTTTTATCTCATTTTGTCTGCTTGAATTTTATAGCATACAGTATAATCTTCAAGAGGATGTGAATGTTACTCTCTTTGTCCATCCTCACTCTGTGGAACCTTGAGACAGCTTTTCAACAAAATAGTTCAGTGAATTGCTATAGGCCACAGAACAAATAGGCTGTAGGGAAGGGAAAAAGGTTCAAGTCTCTTATTTCCCTGGACCCCATTCTCTGCTGTCCTCAGACTACATATCTCACAATGATCTATAAAAGTATAGAGTTTCTACAACAGTGTGAACCTCCATAAGAAATACAGATGCATATCAATAATAAAACCTTAGTACCACATGTCTGGAATGCAGAACTTTAAAATGCTCACCCTCACTAATTTACATTCCTGAGAATCTCTCTTAAAGAAATAGTTAAAGAAAAGCACAAAGATTTATGCTAAAGAGTTCATATCATTATTTATCTTAGTAAAATAATTGAAAATAATTAAATGTTCAACAATGTAGAATTGGTAGATAAATTATAGTATGTCTATGTGATAAAACAAAAATTCAAGTGTTGGGAGATTTTTGCAAAGACATTGGTGAATGGCCACAATATAATGTTAAATGAAGAAAGACAAAAATATACTGGTATATAAAGCATGATTTAACTTTTAGCAAAAAGTATACACACACATACACATTCATACACATTAGAATAAGAAAAATAAAAAATAAAAAGGAATTAAGAACAACTGTAGTAATTTTTTTCAATATCCTATAAGAGCATATATTGCTGCAAAATTAAAAAAAAATTAAATGGTACCACCTTGTAGGTTAAGAAGCCTCTATTAAATTTTTACTGTAGGAAGTTACTTTTCAGGGTAGATTCAGCACATGGTAGAGAATTGATATAAATGATATTTTGCTGCCTGATGTCCTGGAAAATGCAGATCTATTTCATTGGAAGATCATGGGCTATGCATCAGAGTGACTTGGGCAGAGAGAAGTTTTCCTGCCTGGGATTCATCTAAGTCCTATTGCATAAGTACATCTGGGAATGTGGATGTAGAATCTAATATATATATTTTTGTAACACTTTTTCCAGGTAATTCAGATATGCATCACTGTTTATACTGCTGCTTTGGTTAGAAATAAAGAGACCAAATCTTGATTCAAACTTAAAAATAAGAGGTAGGGATGGATGAGCAGGGAACACTTAACTTCTGGTAGAAAGGATTAGTGAGGTGCTCATAGGTCTCTGAAGAGGGACGTAATCATTGAAGCATATTTACTGGTAGTAAATCTGCCTGTTAGAATAGTTATAGAAGAGTAGTTAGTGACTTATTACTTTCTTAAACTCCTGAATTGAGGGTGGACAAAAGGGGAATGAATAGATATTCTTTTTTATTGGGATTATGACCTGAGAAGGATATTTGAATCATCACGAGGATATGCAGGCCTAAATTGGCAGTTTAATTTAATTAATATTTCTGTCCTTTATCAGTATAAAACACATAACTCAGGAAGTTTTAATTCCTTTTACCCTCTCCCATTTTATGTAATAAAACTATTTCCACTATTTAGTTTTATCTAATTTATATATCACAGTTTTTGGTTTGTTTTTTAAAGTCAGTGTTTGTTTGAATTGGCCCTGAAATTGGGCAATTTATTTTCCCACCTCGGTTTTTTTCAAACCATTCCTTCTTTATCTAAATTGTATTTTATGAAAATTTAGTGGTTCACTGTGAGAATCTGAGTGGTAAATTTTCTAAGGCTTTGAATGTTTGAAACTGTCTGAATCTTACCCAAACTCTTGAATATGCAAAACAAAATATGAGCAGATGTTAGCAAGATGGCAGAACAGGAGGTCTGTGCTCTCATTCCCCCATTAGAAACACTGATTTAGCAATAATATATAAACCAAAACACCTTCATGAGATTTTCAGAATTCACTTAAGAAGTTGCAGTACCCTAGGTGAGCAAAAAGCAGAGAACAGTTGCAGTGAAACAGATAAGAGCAATTTCATTTTACCCATGTCAATCCCTCCTTCAAGGCAGCACAGCTCAATGACAGGAGAGAATGTTCTGGCTCACCACTTCTACCTTGGGGGAAAAGAGAAGAGTGGAGCATGTGTACCAATGTTCTAGCTCTTCAGAGTGCTGCCCAAGGGACTGATATCTGTCCTTCTGACTGACGGTACTGATAGGAAGCCAACATACTTTGGATGCCTAGTGCCTGCAGCTTGCTGCTGAAGAGCTAGAGAACTTGCAGTGCCATAGACAAATACTAGAGGAAAGAAGAAATTATGAGCTCCTGAAAAAGAAACCATTAAGTTTCTCGAATTAAGAAATTTCATGTATACACACCCAGAGAAATTGCTTCCTGAAATGGTTTCAGAGGTCCCCAGAATCTGTAGTTGGACAGATTGGTGAGGGTCTCTGCCTGCACAAAGCTAGTTTATAGAGACAGAAAGAAGGCTGTTTTTTCAAATGTTTAGATGTTAGTACAAAGCTATGAGACATGACATGAGAGGGAAACATGGCCAAATCAAAGGGACAAAATATATCTCTGAAACCAATCCTAATGGAGTAGAGGTAAATTAATTACCTGACAAAGAATTCAAAATAATTTTTGTAAAGATGCTCTATGAACTCAAGATAACAATGTACACACAAAATGAGAATATCAACAGACGTAGAAATTATGTATATATAAAAAAGAACCAACAAATTTTGGAGCAAAGAATACAACAGCAGCTGAAATATTCACAGAGGCATTCAACAGCAGACTTATCAAGCAGAAGAAAGAATCAGCAAACTTGAATATAGGTCATTTGAAATTATCCAGTCAGAAGAACAGAAAGAAAAAAGTGAAAATGAGTGAAGACAGCCCAAGGAACACATGGTACACCATTAAATGGACCTATATATGCATTATGAGAGACCCAGAAAGAGAAGAGAGAGAGAGAGAAAGTGGCAGAAAGCTAATTTAAAGAAATAATGGCCAAACACTTCCCAAATCTTGGGGGGAAAATGGACATACAGATTTAAGTAACCCACTAGAGCCAACTAGGATGAACTCATAGAAATCTGCGGTGAGACACTTGATAATAAAAAGACAAGAGAGAATTTTGCAAAGAACAAGAGAAAATCTACTCATCACATACAAGGGAACTTCTATAAGACTATCACCAGATTTCTCAGCAAAACCTTGCAGGCCAAAGGGGAGTGTAGTGATATATTCCATTAATGGATTTCTCAGTAGAAACCTTGCAGGCCAGAAGACAGTGGGATGACATATTCAAAATTTTGAAGAAAAAAAAAAATTCTTTCCGCCACCATTAAGTTAGACTCCTCATTGCTCTCACAAAGCAGGTTGATGTCTGCATGGTAACTCTTCTGGTTAGACTTTTGTGTGTTCTTTGGCCTGTAGAATTTGTTGATTCTGATCTTGATGTCTGTCTCATCAGGCCTGCCATTACTCTTCTTGATATGGAAGATTTCTTTGGCCAATTTGGTATGGCTCAGGGGCATCCAGGTTGCTGCGTTTGATATAATTGGAATATTTCCAGTAGTGTGCTGGATATAGATCTTCATTCACAGGCTCCTTCTCTGGGTGTTTCATGGGATTGGACAGCTTGATATTGAATGTGAAGGCCTCGGGGAGGAGGTGCATGCCATTACCCACTTGATACTGGATCCTGTTCTTAGTGGCTGAGCTGTAGAGAACCTGGCTGTCCAGGTCCTCAAGTTGTTCTATGACCCTGGGAATTTCTTTTTGCCTCATTTCAGCCAGATTTATACTTGTTGTCCTCCCGTGGCTGGGTTTTAGGAGGGGACTCAAATCTTGCTTAGTCTTGATCATACCACAGCTGGTGGAAGTAGATCCCATAGTTCTGTACCATCAGAGCCTAAGGCCCCATGCCTCCCTCCAAGGCCCAGTTTTCTGATGCAACTTTATAGATGATCCTCACACATACACACACATGCATGTGCACACGCATGTGTGCATACACACACACACGTGCGCACACAATGAAATATTACTCAGCCATAAAAAAGAATAAAATCTTGCCATTTGCAATAACATGGATGGATTCAGAGGGTATAATGCTAAGTGAAATAACCAGTCAGAGAAATACAAGTACATATGATTTCACTCATACTTGGAATTTAAGAAACAAAACAAAGAAATAAAGAGATAAAAAAAAACCCAGACTCTTAAATATAGAGAACAAAGTGGTGGTTACCAGAGGGGAGGTAGGTGGGGGGGGATGGGTGAAATAGGTAAAGGGGATTAATATACACTTATTCTGATGAGCGCTGAGTAATGTACAGAATTGTTGAATCATTATATTATACACCTGAAACCAAATCACTATATTGTATACCTGAAACCAATATAACAGTGTATGTTAATTATACTGGAATTAAAAAAAAAAGTTAAAAATAGAACTATCGTATGATTTAGCAATTCTACACTTGGGTATTCATCCAAAGAAAACAAAAACACTAATTCAAAAAGATATATGCACCCTTATGTTCAGTGCAGCATTATTCACAATAGACAAATTATGGAAACAACCTAAATGTTCATCAGGGGATGAATGGATAAAGAAAATGTGGTATATGTACACAATGAGATACTATTCAGTCATAAAAAAGAATGGGATCTTGCCATTTACAACAACATGGATGGACCTTAAAGGCATTATGCTCAGTGAAATCAGAGAAAGAAATGCCATATGATCTTGGTTATATATGGAATCTAAAAAGCAAAACAAAACGAAACAAAAAACAAGCTCATAGATACAGTGAACAGATCCCCAGACGGGATGGGGGTGGGTAAAATGGCAAAGGGGATCAACAGTTACAAACTTCTAGTTATAAAATGAATAAGTCATGGAAATTAAAACAAGGAAACTAAGGGTTGATTTCTTGAAAAGATAAACAAAAATTGACAAATATTTAGCTAGATTAAGAAGAAAAAAGAGAATACTCAAATGAATAATATCAGAAATGAAAGAGGAGATAGTACAACTGATAGTTAAGAAATACAAAAGATCATAAGGGACTATGAGGAACAATGATTAGCCAATAAATTGGATAACCTAGGAGGAATGTATAAATTATTAGAAACATACAACCTACCATGACCAAAACATGAAGAAATAGACAATCTGAACAAAACTATAACTAATAAGATTGGTAAACAAAAACTTCGTAACAAAGGAAAGCCCAGGACCAGATGCTTCACAGATGAATCCTATCAAAGATGTAAAAAAGAATTAAGGCCAATTCTTCTCAAACTGTTCCAAAAATTTGAAGAGGAGGAAAAATTCTCAAACTTATTTTACAAGACCAGCTTCACCCTGATATCAAGGCCAGATAAAGACACTACAAGTAAAACTACAGGCAAATATTCCTGGAGAATATATATACAAAATCCTCAACAAAATATGAGTAAACAGAATTCAACAGTACTTTAAAAGGATCATATGCAGAAAAAGCACTTGACAAAATACAGGATCCTTTCTTGATAAACACCCTCAACAAAGTAGGAGTAGATGGAACATATATAAATATCATAATGGCCATAGATGAAAGACCCACAGCTAATATCATCCTAAATGGGGAAAAATTGAGAGCCTTTCCCTTACAGTGAAGAACAAGACAAAGATGTCCACTCTCATCATTACTATTTAACATAGTCCTGGAAATCTTAGCCTCAGCAATCAGACAACAAAAAGAAATAAGAGCATCTAATTGGCAAGGAAGAAGCCAAACTTTTGCTGTTTGCAGATGACATTATATTCTATGTCAAGAACCCAAAAGACTTCACCAAAATTACTAGAACTAATACATGAATTCAACAAAGTTGCAGGATACAAAATAAATGTGCATAAATCAGTTGCATTTTTATACACCAATAATGAAGAAGCACGAAAAGAAATCAAGGAATCCATCCCATTTACAACTGTACCAAAACCAATGAGATACCTAGGAATAAACCTAACTAAAGAGGTAAAAGATCCGTACTCAGAAAACTATAATCACTTATGAAAGAAATTGAAGAGGACACAAAGAAATGGAAAGATATTCCATACTCATGGATTGGAAGGACAAGCATTGTTAAAATGTCTATACTACCCAAAGCAATCTACACATTTAATGCAATCCTTATCAAAATAACAACAGCATTTTTCACAGAGCTAGAACAAACAATCCTAAAATTTGTATGGAACCAGAAAAGATCCCAATACCCAAAGCAATTCTGGAAAAGAAAACCAAAACTGGAGGGCAAAACAATTCCAGATTTCAAGCTATATTACAAAGCTGTAGTTTTTAAGACAGTATGGTACTGGCACAAAAACAGACACATAGATCAATGAAACAGAATAGAAAACCCAGAAATGGACCCACAACGATATTGTCAACTAATCTTCAACAAAGCAGGAAAGAATATGCAATGGGAAAAAGATAGTCTCTACAACAGATGGTTTTGGGAAAACCTGACAGTGACATGCAGAAGAAACTGAACCACTTTCTTACACCATACACAAAAGTAAATTCAAAATGGTTGAAAGATCTAAGTGTGAGACAGGAAACCATCAAAATCCTGGAGGAGAACACAGGCAGCAACCTCTTTGACATTGGCTGTAGCAACTTCTTACTAGATATATCTCCAGAGGCAAGGGAAACAAAAGCAAAAGTGAACTATTGGGATTTCATCAAAATAAAAAGCTTCTGCACAGTGAAGGAAACAATCGACAAACCTAAAGGCAGCCTACAGAATGGGAAAAGATATTTGCAAATGACATATCTGATAAAGGGTTAGTGTCCAATATCTATAAAGAATTTATCAAACTCAACACTCAAAAGACAAATAATCCAGTTAAGAAATGGGCAGAAGACATGAACAGACACTTTTCTAAAGAAGACATCCAGATGGCCAACAGACACATGGAAGGTGCTCAACATCACTCATCATCAGGGAAATCCAAATCAAAACCACAATGAGATACCACCTCACACCTGTCAGAATGGCTAAAATTAACAACAGAGGAAACAACAGATGTTCGCAAAGATGCTGAGAAGGGCGAATCCTCTTACACTGTTGGTGGGAAAGCAAACTGGTGCAGCTACTCTGGAGAACAGTATGGAGGTTCCTCAAAAAACTAAAAATAGAATTAGCAATTGCACTACGATCCATCAATTGTATTATGAGGTATTTACGTAAAGGATAAAATAGAGATTGGAAGTGGTGCATGCATCCCGATATTTATAACAACATTTTCAACATTTTCAGCAATAGCTAAACTATGGAGAGAGCCCAGATATCCATCGACTGATGAGTGGACAAAGAAGATGTGGTGTGTGTGTGTGTGTGTGTGTGTGTGTGTGTGTGTACAGACACCCAATGGAATATTGCAAAGATGTGGATGGAGTTAGAATATATTATCCTAAACAATATATGTCAGTCCGAGAACGACAAATGCCATATGATCTCACTCATATGTGGAATTTAAGAAAGAAAACAGATGAACATATGGGGAGGGGGAAAGGAAAAAGAAGAGAGAGGGAAACAAAATGTAAGAGACTCTTAATGATAGAGAACAAACTGAAGGTTGATGGAGGGATGTGGGTGGGGAATGGGCTAGATGGGTGATGGGTATTAGAGCGGGCACTTACTGTGATGAGTACTGGGTGTTGTATGTAAGTGATGAATCACTAAATTCTACTCTAGAAACCAATATCACACTGTATATTCACTAACTAATTTAAAAAAAATATGCATTAAAAGAAAAAAAAAGGTTCATACCCTGTGACCAAGTGGGATTGCACTGGGATACAAGGATGGTTCAATGTAAGAAAATCAATGTACTTCATCACATTAACTGAGGAATAAAAACCATGTGATCATCTCAATAGGTGCAGAAAAAGCATTAGGCAAAATTCAACACCCTTTCAAAATAAAAACACTCAACAAACTAGGAATAGAAGAAAATTATCTCATCATAATTAAGGCCATATATGAAGAGCCCACAGCTGACATCATATTCAATGATGAGAAACTGAAAGTCTTTCCTCTAAGATCAAGAAAAAGACAAGGATGCTCACTCTTTTTAAAAATTAAATTTAATTTAATAATTTTATTTAAAATCAATTATAGTGTATTATTGGTTTCAGAAGTAGAATTTAGTGATTCATTAGTTGCATATAACACCCAGTGCTCATTACATCACATGCTCTCCTTAATGACTATCACCCACTTACCCCATCCCCTTACCCCCTCCCCTCTATCAACCCTTAATTTGTTTTCTATGGTTAAGAGTCTTAAAGTTTATCTCTCTCTCTGATTTCATCTTATTTTATTTTTCCCTCCCTTCCTCTATGTTCATCCGTTCTGTTTCTTCAATTACACGAGTGAAATCATATAATTGTCTTTCTCTGATTGACTTACTTCACTTAGAATACCCTCTAGTTCCATCCACGTTGTTGCAAGTGGTAAGATTTCTTTTTTTTGATGACTAATATTCCATTGTATATATACCACATCTTTTTTATTCATTCATCTGTTGATGGACATCTGGGCTTTTTTCCATATTTTGGTTGTTGTGGACATCACTGCTATAAACATTGGAGTGCAGGTGCCCCTTTGAATCACTATGTTTGTATCCTTTGGATAAATACCTAGTAGTGCAATTGCTGGGTCATAGGGTAGCTCTATTTTTAACTTTTTGAGGAACCTCTATACTGTTTTCCAGAGCAGCTGTACCAGTTTGCATTCCCATCAACAGTGTAATAGGGTTCCCCTTTCTCAAAAGGGTGCTCACTCTTGCCACTTCTATTCAACATAGTTCTAGAAGTACTAGCCAGAGCAATTAGGCAAGACAGAGAAACAAAAGTCACCCAAATGGAAAGGAAGATGTAGAATTTACAGATAACATGAAATTATATGTAGAAAACAGAAAAGACTGCACAAAAAATTAACTATTAAATAAATTTGGCAAAGTATAGGATACAAAATCAACATACAAGAATCAATTGTAATTTTATACACTAACAATGAATAATCCAAAAAGGAAATAAGAAAGTTCTAATTATAATATTATCAGTTATTGTAATAGTTAATATGTTATTAATATGTTTGTTATATTTATACTATTTTATTTAAAATATAATATATCAATGTATTTAAATATATTTACAAGTAAATGTAAATATAAAATATTTATAATATTATCCACTATTTAAAATAGTATCAAAAAATACTTAGAAATAAACTTTTTTTTTTTAAAGATTTTATTTATTTAACAGAGAGAGAGGCAGCCAGTGAGAGAGGGAACACAAGCAGGGGGAGTGGGAAAGGAAGAAGCAGGCTCCCAGCAGAGGAGCCCGATGTGGGTCTCAAACCCAGACCGCTGAGATCATGCCCTGAGCCGAAGGCAGACACTTAACAACTGAGCCACCCAGGCACCCCAGAAATAAACTTAACCATGCTGGCAAAAGTTTCGTGCACTGAAAACTAAAACAAAATAGTGATGAAAGAAATGAAAGAAGATACAAATAAATGGAAAGATTTTTATTTTGTCATGGATTGGAGGACCTAATATTGTTAAATTATGCTACCTGGAGCGATCTATAATTTCAGTGAATCCCTATGAAAATCCCAATGGCGTTCTTTAAAGAAATAGAAAAAAAAGTTCCAAAATTTATATGAAATAAGAAAGGACCCTATATAACGAAAACATGTCGATAAAAAAGAAAGTATTAAGGCGGGCACGTGGTGATGAGCATTGGTGTTATACGCAACTAATGAAGTGTTGAACACTACATCCAAACTAATGATGTGTTGGCTAATTGAACATAAAAAAAAAAAGAACAAAGCTGGAGGTCTCATATTTTCTGACTTCAAAACATATTACAAGGCTACTGTAACCAAAACAGTATGATATTAGCATAGGTACATTCATATAGACCACTGGAACAGAATGAAGAATTCAGGAATAAACCTATGCATTTAAGGTCAAATGGTCTTTGACAAAGGTGCCAAAAGTGTAGTCTCTTCAACAAATGGTGTTGGAAGAACTGGATATTGACATACAAAAATTAGACCTTTTTATTTTTTACACTGTATACAAAAATCAACTCAAAAGACTTAAGTGTAAGACTTGAAACCATAAAACTAGTAGAAGAAAATATAGGGAAAAATCTTCATAACATTGGTTTGGTAATAATTTCTTGAATATGACACCAAAAGCAAAGACAACAAAAGCAAAGATCAACAAGTAAAACTAAATCAAACCAAAAAATCTTCTGCACAGCAAAGTAAAGAACCAAGAGAGGAAAAAGGCAGCCTATGGAATGGGAGAAAGTATTTGCAAACCATGTATCTGCTAAAGGATTAATATCCAAAATATATAAAGTACTCCTACAATTCAATAGCAAAAAAGCAAAAACAAAACAAAACAAAACCCAAAATGAAAACCTGATTAAAAAATGTGCAAAGGACTTGAATAGACAGTTCTCCAAAAAACATACAAATAGGCAAGTACATGAAAAGGCACTCAAATAACTAATCATCAGGAAAATGTGTATCAAAACCACAGTGAAATATTACCTCATATCTATTAGAATGGCTATTATCGAAAAGACAAGAGATAAGTGTTGGTGAGGATGTGTGGAAAAGGGAATCGTACTACATTATTGGTGGGAATGCAGATTGGTATAGCCATTATGGAAAACAATATAGAGCTTCCTAAAAAAACTAAAAATAGAACTACCATATTATCCAGCTCTCCCATTTCTGAGTGTTTATCCAAAATAATTGAAATCAAGATTTTGAAGAGATATTTACACCCCCATGTTCACTGCAGCAATATATACAGTAGTCAAAAGGTGGAAATGATCTAAATGTTCATTAATGAATGAATGAGTAAAGAAAATGTGGCATATACATACAGTGGAATATTTTTTAGTCATAAAAAGAAAGAAATCTTGCCATATGCTATAATATTGATGAGTCTTGAGGATATTGTGCTAAGTGAAATAAGCCAGTAACACAAGGACAAATACTGCATGATTTCCCTTATTTGATGTATCTAAAGGAGTCAGAGTCATAGAAACAGACAGCAGAATGGTGTTTTCAGGGACACGGGAGAGAAGGAAATGGACAGTTGCTGTTCAGTGGGTATTTACGAGTTTCAGTCATGCAAGATGAAAAGTTCTAGCGATCTGCTGTATATTGTGCTTATAGTTAACAACACTGCACTGTATGGTTAAAAATTTAAGAGAGTAGTTATTTTTTTTTACCACAATTCAGAAAAAAAGAGCAAATTGAACTTAATAATACATGAAAAAATGGTAATCATAATTGTGATTTATTCTAAGGAAGCATTGTTAGTTTAACATTTGAAAACCTCGGTCCTACTTTGACCAAATTAACCAAATCAAGGTAAAAAGCCTTGATTAACTCATTAGAAAACCAAAAAGATTTGATAAAATTGACATAGATTTATGAAAGAAAGTTTCAGTAAGCTAGAAATAGAAGAGAACTTTCTCAATCAATCTGAAAAGAACATCTGCAAAACATTTACATAAAATACTTAATAGATTTATAGAATACTTAGTAAAATGTTGAATAGTTTGTTTCTTAAAGTCTGAAATGAGACAAAGATAGCTATTATCACTACTTCTCTTCAAATTATACTGATAATCGTAATAAGTATAATAATGCAAAATAAAGAAGTTAACATTCATATAATATTCATATTTAGTGAATATTGAAAATATAGGTTAGAACAGCTGTTATTTGACATGGCTCATGTATATAGAAAATTCCAAAAGAATTCACTAAGAACATATTAGAATTAATAAGTGAGTTTGGCAGTTTTCCTGAATAAAAGATAAATATAACATAATTTGCATTTCTATATACTAGAAAAGATTTTTAAAATAATATAAAATATCAAATACCTAAAAATAAATACAATAAAAGATGTGGTAGACTTTCCCCCTGAACATACAAAACATTTTAAGAAAAGATTTTTAAAGACCATAATAAATGGAGTGATATACTGTGCTCAGACATCAGAAGAGTCTATATCATTAAGTTGTCAATTTCCCCTAAATTGATTTGTAAATTCAAAACGATATGGATCAAAATCCCAGCAGGTTGTTGTTTTTTTTTTTAAGTTTGCATGCTGATACAAAGTATGTAAAACAGCCAACAAAGTTGATCTGGAAGAAGAAAATAGTTGAAGGGTATATTGCCACACAGTAGTGTTCAACACAAAGCTTATCAAATTATCGAGGCAGTGTGATTTTGGTGTAAGGACAGAAAATAATTTGAACATTTCTGATAAATGTTTACATTGATGTAATTTAGACTCTGGTCTCCTGATCAAAATATAAGCTATTTAATTTTCCCAGAAAGTTTTGCCTTCTTGCTTTCCAGTCACTTCCCACCCCTTCCCCAGAGACAACCATTGCTATAATTTCTATGACCATAGGTTATTATTATTTTATCTTTGAACATCATATAAATGGAATGAAGCAGTGAGTACTACTTTTACTCCAAATAATATGAGAGTTTCATTCATGCTGTTGAGTGTCTCAGTTTTTGTTTTTTTTAAAGTAAACTCTACCCCCAACATGGGTCTTGAACTCACATGATTCAGAGTCCTGTGTGTCACCAGCTGAGCCAGCTAGGTGCCCCTCAGTTATTATTATAACTTTTTTTAAATTGCTGAGGTCTAGGAATAAAACATTTTGTGTTTTCATTATCATTTAGATAGGTATTTGGGTTCTTTCCAATTTGGGCCAATATGAATAAAGCTGCTATGTAAACTTATGTACAAGTCATTTCATAGGCATCTGTTTTTATTCTTCTTGTACAAATGCCTAGGAATTGCTAGGGCAGGGGTAAGGTGTGTGTTTTATAAAAAAACAAACAAACAAACTGCCAAATAGTTTTCAAAGTGGTTGTACCATTTTGCACTCCATCCACAAAATTTAAGAGTTTTATTTATCTTACATTCTTGCCAATGTTTGGTTTTGTCAGTCTTTTAAATAATTTTTTGAATATGTAATTCCTTATCTGTTGACTAATAGTGCTTAGTACCTTTTAATGTACCTATTGGCCTGGAAATTGGCCTCGAAATGACTTTGCTGAAAAGTCTTTTCAAGTTAATTGCCTTTTATTTTCCACTTGGTTGGTGTTTTTCTTATTGATTTTTAGGAGTGCTTTATATATATATATATATATATATATATATATATATATATATATATATATATATATATAACTATATATATATATATAGTTAGCTATATTACGAATTTTTTCTTCTAATCTTTGAATTGCCTATATATTTTAAAGTGCATTTTTAAATAATTTGTTAAGGATTTTATTTAACATATTAATAAAGTAACTGGTAAGAATTTTAACTGGTTCATGTGAGAATTTGAGTTATAAAGATTTATATTCTCTACTGAAAAAAATTGATTTGCCCTGTTATGAAGAGGGATCATTTTATTGCTAGGAATCCTTTGCATGCCTATCAGTTTTCTACAATTTAATCACTACCACTATAAAGTTATAAAATTGCCTAGTCGATCGAAAGTTAATGAAAGGTGCATGCCCCTATAGAATCAGATAATTAGAAAGTGCACAAAGCAATGCCTAGCATTCCACTGAAAGGATACCTAGGATACCGTTTTGTCTATTTCCAAGACTTGGGACTTTTTTTTTCCTGACAGTATTCCTCCCTCTCATCCCCAGTGACTATAAATAATCTCTAAAGCTTATTCTTGATCACACATGCGCACATACACACACACAAGTTTGGTCTCATTAGATTTGGTTTGATTTCTTACTTAGATATTCTAATAGTATTAATTATATGTGGCTCATTCAATTTTCTTGGCAAATCTACAGTCATACAGTATAGAGCAGCTACTAGATTTAGAGAATTTTCTTCTGCCTGATTTTTTTTTTTTTTTAAGTAGGCTCCACGGCTAATGTGGGGCTTGAACTCATGATCTTGAAGTCAAGAGTTGGCATGCTCTTCCAACTGAGCCAACCAGGCACCCCTTGCCTAAAATATTTATAAAGATTCTTGGATTGGAATTTTTAAATCTGTCATGATTTGCTTGTCTGTCTTGAGGCTAGATAGTCAAATCCAGGAAACTCCTTCCATCAGATTTCACCTGCAGTAGTTCTAGATTAAATTACTTCTGCGAGAAATTTTCAAATTTTGCTGTTTCCTGGTCTGCTAGGAAGTGACTTTTTTCCACCTAGTGATCCAGGTACAAACCAATTTTCTTGGAGGGGCTTTGTAGGTACTGACTACGCACCAAGTCAATACTTCCATCTTAACATTGGGTTTGTCATTCCTAACTAAAAGAAAATAATGCTAATAATATGACTTTGGTTGCACAATTGATTTGTATAATTATTTTCTGGTGAAATGACTTATTCTTATAGAACTTTTACAAATAGTATTTCTGTGAAGTGTAAGAAGAGTCAGTAAAAGTGTCTGCATTTTTGGGGGTCAGTGAAAATCAAAGGCCATTTAAATGTGTTTATTTTAGTTTTTAAAAAAATGTTTATTAAATTGGGAGTTAGGTATCTTAAGACGAAAGAGAAAACTTTATTCATATGTCCATAAAAATAAGACATTAAAATAGTACCAAAAATATACAAATAACCACATTTAAATTCCTCTATTCAATTTATTCATCTTTATAATATAAATTAATTCTTGTCCTTCCAATCTCAAGTCAGTAATCTGTGCTTTGACAGAAAAAGAGTTCTTGAGATCTGACTCAGTCCACCGTTATCTGAAAATAGTGTAAGTGATGTCAGCTTTGCAAGTCTGAATTCAGAGTATATTTTGAAGTATTGTAATGTATATACATATGAACATAATAGCATATGTATTATATATTACATAATTATTATGCAAGTTATAAATTATATATAATTGTATATGTGGTGTGTGTGTGTGTATGTATATATAATGATATTTTGACATCTTTAAAAAAAAAAAAACTTTCTGGCTGGGAGAGACCGCTCCTCCCTGGGCTAGCCAATTCTTAGAGACAGCAAAGGGCTCAACAGGGATCATGCTTTATGCAAACGGACCAATCCGGAATCATACCTCCTCTATCTGGCACATGTGCCCCAGGAGGCATTATTACTCTGCTTTAATCATCGCAGGGCCAGGTACCAGGCAGCTAGAGACCAACCTATAGACCAAAACCCACCAAAATTATTGATATTGACCAATCCCTAACTGTTCACTATGCACTGCCTTACCTTTCCCAAGGAAACCCCAGTGATGTCTCTGGCTTAATGCTTTTTCCCTTGCTCCTGTCTTCTGCCCCCTGACCAGAATGGTGTCTTTCTCATGTAGCCTGGTAGAAAGTGCTGCACTTCCTAACTTTAGGACTTGTAAATATAATAAACTTTTTTTTTTCTGAGCCTCTTTTCTGTCTCTTCTTGTGGCTGCACCTGACATAAAATAATACAGAAGAAGTATCAACAGTGCAGAGTACCTAGTACAGACCTTTCTGTGAGCTTCCATAGCTATAAAGCTCATAGATATGAACTTGTATCTTTCCTTGATGAAGATGCAAATTCTGGCCTGTAGTTTACAACAGTGCTACCAGGCTATTGCTAAAGTAAAGCAGAAATAACCTGAACTTAAAATGAATAAATGCGGGGGGGGGGGGGACTGGGTGGCTCAGTCGGCTAAGTGTCTGACTTTGGCTCAAGTCATGATCCTGGGGCTCTGGGATTCAGCCCCACGTAGGGCTCCCCACTCAGCTAGGAGTCTGCTTCTCCCTTTCCCTCTCTGCCCTTCCCCCCCTCATGTGCATACATGCACACTCTCTCAAATAAGTAAATAAAATCTTTTAAAAAAATGACTAAATGGTTGTAGTTAATTTATTGTATGAATCAATAATTAGAATGGTGACATGTAAAATTTTCTCTTCAGATCAACTTTAAGAAAATTGCATCTATAAATATTGAATCTTCTGATCCATGAACATGGTATATTTTGGTTTATTTAGGTTTTCCTTAAAATACTTGCAGCAGTATTTTGTAGTTACAGTAGAAATATTTGGCACTTAAAAAGTTTAGGTATTTAATATTTTTGATATTACCTTGACTTTCAGAGAAAACTGGAAGGTAGATAATTCTTTGAAATATATAAGAATTTTAGCAGCACCAAAGCTCATGAATAAAAAAAAATCATTCTACTGCTATTCATATACTTTAAATCTTCTTTAAGTGCCAGAAATGAACATATTTATCAAGTAGATCCAAACAGATGCATATAAACATAAAATTATGCTCAGTGATCAGTCTTCCAGTAATCAATCCTTTCTAGAAATCATCTAGTTATCCAGTAATTACCTATTTATTAACTCAATTTAATATTAGTCAAAGTTATTATGGTACTTAAAGATTTTGAAAATTATGGTCAAGTTGACACTGAAAAGCATACTTACTATTGGTAAAAAAAATTGTCAAAATTATGTTTAATTTAGTTGAACAAAAATTGGCAAACATTACTCTAAACATTAAGCATTAGCCTCACTTCTCTGAGAAATAGATTCCAAGATGGCATTGGTTATACAAGAGATTTGTTAGGGGATCCCTCTGTGAGGAAAAATGAGGAGGGAGCTGGAGGAGGCTGGAAAAGCACCTGATTACAATTCATGTCCAACCCCTGTGATGGATAGAAGGAAAGAAAGGTCTTAGGCTGCAGTGCAATCTTAGGAATGTTTTGACAAGGCCGACAGAGACTCTTCATGCCAAAGTATTTTGTTAGGAAAGCCCTAACTCTCACAGGAATTGGCCTCCTAAGCATCTTTATTGCACTGAGTCATTGGTTGGGAACAGCTAGGAAGAAACATGCCCTTGGTTATGAGGCAATCATATATTCCAAGTGTAGTAGCTGGAGCTGTCAGTCAATTGCAATCCCTATACTAGGAGATTTGAGAGGTGCTTTTTCATGCCTGCTACAGTCTATACCTGATATCACACAGATCCACTTCCCTCACCCTCCACTCTTACTTGTTAGATCTCAGTAGCTTACCTGGCAGTGTGACCCAAAGTTCCATTCACATCTGAACCTCTGATAATCATTTTCAGGCCAGGATTGCTATAAATATCCATTTTATAGCTACACTGGGCAGAAGAATACCAGTTGGCATCCAAGGGGATCACCTGTGTCCCATATATATTCTTTCCTCTCCCCATTGTTCAGAACCATTTTTACTCCTATTGCTTGGGTTAAATACCCTGGATGATACGGTAACTCCCCTTCTTGCCTGCTGGTCCCTGGACATGTGGGATACAAAGTGCATAGCAGCAGTTGTAACTTACAGATGGAACCCTTGCTCTGTACACCTGCAGGAGTATGTCCTTATATTATCAATTGATGCTTCATATATTTAGAGGTGTGTTATTAGGTTCATACATCTTTAGGACTTATTTTTTCTTGATAAGTGGACCTTTATTATTACAAAATGACCAACTTTTCTCTGGTAATACTTCTTGTATTGTTGTCCATTTAGTATGTTATTATGGCTACTTCAGTTTTCCTTTTATTATTGTTTGCTTTAGTGTCATTTCCCTTCTTTTTAATCTGTTTGTATCTATAAATTTAAAGCATGTCCTCGTAAGCAGCATTCAGTTTGTTCTTGGCATTTTAATCCAGTTTGACAATGTCTGACTATTAATTGGAATGTTTTGTCCATTTACATTTTACATCAATACGATTTTGGTATGAGTCTGCCATTATACTATTTATGTTCTATTTGTACCATCCATTCTTTGTTACCTCTACTTGAATTTCCTGCCTTTTATTTTTCAATAATTTTATTCCAGATATTGTGTTTAAAACAGTACACATCAAAGTAACAGATTGTTCATTATGTCATCCAGAGAGCAGAGTCCCTTTCTTCTGTATGCTGTTAGGATGAGGGCCTAGCCATTCAGGGTCCTTCACATATTCTGTTGAGTTAAGGATGGGCTACAGCTTTAATTAGCTTGAGTTCATTCCCCTTAAATCTCATAAATGTTTGAGCTGGGAGTGATTTGGATGCAGCTTCAAATATGTTGGTCAGTCTTTGGATTTTACACTTATAGGACCCAGCAATCCAGTCATCATGAGAACGTACAGGATTAGGTTTCCAGTCCCTCCTCTACTGAAGCTGCTCTGCAAAATTTTGGGGGTGGAGTTGGTGTGGAGAATTGTCAGGCTCAGCAACTTGTTTTGTGCTTGGGACAGTTCAGTCTGTTCTATCATTCAAGACGTGTTTGACCTCTCTCATTCCCATGCAATCTTTAGCATCTCTCTCCTTAGTCAGCTACACCTAGATCAGATAGCTGCTTCCAGATGTTGGGGATGCCAGTTCATTGGGTCTTCTTTGCAGCATCCATTCTTCTCTGTCACATGGAAAATTATGACTTTTCTTTTGTCTGGTTTTTCTGGTTGTTATCAATAGGACCAAGGTCTTTTTCATCCTGTACTTATAGAAGCAGAAATCTCCCTCCCCTTCTTGAAAGTTCAGCTATGCATTATATTGTATCCAGCATTTCTTGATGTTTGAGCCCGAGAATTTTTAGGTTTTTTAGTTCTTCACCTTCCTGAAATAGGAATGGAAACCATAGATTTATGTTTACATTATGACTATTAGAGGGATGACATATTAGTGATTTAAACCACTGATGTGCATTTGAATTATCTTTGGAGTCTATAAAAACATAGATACCTTGATCTTGTAATAGGTGATTCAGGTTCACTCAGTTTTGTGTAAACCCAAGAGAATATGTGTTTTCTAGAGTCTCCTCAAGATGATTTTGATGCAAATCATAGGTTTATGCGAATGGTACACTAGAAGACTTGTACCCTGAAAATCCATGATATTTATCTACTTTTTACCCCCAGTGGCCAGCACAGTGCCTGTGAGTGCTCAGTTTGTATTTGGTACATGTATTACTGCATTATGGTGACTTAGTTTTCCATGTAAACCAGATGTGAGATGATTTAGACATTTTAGACCTTATTTCAATGAATGAAACTGTAGCCATATTAGAAGACTGCATCAATGTACTACTTTTGAGAAGTTTATCAGTGTTCTCTTTGGTGCTTAACCTATTGGATGCTTTTCCTTATATATCTTATTTGACCTCACTGTAGAATTTGACACTATTCTTTTCCTAAAATAAAAAAGGAATCCCTTTGTTTTTGTTGGCACTGTAATTTTCTGGTTTCTCTGTAACTATTGACCTCTTAATTAGAATTTGTAATTCTTCTGGTTTCCTCTTTCAGAATCTGGAACTCCTAATCTTCTTTTTGAAACTCACCATAGTTACTTCAGTTATCTCAAGATGGGTAGAACAAAATTCTTATAGGGAAGGAATTCATTAGCAATTTGTGTGTGCGTGTACACTTGTATTCTCTATCAAGAGTAAACATTTACTAAGTTTTCTATACTGTGCTAGATGCTGGGAACACAAAGAACCGTAAGATACCATCTCTGCCCTTAAGGAGCTTATTAATCAAATAAGTAATGATATTATTATCATTGTGAAAGAATTCTTTTTTTTTTTTTTTTAAGATTTTATTTTACCTGAGAGAGAGAAGGAGAGAGCACAAGCAGGGGGAGCAACAGAGGGAGAGGGAGAAGCAGCCTCCCTACTGAGCAGGGAGCTGACACGGGGCTCAATCCCAGGACTCTGGGATCTGACCTGAGCTGAAGGCAGATGCTTAACTGACTGAGCCACCCAGGCATCCCATTTCTGAAAGTATTCTGAGAGTACTGCCCTAAGGTATAAAATACAGGTTCATTTCTCCCTGAAGTAAACTTTCTCCTCTTCCCCTTTTCTTTTTATTTTCTTGGAAATTTGCTTTAGGGACTTCACTCTCTTCAAGTATATATGTACATGAGAATATGTAATAGAAATAGAGGGCAAGTCAGGGGGAAGGGTAAAGAGGGAAGTAGGGTCCATATATACAATGGAATATTAGCCAGGAAAAAGAACAATGTCGCAACATTTGCAGCAACATGGACGGGACTGGAGAAGATAATGCTAAATGAAATAAGTCAAGCAGAGAAAGACAATTATCATATGGTTTCACTCATGTATGGAACATAAGAAATATGAAGATCGGTAGGAGAAGAAAGAGAAGAATGAAGGGGGGGTAAACAGAAGGGGGAATGAACCATGAGAGACTATGGACTCTGGGAAACAAACTGAGGGCTTCAGAGGGGAGGGAGGTGGGGGATTGGGATAGGCCGGTGATGGGTATTAAGGAGGGCACGTATTGCATGGTGCACTGGGTGTTATAGGCAAGTAATGAATCATGGAACATTACATCAAAAACTAGGGATGTACTGTATGGTACATAACTAATGTAACATAATAAAAAATTATTATATAAAAAAAGAGGGAAGTAAGGAGGGTTTCTTGGAATGTAACTCTTTGCTTCTTTACTTGTTTGCTATAAATAAACATAAGTGGAACCAAAATACATTATAGTATTTAAACTTTCCAAAGTGTTCTTAGAACTTCATCTGATTTTATTTTCATAACATTCCATATTACTGATCAAGAATCATATGCCTGTTAGACACCTCCGTCCTTCAGCTTTCAAAGCACATTTCATCTACATTATTACCTTGATCCTAGCAACAGTCCTTTGAGTCTGTTGCTCATAAAACATGGAGGAGCAGTAGAAGGAACTGTGTTTAAAAGGAAAAGAAAAAAAAAAAACCAGTTGAATTTGAATCTCTGCTCATCCACTTGCTGGCTGTGTGACTTCCACTTAACCTCCATGAGCCTATGTACCTGTTAAATATGAACAATAATTCCTACTGGTAGAGTTTGTGCCTGACCTCTTTCTAAATGTTGGTTCATTTTTTCCTTTCTCTGATTTACTTTTGTCCCTAGAGATCAATTCTTCCAAGTACAGTTTGTTTTTTCCTTCTTCATGGCAAAGCCAGTATTTTTAGGTCTCTAATTTATCTGTGGGATGGCTTGGCCCTGCACCTGAGAAGGTAAACATGAACGGCATCTGGCCGAGTACTAGACTGCTAGAACTGGATCCCTTTCTCTCAGACAAAACAAAGACCCAGGGAACATCTCATTCTGTGCAAAATTTATTGTTTAATAGCACATCAAAACAACCTAGATAGAATAATCTCTGGAAGACAGAAAAAAAAAGGAACCTGAAAGCTATTATGTGGCGTGTGTGTAGCTGCACAAATTCTAATCTGGTAAGAGTTCAAATGTAACAATTAATGTCACACCTCACTTCATTCAGATTACTCTAAAGCTTATCTGCCTCAGGCAATAATAATTGGGACTCAATAAAAGATGTTGGAGCAGATGGAGGTACTACAGTTTCCAATTAAACCCTTCTTTGTTAAACTTTGTATTCTTTCATGATTTATTGGACTGACTTCAGCTCTCCATCACCTACACAACTGCTGTTGGTGTTTAACACAACCCTGTAACTTTGGTTACTTTTTAGGGTAGAGAAAGGCTTTGTTTAAACAGGGAAACTCATTTTACCTTAATGAGTTAGTCGTAGAATAGATGGCATTTCCTTTTGTAGCTGGAACAAAAAGAGAAGGAGAAGAAAGGCATTGGATGTTTATTGAGCATTGGGAATGCCTGGTAGGCACTTCGAATAAATCTGCTCTGGGCAGCACTTTGTATGAATTGCTGTGTTTAATGCTCATAACCATACTATGAGGAAAAGGTGGTTTCTTACTTGCTCACCATTTAGTTGATGAGAAAACTGAAACTGTTGGAGGGGGAGCTTAATGAGTGAGCAGATATGAAAAACAGAAAGACCTTTTTTGCTGCTCTTAAAATCATAGTGGTACAGGAAAAGTAGAAGAGATTTTTAAAATGAGAATGTTAAGAATTATATGAATATAAACTTCTTGTTTTATTAAAAGAAAACTACCATATAAATGTATACGTGAATCCAAACAGTTAATCTTTAAAAAAATTCTAGGTGCTTCTTTTGCATGTGAATAGCATCACTGTGTGAAGCATGTTGCAAACATGCATGTAAGTATCACATGGCCAGACCCTGTGCCTAAATGTTGGTAGTTTAGTGGTGGAAAAAAAAAAGGGCTACGTTTCTGCTTTCATAGAAAAAAGTGAATACAGATGTTCATGTAATTTCAGTAAATCTTGACTCATTGTTCACTAAGAAAATGAGAGTTTTGTCTGCTTGACTAGTCTGAGATAACAAGGCAGAAAGGATCATTATTATGTGAAGTGCAAAAGAACTCTAAGAAGAAAATGGGAAAAAGGCAGGTCCTACCTCAATAAGTTCTACTCCTTGAACAGGAATATGAAATGAAGTAAAGTTCAGTGTCTCATTAAGAAGAACAGGGTCTAGGGGCGTCCGGGTGGCTCAGTTGGTTAAGCATCCAACTCTTTTTTTTTTTTTTAAAAGATTTTATTTATTAATTTGACAGAGAGAGTCAGCCTGCGAGAGAGGGAACACAAGCAAGGGGAGTGGGAGAGGAAGAAGCAGGCTCCCAGCGGAGGAGCCTGATGTGGGGCTCGATCCCATAACGCCAGGATCACGCCCTGAGCCGAAGGCAGAGGCTTAACGACTGCGCCACCCAGGTGCCCCTAAGCATCCAACTCTTGATTTCAGCTCAGATCATGATCTCAGGGTTGTGAGTTCGAGCACTGTGTTGGGTTCTGTGCTGGGCATGGAACCTGCTGAAGATTCTCTCTCTGCACCTCCCCTTCTCTCTTTCCTTCTCAAAAAAAAAAAAAAAAAAAAAAAAGAAGGGCGGATCTAAAAGTGGTTAGACTTCTCCAGAAAGTGGAATTTCTTTCTATGTAACTCTGTTCACTCCCAAGAAATTGATGTTTTTCTTGGACTTTTTAATGAGTAGTCTAGCTACCTAATTAATAACACTTGCTAACAATATATCTCTGTCTACCTTATGACCAGGAGACACTTCATTGTCTTAAAAACAGTATATTTGATATGTTACTCTACATACAAAGATTCAGTTGTGTGTTGCAACGTGAATTCTCTACATACCATAATTTGAATTAAGCCAGAAACAACTTTATCATTGATAGCTTAAATGTAGTGCTGATATCTTACTGTTTGTTTCCAAAATTTAAAAACAGTTGGTTATATTTTCAAGATATAGTGCAGATGCAAACTCAAAAGTAAACATGATATGAGATGAGAGTTTATAATAAAGTTTAGTATAGAAATTAATGGACAAAGTAACAAAAGCATATCAAAAGCAAGAAGGGAAAGAGTAATAAACGAAAAATAAAATTGGATTAGTTGGCATATTTGGGCAAAATATGAAGCAATATTTAAAACATTATGATACTGTCGAGTTCATCTAATGAATAAGATTGTTGGAAAGGCTCAGATTTCACAAAATTGATCAAAAGGTCAGAAAAATGAGCTATAAAGAAAACTTTAATTAGAAATATAACTAGGCCTAACCACTCATTACCACATGACTAATGACAGATTTGAATATAACATAGTCACATGATGCCCCAAAGAAAACTTCACAGTAAAATTATCAAATGCTTAGCCTGTAATGTAGCAGTTCTATCTCCTATATTAGCATTTAAAATTGGACTTGAAAAGAGAGATGAGAGCAGACTAGATAGCTTTTGGTAATAATTCTTTATGTGGTAAATGAAAAACTTTTGAAAGAAATGTAAGAAGATGAATGATTTTGAGATGATGGCAATGAGCTAGTCCTAGACTTAGGAAACTGGATTCTAATTCCAGTTCTTCATAGCATGCTGGATATGTCATAAAACATATGTGTGATTGTTCATTTGTATGCCGAGATTACATTTGATTTATTCATTTAATAAAGTAGTAAGAGGATAAACTAACATGCTTTTGGAAAAAGGGAAACTACAACTGCAAAATAAACTTTTTGCATATTGAAGTCAAATGATAAAATGGATCAAAGTCGATGGTTGCTATGATGCAGGAGGAAATTATTTCCGTCTTGACTCTAGAAAGTTAAGGAGACAGGGTGACCTGCTGTCACTTAGAGACCTGAAATTTTGATTTTTTAGGTTTTTGCAAAGTACCATGTGTTAATTCAGTGGCCTGAATTCTAATCTAGGGTATGGGAATGTAAAGATTCCAAAGGTACTTCTTAATATGCTACCTTGCCATCTTACATAATAGTTTCCAGACATGTTACCCCATCCCCCAATCTATTTGCAGAAATCCATGGAGTAAAGGCTAGAATCCAAACAAAATCTGTTGAAGAGGTGAAAATGTGAAGTGTTCTCTTAGTGCTGTTGAAAGAATCCATGAATTAGGAAAAGATTTCTTTCTGCAGTGCAACTCTCCTTTTGGAGATGACTTACAGATTTATTTTGGGGGGGTCATTAGGAAACAAACAACTTAACATGAACAATGAATGTTTTAGGAATATGAGAATTTAATATTATAAAAATATGTGAGTCTTGTGGGAGGTACCGTAATGGTAAATGTATGATAGAATTTATATTCTTAAAATGTGTGTACGTGCATTAAATGTGTATCCACATTTAATTTCCTATTGAGTTTTAGGAATATATCTACAATGGGGAAGGACTGAGAATGCTAGAAAGGGAAATCAAAGAGAAAGTGAGTTAACAGTCAGCATTTGATATAAATAGAAATTTACAGAAGACAATAATCTTGAAAGCCAGGCTTTGTTAAAACAAGATGATTTTCTAGGTTTTCTTTCTTTTTTTTTTTTTTCCAATCTCCTCAAGAGGTGAGTGAGGCTTACAAACTTGATTATAGATTTCCACTTTCAGGGGGTCCTTATCAAGCAGGGACAGAGGTGGGGGTAAATGGCTGCTTTTAAGCCTTGGTAGTTGATGGGGAGAGGAGAGCAGGAGAAAGGGCAGAGAGGAGGTTGAGTGGATCAGCAATAAGGGCTGTTATGATCTGCCTACATTTGAAAAAAGGAAGTTGACATTGGGTATATTCACATGGGTGTGAGGGGCCTGAGTTCGTCCAGGCTGGTCATGCTTCCCTGGGTGTACAGGATGGAAGTCTTCAAGCCTCATTGGGGAGTCTAGTGCTCAGACACTTCCAACGCAGCATGCGGGGGTTATGCATGTCCTTGTCATAAGGCAGCAAGAGAGATGGTTTGCAGGGCATTCTGGGATCCCAGTGAAGTGATGAAAAGATGTTGCAATGGCAGGGGTCTGAGGTTAAGACAAAGTGGCCGCCATAGGTGAGGACCTTGAAAATGGTGCTATACGTTCTAGTAGAGGTGCCAGCATATCACCCTAAAAGCCTGGTGCAGTCAGCTCTACATCGGCAGTCACTAGCCTGAGGAGCAGACTGGTCCATATATTCTGCTCAACGATTATAGAGACCCAGGGAATACCTCATGGATCTGAGGAACAGTCCATCTCCTCAGTGTTCTCTCACCCATGTCTGTGAGGACAAGGTCAGCTTTCCTTACACATCCTTATAAACTTGAGAAGAGTAAGGAGTGAAATCTAAAAAAGTAAGCATCTACCTAAAACGACTGAAAAATGTGAAAAAAGTTAAAAAAAAAAAAAGCCCCAATAGGGAGTTTAACTTTGAAAAGACTGAATAAGGATTGTTGAAACCAGAAGAGGCAGAAATATTTTAACTGTCTAGTTGAAAAATTCTACCCAGTATAGTTAGTTGTTGTAAAAAAGATAAATGCAGTTTTAGAGATTGAAGAACCTATTTCATTTGTGTAGCTGAATCACATTGTAAGGAAAGGTTGCCATCTCTGCCATTACTATGAACTCATAAGGTTTGGAAAAGTAATAGTTGGAGAAGTAAAATGTTGGCATTTCTCTTCCACTCTTAGGGGGAAATGATAATAATAATCAACTAGCACAACCTGGAGATTAGGAAAAAAATTTGAATTGAGAAGAATTAATAAGACTTTACTATTGCTTCAGTGAACTAGCCCTCAGACTTCCCAACTTTGATGTAGTAGAATCAGAATTGAAATAGGAAGTTCTGTTTTGATGAATTCATTATTTACATGGGTCACCTCCAGTAAGTCAGTCCATTTCTCTGAACCTTAGTTTTTCACCCATAAAATAGGTGGCACCTCAGGGAGTCCTATGACTCTCCCAGATGAGTGTGCACATGACTTGTAGTTTGGGGCTGGGCCCCATGTGGCCTGCTGCCTGTGCTGTGCATGAAGTGTTGCTGGGAAATGGCCTTGCCCATTTGTTTACTCCCTTCTCCATGCTGCCTCACGCTGCAAAGGTAGAGTTGAAAGTTGTGGCAGAGTCTGGAAATATTTACTTCATGGACCCTTGCAGGGAAAAACTTGCCAACCCTGGTGTAGAGTGTCATAAGCCGTACAATGAGCAGGTGCTGTGGTTTATCTTACATTATGACCCCATTTGCTGAGTTCCTACTCAGATAGTTGTATTTTGGTAAGCAGTTATTGTTTTTTGAAAACTGCCTACATTCTGGAGACTATTCTTAAATCCAAAAGCATGTTTCTCATTGTAAATTAACCAGTTGGCATCAGGTTGATAAAGCAACCTATTCAGAATTTGGTTATGTTTTCTTCCTTTGCCAAGACCTGATCCCTCTGACTGAGTTGATAAAATTAAACTTCTGAATCTACAGTCTAAGGACCACCTGTTCCTCTGAAGCCATAGTGAGCCATTCCCCACCCTCGGGTGTCATTAGGATCAAGGAGCCTGGTGCTTCACTCAGCTTTACACTTCCCACAGCATTGTCAGCCACACTCTTTAGTTCCTTATGTGAACATGAAATCAAAAGATAAACCACTTTCAAGAAAAACACAGCGTATCTATTTTGATACTTTCCCTTTGTCTTTTCTCCAGTGTCTGTCCTCACATGGACCGTCACCTGCTGCAGGGTGAAATCTAGTGAGAACAACAGACGGCTCTTCTGTAAAAGGGAACCTTAGGCAGATTTGGCAAGAGGCTAGAATTATGAATAAATAATCATTTAAAATGTTAGTTCATTATTAAATGAAGCCTGATTTAAAAAAATTCAGTAACAGGACATCCAGCCATGGGAATGTAACATACTTGGACTAATTATGTCACTCTTTAGGTAAGAAGTTAGTTGTTAACAGCTAACCACCTGCCATGTGTTAAAAAGTAAGAGGCTTTAGGTTCTTTTCTGCAAATAGAACGTTTTTGAAATGGAGATGCTGTAATTTTGCCAAGTGCTGATGAAACCCCAAAAGGTAATTATGTCAGCTTGAGAAGACTATGATAGTGAAAATAAGATAAAAAAAAAAAAGAATTGTGGGTTTTCAGCCATAATCAGCAGACAATTTTAATTTTGGAAGTGAATGCCATTGTGTTTGGGCATAGTTTAAATCTTTTCCCCCCTACCAACTGTTACTCTCATCTGCCTGAAAAACTTCCAGGTTTCTTTCTCCCTCTTTCCCTATTTTCTTTCTTTAAAAAAAAAGGAAAAACCAAAAAACAACAACAGAAACTCCTCTCTGGACTCTCTTGTGCTTTTCACCCCACCTACAGCCACAAATACTTTCAACACAGAATTGTATAGAAGTCTGTGCTCTTTCAACGGTAACAGGAAAACAAAGTGTCTTCTTAGTGTATCACTATTGCTTCTTTACTCACAGAGAAAGTACTCAACAGCCCATTCAAGTTCAGTGCAAAGAATTTGTCCGCCAGATATCCTCCCACCAGTGTGCAGAGCTCTGTGACGAAAACATGCATTGCAGCCTGAGCCCAGAAAGAGAGCTGAAACAGTAGGAGCAATGCGGACAGGAGAGACTGGGAGTGGGAAAGGGAACAGACAGGGCAAGCTTGAGGAACATGGTAGGAGAGAAGAACTGGCATCGAGGGCTCCCCTCCTTCTTGGTTCCCAGAGGGCTCTGTGCCAGGTGCCCCAAGACAGCCTTCTCAGCAGTGCTGGATTCTAAAAATCTTCCGCATCGAAGATTGGCCTGTGCTCTAATTGGAATGATTAAATTCAGTGGTGGGAACCTTTGGCGTTGTAAGATGGCCTGGCAAGTAGGGAGAAAAATCAGTCCATAAAAAACACAGAATAAAAATGAGTCTTTTCACAGAATTCATTTTTTTTAGAAAAGAGTTTGTTTTTTTATTTGAGAGAGAAAGAGAGAGAGGGAGGGCACAATGGGGGGGGCAAAGGGGAAGGGAGGAGCAGACTCTCTGCTGAGCAGGGAGCCCCATGACATAGGGCTGTATCCCAGGCCCCCTGGGATCATGACCTGAGCTGAAAGCAGAGGCTTAACCGACTAAGCCACCCAGGTGCCCCCACAGAATTCATTTTTGAATACTGACTATTTGCTGATCATTTTATCAGTAAAAAATGAACCACGGTCCCTCAGCTCTTGGCAAATTTGACCCCAGTAGTTGTTAGTGAACACAGTATTTCTGGGAGCTGTCTTGTGTTTGTCCATACTCCAGGCCAGCAAAACATAAAACATCTGGCGATTTGAAATGTGTATTAAAACAAAGGAATATAATTTTTTGTAGTATAACAAAGCATGCCAGAGCATAGAGAGATCAAGGTATTTCTTTTGGAAGCATCAATTAAAGGTAATTTAGAAACTGTAGGTTTATCAAGGTACAGTAACTGTTTTTACTATTGTCCAACCCATTTCAGGAAGTCAGATTTGATGTGATGTAAAATTTTACTCATTTCAGCTGTCAGTCTTATCTCACAGATTCCCAGTGAGGTCAAGATTAGAAGTATGAAATAGTTTTTCAGCCACCTCATACATCTAACAGAGGCCTATTATGGGTGATTTACTCTTCTAGGTGGTATACTGAGGACACCTTGTGAAGAAGGTATTATTCCACGTGTGTTTTGGGCTGAATTGTCCCTCCTTCCTCCCAGATCCATATATTGAAGTCCAAACTCCAGAACCTCAGGATGAGACTGTATTTGGAAACAGGGCTTTCATGAGGCAGTTTATCTGAAATGGGACCATTAGAGTGGGCCCTAATTCAATCTGACTGGTAGCCTTCTAAGAGTGAGTTTGGATGCACAGAGAGATGTCAGGGATGTGCACAGAGCAAAGGCCATATGAGGACACAGCCAGAAAGCAGCCATGTGTAAGCCAAGGAGATAGCCCCAGGAGAACAAACCTGTCAACACCTTGATCTTAGACTTCCAGCCTTCAGAACTGTGAGAAAACACATTCTGTTGCTTAACCCACTCAGTCTGTGGCATTTTGTTATGGAAGTCTGAGAAAACTAATAGGATGTGTCACAAACAGGCTTTATACAGGATAATTTATTCAAATACTATTGTTTAACTCAGCATCGTAACTATAGATAATCTCATATCGTGTTGCAGATGGGGCATTAGAAAGAAGCCCAAACCATGAGCATGGAATATTTTTCCATCTTTTTGTGTCTTCTTCAATGTCTTTCAAGAGTGATTTATAGTTTCTAGAATATAGATCCTTTATGTCTCTGGTTAAGTTAATTCCAAGGTAACGTATGGTTTTTGGTGCTATTGTAAATGGGATGGATTCCCTAATTTCTCTTTCTTCAGTCTCATTATTCGTGTATAGAAATGCAACTGATTTCTGAGCATTGATTTTGTATCCTGCCACATTACTGAATTGCTCTATAACTTCTAATGGTTTGGGCGTGGATTCTTTTGGGTTTTCCATATAGAGTACCATGTCATCTGCGAAGAGAGACATTTTGACTTCTTCTTTGCCGATTTGGATACCTTTTATCCCTTTTTGTTGTCTGATTGCTGTTGCAAGGACTTCTAGTACTATGTTGAGTAATAGTGGTGAGAGTGGGCATCCTTGTCGTGTTCCTGATCTTAAGGGAAAGGCTTCCAGCTTTTCCCCATTGATAATGATATTTGCTGTAGGCTTTTCATAGATGGTTTTTATGAGATTGAGGAATGTACCCTCTATCCCTGCACTTTGAAGGGTTTTAATCAGGAAAGGATGCTGTGTTTTGTCAAATGCTTTTTCTGCATCTATTGAGAGAATCATATGATGTTTGAATTTTTCTTTCTGGATAAAATCTAAAACACTGATAGATTTGTGAATGTTGAACCACCCTGGCATCCCAGGTATGAATCCCACTTGGTCATGATGGATAATCCTTTTAATGTACTGTTGGATTCTATTAGCCAGGATCTTGTTGAGGATTTTGGCGTCCATATTCATTAGGGAAATCGGTCTGTAATTCTCCTTTTTGATGGGATCTTTGCCTGGTTTGGGGATCAAGGTAATATTGGCCTCATAGAATGAGTTTGGTAGCTTTCCTTCGGTTTCTATTTTTTGAAATAGCTTTAGGAGAATAGGTATTATTTCTTCTTTGAATGTTTGGTAGAATTCCCCAGGAAAACCGTCTGGGCCTGGAGTTTTGTTATTTGGAAGGTTGTTTATCACTGACTCAATCTCTTCATAATTAATTGGCCTGTTTAAAAAATCAATTTCTTCCTGTTTCAGTCTCGGTAGTTTATAGGTTTCCAGAAAGGCCTCCATCTCTTCCAGATTGCTTAATTTATTGGCATAAAGCTGTTGATAAAAGTTTCTAATAATTCATTGGTGTTGGTTGTGACTTCTCCTTTTTCATTCATAATTTTATTAATTTGGGTCCTTTATTCTTTTGGATAAGTCTTGCCAGTGGTCTGTCAATTTTATTAATTCTCTGAAAGAACCAGCTTCTAGTTCTGTTGATCTGCTCTACTGTACTCCTGGTTTCTAATTCATTGATTTCTGCTCTAATCTTGGTCAACTGCTTCCTCGTGAGTGGCCTGTCCCTCTGTTGCTGTTCCAGCTTCTTGAGGTGAGAATATAAAAACTGCATTTTAGATTTTTCTATTCTTTTGAGTGAGGCTTGGATGGCTATGTATTTCCCCCTTAGGACTGCCTTTGCAGTATCCCATAGGTTTTGGACTGTTGTGTTTTCATTCTCGTTGGTCTCCATAAATTGTTTAAATTGATTTTTTATTTCCTGGTTTATCGAATCATTCCTGAGCAGGAAGGTTCTTAGTCTCCAGGTGTTTTGAGTTTCTTCCAAATTTTTCCTTGTGGTTGAGTTCCAATTTCAAAGCGTTGTGGTCTGAAAATATGCAGGGAATAATTTCAATCTTTTGGTATTGGTTGAGACCTGTTTTGTGACCCAGAACATGGTCTATTCTTGAGAATGTTCCATGGGCATTAGAATAGAATGAGTATTGGTTCTGGGGTGTAGTGTTCTATATATATCTATGAGGTCCAACTCATCGAGTATGGCATTCAAAGCCTTTGTTTCTTTGTCGATGTTTCGGAAGAATTAACATACTTAAAATGTCCATGCTACCCAGAGCAATCTACACTTTCAGTGCTATCCCGATCAAAATACCGATGACATTTTTCAAAGAACTGGAACAAATAGTCCTTAAATTTGTATGGAACCAGAAAAGGCCCCGAATCGCCAAGGAACTGTTGAAAAGGAAAAACAAAGCTGGGGGCATCACAATGCCGGATTTTGAGCTGTACTACAAAGCTGTGATCACAAAGACAGCATGGTACTGGCACAAAAACAGACACATAGACCAATGGAACAGAATAGAGAGCCCAGAAATGGACCCTCGGCTCTTTGGGCAACTAATCTTTGATAAAGCAGGAAAAAACATCTGGTGGAAAAAAGACAGTCTCTTCAATAAATGGTGCTGGGAAAATTGGACAGCTACGTGCAAAAGAATGAAACTTGAACACTCACTCACACCATACACAAAGATAAACTCCAAATGGACGAAATACCTCGATGTGAGACAGGAATCCGTCAAAATCCTAGAGGAGAACATTGGCAGCAACCTCTACGACATCAGCCAAAGCAACCTTTTTCATGACACATCTCCAAAGGCAAGAGAAACAAAAGATAAAATGAACTTGTGGGACTTCATCAACATTAAAAGTTTCTGCACAGCCAAGGAAACAGTCAAAAAAACTAAGAGGCAACCCAAGGAATGGGAGAAGATATTTGCAAATGATGCTACAGATAAAAGACTGGTATCCAAGATCTACAAAGAACTTCTCAAACTCAATACACGAGAAACAAATAAACAAATCAAAAAATGGGCAGAAGATATGAACAGACACTTTTCTAATGATGACATACAAATGGCTAACAGACACATGAAAAAATGTTCAAAATCATTAGCCATCAGGGAAATTCAAATCAAAACCACACTGAGATACCACCTTACGCCAGTTAGAATGGCAAAAATTGACAAGGCAAGAAACAACAATTGCTGGAGAGGATGTGGAGAAAGGGGATCCCTCCTACATTGTTGGTGGGAATGCAAGTTGGTACAGCCACTCTGGAAAACAGTGTGGAGGTCCCTTAAAAAGTTAAAAATTGAGTTACCCTATGACCCAGCCATTGCACTACTGGGTATTTACCCCAAAGATACAGACGTAGTGAAGAGAAGGGCCATATGCACCCCAATGTTCATAGCAGCAATGTCCACAATAGCTAAATCGTGGAAGGAACCAAGATGCCCTTCAACAGAGGACTGGATTAAGAAGTTGTGGTCCATATATACAATGGAATATTACTCAGCTATCAGAAAGAATGAGTTCTCAACATTTGCTGCAACATGGACGGCACTGGAGGAGATAATGCTGAGTGAAATAAGTCAAGCAGAGAAAGACAATTATCATATGATTTCTCTCATCTATGGAACATAAGAACTAGGAAGATCGGTAGGGGAAGAAAGAGATAAGGGGGGGTAATCAGAAGGGGGAATGAAGCATGAGAGACTATGGACTCTGAGAAATAAACTGAGGGCTTCAGAGGGGAGGGGAGTGGGGGAATGGAATAGACTGGTGATGGGTAGTAAGGAGGGCATGTGTTGCATGGTGCACTGGGTGTTATATGCAACTAATGAATCATCGAACTTAACATCAGAAACCAGGGATGTACTGTATGGTGACTAACATAATATAATAAAAAAAATTAAAAAAAAAAAAAAAAAGAAAGAAAGAAGCCCAAAGTATCCTAGACTAATGCTGGGTACATCTGAAGGTTCTTTTCGCTGACGTTGTATCAATGAAAGATGCCAGAGAGAAAGAAGAGAGCATCTACTGTAATAAACTTAGTAGGGCAGATCATGTGACATGATTAGTCTTCAGTTGTTTGGCCTGCAGCAGGAGAAAAATGTGACAGGAACAGGCAGTGCCAGGACTAGGGAAACCTGCTCAGCTACAGGGTTCTCCTACAAGGATGGTGGCAGGAATCTAACTCAGGAACCAAGGGGATGGAGCAAATTTGTTCTCCATCTGGGCTTGAATTGCTATCCTGAGATTCAGATCAGGTGGTGGGGGCCTGTGGCCCGAGTTTCTCCACAGAAGTGCTACTTGGAGACATGTGGACGGGAATCATGTGGCTTCCGGAGTGGGGGAGTCCATCTGGGTTAAGGCGGGATTCTAGCCAGCTGTTGGCAGAAGGGACAGAGGGTCCAACTTCTAGGGGAAACGGGCTTGTTTTAAAATGATGTTGTGATTGTTCAGGCCAAAGAGCCAGATCCAGTCCTTTTTTTATTTTTATTTTTATTTTTATTTTTTTTTTATAAAGATTTTATTTATTTATGTGACAGAGAGACAGCCAGCGAGAGAGGGAACACAGCAGGGGGAGTGGGAGAGGAAGAAGCAGGCTCATAGCGGAAGAGCCTGATGTGGGACTCGATCCCGGATCGCCAGGATCACGCCCTGAGCCGAAGGCAGACGCTTTAACGACTGCGCTACCCAGGCGCCCCGAGTCCTTTTTTTAAAAAATATTTTTTAAATTTATATTTTACAGAGACAGCAAGAAAGGGAACACAAGCAAGGGGAGTGTGAGAGGGAGAAGCAGGCTTCCCTCCGAGCAGGGAGCCCGATGCAGGGCTCAATCCCAGGACCCTGGGATCATGACCTTAGCTGAAGGCAGACGCTTAATGGCTGAGCCACCCAGGCGCCCTGCTAGATTCAGTCCTAACAGAAAACTGGGGTGTAAGTCAGGGCTTGAGACAGTTCCCCCATTCCCATGGAAAGGACTTTGAAGGTTGGGGTGGAGAAAGAAATAAGTTCAGTAGGCAAAAAAGCATTTTGGAACTCAGACCTGTTACAGGGCTGAGAGTTATTCCAGACCCTAATTCAAAATTATACAGTCGAGTTTGTTCATTTGGTTCAGGCATGGAGAGGGCAGTGTGAGAAGCAATAGAGATGATAAGAAATGACATCCATGGTGAAATCATAAGAAATGTTTTGAATGGTGCTGACAATTCAAAAGATCCTGGAAGCAAAAGCAAAGGAGGTAATTTTCTGGAGGGCAAGTAAAACAGTTCGGGGCTGATTACTTCAGTCTTTAATTTATTAATTTATTCTTCAAAAAGTTAGCAGTGTTCTACTGCCCTGAAGAATAGACGGCTCAACATTACTTGCTTCAATTTCATAGGAAGAATGCAAACGACCAAAAAGCAAGCTAATCATCTCCTTTATATAGAAAGCGAGTATCTGAGTATGTGTCTGGATCTATACTCCTTACTCTCTGTATCCCATATCAGCAGCAGCTATGGCGTGTAGGGTTGATGGATGTTGTGGTGATAATTGTAAGTAATTAAAAAATGTGAAAATTGGCTATATTTTACTTAAGAAGGCAAAGAAGAACATATGCCAATGAATGTGTTGCTTCAAGAGGCTATGTTAACGTTGTAAATATTTTTGAAAATTTAGTCTATACAAATTTTAATCTTTAAATCTGTTATATAGTATCGGCTCTCATTCATGTTTTGCAACTGTGAAATTCTATGTGGTAACTCAATTACAGCAACGTTTCCGAAGAGGTACAAAAATAAATTATTTAACAGCTGTAACATGTTTTCATTCATAATATATATGTGGGTATGAATATTTATACCCAGATATATCCATTGTATGATTATACTGAGTGAAATGGGTTTTGTGCACATCATGATAATTATCGTTAGTGGATGCTTACTAGTTGTCAGACACTGTGCTAAATGATTTTACAAACATTAACTCTTTACTCAGAAAAATTCTAGGGAGCAAATACTGAGTGTCCTAGGGGAGGAAACGGAGAGTGAGGGCTCTAAAGCTAACAAGGGGTGAAACTGCCTCATGCCCTGGAATTGGAAGTGGCGGAACTGGAATTCAGAGCAGAGCCTCTCTGCCCGGATACTCCTGACCTCCATGCTGAATTCCTCACACGCCTTCATTTACTCGAGTGTTCACGAATGAAGCCACAGTTGTAGTCAATGGACACGCCAGCCAGTTGGCTTTGCATCTATGAAGGAATGCTGCTTTATTGTCACCATTGTTGACACTGCTTGAAACATCTGTGCCTCTAGTTTCAGTGTGGTTGGGCAAGACTGAGGAGTTATTTCAATATAAAATTTGCAGATGAATAACTTTAAATTCCACATTTTGATGCTATGGTTTGTAACACAAAGGACAGTAGTTTACTAAATTTTTAAACACTTTTAAATTTTATCTAATTCAGCAGCACACAGCATGATGGAAAGAAGAGCATGTCATTATAGACAATGCCACTTACTTCTCTCTACCTCACTTTGCCCATCTGTAAAATAAGGGATTAGGTATTTTTTTTCAGGTTCCTTTTATTCTTAAAACTAAATTCTAAGCATTTAATCCATTTCTGGTTAAATTATATTCATTATAAATGTAAGTTAGAAATACAAATTCACTGAGCGGTTTTATTTCCCTGGATGAGTGTAAAGGTGCGGGCACGCATGCACACGCATACACACACACACACACGTTTATTTATTACGTAAGATAATTTGTGTAGTAATCCAGCATAGCATGTGATATGCTATACATTTTATAGAAAAAAACATACTGAGACTCAAAAGTCATGTAACTTTCCAAAGATCTCAATCACAAGATATGAGCTTGGTTTCTAAAAACAGGTTTATCAAACTCCAAAGCCAGTGCACTTCTAATGACTCATTTTCAGTTTATCTGGAAAAGTAACTTGTTTAGAACACAGTGTATTAGTTAGGTCAGGTAAGTATACACTGTGTAACAAATTGGGACATGAGATAACAGTGACTTAATATGGCAGCAGGTCTTAAATGGTTTCAGGAGAAGAGAGTCGGCAGGGGACATATACCCAGCCTTCTTCAGACTACAGTTTACACTGATCAATTCTGTTCACATTCCCACTAGGCAGACTAATCACACGGCCCTGACCCAATGGCAAGGGCAATTTGGAAATGTGGTCTTCTATTTTCAGAAGGAGAAAAATTAAATGCAATTTCATAAACCCATAACACGCATTCTGCCTACACTGTTCCACCACAGATCATGGTGCAGATAACCTGCTACATTGTCTTTTATTATTGTGCTCATAGATAAAAAGAGGATAACACAGAGCTTTGTTACGTCTTCTGGATAGTAGTATTCTTTATTTGGAAATCTACAGAAAACTGGAGAAGAGTAGGACAGCAGAGCCTTCCTCTTGATACAGGAGTTCCACACTTTAATATGTTCCTGTGTTCACCATTTCACCTCCAGTATCTCTTGCAGATTACAGGTTTCTGTATTTGTTGCATGGATATTGGAATGTGGCCGTAGTGACAGTGGATGATTAGTGGGTGAATTTGCTAATATTTTACACTTAGTCGAGGAGCCTCTTAATGAAAGTAAATATTTAGAAAGACACTATGGAAATTTTGAAACATTTTAACAGTAAAAGTTTTATGGTAAACTACCTTCTCTCAATCTCAATTTATTTATATTAAAAAAGAAAGGCAGACTTTTTCCCTAACGATTTAAGCTATTTCTGACCAAGGCCTGACCTTTTTGCTGAAACAGAATTCACAAATGTAGATAAACTCAGGCAACGATGCCCAGAGCCCTTTAGAAGCGAAGGCTTTAGCAGGAGCACTTCTAGTCTTTGTATATCCTTGACTCAAGTGCCCTTTGCTGCTTGCCCAGGAGCTTGGAGAGACCAAGCTGGCATTTTAGTGATGCAGCATGACCTAGACCTCTGATTCTCAACCTTTCCAAGTATAAGATTCCCTTTTAAATGTCAAACTTTTCAGAATCCCAAAAGACACTAGTTTTTTTTTTTTTTTTAAATCAGTTGCTAAGAAACTACAAAACAAGGAAGGAACTACAAAATAATGAGGAACTAACAGAACAATGACAACTTCATTGAATTCAACAATAATTTTAAATGAATTTGTGTTTCATTAATTACAACTACATATATCTAAAAAAATAGTCAAATAAATACAAGCAGAATTTAGTCAGTCAACTATATTTGGTGCACTATGGACTTGAAGATGCTTTGCAGTAACTGAGGACCACAGGTTGGGGAACTTTGAATTTGGTTGAAGCATGGGTCCCCATGTTGCCAAATGCAGTGCTGGACTTCATGATAGCACTTTCTGTTGCATGTATATATTTGACATTTACAGGTACTTTGAATAGTTTTAATTATTTAAAAGGGAACACCTGATTATGAATATTTCACATTTAAGTAGGATGTGTAGAGTGTATATGTGTATTTGTGTGTTTGAATATTTATCCATTCATTTGCTGTTCTCAGCATTAGAAAATGGTGACAGTTAATAATAAAAGCTAACATTTATATGGCAGTTATCCATTAGATGTATTTTGTTATTGTGTATTTTTAAATGTATTAATCTGATTATTAACTCTGAGACATAGAGAATTTAAGCAATGTGCCCAAGGCTATAATTCTAGTGTTTAGCCTTCAATTCTATGCTCTTAATCATTTTGCTGCATTACTTCTCAAACAGTTATTTTCCTCTGTCTCATGGCTTTACATCCATTAGGTGAAAAAGAAAATAAACATGTAAAAAATAAAGAAACTATATAAATTAATGCACAGACAAGTTCTGTGATAAAAGTGAGTGCTGGGCACCTAAATTTTACAGGAGTGTTTGGGAAGGCCCCATAGAAGAAATGATAGTGGAGTATTTAAATAAGGATATGTTCAACTTCTCCCTTCTCAACCAGACTATCACCACCAAAGCCTCTCTATAGGGTGCCAGCTGCAAACACAGTGCTCATGAAGTCATAATTTATAGCATCTATAGAATTATCAAGATTGCTAGCCCAGATATATCTTTCCAACATAGTTTCATTACACATCTGTCACTTTGTATACATAGGTAATCTCTGGGCTGATCAACACTGCCAGAGAGATCCTATATTAAAAATTCTAGGGAATTATTTTTAGGTTGTGATTTTATTGCAAAGTTACATTATACTGGATCATTTGTCATCCTTTTGTTTCCATGCACCACATCTTGCAAGAACTCTGAGCATAAGTTATGCCAAGAAGTTGAATTGAAAGAAAATAATATCTACCAAATTTAAGTCAGCAGGATATCAAGGTGACTCACCATCTCAGCCATGCTACCAAACTCCTTATATTTTGAATTGCTTTCACTGTGTTCCAGCAATTGGAGGTTTGACAGTGAGGTCATGGGTATAAGGACCATTTCAGAGGTGGGTTCCATCTCATCTGCACTATTGCTGTTGATTCTTATATCCTCGTTGTTTTGACCCAGGAGGTCTGCTTTCCACATTTGTATGACCTGTTGGTAGATTGTTAATCTAGACGCACTTGTAGCTGTATGCTATTTGCTCACATTTGTTCTGAAATACATAGGTTATACACACACCCTTCTCACCTTTGTGGAGAGGGTAAAGCCTCTCTTCCCTTCTCTAAGTAACTGTCCCCATTATTCATCTCCTCACATACAAATCTCTGTATCTCTGCTTTTTTTTTTTTTTTTAAGAGACTGAAGACTATTCTTTTTAAAGAGTCCTCTTTCCAGTTTATCTCTTCGGCTTCCCTGATTCCTCTTAAATTTCCTGTGTGAGTCAGTATCTGTTTGGGGAGACCTAGCATGATTAAGCTGTCAGCTTACTCAGGTTCGTAATTTCAGGAATTTCTCATATATTTCCTTGGAACATGTTATGGGCATTGATTCAGTGCATTTCTCTAAGTTCTGAAATAGAGTTCAAAGAGAATTGGTGCAATCTCATTACCTTCATGAAGTTTTCTCCTGATAGCTTAACAATCAATATTCAATATTAGCCTATTTCTCCCTTTCTATATTGATTTTTTCCCCCAGGAAGTATTTATTGCACACCTGTTCTATGACCAGCACTTTGTTAACTGCTATGAATATAGTTTTGAAAAATTCTCAGTCCTTTGTGCTCAAGATAATTTTTACAAAATGAGGGAATTAATGTAAAAATTGTGTGTGAATATGCAACATGTACATGTAATAAATAATAATAAAAATAATAATAGTGATTTTTTGAATGTTTATGATGTGCCATAACCACTCCAAGTTTTTTAACTTCCACTTGTAATATGAATTTAAATTTCCTCCATGTCTTTTCATGGCTTCACATTTCATTTATTTTCAGCAACAAATAATATTTTATTGTCTAGACGTGCCACCATTTATTTTTTCATTTTATCTAGTGAAGAACATCTTGGCATTTATAATACAAAGATACTAGACACATCGGGGTGCAACTTTTTGTATATGTCAAGGTATATGAACTTCAGGTATATGTCAAGGAGTGCAGTTGCTGGATCAGAAGAGAGAAGGATATTTCGTTTTCTAAGAAACTGTCAAGCTGTCTTCCAAAGGCAATACCATTTTGTATTCCCATCAACAATGGATGAGAGTTCCTGTTGCTCCACACCCTCACCGGTATTCAGTATTGAAAGTCTTCCGTATTATGGCCATTCTAATATGTGTGTAGTGTTGTCATTTTTTTGATTTTCACTTCCTGGATGATATATGGAGTATGTGTGGAGTATCATTTCATCTGTTTTGTTGTTTTCTTTCTTTCTTTTTTTGGGGCCATTCTTATATTTTCTGTATATACCACCTCCTTTGGTAAGGTGTCTGGTTAAGATCTTTGGCCCATTTTTATCAGGTTGTTTGTTTTCTTACTGTTGCGTTTTAAGCATTCCCTGTATATTTTAGATGGCAATCTTTTATAAGATGTCTTTTTTAAAGATTTTATTTATTTGAGAAAGAGAGAGAGAGAATGAGCGTGCACAAGTGCGGGGAGGGGCAGAGGGAGAGAGAGAGGGATAAGCAGACTCCCTGCTGAGCAGGGAGCCAGAGATCAGGATTCCAGGACCCTGAGATCATGACCTGAGCTTCTGAAGTCAGATGGTTAACCACCTGAGCCACCTGGGTGCCCCTATCAGATGTGTCTTTTGCAAATATTTTCTTCCAGTCTGTGGCTTGTCTTCTCATTCTCTTACATTGTTTATTTAGAGTGTGTGTGTGTGTATATACACACACACACAAACATACATATATATATACACACATTTATTTTTTTTAATTAAGTCTAGCTAATCAATTATTTCTTACATGAATTGTTTCTTTGGTGTTTCCCCCTAAAATGTCAAAACCACCGTACACTTGGTCATTTAGATTTTTTCCTATGTTCTGTTATAGGAGTTTTATAGTTTTGCATTTTGCAGTTGGGTCTGTGATGTATTTTGAGCTAGTCTTTGTGAAGACTGTAGAGTCTGGTGTCTAGATTCATTTTTTTTTATATGTGAATATCCAGTGTTCCAGCAGCATTTGCTAAAAAAAAAAAAATCTTTGCTACATTTCCTTGTCTATGCTCCTTTGTCAAAAATCAGTTGACTATATTTATGTGAGTCTATTTTCGATTTCAGACTCTTAACCTATATTAATCTGTTTAATTTTCATAATAACCCAATAAGCTAGGTACTTTATTATGCCAACATTTTATTTTTTTTTAAGGTTTTATTTATTTATTTATTTGAGAGAGAGAGAAAGTGAGTACAGGCAGGCAGGGCGGCAGGCAGAGGGAGAGGGAGAAGCAGGCTCCCCGTCGAGCAGGGAACCTGATGTGGAGCTCGATCCTGGGACCCTGGGATCATGACCTGAGCCGAAGGCAAACGCTTAACTGACTGAGCCACCCAGGCACCCCATATTATGCCAACATTTTAGATGAGAAAACTGTAGCACAGGAACTTCAGAAATATCTCCCAGGTAACATGGCTGGTCCATAGAGTTGCTGCGAGTCCAGCCCAGGCACACTCACTCTAGAGCTTGCATTCTTCCAGTATGTTCTATACACTTAAAGTGGCCAGTGAAATCTTTAGTTTCTTAGTGCTCTACTTTACCCATGCTTTCAGATTAAGCTTCTAAGACAAAACCTATGGTTTGTCATTTTCCTACTTCAGTCCTTTTGGTGGTTTGTTTGTCCCTACAGATTCTCATGTGACATTTGACACTCCCCGTTAACTAGACACTATCATAAACATCTTACTGATGAGGCCGCTTCAATTATATTGGTTAACCTCTGTCTCCCACATGCTTGTCCCCATTTTGTACTGTTTTCCAGTCTCCCTTCCACATGAAATATCTTCTTGCTTCTCCACCAATCAAACACGTATTCTTCCTTCAAGGGCAGTTGGAGACCAGACTCTTCCATTCCTTGCTAAATTCCCATACTGAGTATAGTTTGAAAACATTCCAATGTGTCCCAAAACTGTAGTGTCTAGACTGTAATTATGTTTTACTTCTAGTTGTCTTTTAAAAACCAATGAGATATGATTCTTCAGTGGTAGGATAACATCTTTTGCTCTTTTTTTAAACCTCCACAGTGACTAGAATATATTTGATGCTGACTAACTTCTTGATTGACATCTTTTGGGAGAGTAAGAAATGATCATTTGATTTCAAGTACTACTTCTATATAGAAAGGACGTTTCTGGAGAAGAGTTAAAGATACAGGTTAATGCTGTCTCTTCATGCACGTGAGAGTTTGTAGCACATGTGATACTATATGATATAACCCCAGAATTTAAAAATTCTATGCATTTTGACTCCAACATAGTATAAATGAGAGAGCTCCTCTGACTTACTGGTATTTCTTGGATGCTTTCTAAATACATATCTGGTTTAATCTTGTCACTCTTAGAGCAGACAGAATACGGATAGCAGAAGAGGTAAGCTAATGTTGCATAGGACATTGTTCCTCAATAATCTTCTTATTTCTTTTGCCATTGACTCCACGGACAGGCTTGCTGGGGCAGGCAGTAACACATGCTCTGTTCAGAATGTGAGGTGGGTGAGTAGGCTTCTGATAATGTGCTCTTGACACTCCTGCTTTTTCTCACTGGATGAAATTATCTGTTTCAAATTCTACTTCCCTTTATAAATTATAGTTTAAAATGTCTGTCAAGAATCACAGAGTAGGGGCGCCTGGGTGGCTCAGTCGTTAAGCGTCTGCCTTCGGCTCAGGGCGTGATCCTGGAATTCTGGGATCGAGCCCCACATCAGGAGCCTGCTTCTTCCTCTCCCACTCCCCCTGCTTGTGTTCCCTCTCTCGCTGTCTCTATCTCTGTCAAATGAATAAATAAAATCTTAAAAAAAAAAAGAATCACAGAGTAAGTAAGTGTGTACAAGTCCCTATTAAATAATTATAGTGACTGGTATGCCATCAAGTTAGAGAAGGCTGTCTTACTTTCTGATGTAGTTACTCACAATGAACTAGTCACCAAATGCAACAATATGTTAAAAGATTTAGATTATAAGGAATTCAACAGTAGTTTTAGTTATAGTCCCTAAGCATTCATACCAATTCTTGTTGGTCATATATTTTTTGAAAATATATTGGCAAATAGCAACCATTGTATTTCATAGGAGAAGTTGCACATCAGCTGCATACTTTAATTTGCAATATTTCATTCATATGGACTACAGAGAAGTTGGCATTTCCATTATAGACAGTGTTTTAGAGCATTAACAGAACCATAATAATTGGCCACCAGACAAAATCTGCAATGCCAGGCCTAACCTTGGGGCAGTTTTTAAGCAATTACTGCTATGAAGTCAAACCACTTTGGAGTATTTATTTTACAAAGTACTGTATACTGAAATAGACCAGGGAAATATGACTTCATTTTCAATATGTTTTAAAAAGATTTCTAGCTTTGGGGCTTGAAAATACATTTCATCTTAAATGTACAGGACTCATAACTCACCATCAAGATAAAGGCAATCAGAACCTACCAGCTTTAATACATAAATATCCCATACATATTTTAAGCATATACACTTAAGGATAATTACTCTATTTGAATACAACTTCAGTGAATTCATATGAAACACCTGAGATTTATGTTGTTCTGTAGAAGATTAAAAAGTGTTTTTGTGAAAGCTCTGATAAATGGCTTATTAGGCAATATGAATATTCAAAATTGTGCCAAATACACAACAAAATTTATCTGAGATATCCTATTATGTGTACAATAGGGACTTCTTATTCTGCAAAAAAGGGAATAAATGTCATTGAATATTTTAGAGCTATATATATTTTTGCAAATTATTTTACAATCATTGCATTAGTTTTTCTTGAAGCACACTGGCTAGAAATGGTGCTATTTGTTTTCAATTGGAAGGCTGGGGAATAGAAAGGTGTATACACAGATGGAATCACAACCTCTCAGATAAAGGTAGTGCCACACTACTAAACCTTCTCCCTTTTCCTCCTTACTGTCATTTTACTTAGGGGAGCTCAAGTTTGCATTCTCTTGGAATTCCTATCTTCTTTGAGAGTATGTAATCTCCCTGAGCCTCCATGGACCTGAAATTATGGGACTGATTACCACCAGAGAGCTGAATGGACCCTGGGGAATGGAGAGAATTGGGAGACATCATAAAGTTGTTGCTCTCCAAACCATAGCTGAGTCTGAGTTGAATTGAATATTAAGCATGGCAAGAGTGAGGTTGTCAGACTAACCTCAGGGCTATTTGAGTATGTGGGTCTCCTACGTAGCACTGCTACTGCTTGGCTAACTTACAACACAGACCCATTTCTGCAGTATGGTGCATGTGAGTGCTTGACTGGAAATAGTGCTTATGCCTCTTCAGAAGGGATCATTACCTGTGTCTGGGAATATTTAGGTAAAATTTTGCAGTGGTGTGTGCATGAACCTTGAGCAATACTAGACAGACATAGATTAGGAGTTTTATTAGTAGTACCACTTGTCACAGTTAAGCTTACCAATTTAAGGGCATTTATTATTATGTCTTCTTGATTACGAAGGTATTAGATAATGTAACATTTAAAGGTCTAAAAAAGGGAATTTCTAAATATAATATTAAATTTAACATTAAATTTGAATTCAGTGTTTGAAAGTCCAAACAAAGGAATTTCTAAAAGCAATGCAAAGGATCCATACCTAGGTTTTAAAATTAAAATGCTTCTGGTAGCAGGCACCTCCTCCCCTACACATGCCAGCTAGTCCCAGATCCTCTGCAGGTGGAGTTACCGGCCTCCCTTCCCCATGCACCCTCCCTGTTGGCACTGCCCAGGCCAGAGGGCAGAGCACAGAGGTTTTCCCTACCCTCTACCTCCCCTCCCAGGACACTCCCAGGTTTAGGGTTTTTCTATAGGTTTGGAGAGGGGAGGGCTATTGGGAGGGTACCCTAACAATAAAGAGATTGGGACACCTCACCCAAAGTAAATAATTAACATTGAAATGCTTCCTAAAGGGGCACCTGGGTGGCTCAGTCACTTAAACATCCACCTCTTGATTTTGGCTCAGGATGATCTCAGGGTGGTGAGATCGAGCCCCACCTCTGGCTCCATGCTCAGCAAGGAGTCTGCTTGAGATTCTCTCTCTCCCTCTGCCTCTTCCCACCTCTCTCTCCAAAATAAATAAATAAATCTTGAAAAAATGCTTCTTAAAGACGGAAATCACTGATATCTGCTTTGTATTTCAATTAGCCATTACAAGCCATTATGAAAAATACTAACATTGATTCATAGATTCCTATTTCAAACATGTACTGCTAATGGTTACAGAGACCCTGACTTTTGTGAATTATTCCTTCAGTAATGTACCAGATAGTACTTAAAGAACATGGATTTTGGAGACATGGTGCTTAGGTTCAATTTCAAGCTGTGACACTTACAAGCTAGGTGACTGTTGGCAATTTACTTAGTTTTCTGTGCTAGTTTCCTCATCTATAAAATGGAAATAATAATAATATAATAATAGTACCTATTTCATAGTGCTGTTGGGAGATTACATTGTATCTGTATGTGTTTCTTACAGCAGTAAAACAGTACCTGGTACCAAGTAAATCCTATACAGGCAACCATTATTACTGCATGCCTTCAAATACCTAATGAGACATTTCCCTCTGAGCTTCCATGTGCTCAGATTTTGATAATGGTAGAAATTCTGCTCAACATCGAACATTTGTTTTCTACTGGGTTTCATGACTGCTACATAGACCTCCTGAAGGAGCACACAGGTGGAGGCAACAGCTATTTCACACATTTATTTAAAAAAAAATCAATAATATTGCCTTTATGTAAAAAGCAAATATATATATACATATATATATGTAAAAAGCAAAAAAAAATATATATATACATACATATATAAAGTCCTTGACTTCTGTAGGAAGGAGGCATGGTCTGATAGTGAAATAGAGAAAGTAATTATTTTTGAATGTTTTTAAAAAGAGAATAAATTAAATAAAATAAGAAGACGTATCTGTTATTAGATGGTTAAACATGCTGAGAATGTTGTCAGGGTTGGAAGATAGAAATGTTGTAGAATTTATTGGAAAAACTTGAATATATGGCTTATAAAAATTTAAAGGTAACACTGCACACACATACAGGAATATAATACAGAACTCCCAGATCAGTTACAGGAAAGGAGTATAGGAGAGGAAAGAGCAAGAAAACTTGGTCAGTCCAATAGAAAGCAGGAAAAATGGAAAAGGAAGAGCAAAGAAGAGAAAACCCAGAACACTCAGAAAAATATGGTGGAAATAAAATCAGTTATATGCAGACTAAGCAATCCAATGAGAAAATTGTTTAATGGGTTGGATTAATAATATGTGGATGCTAAATAATATTCCCGTACAACAGAGCTTCCCAACATGAATCAGTTTCTGATGCCCCCAGCCAAAAAATGCAGGTGACTGAAATGCTCATTAGCAAACAAATGTATCAACAGAATGTAGTATGTATCCACAAAATGAAGCAGCATGTAGTGACAGAAAAGAAAGTATGGATACGTGCTATAGTGTGAATGAGCATCAAAAATATTTTGCTATGTTAAAGAAGGCAGTCACACAAAAAAAACACATATTGCATGATTCAATTTATATGAAATTTCCAGAGTAGGAAACTATAGAGACAGAAAGTAGATTAGTGGTTGTCCAGGGCTAGGCAAGTAAGAAGGGTAGGGAGTGAATACGATAGGTATGAGATTTCTTTCTGGGGTGATAAAAATATTTAAAATTATGTCAGTGGTAGCACAATTCCATGATGGTGCTAAAGACCATTGAACTGTATGCTTATAATGAATGAATTTTATGGTACTCACATTATATCCAGTAAAGCTGTTAAAAATACATTAGTGAAAAAGCAACTGATATAATTTACTATACTAACAAAATAGTAAATAATTTAATAATCATCTCGATAGATTCTAAAAAAGTGCTTGATTAAAGTACATTCATTTATAAGATATATTTTAAAAATCCTAATGTGATTATGAACTTCATGGTAAAATTTTGAAAAATAATCCCATCAGAACAATAAGAGTACAAAGATGTCTGTTATTATACTGAAGGTCTTTGTTAGTGAAATAAAGCAAAAAATATAAAAACAGATAAAATATATAGGAAAAAATAAAACTTTCCTTATTTCCAAATATGATTATTTATATAGAAAATCTATAAGATAAATAACTAGAATATATTAACACATATAGCAAAGTTGCCAGATGTAAGTTTAAGAGAAAAACACCAGGGTATTAATATACAGGTAACATACATGTAGAAAACAAGACAGTAAAATAGTTACCACTTACATTAACATCTAAAAAATACCAAAAACATAGGAATAATTTTTAAAATGGACAAGGTCATTACATACTGAACTGCAGAGCTCTGCAATAAAAAGTATTGCAAGAAATTAAAGAAACAGGTAAGCAGAGGAATAGACCATGTCCATATATCTTTAGTCTCAATATTTTAAATTTGTTTATTTTGTACCAATTGCTTGTAAATCTAGTTCAGTCTCAGTGGAACTCAGCAGATTTCTTTAGAAATGACAAACCGATCATACACTTTACATGGGAATACCAAGTGCTAGTATAAGCCCGACACTCTTGATGAAAGCAAGTGGCAAGACTTGCTGTACCAGATGTTAAGATGTATTATAAACCATACTAATAAGAAAGTGTGGCATTGGCACAAGGATAGGCAAATGGACATGCAGAAGAAAATTGAGAGCCCAGAATTGGAATTATGTTTGGAAGGACACTTGACATAAGAGAAAGGGGCGCTGCACAATGCAATGAAGAATAAACCATCTTTTCAATAGATGGTGCTGGTTCAAATGAATTGTTTGTCAAAAGAGAAAAGAAAGCAAGAAAGCAAGAAAGAAAGAAAGAGAAAAAGAGAAAGAGAAAGAGAAAAGAAAAAAATAACCCACTTCACATGATACATAAATTGAGAGGCAAATCAGTAAAGTTTCTAGAAATTAATATAGGAGAATAATTCATGACCCAGGGGTAGGGAAAGATATTTTTAAAAGAAGACACCGACACCACTAACCATTAAGGGAAGAGGAATAAACTGGATTATATTAACATTAAGAACATGTTAGTCAAAAGACACCATTAAGAAAGTGAAGAAGTAAGCCACAAAGTGAAAGAATATACCTTAAATATATACGTATATATAGCTAACAAAGAAGGCATAGCAAGCTTAAAAAAAAAAAAAATCTCCAAATCAACAAGAAAAAGACAACCCAGTATAACAATAGGCAAAAGATTTGAATGGGAGGTCACACACACACAAAATTCCAAATGACTAAATGAACAAATAAACCGGAACTCAGCCTCATCGGTGATGAGGGAAAAGCACATTACATGGCACTACACACTCATCAGAATGACTGAAATTTAAAAAGACAACCTTACCAGGGTTTGCTGAGAGTGTGAAGAAATAGGAATCCTTCTACCTTATGCTAGGGCTAGAAATTGGTGTGACCACTTTGGAAATATACTTAGCATTATCTCTTAAAGCTGATCTTTGCATACCTTATGATCAAGCAATTTCACTCCTAGGTTTACCCAGCAGAAAAATGTGTGTGTGTGTGTGCACCAACAGAAATGTAAATGAATATTCATAGCCTCATTATTTATTATAGTCCTAAACTGGAAAAAAAATGTCCACCAAGCAGTATTGTAGATAAATAAATGTGTTCTAGTCATACAATGAAATTCTCCACTGAATGGAAATGAAAGACCTGCCATCACGCCCAACAACATGGATGAATGTCACAATTATAATAATGGGGGTGGGGAAGTCAGATACAAAAGTGTATATATGGTGTAATTTAATTGATATAAAATTTTACAAAATAGTCAAAACTAAGCTGCAGTGTTAGAAGGCAGGAGAATGGTTTCCTTGAGGAAATGGGAAAGGATAGTGTTTGGGAGTGGACAGGACGGGGGCTTCTGCAGGGTTTGTTTGCAAGGCTCTTAGTTGACCTAGTGATAGTTACATAGCAGTTGGCTTTGTGATCATTGATTGAGCTATACTTTAATATTTTTGCACTATTCATTATGTGTATGATATGTCATATTACAAAACAGTTTTAAAAAATGAGCTATACTGACACAATCGTGGATCTTTCGGTATGTGGATGGTGAGTTTACATATCTAACTGGATAAAAGATCTCCAGCTAAAATACAGACCTAAAAGTGCAGTCACCAAAAGCACACAATGAAATGTCATGTGGACATACCCATGAATATTTTAAATTTTAATGTTGCCTTCCATTCTGCACGTTGTAATAGCAAATCAGTCTACTTTCCTCTTTTCATCAGTCTAAGATTTAAACAGGCATTCTTAGAATGTCTGTTTCACGCCAAGCTGTTGAAGAGGCTGCTATTGAGAACGGAGCTGAATACCACTGCCTAGGCTTTTTAGCAGACAAGAACACAATCAAGGCAGTTTTTCTCCTGTGCCAGCAAGATTGGCACCGTGTTATTGGCTCTAGCCCTCTAAATAGGGGCTTGAGAGCAAATGCAGTCGAGGTTGTTTGTTACTGGCCTATCTGGAAGCTGTTGAACCTTAAAAATGTTCTGCATATTCATTAGTGATCGCTGCTGCACACAGGACTTTAAAACAATCATGCAGATGAACGAGTACCTTCCACTGACATTTTTTGGCACAGTTCACAGTCCATAAAATTACAAATAAAAACATCCTGGAAGCAGCTGCGTGATTTTTCTAGACCTTCCTGGCCATTCTGTTTTCTTAAAGGTCTGAGCATGGTACATTCATGCTAATCATTTGTCACTTGGAAAACATACCCTTCCTGCCCCCACACATGTGTTACTGATAGCACATCCCGCAGAGATGTTTAGGTGGATGCAGGTTACAAGGTTTTTTTTTCCTTTTCCTTTCTTTGAACTTTTTGGTCCTCTTAGCAAAAAGTGGGCTTCTGGATGGTGAAGAGTGGTTTAAAATTTTCGCGGACGTTGTGTGAGTTAAGATTGAATATAACACTCTTTGCATAAAACTAACAGTGAAGTTACATGCATGAAGTATTTAAGCAGATGTATAAAAGAACTTTTGGGCAGTTGAGAAAATATTAGAATGGATCATCACAAAGGAGGAAATATTTCTTATTCGGAAGTCTCAGGAAATAGGATTTTGTCTCATCTGTGTGGGATATTGTAAGTGGAACACAGCCTAGAAGACCCAAAAATGGTTCGTTCTAAGCACTTTAACTTATCTTTCATTGGAATGAGAGCATACAGGTGACTTTAGACAAATGGTGGACAGTTTATTATTGGATTGTAAATTTTTACCTTTTGTTGTCCTAATGAATTTGTGACTCTTGCTGGAAAACCATTACAGCTCATCACTCTAAGCCAGTGTTTTCCAAATATTCCTGATGAAAGATTTGGATGCTTTTTGAAAATATCTTAGTCTGGACCCCTCCTGAATCTGAATCTCCAGATGACGTTCTAGAAATTGCTATTCAAGCAACAGGCAATCCAAGAGATTCTTATATTTAACCAGGATGGGGACACATGATTTATAACTGAACCTTCAGATTGGGATGTTAAGGACATCAAGGGAAGATTATTTAACTGTCTTTTGCTATACAAAATAGGGATCGGATAAACTGGGGATGTACTGTATGGTGACTAATATAACAAAATAAAAATTATTTAAAAAAATAGGAATCATATAAAAAGATATGATTATGTACAAAAGCAAAAACCAATTTCAAAATTTCATTTTATAAATTATAATTTCATTTAATAATAATTAAAGCATTCATAATCTGTTATATAGTGAGGGCCTGAATATGTGGCAAATTACTTTTTAGAAGATTTTAGAGTTTATAAAAAATAAAATCAAATATATTTACCCACTTATTCCTCACAAAACCCTGTGATGTGTATGCTGCTATGATCAATCTCAGTTTCTAAATAAGTCACTGGGAGTTCACAGAGGTTAAGTGGCTTGATCTAGTGTTTCTTGCGAGGTTAAATTTCGTTTGATTTTAGGATAATTTACATTGAAATTGATTTTCTATGCATGACTCTGCTAGGAGCTGAGATTCTGAATGCCATGGGCTATGTCTTTTCTACCAAACCCCTTTCCATGGACTGGCTTAAAGAAAACAACCTCTTGAGATAAAACTCATCATTCTGAAGCAAAACATCCCCACCATGATTTTTGTTTTTATAGAAGGATTATTTTTGAGCTGTTAGTTTTGTACTAGAATCTAGTGGTGGTAATATTCTACCCAAAGTTCTCTAAGAAATTGTTTTTGTGTTCCAGGCAAAGTAAATATTCAACCTGATTATTTCATTTAAAGGCTAAAAGTGCACCCCAATTCTCCAGAAGGCTTAAGTTGCCAGAATACAGTTTATCTTTCTATTAGCTGTTCTCTCAATTAGCATTAAATTCATTGGTAGGGCAAAGGCAGGGTTGCAATATTGCAAAGAAAAACAATGAAATGAATGCTACAGAAGACATTCTAATGGAGAATCTCCCCTTAAAGGAACACAAAATAAAAATTCAAGTATCCAGGGAAATTCATCACCATGAAAGAGAGACAACAACAGGGATAAACAGAAGAACTTAAACCCAAAAAAGCAGTTGTTAATACAAAGAGAAAAGGATTTCATTTAGAGTATATTTTAGCATAAAGAGTTGCAAGAGGATATTGCTACCTATACATTTATTAATTACATTACATGGGTAAGAAAAATTGGTCAGTCACTTAATAGCAAAATAGATGAGCTAAGTAGAGCAGAATGGTCCCTGAAGTTGAAGAGTAAATTTGTGCACTAAAAAAATTGAGGAATTCCTGCAGAATTCAGATCAAAAGAAAGAGATGAAAAGTAGGAAAGGTAAGGTAATCTCATGTCTCAACAGACTTCATAGAAGATTCGGAAGAAGAGTAAGAGAGAGGTAATAAGTAATATTAAATGAAAGAATTATAAAAAAAAACTTAGAATTGGAAAAAGTTGCCTCTTCAGAGTAAAAGAGTAAAGTTAGCAAAGTCAGAGTAAAAGCACATACCCCCTCTAAACACTCAGCAGAATTTAGAGGAACCTATCCTAATGAAATTTAGAACACCAAGGACAATGACAAAGCCCTAAACCCTTCCAGAGAAGGAGACTAGGACAGATTGCTTACCAGGAAATAATGGTCAAATTGAAATTAGATTAATTTCAAAATTTACTAATTAACTATGTGCAAGAAGATAATGAAAAAAAACACATTTTAATGCAAATAACTTTGAATTTATAATTCTATATCTGAGTGTTCAATTGTCTGAGAGAGCTAGGCTTGGTTTGCTCATAGAATGATTAAAAAATAAATCACTTACAGATAGAGGTTGAATTACTGTTGGATGTTCTCCAGCAAGAAGACAAATATGAATCCAAGAGGAAGAGTAAGGATTCTGAGAGCACAGATGAGAAACTAAATTAGTCAAAATTATTGTAAATTCTAAAGAACTGTTGACTGTAATTATTTTTTTCTAAAATTAGCTGCTTGTAACTCAAAATGTTCAGGTGGTATCAAGATGGCAAATGGGATGATGAATAAAAGCATAAGCATGCTACAAATCTGGACTTTTAGAGAAACTGTGATATATACACAGTTTAATGCCAGCCATTGTTAGAAACAATATAATTACAATTAATTATAAAATAGTTTAAAAATTAAAGTTACTAGCAGAAGAGAAATAGATGTATAACTTTTAACCATTAATAAAGAGAAACAACATTGATTGATTTATCAAAAGGCAAGAAAGGGGGAATATTTAAAAATTTGATAAAGAGAAAATCATATGTAGGTTCACAGAGGAAAAAAGACTTATAAATACAGATGCAGAATTCTTAAATAAAACATTTATTTAAAAATATCAAAGAACACATTGAAATTAAAATATGTCATGAACACAGTGTTTTTCCCAGAAGTGTAACAGTGGTTCAACAACACAAAAATTTGTCAATGCAATAGACAGTAGTGAAATGGCAAAGGTACAAAAACCTTTTAAATAAAACTTAAGTATCATTCCTTAGCAAACAGGGAAGGAACTATAAAGGTTATTACCATTATCTTGATGAAGATTCTCTCTAAAAATCTACAAAAAAAAAAAAAAAAAAAAACTTCTCAAACTCAACACCCCAAAAAACAAATAATCCAGTCAATAAATGGGCAGAAGACATGAACAGAACAGGGAAATACAAATCAAAACCACAATGAGATACCACCTTACACCAGTTAGAATGGCAAAATTAACAAGACAGGAAACAACAAGTGTTGGCGAGGTCGTGGAGAAAGGGGACCCCTCTTTCACTGTTGGTGGGAATGCAAGCTGGTACAGCCACTCTGGAAAATAGTGTGGAGGTTCCTCAAGAAGTTGAAAATAGAGCTACCCTTCGACCCAGCAATTGCACTACTAAGTGTTTACCCCAAAGATACAGATGTAGTGAAAAGAAGGGGCACATGCACCCCAATGTTCATAGCAGCAATGTCTATAATAGCCAAACTGTGGAAGGAACTGAGATGCCCTTCAACAGATGAATCAATAAAGAAGATGTGGTTCATATATACAATAGAATATTACTCAGCCATCAGAAAGGATGAATACCCAACATTTGCATCAACATGGATGGAACTGGAGGGGATTATGCTAAGTAAATACGTCAAGCAGAGAAAGACAATTATATGGTTTCACTCATATGTGGAACATACGGAATAGCACAGAGGACCACAGGGGAAGGGAGGGAAAACTGAATGGGAAGAAATCAGAAAGGGAGGCAAACCATGAGAAACTCTGGACTTCGGGAACCAAACTGAGGGCTGCAGAAGGGAAGTGGTGGGGGATGGAGTGAGTGGGTGATGGGTGTTCAGGGCGGCATGTGTGGTGATGGGCACTGGGTGTTATACACAACTAATGAATCATTGAACACTACATCAAAAACTAATGATCTATATGCTGGCTAATTGAACATAATAATAAAAAATAATTAAAAAAACTAATAATGTACTATAATGACTAATTGAACGTAATAATAAAAAAATGATACTTGAAGTTTTCCCACTGAAAAGAGGGACACAAAGGAGTACCATTATTGCCATTACTATTTACCAGCACACCAGAGGCCAGGTCAGTGAAACAAGGGCAACAGCGTCAATAACCATGTAACTGGATAACCTGCTGGAGGTGACTGTCACATACACATTCCAGAGGCCCAGCTGACAAGCTCTCAGAACTCATAAGCCTATTCAACAAGGTGGCTAGATAAAATATCAATATACAATAGTAACCACTTTTCTGTATGTAAACTTAACAACCCGGGGAATTCAGTATTAATATTAAAAGAATTCATGTAAAAGTAAATTATAAAACTATTAGAAGACAAAATAATGAATGTATATTTGATTTTTAAGTTGGGGAAGCCCTTCTAAAATAAGTCACATAGACAAAACTTATGAAGGAAAAATTGAAAAAATTGACATTATGATTAAAATTTAAGTACAGCAAGAGACACCATACAATGTGAAATCAAAATAGAAGAATATTTGCGGCATAGATCATAAGAAAATATTAATTTTCAGAATCTACCAAAGCTCCACAGATCAATAAGAAAAAAGATAAACAACCTTATGGGAAAAAAAATGGAAGAAATAATTTGTATAAGTAATTCATGGAAGATGAAAGAAAAATAGCCAAAAAAAAAAAAAAAACAAAACCTCATTCTCTCTGGTAACAGGTATATTCTTATATTGCTATTATAATGTTTTTGGATTTGTGCCTATATATATATATATATATATATATGTATGTATGTAAACACTATATACTTTTACATACATATGAAAGTATATAGTATTTTACATATATACATATATGTAAGATATAGTATTTTACTGCATTTTATATATGGTAGTAATAAATATATACACACACATACACAAATCTATAAAAAGGAGAAGAAAGGATACAAACTCAGCTGATAATGGGTACCTCTGGGGAGGAGCCTGGAATTTAAGTTGGTTATCCACATTTTCCTTAATCTTATATTTTCTTAATTTTACGCAAGGAGAATATATATTATATGTATTTGAAATTATTTAAATTAACTTTTATATATAAAGTTTTTTTTTTTTTTTAAAGATTTTATTTATTTATTTGACAGAGATAGAGACAGCCAGCGAGAGAGGGAACACAAGCAGGGGGAGTGGGAGAGGAAGAAGCAGGCTCATAGCGGAGGAGCCTGATGTGGGGCTCGATCCCAGAACGCCGGGATCACGCCCTGAGCCGAAGGCAGACGCTTTAACCGCTGTGCCACCCAGGCGCCCCTATATATAAAGTATTAAAAAAGCAAAATGAATAGCTCATATCAATATTTTTTGCTAAATCCCAAGCTCTAGATATTAGTAAACTAAGCCCCTTCATAGAACAGAGGAATCTGACAAAACAGTTACAAATATTTAACTAAGTGATCATTTATAAAGAACCAAAGTTTTTATGCTGTGTCTAGATGGCATCTAGAAAGCACTCTACTTTCTACCCACAAGCTAACCCTCTCTCTTTGTCCCTTGCAGAATTTGTTTTCCAAAATTGAAGTTAAATTTGCAGGCCCCATTTACTTTTTCCAGAGTTCGTATTTCAATTAAAGCATATTCATAGGGATAAATCTAGAACTTCCTGAGACATTATTATCATCTGTTGAGAGCAATATAAACAAATACTTAATTCTACTTTGGGAAGATTTTTTTTAAGCATTTTTCAAAGGGAATTTTTAGATTTACTCTTAAAGATAAGGAAATGATGTTACAATGTTTATAGCACAGAGATCCAAGAATATTCAGTGTGCTGCCATTCAGAAGTGACCAAGTTATGTTAGAAAAAGGGCAACATATTTTGGTAACAGACAATGATGATGCCGTGGTCTGAAGAAAATTTCCAAAGTCATTTCCTAAAGAGAATCGATGGCAACAAAGCCTTGATATCCATAAGGCATCACCTTATACAGAAAACATCATACCCACAGCATGACTGGGGTAGGTGGTGAAATAGAGCCATCCTTTCTGCACATCAGTGGCTCACTTATTTACTTGCCAGAAAGCTTTTTACCCTAGAGAAGGATTAGTACAAAAGAACAGAATTTCTTTACTCACAAGAGAGAGCTGCCACAGAGGAATACAATGCATAGACAAATGATTTAATCAGAAGCTCTTCAACTGATAGTGTTATTGACAAGCCCTCTATACACACAATTAGCTCAATTTTTCTTGCAGAGAAAATGGTTTCCCTGGCCTCCCTTTGTAGTCACCCTTATAACCTTTTTGCTTAAAAAGCCCAGGATTTATCTAGAGTCCAAAATTTAAGATAAAAAACATTGATCAAATCTAGTTTTACTTTCAAACCTTCAGTAACTTGATAGCTGTTGTCGGGGATTAATTATTCAACTTTTCTCATCATCATGCCAACTCTTTTAAATTGTTTTCACATATTGTACATTATACACATTTTTAAAATAGTATGGCACTATCTGCCAAAACAATTCTATCATAAAACATGTTTAAAAAGATGAAAATATAAATGAAAACAGCAATAGGCAAGGCAGGTAGATAACTGTGTTAAGAAAATAGAATTATATGATTATTTTTCTCAGAATGACACTTGGCCCTGCATTTCCTGGTAGGCAAGGATGAAAGGGAAATAAGTAGGTATATAATTATCATAATGTCTTAAAAAGAATGACTCAGATTTTCAGAATTAAAAAAATCGTTGTTGAGAATTTTAAGAGAAAATCGGTTATTGAATTTTTACATGTAAGAGAATGAGTAGAATTTTCCAACCAAACTTTAAAATTACTTTTACCTGTTATTTTACTATTGCTTGCCAGATGCTGATGTTTCTTTTTTACTTTTCCTTTCTAAATGTTTCAAATATTTTCTCTCCTCATTCCTTTTTCTGGTAGTAAGTGATACAGATTTGTTTTGAAAGCATAGAAAGTAAAAACAAATTAAATCTCTCATACTACTTATATAAAAAGCCAGAATTGCTCTCAACTTTTTGGAATATAGTGTTTCAAACTTCTGTGATTAACATTTTATGTAGTCGAGAATATAATGAATATTTGTGTATTATTTCTTATTAATATTTTATATGCAGTTCAAAATATTTAAAAAATCTTTGTTAAATTATATAAGTATATCAGGATTGATTTGATCATTCCCTAAGGTTGAATATTTATATTGTGTCTACGTTTTATTGGTAGTAAACAATGCAATAATCAATGGCACTGGCATACATTCTTATCCTTTTTAAAATTTAAATTTCATAAAACAGACATTCAAAAGTAAAATTACTAGGTCAAAAGTTTTGGATGTTTTTCAAGCAGCTGGATTGTTTTTCATAAAAAATACATCAATTTAGACTATTCTCAGTTGTGGTTTGGAGTGCCTTTACTTCAGTGCACCATTTCCAAAACTGGAGAGTCTCATTATTTTTTGTGATTGCTAATTTTATGAGTTAAATTGGATTAGATTGATTTAATTTGCAAAGAAGTATTTATTAGTGATGGTGAATATTTGCTCAAATATTTATTATGCATTTATATTTGTTATTTTTTCAACAACGGTAGTCCCCCTCTTATCCACAGGGGGTATGTTCTAAAACCCTCAGTGCATGCCTGAAACCATGGATAGTAACAAGCCGTAAATATGTACTATGGTTTCTCCTTTAAATACTATGATAAACTTTAATTTACAAACTAGACACAGTAAGAGATTAACAACAATAATAATAAAGTAGAACAATTATAACAATTTACTGTTATAAAAATTAAGTGAGTGTGGTCTGTCTCTCAAAATATCTTATTGTACTGTACTCACCCTTCTTATGATGATGTGAGATGATAAAACACCAAGACGAAGTGTTGAGATGAGGTGAGGTGAGTGACAAAGGCAGTGTGACATAGTGTTAGGCTGCTACTGACCTGATGACATGTAAGAAGGAGGATCATTGGCTCTGGACTGCAGTTAGCTAGGGGTAACTGAAACTATAGAATATGAAGCCATGGATAAAGAGGGATTGCTGTACTTCTTCAACTGTGTTATTTTTCCATAACAGAAGGGTCTTTCAGTTTTATTTATTAATTTACATAGTCCTTTACATAAGAATAATAATGCTTTGTCATATTGTAAATTTTTTATGTTGTGATTTTAATTCTGTATTGTTGTAGATATATTGCTTAAACTTCTGTAATTGGCCTTTCCTTTCTTTCAGAATAATCAACCCACTTACTGTATGATTTCTTCACTTTTAAATATGTTAAGCCTTTCTTTTTGGCTTATATCAGTTTTTGCTCATAGATACAGATAAGATGGTTCGCTCTCCATGAAGTAAATGACTCTTATTAATTTGGTTTAGCATCCAAAAAATTACTCTGATGTGGATACTGACTGGATAAGTACATTGATGACTAATGTTTGGTTACAATAATTGTGTTATGTAATGGTATAGACTAATTTATTTTACATCTGTTTTATTTTTTTAAGTAAATAATATAAATAAAATAATGCTTTCTAAAAATAGGTTAGTATATTTATGGGTAAACAGTAATATATATTCAGTTATTGCAGTCAGCTACTTGATTTTTATTTATTTTTGTCAGTTTTTAAATAAAAAATATTAATTTGTGGATCATAGTATGACCTCAGGCCCATTAAACACACAGTTCTGAGAAGAGGCATGTTGCTTTCTAAAGACTGAAGACAGTACTACATGTTAATAGGTTTTACCTTCATTCAGTATTCATATATCACTATTTTTAGAAATTAGACCTTTAAAAATATTCTGTTCACAAATGAACACCTTTAAAATTAGACTCCAACACTTCTCTCCAAAATGTAGGAAACATTCCAGAAGAAAGTGCCTTAAATATAATTATTCAACCTTTGACAGCAACTGAGTTGAAATTTGTCAGCATTCAAGTTATGAAGTGTCAGTGATTAGCTTTGGATGAAAGAACATTATAGACTCTGAACTCTTAAGGTCAATAGATGTCTAAAAACAAATTTGGAGTAATTATGTTTTTGTCGTGCATTCCCCTCTAATTCTAAGTGGAGATGTCAGCTTAACACATTTGAAGCTCTTGCTTGAGTTGCATGCTTATTGTAATATTTAAAGTTTCCTGGAACTTTTGTATGTAGCTGTATGAAATTAGTTTATTAAAAAAAGAAGTCAAAATCCTTATTTCTAAAGCTTCTCAGAAAGAGTGGAAATGCTGTTGATGACTTGGGCATTATTACAAATATCATGATAGATGAGAGATAATAGCATTTTAAGCATCTTAATGTAGCAGAGTATATAATGGGAAGAGAACTCTATTGGAAGTTAAAAGACTTTGAATTCGAACTTAGACAAATTATTGAAATTATCTCTGCTTTACTATGTTTGTTAATTAACTAGGGGTGTTTGGTAGAGGAGCCCTAAATCTTTTTACCATTAAAATCAGATAAAAATGTTTGTATATCAAATACATACTCTTAAGGACAAGGCTTGAGATACACCTTGAAATTTAGAGGCATATCAGCATGGACATTTCAGTTTTCTTTTAGTAATATGCGTAGCAAATTGTATTTTCCCAAAATGGCTGCAACAAGTTCTCCCATTTCACCTGCGTTTCTTATAATATGTTACAGACATTTATTCCATTGAAAATTTGGGGCAAGTGTTACCTTTCCTTGAGTTTGGGCATGAATGTGATTAAGGCAGAAATCACACTACGTGACTTCGAAAGCTAAGCCCTAAAAGGCAATGCAGCTTATTCTTTGTACACAGTCACCATGCTTTGAGAAGATGAAGAGACCATATGGAGAGGATATATGTAGGGTTTCTCACTGGTAACCGCGGTCAGGGTCCCAGCTGATAGCCAGGATCAACCTTCAAGTCACCTCCAACCTTTGAGTCTTCCCAGCTGAGACTCTGAACTTTGAGGGGCAGAGGCAAGTCATCTCCTCTGTGCCCTGTCCAAATTTCTGGTGTACAGAAACTGTGAGACATAATAACGTAATTGTTAAGTGTTGGAGTGATTTGTTGCCCAGCAACAGAAAACCAGAATAGATTTGGGTGGTGTGAATGGGCAGCTAAACAGTTAAAACACATGATTTTGGCTTTGGATGGCACCTGGAAGCTGGAAGGATATTGAGAAGACTGTTAGTGAAAGCCTAAAAGGTCTTAAGGAAAAGTTAGGGAAAGTTTAAAGGATTTTAAAGAATGAGTTCAGTGGACAGGACTACAAGGAAGCTCTTGGTAAAGGCTTAAAGGAAAGTAAGAAAAATGTTATTGGAGAGTAGAGGTAGAGGAATAATGATTATGTAGTGATGAAAAATTTGGTGATACTATCATCTGCAGTACATAGGAAATAGTATTTGTACCTAATGAATTCAATGACTCAGTTAAAGGCCTTTCCAGGAAGAATATTAAAAATTTCAGTGCCACTGAAATTTTGGCACCTGTGATAAAATGTGAAAGAAGGGGAATATGCTGAAGAACAGACTGTTAAGTACAAAAGGGCCAGGACTTATACATAAAAATAAAACATGTTTTTATTCCCACTTCTACAAATGGAAAATGATTCTAAGATTAAGAAAAGTCTTCCTAGTAGAGGTCAAATCCAGTTCATTGCCAAGAAAACATGGTCAGAAGAAAGAGCCAAGAGTATGACTATATAACATTCTTTAAAGACTTCAAGAAGATCAAAGGTGCTGCCTCACAGACTCTTTTAGACTGGCTAAAGTCTGTCTAAAGAACTTAGAGATGTATCTCATAGATGTCTGTTAACTAATAAGGCTCCTAAGATTGTTACATGCGTTGAACCACAGCAACCTTTTAAGGAGGCCAAGATAGAGAAGAGCTCATCTAGAAGTCATTTGTTCTTTTGGTTTTTGCCTGATGAAGTGAACACCAAAAATATTCATAGAAAATGCCATAGAATTTTTAAGAGAATTGTTTCCATGGGAGAACCAGCAACTTGGACTAAAAGGGACAAAAAGAGTATTTAAAAAAAAAAAAAAAAAGACTTTTGGTCTCTTTCCCCCCAACTTCTAACAAAACACATCTTGAGAAAACTGCTCAGCTGCAAATGTTGGCTGACTTATACATACAAGGAAAGATAATTCAGAGGGCAGAACCAAGAGTTGTGGAGAATCATTCCTGGGGAGCAATACTGTGTTTTAATCAAGGAACTGACAATCTGTATTGGGATGGATTTCAAAATTGCTTTTAAATGGTGACTGTGACGTAGTGAAGAGAAGGGCCATATGCACCCCAATGTTCATAGCAGCATTGTCCACAATAGCTAAATCGTGGGAGGAACTGAGATGCCCTTCAACAGATGACTGGATTAAGAAGTTGTGGTCCATGTATACAATGGAATATTACTCAGCTATCAGAAAGAACGGATTCTCAACATTTGCTGCAATGTGGACGGCACTGGAGGAGATAATGCTGAGTGAAATAAGTCAAGCAGAAAAAGACAATTATTATATGATTTCTCTCATCTATGGAACATAAGTACTAGGAAGATCGGTAGGTGAAGAAAGGGATAAAGAAAGGGGGGTAATCAGAAGGGGGAATGAAGCATGAGAGACTATGGACTCTGAGAAACAAACTGAGGGCTTCAGGGGGAGCGGGTGGGGGAATGGGATAGACTGGTGATGGGTAGTAAGGAGGGCACGTATTGCATGGTGCACTGGGTGTTATACGCAACTAATGAATCATCGAACTTTACATCAGAAACCAGGAATGTACTGTATGGTGACTAACATAATATAATAAAAAAACATTAAAATAAAAAAAAATAAATGGTGACTGTGGTGTGCCGCCTATTTAAAAAAAAAAAGATTTTATTTATTTATTTGACAGAGAGACAGCCAGCGAGAGAGGGAACACGAGCAGGGGGAGTGGGAGTGGGAGAAGCAGGCTGCCAGTGGAGGAGCCTGATGTGGGGCTCGATCCCAGAATGCTGGGATCATGCCCTGAGCTGAAGGCAGACGCTAAACGACTGCGCTACCCAGGCACCCCGTGCCGCCTATTTTCTCACTTTTTGAATGGGAGTTAATGTTTGTCCATGCCTGTTCCACTATTGCTTCCTAAGTCATTTATAGAAAAGATACTGCATAACTGTAATCTATTATTGTATAACTTGTCTTCTTAGATCATAGGTATCAGGCTTGAAAGGAAGGGTACTTAAGGAATTGTACTGGAGAAATTTCAAGAAGGAACCTCATCCACTTGATTTACATCATTCTTATGGACTTTGGCTTTAGCTGTAACGGGATGAGACTTGGTAGTCTTGGCGGTGTCAGTGGAGGTGTTATGTATCTTTGAGCAGTTATGAATTGTTATGGCCAATCAGTGGATTATAGTGCATTGTATTTTCCATGTTGACCACAGAAATAAGATCTCCTATCCTTTATGCTTTTCATATAGTGTGATGTTGACACTCTTCTGAGAGTCTGAATGGACCTGTGACTATGGTGGAAGTGAAGCCATGTAACTTCTGGATCTAGATCATACATAGTGATAGGGCTTCTGCCAGTTCTTCTTGGGAAGCATGTTCTTAGAACCCACTTATTATGTTCTAAAGAGACAAAGTAACCACAAGAGTTTATTAGTAAGAGTTTTTTCAGATAGCCATAGTTCAAATAAACCCATAGCTGAGGCCCCAGTCAGTGGCAACAACCTCCAGACATGTGAATGAATGGGCATTCAGGTGAATTTTGGCCTCCAGCCATCCAGCCACTTCCAGTCTTCAAATCCCAGCTGAGACCTCAAACATCATAAACAAGATACAAGCTGTTCTCACTGTGCCCTGGTTGAATACCTGACCCACAGAAACCATGAGAGGTAATTGAATGATTGTTGTGTTTTAAGCCACACAATTTTGAGGAATTTGTTATGGAATGGTAGATAACTGGAAGGGTATCTTTTATATAAATGATTGAGGAAACAAATATTTCCTTTGTGTCCATACTCCATATCTGCATAAGTTACGGTCATGGGGCTTATATGATCCAGTGCATTTAAAGATAACAATTACACAATCAAAATATAGATTCTGATTGAATTTCAATAATTATTAGTCCATGTATTCTGAACAGTGGTCATATAACATTGAAATAGAGTTTAGTAAATTTTTCTTTTGGACGATGTCATTCACCAAACTCTTTTTGAGCACCACTGTATTCTAGATACTGCATTAAGTTCTGGGGATATAGTGATCAAGACTCCAGTCTTGTTAGAGAATTCATGAAGCTTTCTCAGACTGGGGAATTTCTATCTAGTTTTCAGAATACTGTGCCTTCTTGATCCAGGGTTTATTTCTCTGATGAATCAAATTTATATTTTCCTACTAGTTATAACCTTCTATATCCATGTTTGGAGGAGAGCTTTCCTCAACTTTCCCAGCATATCAAGATTTGGAAATGTTGCTGCATTTTCTGTTATATCTCAGTTAGGAGAGCTCAATTTGGTTTCACGTTTGTTTGTTTTTTCTTATTTAGTCATTCATAATATGTTAATTGAACACCTATTATACATTATGCTGGATTCCTGGGGATAGAATAGTGAAATAGATTACTGATCTCTCCCTCATAGAACTCAGCTACATGTGGATGCAGACAAGTAAGTAATTCCAGTATACTGCCGTAACAGGACAAGATATGATGAGACCATTGATGGGGTCACTTGACTCATTTGGGGGGTGAATAAAGTTTCCCTGGAGGATCTACTCCTACAATTTTGAGTTGTTTTATGATCCCCATGTTTTAGAGAACTCCTTCTCTTTTTTCCTTTCTTAATTGTCCTATGTTCCCAGGGTTTTAAATAGTTGGAATACACAGTTGGAATTCCATATTCTGGCATTCCCTTTGGAACCAGATCCTCTGTTTCATAATTAGCAAATAATTGTAGACATTTACTCTTATGGCACATAGATTTAGCCTCGGCTTTAACTCTCATTTTTACAAGACCCCAGGAAGATATATACAAATAGTGGCCCATTTGCCATATGTCTAAATATTTAAAAGTTATAAATCAAGGCAACAAATTGCTAAAAAGTGTGTATTCTATACTTCTTCTTTGACAAATATAGTTTTATGATTACCTGAAAGACTAGGTTCAAATTTTAATTACTGGACTCTTACATCCACATCTTCTGCAAAATGTCATCCTTGACCATGCCTCAGGCCAAGAATTGCCCATACCAGTTTATATGCTCTTAGGAGTACAGACCCTGGGAAGTGACTTGTTCAGGTCCTGAATGAAGTTTAGCCCATTTGGCGGAATATCTAGTAGAGTTCTAGGTACACAGTGAATGGCCCTACAGTGGGAGCATGGATCCTGTTGGGCCTAGTCCCATGGCTTCAGAGACTCTTCACCTTGTTATAGAGTCAGTGGGGGAGAACAAGAGCAGTGTCCTCTTTCCCTGGTACAAGTGGGGTGCCTATTATCTAAAAAAAATTTCTTAGTTACAGTCCATTGGTGATGAGATTTGGGCTCTATCTTCATCAGCATTTGAAGTGAAATTATAGCTAATTGAAACTTAAGTAAATCTAGGAGGCAAGTGGCTGGCTGACCAGGGAAAGAAGTGTCAATGGAATAAATGTCCTTAGCAATTAGTTCTGAGTGATAGTTGAGGATAGCCTCATAGTCTATTTTTCCTGGAACTCCTTGTCTATTGAATAGTGAGGAGACTTCTTGAGATATGTTGATTTTCCTTGCTTATCTACCAGACTTTTAGGGTCTTTAAAAAATAAAGTCTAGAGGTAAGGACTTAGGGATAAGAGGGTTCCAGCTCCTTACCAATTCTCACAGTTGTTCAGGGAACAAAGAGTTCAGGGAGACATCTCAGGAAGGGAGCAAAGACATAGTAGATAGTCCTTTCAGATATGAAAGATAGTTCTAGATGTTTGCATCTAAACAGCATAAAATTAAATCCTCAGGCATAGAGTGTACCGGTAATAAATTGTCTTGACAAGCAGTTGTTTATTATAAATTTTGCAACTTTTTATTCAGATGTCTTCAGTTTCATTAAATTAAACATTGAGATAGGAATCCACAGCTGAAGATGAATATTCCAGTATGAGTCTTATGGATGTAAAATAAATTTAGTGTTTTTACATTCCTATTAGCATATTTTAAGACCTGCCTCAGGAAAGTGCTTGCCTGGCAGTGAGCTGAACACACTGTAACCTTTGATTTTCGGATCATTTTAGGGGCCATGTCAGGATCAAGCATGGAACTATTAAAAAGATCATAGATGCAGGGAGAGATTTCTTCCTTGGACTTCAAAGGCTTTCTCGTGGCTCAGGATTTTCTAATGTGACCTTCAGGGATGCTCTGAGATATAGGAAACTTTCAGTGTCACCAGAGACCAGGTTGAGAGTGGTAGTAATAACAACAGTAACAAAAACAATAACAATATCTCTTCCACCTAGGGAGTTATCAGTGTTGTCCTCTTGGGCCAGTGAAGCTCCAACCCTTGTTCACCAGTAGCGAGTAGCCCCCACTTTGGGTATAAGAGCTGAGTGGAGCACATGGCTATCTACCTGCACCTGGCAGTAACAAGTCAGTGCCTCTCTTTCCCCTGCTTGACTTGTTTCAGAGAAAACCAGTTAAAACAGAAGACTTGAATAAGATAAAGCATCTTATAATATCCACAATGTCTAAGTTTCAATAAAAAAAAAAATCACTCGTTATACCAGGAACAAGGAAGATCTCAAACTGAATGAAAGAAGCCAATTAATAGATGCCAAATTCCAAGCAGAGATGTTGTAATTATCCAGAAAAAAACGTTTCAAGTAGCAATCATGAAAATGCTTCAAAAAGCCACTAACATGCTCAAAAAAAAAAAAAAAAAAAAAAAAGGTCTCAGGAAAGAAATAGAAGACATAAAGAAGAACCAAGTGGAAATTTTAGAACCTAAAAATACAGTAACCAAAACAAAACAACAACCAAAACAAAAACAAACTTAACAGACTGACTCAACAGCAGAGTGGTGGGAAAAGACAAAGAGTCTGTGAACTTCAAGGTAGAGCAATAGAAATTACCCAGTCTGGAGGGAAAAAAAAAAAGAGAGAGAGAGAGAGAGAGAAAATAGGCTGAAAAAAATTAGCAGAGCTGCAGGACCTATGGAACTATAGGTTCCTGTGGAGCTATAACCAAAAAGAAAAATCTAATATTTGTGTTATCAGAGTCCTGACTGTGATATTGGTGGAGGGATAGACACATGGCTTGATGGAACAGAATAGAGAATCCAGAAATAGGTCCACAAATGTACCTCCAAATGATTTTTGACAAAAGTGCAAAAGAAATTTAATGGAAGAAAGATAGTCTTTTCAACAAGTGATACTGGAAGAATTAGATATCCATAAATAAATTTTTAAAAAAGAACCTTGGGGCGCCTGGGTGGCACAATTGTTAAGCGTCTGCCTTCGGCTCAGGGCATGATCCCAGCATTCTGGGATCGAGCCCCACATCAGGCTCCTCTGCTGGGAGCCTGCTTCTTCCTCTCCCACTTCCCCTGCTTGTGTTCCCTCTCTCGCTGGCTGTCTGTCAAATAAATAAATAAATAAATAAATAAATAAATAAATAACTTAAAAAAAAAAAAAAGAACCTTGATGTTTATCTCACACCTTGACATTTTACTCAAAAAGTAATTCAAAATGGGTCACAGTCTTAAGTTGAAAATGTAAGACTACAACACTCTTAGAAAAGACACAGAAAAATGTTGATACCTAGGGCTAGGCAAAGAGTTCTTAAAATTGACATTAAAAGAATAACCCGTAAAAGGAAAAAATTGATAAAACTGAACTTCATTAAAATTAAAAATCTTTACTCTGCAAAAAATCCTGTTAATAGGATGAAAAAATAAGCTACAGACCAGAAGAAAACATTTATAAGCCATATATCCATCAAAGGATTAGTATATAGAATATATAAAGCACTCTCAAAACTCAGTTGTAAAACAAACATTCCATTAGATAATGGGCAAAAGACATGAACAAACATTTCTCTGAAGAGGATATACAAAATGGCAAATAATCACAGGAAAAGACGTTCATCATCATTAGCTATTAGGGAAATACTAATTAAAATCAAAATATACCACTACATACCTATCAGAATGCGTAAAGATGGATAAAATAAAAGCAGTGACAACACAAAAGGCAGGCATGAATGTGCAGAAATTACATTACTCATACCTTGCTGGTGGGGATGTAAAATGGTAAAGAGAACAGTTTGGCAGATTCTTAAAAAAGGCAACTACTGTGCAACCCAGCAGTTGTGCTCTTGGGCATTTGTCCTGAAGAAATGAAAATTTATGTTCACACAAAAACCTGTACATGAATTTCATAGCGGTTTTATTCTTAATAGCCAAACCCAAATATCCTTTAAGAAGTGAATGGTTAAACTCAAGTGCCGTGGAATACTACTTAGTAATTAAAAGAAACAAACTATTAATAAACTCAACAGGTATGAATCTCCAGATAATTATACTGAGAGGAAAAAAAAGCCAATTTCAAAATGTCACATACTGTATGATTCCATTTCTGTAACATTCTTGAAATGACAAAATTATAAAAATGAAGACCAGATAAATGGTTGCTGGGTTATAAGGAGAGAGTATATGTGGCTCTAAAAGGGCAACGTGAAGGATCCTTGTGGTGATGGAAATTTTCTGTAGCTTGACTGCATCGATGTCCACATTCAGTTTGTGATATTTTACTATGGTTTTGCCAGATGTTGCCATTGGGGGAAGTTGGATAAATGGTACATGGGATCTCTTTGTATTATTTCTTACAACGGTATGTGAATTCACTATTATTTCAAAATAAAAAGTTTAATTAGAGAAAACCAAAATGTAAAAGTACCTCCTTCCTGCTCAGAATCCCCCAGTTATTTCCCATGACTCTAAAATTTATACTCCTCTCCATGACTGAAAGTCTCATAATAATGTAGCTCCTGCTTACCTCTCTATTCTCATTTCTTTGCTCTTCCTCTGACATACTGAGCTGGCCTCAGGGCCATTGTGTCTGCTATTCCTTCTGCCTCACACACACTTCTCCCTGTTTTGTTTTGTTTTGTTTTGTTTTGTTTTGTTTTTTTCATGGCCAACTTCATTTAATTCAGGTTTCTGCTCAAATGTCAACTCCTCAGAGATGTTTTATTTCTCAGCCTATTTGAAGAAGAATCCTCCCCACTCTTCACCAGGTCTCTCTTTCTGTTTGTCTCTGTCTCTCTCTTCTGGTCTTTTCATTATACTATATATAATTGCCCAAAGTTCAGTAAGTTATAAAATAATTGATATTCTGTTTCAAACTAAGTGATACATGAAAACGTTTTCCTTATACAAACAAAATATAGAAAATGCTGAAGTCCTCTTTGACCATGAATCTAAATCTGTGTTTTTTTTCCTTATTCCTCTGTTAAGTTGCGTTTATTTTCGGATGTTTTTCTGTGTGTGTGTGTGTGTGTGTGTGTGTGTGTGTGTGTGTGTGTAGTGTTTTTCTCCTGTTTGTAGGTGGATGATATTATATACAACACAGTATTTTGTAGTCTGCTTTTTTCAGTGATACGTGTTGGAAATATATTCACGACAGCGTCTACAGATACAACTAGTATTCCACAGTTTTATTCAGCAATTTTATTTATACAGCAGTTTTTTCCAGCAATTTTATTTTTATTCAGCAGTTTATCCTATTCAAGAACAGACTTTTCCCTAAAATTTTATTTGTTTAAAATAATGATTAACTAACATCTTTGTACAGGTCTCCTTGGGCATATCTGTGATAACTAGTTTGTAATTTGCATTTAATTTCCCATATAGTGCAATGACTGGGAATGTGGGTTTTAATTTTAAGATGTGTGGATTTTTCTTTCTATTTTTTTGTTGCTGATTTCTTTTCTTTCTTTTTTTTTTTTCTAATATAGCCGTGAATAAGACTTGTAAGATGCCAAGTTTTGGAAACGTGTTGATATTTTCTTTACAACTTGATACAGAATTACTTTTTTGTGTGTAAATGTGCTAAAAAAGAACATGTTATCTTTTACGCAATGTTGTATGTGTTACAGATCAAACTTAAATGTTGCATTAAAATTTTCTGTACTAATATACTTTTCTATTTTATCTGTTGATTTCTAACTGAGATGTGTTAGGTTCTCCTACTGTGAACTATGGGTTTATCCATTTCTCCTTGGGAATATCACTTCTTCTTTTATAAGATTTGAACTTATGTTGTTAGATGTTTAAAATTTATTATTTTTATATCTTCTTATTGGATTGTTGATTTATCAGTATGTTGTCAACCTGCTTGAAAGCTGTCTCTTTTAAAATTTTTGCTTTGAATTCCCCTTTGTGTGCTGTGGCCAACTCAGCTTTGTTTTGCTAGCATTTGCCTTTATTTTCAACTTTCTTGTGTCCTTTTTATAAAAGCTGTGTCATTTTAAAATAGAATATGGTTAGAAGATTAGTTTGTCTTAACAAATTTGAAATTGTCTTCTAAAAGGTGAGCTAAGCACGTTTATATTTACTGTGTTGACAGAAATCCTGCCATCTTGCTTTGTGTTTTCAATTCACCACGTTATCTCTTTGTTTCTATTGCCATCATTCCTGGATTTTGTTAGAGGTATCATGTTTGCTTTTTTTTCTATCGATTTTTGTTTGTGTGTTTTCTAAATTGAAGTGATACTTCTATTTTCATTCTTCTAATGTATCCTTTCTTATTTCAGCAGAAGTAAAATTTATGCTTAAGAAAACTTATAAAAAATTGAGGTTATTAAATATCTGTATACCCTAAAAGACAGTTACTAAGATGGGTTTGCATCCTTTAATTTCCACTTCTGTGCCCCAGTCCCAGCCCAAGCACTTCTCCCCTTTCCCAACATATACACGTATGTTAACCGTCTTAATAATCATTACTTGTTTAAACTTTATAATAACATTGAGTAACTTACCATTGCTTCCTGAATTCTGATTCTTCCTGGCGTCATTTTTCTACTTGTGGTGGTAACTTTCCCAATAATTCTTTTACAAGGGGCGCCTGGGTAGCGCAGTCGTTAAGCGTCTGCCTTCGGCTCAGGGCGTGTTCCCGGCGTTCTGGGATCGAGCCCCACATCAGGCTCCTTGGCTAGGAGCCTGCTTCTTCCTCTCCCACTCCCCCTGCTTGTGTTCCCTCTCTCTCTGGCTGTCTCTCTGTCACATAAATAAATAAAAAAATCTTAAAAAAAAAAATAATTCTTTTACAAAATATCTCTCAGGGATAGATATTCCTATTCTGAGGCATTATAGATCTAAAATGTCCTTATGTTAGTCTCACTTTTGAATAATAGTTTGTCCTTTTATAGAATTATAGTGTATGAAGTGACTTGGAAACTAGGTTCTGGATATAGGTGCTGCTCTAAGTTACAGAGATCACCAGCCACTGGGGGGTCTCTCCTGGCCTCTTGAACATACACCCTCACACAGCCTGTATCCACCCAAGGCAGATGCATACATTGCCTTGTTTTCCCTCTCTGTAAGGGTACGTGTGTGTGTGTGTGTGTGTGTGTGTGTGTGTGTGTGTGTGTGTTAAGGGTGTGTCTATGTGTATGAGTGGTGGATGCTTGAAGATCTCTCTCCTGGCCTATTGAACACTGAATATACAAAAAGTGTTCATGTTGCTGTAGGGAAAAATGTGAGGCACAGAACTGTTTAACCATCGACCTAATGATGTTGTACACTTTGCTTTCCTATATCCTTCCCGTTAGAGGATAATGATACTAACTCAGCACCCATAAGATGCCTTTGTTATTTTGCTGTGGCAGATATGTAATTGAGCTTCATACTCTTTCAGCTTAATGCTTTCAATGCAAGCTTTTCGGGGTGAGCACTTGGAGATAGGGGTGCGTCTTAGTCTCTTTACAAAAGGCTACTATAACAAAAATACCATAAACTGCCTTATAAATACTGTGGCTTGTAAAGACTGTGGGTGGCTTATTTCTCACAGTTCTGGAGATTGGGAAATGCACAATCATGGCACCAGCAGATTTGGTGTCTGATGGGAACCCACTTTTTAGACTGCTGTCTTTTTGCTGTAGCCCCCAAAGCCTGAAGAAGTAGGGATCTCTGGGCCTCTTTCATGAGGGCACTAATCCCACTTATGAAGGCTCCATCTTCATGACTTAAGCACCTCTCAAAGGCCTCACTTCCTAGTTCATCACCTTGGGGGTTAGGATTTCAACATGAATTTGGGGAGGAGGACCATGAACACGCAGATCACAGTAGGGTATCATGAGTGGTTGTAAGCCACCAGGCCCTAATGGGGCTTGAACCTCTTTAGATGCATGATTTAATGCCCTAAGCGAACTCATTTCCTTTGTGTCTTATGCTCCCCTCAATAATCTTTTCTTCAGACTATTACTTCATTATTATGTGATACTGCTTAGCACTATGCTTATTTTGTCATTGAATCCCACTACCTGCATTTGCCTTAAATTTGGAGAAATGATGGAAGAGGAAGAATCTTTTGAAAGATGGTATTTATGGAAATCATCATGAGGAAAATGGGGAATATAATTACTACTACTGTAAAGTGGTTGGAAACAAAGCTTTTTTGTTTGTTTAGTCATGCATTTGGCAAGTATTTATTGAGGCTCTGTTTTCAACCACAGTTCTAGGTGCTGGGGATAAAGTAATGGACAAAACAGAGGAAACGAATATGGTCTTGGAGTTTGTGTTCTACTGGTAAAGACAAAGATAGTAATTTGGATCACACATTCTTTGTATATTCTATCAAATCACATAGTTGCACTTTCTGAATTCAGGTTTATTGGTTTATATTTGTTTTCATTAACATTTTGCATTTATTTTCCTTTTAATTTATTATTGCTATATTGTGTGGAGAATCATGAATCTTTGAGAAATAAATGTTTCGTTGATAATAATTAATCCACTCTCCACATTGTAGCCAAAGTGATCTGTTAAACATATAAGCCTGATTGTATCAGTGTATTGCTCAGCACCTTTCAGTGGTTTCTTATTGACGTTAGAGTAAAAGTAAAATCTTTGATATGGTTCCATGAGCTAGTGTCTGCCTACTTCTCACTCTGCCTCATCCTATTCCCTCTTATCCTTGGCTGTTCTCCTTCTGGTTTTCTCTCAGTTCTCAAACTTTCAACACTTCAATCTGTTGTGGGGCTTGTTAGTACCTGTTGAATTCTTCTTTCTCTCACTCCTAGTTCCTAGCTCTTGCTCTATTAATGCAGCTTATCCTTTAAAATCAGGCTCATAGGGATTCCTGGATGGCACACTCAGCTAAGCATCCCAATCTTGGTTTTGGCTCAGTTTGTGATGTCAGAGTCGTGAGGTCAAGCCCTGCTTTGGGCTCCACACTCAACATGGAGTCTGCTTGAGATTCTTTCTCCCTCTCGCTCTGCTCCTCCCCCCACCAAACAAGCAAACAAACAAATAAAGAAATAAATCTATCTTTAAAAAAAATCAGGCTTATATATCCATTCCCTATGAGTCATTCTCTGAGTCAAATCTATTAAAAGCTCCCATAATATCCTGTTCCACAGCACTTATCACTTTTGAAATGAATAATTAGTTGTTTGTTGTTTGTTTCTACAGGTAGACTGTAAATTCTTGAAGGCAAGGACTATATCTGTCTGGATCATTGTTTTATTCTCAGAATTTAGCAGAAGTCATAATACTTATAGATGCTCAGAAAATGTTTTTTGACTAATTAAAATTTTCAGCAGACTTGTTGTATGGAAAACACTCATCTGTATACTAAAGTAGTACATTAAAGCCTCCATAGACCAGGGTGGATTCAGTAATGGTTTCTCCTAGATGGGAAAAATAAGAAAAGTCTAACTTCAGAAAAATGATGAAATGCACATTAGGGCCTGCTCTTGGATAAGAGATGAAATGAGTTTCGAGGAGGAAAAGTTCTTTAGTATTTTGAGTTTTCTGATATTGACTTGCCTAAATTGAACTTACAGTATAAACCAAGAGTTCCCTGATGAAATGATCACTCAGCTTTTGTTTCTTTCATTTGGTTTTACTTTCACAAAGCCCTCTGGACATCTATCAAAACTACAAAGTGGAAATTGGTTAGCTTCATTTAACACCATATCCTGCTGCAAAGGCCTCACATCAAGGCACTTGCTATTTTACACTCTTCTTATTTTAATAGTTTTCCCAACTTCAAAAAAACTTAAGAGTTGTAGATAGCTAAAGGCTCCCATTGTAAATTCCTTAAGATCCAATTCTATGAAGATGGTGAAACTCCAGTGTCCTAGCAGCCATTGGAATATAAACTTTCTCTGATCCTTCATCCCAAGTCCAATGAAACGACACTGATGGAATCAGGAAGGCCTTTGGCGGCATGCACTGGCTCTCTGGTGCTTTGGTGAGAGTAGAATACCTTTGCCTTGGCTGACAGTATTATATGTGGCTCTAATCTCTAGTTGTAAGTTTACATTTTAAAGGCAATAACAGTTTTATTATTTTCACTCAGATTTCACAAGAATAAGACAGAAAACCATAAAGTCATTTTCTCATAGGAAATTATATTATTAAAAGACAAATTATGTTGCTTTGATATATTTTGTTCATGAGTATAAAGGCCTGTAGATGGAGTTTGAAGTTTACGTAACTAGTTGATGAAAGTACAAACACTGCAAGTGGGACTTTTTATAGATTTTTAGATAAAAACATACAGATTGATATATATGCCACAGGTACTACACCAAGAAGCTCTTCCAGTTGTTTTATTGATGAAATCCCTTTCTTTGATGTTTGATAGATTTTTCTACTAGAAAAATGCTTGTTTTATTAAATTATCAGTCCATCATAAATATAGTATTAGATATTTTGACAACCAAAATAAGAGTATTTCCTATAAATAATTGCTAATATTTTTTTTAATTTATAGAATAATATGTATATTTTTGCAGTTAGATTTGTTTTAGATTTGTATAAGGAGTGTATTATCGACTCCATATTTAGCATCTAATTTTAAAAAATGCTGTGTATATCCTAGCTTAATTGAAGTTTGAAGTAATTTGTGTATGAGCAGCTAGGTTAGAAACCTTTTCATTTTGAATACTGACTTGGGGAGGTGGTGTCAGGAACTATTTAATGACCTAAACGAACTAGAAAGAGAGTTTAGTAATTATATTTACATTGTAAGATCTATATAGCTCTTTATTTATTAAACTGACCTCTAACTCAAGTCAGAAAATTATTTAAGTTCTCTGTGATAGCCTGCAGATGATAAATCTTCCTATTGGTGTTCCTTTAGCTGAATTAACATTCCAGTGTTGTCTATTTTTAGTTTTGTGATTATGGCATTTGGAGCTTTGTGTAATTTAATTGTCAAAACATGACCATTTCTTTAATTTGTTATTGGGCAGTTCATCAGGCAATTTTGTAAAGTATTATAATAAAAGGAGTTAAAGCTCTGTAGGAACTCTCCTGAAGCCAGATTCCATGCAGGAATATAAATGTACATTTTAACCATACAATGGGAAAATATTTACACAGGAGTTCCTAGTATAATAACAGAGTTAAAACAGGTGAAAAGAAAGTAGTTACTATTTACCTAGCAACTACCCTGGACCAAGCCCTGTGATAGGTACTTTAGGGTCATGATCTTTCATCCTTATAACAATCCCCTAAAACATAGCTGTGCTCTTACAACAGTCTCCATTTGACATAGGAGAAACTAAGGCACTGATTTCACAGGTGACTTACCTGCCATCACCCAGCTAGTAGCTAGAAGAGCTTAAAATTCAAGCTGGTGGGTCATTCTTTGGTAAAATAGACGCCCCTCCCCCTGCTCATATCTTTTGGCTTTAAATTTTATGACTTTTATTTTTACTGTAGAGGAGATTGCTTCTCTCCTCATCAAAGATGCTTTGGTTTATTGTATCATGTAACTCAGATGTGATCCAGTTCTTGGATGACAAGATGAACAATTTTGCTTCTTAGACTCATACTAAGAATTTTGTTACATCATATTAAAAAATGTTTTTACCATTTTTTAATACAAAAGATGTAGCAGTTGCATCTTTTTTATTATAAACTCTTTTAGTTCTTTGTTTCCAGATCAGTGAATATAAATTCCAGACGAATATGTTGTGGCAGGCATAATGGCCCTCCAAAGATGTCTGCGTCCTCATCCCTGGTACCTGTGAATATGTTCGGTTACGTGGGAAAAGGGATTTTGCCGATGTTATTAAATTAAGGACTTTCAGATGGAGAGATCATTCATGAATACGCTGAGTGGGTCCAGTGTAACCACAAAGATCCTTAAAAGAGGAGAAGGCAGGCAGAAGTGGTTGTCAGAGTCAGGGGGAGAGATTGAATGTTGCGGCTGCACTGCTGGCTCTGAGAAGAAGGGGCCCTGAGCTAAGGTCTGCAGGTGACCTTTACAGGATGAAAAGGCAGGGAAATTGATTTTTCTCTAGAGCCTGCAAAGGAAATGCAGCCCTGCCAACACCTTGATTTTTTTTTTTTTTTAAAGATTTATTTATTTGACAGAGATAGAGACAGCCAGCGAGAGAGGGAACACAAGCAGGGGGAGTGGGAGAGGAAGAAGCAGGCTCATAGCAGAGGAGCCTGATGTGGGGCTCGATCCCATAACGCCAGGACCACACCCTGAGCCGAAGGCAGATGCTTAACCACTGTGCCACCCAGGCGCCCCAACACCTTGATTTTTATACCCAGTAAGGCCTGCTTTGGACCTCTGCCTTTCAGAATCGTAAGCTAGTAAATCTGTGTTGCTTCAAGTAATTTGATATAGCAGTAATAGGAAACTAACACAGATGCTATTGATTTAACTTTAATTTTAGGTGTGAAATCAGACCTAGATTGCCTTTTCTCCTCAGTGGGAACCCAAAAATTCTATGTGGAAGGTGCTTACGGTCGGCAGTGTGACTGCAACAAGGAGCTGGCAGACTTGTAGTGACTTGTACTGTACCACCTTCCCATAGCAAATCATTTTTATCTTTTGAAAAATAAAGCCCTGTTTCTTCTTTCTCAGTTATTCATTCATTTATTTATGCCTTGATTTTACTTTACTAGCTTTTTGGCTTGGGGGAAAGTTAAATCACACTTGAGTTTCCTCTTGTCTAAAGGGTGTTGCGAAGCTATTTGGCAGTGTATGATCCCCCAATAGAGTCGCTGGTACACGATAGGTTCTCAGTAATTGATAGTGATTCTGAAGTATGTCATGTTTCCAACCTGACTCCAGGACTGCTGGGAGTGTATGGAGAGGCAGTCAGTGATAACACACAGTGTGATCTCTAAAGTGCTACCCAAGGTTTAGCAGTAAACTGGATCAGTAAATTGGATACAAAATGTTGAAACACACACGCATGGAGAAAATGATGTGTATTTCAGTGACCAAAAGGTTACTTTAAGTTATTCCCTTCCTGCTCAGCCATCTTGGTGCTCAGCAGCTAGGCCCTGGAAAGGGTTTCTTTGACCTTCTTGCTAATCTCACTGTGACCTTTTGCAGGAGTCCCAGACACTGCTTCTCTGTGATCTGGGAAGGCAGATGAGAAGTTCCTTTTCACTTGTAGCCCTCCCGTGAGATTCCAAATTCCCTGTAGTTAAAAAAAAGCGACGCCTCACTGAGTATCAGTGGTGACTCATTTTTAGGCAGAGCAGTAGAAAGAAGAGTTGAATAGCCTTGGGTAAATTGTCTTAACCTTTTTGAACCTTAGTATTCTAACCCATAAAAAGTGAGTAATAATGCCTACCTTGCAGGTCTCAGATATTTAATTGAGATAATGTATGTAATGGGCTTAGGACAGGGCCTTGAATTTAGTAGGGATCCAAAAATGGTCAATAATTTGCAGACGTGTTGGGGGAATTTGCAGCACTAAACTGGAGATTCAGTTTTCAACATTTTTTAAATATACTTCTCTAGATCCTCAGTTTTACTGGTGCCATGTAATTCTGAAGGGTGAAAGTGAGAAACTAGAAATAATCTAGAATTAACAATGTAGTCTTTCAATCTTGGGACACGCTTTTTTTTTTTTTTTTTTTTTTTTAAGGGCCTGATGGAGATACAGAAGCGAGAGTTTTCGGACTGGTCTGCATTGCCTGAAAGGCTGAGACTTGCTTGTCAAGCACATCTGCATTGTTAATGACTGTTTCGATTTGCCTTGTTCACTTAATGGGTTTCTCTAATGTGAGATTAACTTCAATTAAAGCCTTTTGTGTCTATGTTCATTCTTAGATTTTCCCTCTAATTGGTCTCTGCATCTCTTTTGCATCGGCATCAATTTACTTGTGCCTGTGATTGCAGTTAGAACTAAGCTGAACTTTGGAATTTTAGTTAGGAATCTTTCTTCCTGCATAGCTTAGGAATGTAATCTATTATTAAGCTAGTGAAAGTAAAACCCTGTAAAAATTCATATTATAGTTATAACTGACATGGTTCCTTTCCTAGAGCTGAAAGGATTAGAGAAACTCAACATCTGAGGTATTGATTGTGTAAGATTCTTCATTCTTTCGCTTTCGTAGGAAATGAAAGTTTCCGGGGCAAGAGCAAAGGCACTGCAGTGTTGCACAAGCCTCTGGTATTGATTGTTGTTAGGGTTGTAAAGTATTGACTATATCAACTTAAAGTCTTATGGACAATGAATACTTATAATTCTGTGTCTTATTGAGAGGGAGGGAGAAAGAGAAAGTGGGTCATTGAAATTGCTGAAACTGCCAATTAGTGACGCCAGTTATTACTTCCTATAAAGAAGGGCAGGGAAGACCGGTGAGGCCCTGATGATGGAATTCATAAGGCCTTAGGGCAGCTCCAAACAAAGTGATTACTTATGTTTACCTGCTGCTTTATTCCAGAAAGACAGGAGGTGCACAGGGACCAGGAGGAAGGGAAACTAAAAAATGTAGCTGTATTACATAGAGGGTAAGGAAAACAGAAAGCTCTCAAGTATGGAGGAAGAAAAGGTGGTGTCTTTATGAACAGATGGACCTGCCAAAGCTTGCAGGTCTGTCTTTAGCTTCTGAGATATGGAATAGACCCGCCGAGTGTGCAGTCACTTATGGTAATATGTGGTCTTGTGTGTATAACATTGGAATGAGGGAGGGTAACATTGGAGAAGGCATTCTTAATTTTTGGCCTAATAAGTCCCTACAACCATGTCTGTATTAACTTATTTATGTTTCTTCAGTTACGGGGTAATTCCCTTATGCTTTGTAATAGTTATGTACTTACACATTATAATAATATAATTATAATACGTATAGTACATAAAATGTATTTATAGCTGGGAAATGTATAATGTAAAAGAGTTGGAAAAATTTGTTGACCTATAATATTTCTTGAGGCCCTATTTAAATGATGAAGATATGGAGGAAAGGAGCAAGATGAGATTTTTCAAGTGGAAGGAACTCATTCAGTTTCCTTGTTCTACTGTTGGGGAATCTGTATCCTGGAGTAGTGAAGTGATTTCCTGAAGAGGAAGAAAGGCGGATGGCACAGTCACCATTAGACTCAGGCTTATAAATCTACCGTCCAATGCCGTTTCCCTGCACTCATTGGAAATCCTTCAATGTAATCAGATAGAAAGCTCTAAGAAATGCTTAAAAACATAAATTAATTTAAAAGATAGTTGTTGAAAAGTTACTACGTTTCAAACACTGTTCTCATGAATATAATAAAGATCCCTGCCTTCCTGGAGCTTCCATCCTGGTGGGAGGAGATAGACAATAAACAAATAAGCACAGAAGTACATTGTATGTCAGACCGTGATGACAGTGCTGTGGAGGATAATAAAGCAGGAATGAGATGAAGGTAGTGACATTTGAGCAAAATCTAAGCAAAGTGAAGAGGAGTCTTTCAGACCCTTAGGGAAGAATATTTCAGAAAGAACAACAAATGTTCGTAAAGAAAGAATGTACTTGAGTTTTTTCTTTTTTTTTTTTTTAAGATTTATTTATTTATTTTAGAGAGAGCGCCAAGAGAGCAGGGGAGGGGTACAGGGAGAGGGAGAGAGATTGACCAGCAGACTCTGTGCTGAGCATGGAGTTTGACCCAGGGCTCGATCTCATGACCCTGAGATCGTGACCTGAGCCAGCTGTGCCATCCAGATGCCCCTACCAGATGAGTCTGAGAAGACGCAAGGAGGCCAATGTGGCTAGAGCAGTACAAATCAGAGGGAGAATGGAGACAGATGAGGTGAGAGCAAACACAGGACTAGATTATATGGGGCTTTTGAGGTGATTTTGAGGATTTTTGACTTTGAGTCATGTAATTATTAGTTTTATACATCAAATTGGCTATGCTATAATCCAGGTATTTAATCAAACACTGATTTTGGTGTTGTGAAACTATTTTGTAGATGTGGTTAGTATCTACAATCAGTTGAATTTAAAGGAGATTCCCTTGATAATGTGGTAGACCTAGTCCAGTCAGGTGAAAGGCTTGAAGAGCAAACCCTGAGGTTTCCTGGAGCAGAAGACATTCAGCTGTATGACTACAACATCAGCTCCTACCTAGGTTTTCAGCCTGCTGGACTGCCCTCTAATTTTCAGGCTTGCGAGGTTCCACAATCACATGAGCCAAATCTTTTATATAAATCTCTTTTTTAAGATTTTATTTATTTATTTGTCGGAGAGAGACAGTGCACAAGCAAGGGGAGCAGCAGGCAGAGCGAGAAGCAGGCTCCCTGATGAGCAGGGAGCCCGATGCAGAACTTGATCCCATGACCCTGGGATCATGACCTGAGCTGAAGGCAGACGCTTAACCGACTGAGCCACCCAGATGTCCCTGAATCTCTTTATTTTGGTTCAATTTTCTGTTCAGTTGGTTCTATTCTACCGGTTCAGTTTCTCTCAGAACCCTGACTGATACAGTGAGATGGGAAACTGCTCCAGGGTTTTGACCAGAGAAGAAATGTGATCTTGCTTAGGATGAGAATAAGGAGTACAGGTTTAAGAATGGATGTGGGCGGGGGGTGCCTGGGTGACTCAGTCGTTAAGCGTCTGCCTTTGGCTCAGCTCATGATCTCAGGGTCCTGGGATAGAGCCCCGCATCGGGCTCCCTGCTCAGTGGGAAGCCTGCTTCTCCCTCTCCCACTCCCCCTGCTTGTGTTCCCTCTCTTGCCGTCTCTCTCTCTGTCAAATAAATAAATAAAATCTTAAAAAAAAAAAAAAAGAATGGATGCAGGGTGCCTAGTTAAATGTTTATTGGAGTAATTCAGGGGAGAGATTATTGTAGTTTTGCACTAGGGTGATAGAAATGGAGGTGGTTAAAAAGTGGCAGAATCTGAATATATTTTGAAGGTAGATTCAACAGGATTTGTTGATGGATTAATGGGAAGTGTGAAAGGAAGAGGAACCGAAGTTTTTCCAAGTTCTTTGGCTATAAGTAGAAGGAGGTTGCCATGGACTAAATTGAGGAAAATTTAAGGAAGATCAATTTTCATGAAAGGGGGAGGCTCTGGCTTCAGTTTTTACATGATAAATTTGAGATTTCCATTAGACATTCAATTGTAGGTGGACATAACTGTCTGGAGTTTTGTGAGAGAGATCAGGACAGGAAGTATGTGGGGGAGGTGTCTTCAGAATATAGATAGTATTTATAGCTTCAAGAATAAAGGAGATATCCAAAGAAGTGTGTGTAGACAGAAAAGGAAATGATATCCAGGGACTTGAGCCCCAGATACTTGGTTAGAAATACGGAGGGTGGGGAAGAAATGAGGCAGCCGGTGTGATGGGAGGAGAACCAAGAAAGAGGGGCACCTTAGAAGACAAATGAGGAAGGTAGCTGAGAAGGTGTCAATTATGATAAATTATGTTTATAGGCTAAGTTAAGGACCAAAATTTGATTACTTAATTGTACAGTGCTGACCTTCACCAGAGCCATTTTGGGTAAAGAGAGAGGAGAGAAAGTAGACAGGGAGGATATCTATATGCTTTTAGGAGTTTTCCTTTTGAAAAGAGTACTTGCTGGATCTGGGTGTGAGTCAAGAGTACTCTCCTCTCTCTCGCTTTTCTATCTTTTTCTTTCTTTTTTTTTTTTTTAAATGGAAGTTGCAACAGTGCATTTCTGTGCTCCTATGAATGATTTATAGAGAGGGATATTGCTCACAGGAAAAGGGGGGAGTTGTTCCTGACGAAACAATATGAGAAGGGAGCTAGTGTGCCAGGAAGGCCTGGTTCATAAAGGAGCTAACACTCATCCAGAGCAATGGGAGAGGAGGCAGTGGGTGTGCAAGTGGATGACGCAGGCAGGCTGGTAGATATGGAAATGCGAGCATGTGGAAAACCTCTTCTGATGGCCTTGCTCTTCTAAGTGACGGGAAATAAGACCATCATCTGAGAGTGAGCACACGTGAGGAGATGTTAAGATTTGAAGGAAAGAAGACTGATGTGGTCATCTAGGGGTGGCAAGTAAAAGAAAATGTGGGCAGTATGCCAGGGCACAGGGAGCTCTGGGCTTCTGTCCTTACTATTGACGATAAAGGTGGGGAAGTGATATTAAATTTTCCCTTAAATTGACACCTTTTCCATGCTGATTAGGAAAGAAGTAGAAATTGAAGCCAGAAAAATAATGAATTCTGGTAAGTGAGTTTAAAGGTGACTTCTTCTGAGATTTTTTTACGTCATAGTCCCCCTTATCTGTGGTTTTGCTTTCTGTGGTTTGAGTTACCCATGCAGTCAGCCACAGCCCCGAAGTAGATGATCTTCTTTCTGACTTATTGTCAGTAGTAGCCTAACGCTGCGTCACGGTGCCTATGTCACTCACCTCACTTCATCTCACTGAGTAGGCATTTTATCAACTCACATCATCACAAGAAGAAGGGTGACTACAGTATAATAAGGTATTTTGAGAGAGAGAGAGAGAGACCACATTCAAATAACTGTTGTAACAGTATGTTGTTATAACTTTTGTATTTTACTGTGTTATTATTGTTAATCTCTTACTGTGCTTATTTTATAAATCGAACCTTATTTTAGGTACGTATGTATAGGAAAAAAGTGTATATCGGGTTCTGTACTATCCATGATTTCAGGCATCCACTGGGGGTCTTGGAACATATTCCCTGTGGATAAGGTAGAACTATTGTACCTCCAGAAATTCTTTTAATTATCTAATGTGATACAACTAAACCTCAATATGGCAATTAAGATATGTTCTAATTCCCAGGCCAGATGTTGGGTGGGGAGATGGTGGTGGTAGAGAAGCAATATTACCAAAGGTATCAGAATCCAGGCTTTGGTTGCAACAATGCCATTTGATATAATTAAGCCTAAAACTATATTTCTGAGAACAGTCTGTATTGGGTATTTTTACACTCATATACATAAGAATGTAGAAGCCTTGGGGAAAATATGTATCCTTAATTATCATATTATCACTAGATATGATGTTGATATTCTCAAATAGAGACTCATCAAAGAACATGATTTGGCAGCTGCTTTTGAAGATGACTCTTCCTTTAGTGTGTTGCCAAACTTCCTTTCCTCTAAAACACTCAGTACTCTTTAAAAAAAAAAAAAAAAAAGAACAACTTCTAATTCTTTTTGATACTTGTGAAATGATAACGGAAGCTTTGAAAAGTTTTGCTTAGAATTCACACCTATTTAATTCCAAACAGAGTTGTTGGAACAACTAAGAAAGATGGCCTTAAAACAAAGATCTATGAATTCAGATAGAGCAATCTAAGAAAATAGTTTTCTCATTAAAATTGCATTTTTTTTTTTAAAGATTTTATTTATTTATTTGACAGAGATAGAGACAGCCAGCGAGAGAGGGAACACAAGCAGGGGGAGTGGGAGAGGAAGAAGCAGGCTCATAGCGGAGGAGCCTGACGTGGGGCTCGATCCCATAACGCCGGGATCACGCCCTGAGCCGAAGGCAGACGCTTAACCGCTGTGCCACCCAGGCGCCCCTAAAATTGCATTTTAATAATGCTAAGATAACCAAGCTCCTTTAAAAATTATCATGAGCATTATTAAAACGAATTTTTCTCTGAGCTGGACATATGCCCATGAGGTGAAAATATTTTTTCTTGGCTAAAACCTTGAGGACGTTTTAACTGAATTTAAGCATAATTGTCTAATAATTTTCCTGCTTTGAGGAAAAACACAACCATCCATACACATTAGGAGCAAATATAATCATTATAACTTTTGTTGTAAAATGGTGGGTTGATTCTTAACTAAATTTTAGAGGCATGGATGTGATCATTTGGAGTCCTTTCTTTAGCGTACTGTTCTGGAAGACAGCCTTATAGTTCCACTTTGATGAGTAGAGCTTATGTAATGTTTTAATTAAGAGACAGTGATCTTCATACAGTGCAGTCGCTGTGAAGGCGCACCGTTTAGATCTTCATGGGAAGAAGTTCCTCTTCACCTGCAAGAAGTAGTTAGCTGACAGCTTCTAGTTTGGACACCTTCAGGATCCACCTCAGCTTTCAAGCCAAGGCAATACGCTTCCTAGGCAGCCCCTGATCCATAACTGAGCGGGGTAGAGCTACTGGGCCTGGTCACTTCTGCCCAACATGTGACTCGACTTTAAAGGTACCATGTACCAAAGCTCCGCTCATTGCTTTGGGTTGGCCATGACTTTTTCAGGTCTGCATTGAAGTCTGAAATGTTTCTGTATTCATCTTCTTCTGTCTCTTACCTTTCACAAGGGTTAATCCCACCTCCATAAGCCCCTTGCACTCCTAACTCCATCTCAGTGTTTGCTTCTTGTAGGATTCAACTGACATAGTAGCATTTCCCTGAGATGTTCAGTTTATACTTTTTTGAGCATTTCTCCTCCCTCCACATGTCAAGTACTGTGTTAGATGCTGGGAATACAGACATCACTTAAACATGATTTCTATCCTAAGCAGCTTGCAAACTAGTTGAGGAGAGAGCACTGTAAACATGTAATGCAAGAGCCAATGTAAGGAGCTATGCAATTGTATTAGTTTTTAATTGCTGTGTAACAAATCAGCACAAACTTATCAAACTTAAAACAGCACTTATTTATTATCTCAGAGTTCTGTAAGTTAGATGTCTGAGCAGGCTTAATTGGATTCTCTGCTAAGGGTCTCACAAGGCCAAAAATGGTATCAACCAGTCTCGGCTGTTATATGGAGGGTCTGGGAGATAATCTACTTCCCAGCTTCTTCAGGTTTCTGGTAGACTTCTAGTTCCTGTTTCTTTGTTGGCTGTCATTTGGGGCCTCTCTCAGCTCCTAGAGATCCCTCATCATGTGCCCTCCCCACCTCCCCTATCTTCAAGTGTGTTGACTCCTTCCCATGCTTGGAATCTTTCCAACTTCCTCTTAGGATGCCAGCCCAAGACAACTCTGCCTACAAAGGACTCATGTGATTAGATTAGGCCTTGCCTGGAGAGACTCCCCTTTGATTAACTCATAGTCAACTAATTAGTAACCTTAATTACATCTGCAAAATCCCTTATATTAATTAACATAATCAGGGCTTGAATGAATTCTTGTCACATTCATAGCCTTGGGAATTAGGCAGAAAATCTTAGGGGACTATTTTAGGATTCTGCCCACCACAGGACCATAGAGGAAGGGTTCAGGATGGTGAGTTGAGGAGGCAAAAATGTCCAGGGGGAGGTTATAGCTGAGCTGAATTTTTGAAGAAGAGTAACAGTAGGGTCAAATGGGGGCAGTATTAGCCAGGAGTTGAAGATCTGAAGATTTATAGTATGTGCCAGAGTATATGTATAAGTAGGACTATATCGTAGAATACTAGTGTGATATGCCAAGAAACTAAGCTTAGGAATTAAGCTTGGTTGTTGGGAAACCATCAGAGGTTTTTAAGCAGGTGATTGGCATGTGTGTTAGAGAGCGATTTGACAGAAATATAGATGGTAGTTATTATAGAGTGACACTAGACAGATCAAATAGAAGCTGTGAAAATTATCTGAGACTGACTAAATCAGGACCTTGGTAGTAGGATGGGGAAAACGGGGCCTTTTATAATTTAGGAGGTAAATTTGTATCACTTAGTGACAGACAGCATATGGAAAATGCCAGGAGAGAAGCAGTCTAGGAAGACTTGGTTTAGGCAACACTAGGTTGCCTAAATTTAGAGCTTCTCTAAATTGATTAAAGGATGAGGGCGGGACAGGCAGATTGGAGGAAGGAGGCAGAATTGGAGATGTTGAATCTGAAATCATCGTGGAACGTCCACATCATCAACTTTTCTCTCTCTTACTGCATCAGTACAAAAACATACTCTTTGAATTTCTGTTAAGAATAAAACAAGAAAACATTCCTCAAAACCTCATAGCCCGCTTGCTACCAGCTTGTATTTTCTTCTGCATCTTTGTAGCTAAACTTCTACATATCATCTCCTTGCATTCACTTTCCTTTTACTTTTCAGTGCTTCTCCAGTTTAGCTTCCTAACCCACCCAACCAGTCCGTCAGAACTGCTTTGTCAAGATCAGAGGTGACTTTGGGGCGCCTGGGTGGCACAGCGGTTACGCGTCTGCCTTCGGCTCAGGGCGTGATCCCGGCGTTGTGGGATCGGGCCCCACATCAGGCTCCTCTGCTATGAGCCTGCTTCTTCCTCTCCCACTCCCCCTGCTTGTGTTCCCTCTCTCGCTGGCTGTCTATCTCTGTCAAATACATAAAATCTTTAAAAAAAAAAAAAAGATCAGAGGTGACTTTAATATTGTCAAGCCAAAGGACATTTTTCTGTCCTCAGTTTATCCAGTGGCCCAGCAGTACTTGATATAGTTGACCTTTATCAGTGTCATATAAAAATTATCATTTATTATTCTTGCCAAAACAGTATTTTCAGAGATGTGAAGTTATATCTAACTTTGATTTTCCTTTTTTTACTTCCTTCTTTTCTACTAAGGTTCTAAGGCTGAGTATCTGTGTTTCATATTTACTAGTTGATTTTCCTTTTCTGTCAACTGTCTATTCGTATCTTTTCACTTTTTTTTTTAACGATTTTATTTATTTATTTGACAGAGATAGAGACAGCCAGCGAGAGAGGGAACACAAGCAGGCGGAGTGGGAGAGGAAGAAGCAGGCTCCCAGTGGACGAGCCTGATGTGGGGCTAGATCCCAGAACGCCAGGATCACGCCCTGATCCAAAGGCAGACGCTTAACCGCTGTGCCACCCAGGTGCCCCTTTTTCACTTTTTACATTGGATTTGTAGTCTTTTTTATTTTATTTTTTAAATTGAAATGTAAAATTGACATACCACATTATATTGATTTAAGATGTACAATATAATGATTCAACATTTGTATATATTGCAAAATGATCACTGCAATTAAGTCTAGGTAATATTGTCACCATATACATAGTTAAAATTTTTTCTTATATGAGAACTTTCAAGATTAATTCTCTTAGCAACTTTCAGATATACAATGTAGTATTATTAACTACAGTTGCCATGGTGTACATTACATCCCCGTGAGTTATTTATTTTATAACTGGAAATTTGTATCTTTGACTCCCTTCACCCATTTCGTACTTCCCTCTTTTCCTGCCTCTGGCAAATGCCAGTCTGTTGTCTGTATCTATGAGCTGTTTTTTTGTTTTTGTTTTTGAAGATTCTATATATGAGATCAAATAGTATTTGTCTTTCTCTGTCTGACTTAGGATAATTCAGATAATATCCTCAAGGTCCATCCATGTTGTTGCAAATGGCAAGATTTCAATTTTTTTAAGGCTGAATAATACATACATATATATTTTTCCATTCATCTATCAATGGGCACTTAGGTTGTTTCCATATCTTGGCTATTCTAAATGATGCTGCAATGAAGGGGGGAGGTGTGTGTATCTTTTTGACTTAGTGTTTTAGTTTTCCTTAGACAAATACCCAGAAGTGGAATTGCTAGATCATATGGTAGTTTTCTTTTTAGTTTTTTGAAAAAACTCCATACTGTTTTCCATAGTGGCTGCACCAATTTACATTCCTACCAACAGTGCACAAGTGTTCCCTTTACTCTTCATCCTTTCCAACACTTGTTATTTCTTGTCTTTTTTATAATGGTCACTCTAACAGGTATGAAGTGATATCTCAAAGTGGTTTTGATTTATATTTCCCTAATTATTAGTGATGTTGAGCATCTATTCATGTGTCTATTAGCCATCTGTATTTATTATTTGGAAAAATGTCTATTCAGATCCTTTGCCCATATTTAGATTGGATTGTTTTTGTTTTCTTCTGTTTGTGTGTGTGTGTGTTTGTGTGTGTGTGTGTGTGTGTTGGTTGTTTTGTTTGTTGGTTTGCTATTGAATTGTATGAGTTCTTTACATATTTTGGATATTAGCCTCTAATCTGATATATGATCTGCAAATATTTTCTCCCACTCAACAGTTTGCCTTTTTATTTTGTTGATATTTTTCTTTGCTGTGCAGAAGCTTTTTAGTTTGATGAAGTCCCATTCATTTATTTTCACATTTGTTGCCTTTGCTTTTGGTGCCAAATCCAAAAACTCATTGCAAGACCAATGTCAAGGAATTTATTATTGCCTATGTTTTCTTCTAGGAGTTTGTGGTTTCAGGTCTTATCTTCAAGTCTTTAATCCATATTGAGTTAATTTTTATGTGTGGTGTAAGGTAGTGGGGCAGTTCTGTTTTTTTTTTTTTTTTCTTTTTGCATGTTGCTGTCCAAGTTTCCCAACACATTTATTTTTTTTTTTTTTAAGATTTTATTTATTTATTTGTCAGAGAGAGCACAAGCAGGGGAAGTGTCAGGCAGAGGGAGAAGCGGACTCCCTGCTGAGCAAGGAGCCTGATGCAGGGCTCCATACCAGGCCCCTGGGATCATGACCTGAGCCAAAGGCAGACGCTTAACTGACTGAGCCACCCAGGCGTTCCCCAGCACATTTGTTGAAGACATTCTCATTTCCACATCACAAATTCTTAACTTGTTGTCATAATTAATTGACCATATACTTGTGGATTTCTTTTGGGGCTTTCTATTCTGTTCCATTGATCTATATGTCTATTTTTATGCCAATACCATACTGTTTTTGTTAGCTTTGTAATATAGTTTAGACTCTGAGAGAGTATTACTTTCAGCTTTGTTCTGCTTTCTCAGGATTGCTTTGGCTATTTTGGATCTTTTGTAGTTCCATACAAACTTTAGAAGTGTTTGTTCTATTTCTTAAAACAAACAAACAGACAGAATTGTGAATGGCATTGCATTTAATCTGTAGATTGGTTTGAGAAATATGAACACTTTAACACTATTAATTTTTCCAGATCATGAGCATGGAATATCTTTCTATTAATTCTTCAGTTTCTTTCATCAGTGTACAGGTCTTTCACCTCCTTGGTTAAATTCATTTCTAAGTATTCTATTCTGTTTGATGCAAATGTAAATGAGATTGTTTCATACCTTTTATTGATTTGTATGAATCTTTTATACATTCTGGCAAATCAATGTGGTAGGTATTTTTATACATTTACTCAGTGTCCACACACACACTCTTCTTTGTTCCTAAGGAATCTGATGTTGTCTGTGGCAGCAATGAGTCTGGCTGAAAATACTTTGTTTCTCAAACACCTTTGTAGTGACAGGTAGCCATTTGATACAATTCTCATAAATGAGATGTCAGTGGAACGCCAAGAGAAGGGCATCCTATTCAAAAGGAAAAAAAAAAAAAAAGCAAGGCATCTGAAGTTGAAAGCAGTCAGCTCTCTGCATTTTTCCTATCTTTTCCTTCCAAACTGATAAGAGAACTATGAGCTGCATTGAAGCCATGAGGCAACAGTGTGAGGATATGTTTACTAATAATAGTGAGAAAAAAGAAACTAGAGCCTAGATCCCTGATGGTATCTTGGAGTCCATTGCAATCCCTCCTACCTTCGGACTTCTCATTGCATGAGACTAATGTGTTCAAACAACCGGTGAGGTGTTGCATTTTGGCTTTGTTTTCTGTTTTAATTTACCATATGTTTTGCAAGTATTTTCTCTCTTTTTGTGAATTATTTTTTGACACTTCATGTTTTTTAAAAAACATTTTAAACTTTAGCATTGTAGGCTTTTTGGGATTCTTTATCACATTGAAAAAGTTTTCCTCTATTCCTTGTATACTGAGAGTTTTTATCATGAATGGGGATTGAATTTTGTCAAATGCCTTTTCTGCATCTATTGATATGACTGCAGGATTTCTTTTTTAGTCTGTTGATGTGATAGATTATATTAATTGCTTTTTTAGTGTTGAACCAGCCTTGCATACCTGAGATAAATTCCACTTGGTCATGGTATATAATTCTTTTTATACGTTTTGGATTCAGTTTGCTAATATTTTGTTGAGGATTTTTACTTCTGTGTTCATGAGGGGTATTGGTCTGTAGTCTCCTTTTTTTGTAATGTCTTTGTCTGGTTTTGGTATCAGGGTACTGCTGGCCTCATAGAATGAGTTAGAAAGTATTCCTATTTCCTATTTCCTGAAATACATTATAGAGACTTGTTGTATTTTCTCTTTTAAATGTTTAGTATTATTCACCAGTGACCTCTTCTAGGTCTGGTGCTTTCTGTTTTAGGAAGTTATTGATTATTTATTTAATTTCTTTAATAGATTTCCTAGACTCATTAATTATAAATGAGTGATGGATTTTTATCCAAGTCATCTGCATTTATTGAGATACATTTTCCTTTTATCTATTATTTTGTTAATTAGATTCCTATATCTTCTAATGTTAAACGTCCTGCTTTTCTGGGCTTAATGGATTGGCTTAATAATGTTTTATTTAGAATGTCTGTATCTATCTTCAGGAAAAATATTGGACTAAAATTTAACCTTGTGTTGATGTCTAATTTTTTAATCTAAATTTTCTCACCACCTAAAATATGTTGTAGAGCAGTCCATCTATTTGTCTTCCATGGAGAAGTTCACTTTGGTAGATTGAACCAGTTAGTCCTTTGTATAAGAATATTGATTACATCCTTGTTTGTTATTTGATTTGCACTCTCTCCTCATAGGAATATTCCTTGTGTATTCATGTGGTAAATGGACATAAAAGATATATATGAGAAATAAACCAGTCTTTTTTGTTGCAGGCCACTGAGATGTTTGGGATTGTTTGCAACTATACCATCAACTACTTAATTGACACATCATCTAAAATTACAATTATCTGTATCTATATTTAAGTTTTTATTTTAATTCCAGTTAATTAACATAGAGTGTTATATTAGTTTCAAACGTATGATATAGTAATTTAACACTTATACATTTCTTACATGTCTGGTAGAAATCAATTATAAAATGATTTTGGTCTTTTTAAAATGAGATTTTTTTGGTGTGGATTTTAAAAATTTATTTGTAGACCACCTTTTGTAAATTAAATAAATTATAATTGTCTTGCAAATTCTCCATTTTGTTTAAATTCTTTTGCCCAAGGTTCACAGAATATTCTACTTATTTTTAAATCTCTGCTGCCTTTTTACGTATACTGCCCCCTTTAAAATGTCATGATTATTTCTTTTCTTTTCTTTTTCTGTCTTGATAGTGTTGTCAATGCTTTCTCTGTTTTATTCGTCTTTTCAAAGAACAGAGTCAGTTTGTCGAACATCTTTGAATCTTTATTGCATATTATTTCTTTCATTTCATTAACTCTGCTCTTTATTGCTTTCTTCTGACTTTGTGTTTACTTCTTTTTATAACCTTCTGAATTTAATATTTAGAATTTAAGGTTATAAATTCCTTTGTGAGTATAGTTTAGCTGCATCGCATTTTTGCATCATTTTCACTGTAATTCATTTCTTTGTATTTTTCATTTTTAAAATAATTTCTTCTGAGTTGTTTTTACAGTTTACATTTCCACATATGTTAGTGTGCTTTGTAGTTATTTTTTGGTAATTGATTTTTATCTTTTTTTTAAAAAAATACCTGAGAGAGAGAAAGTGCTGTGCACGTAGGGGGGAGGGGCAGAGGAAGAGGGGAAAAGAGAATCCCAAGCAGACTCCTTGCTGAGCACAGATCCCAACGACTGGGGCTTGATCTCCTGACCTGAGATCATGACCTGAGCTGAAATCAAGATTCCGACACTTAACCACCTGCGCCCCTGATTTTTGTCTTTACTGCGCTGTATGATTATCGATTCATTGTTAACGTGTGCTTGATATATCCTTTCCTACCTTTTTACTCTCAACCTTAGGGAATTTGCATGTTTTAGCACGTCTCTTATAACATTTCTAAAATTCAACATGAAAATCTCCATTTTTTAAAAGGAAAATATATTTGCATTTACTTATTATAATAACTCATATTTGTAATTTTTCTATCATCTTTTAGTGCTTTCTAACCAAATGCATTCATACTTTGCTTCTACTTTTTCTCTTTTCCCTAGATTTTCAAATATTCTGTATCCCTTTTATTCTTTATCCTCTATTTTTGGATCTAAATATTAAAATTTACTCTTAAAATTATACATATACAACTTCCATAGCATCCAAGGATTTAAAAAGAAGCTTTTTTAGTTTCAATCATCATGTTCTCATTTTCCACATCATAGTTATCTAGTGTTTCTATTTTATCCTTTTTAACCCTCAAATTAGATATTACTATTCTTTAGTCACTTTATATTTACATTTACCCATATTTCTGCTGTATCTTTGTGAGTTTCCTTCTGATTTCATTTTCCTTCCACTTAAGGTACATTTTTAGAAGTTCCTAAGTGATATTTGTTGGTGGCAATGCTTTAACTTGTTTGTCTAAAATGGCTTGATTTTTCCCTTTGTCTTGATTATATTTATATTGTTAATAATATAGAAAATATATAATAGTCTGATTTTTTAGGTGTTACTTCTCCATGGTTTAAAAATATCAGCCCACTGTCTTTTGGCTTTTGCTATGATATTGAACGCTCTGTGGTTGTGCTAATTGCTGTTGTTTGAAGTATTTCATCTTTTTTTCTCTAAGTGCTTTTAAGATTTTTTTTCTTAGTATAGTTTGTAGTTTCAACTAAAAGTTGAGTTGCTTTTATTCAGTTCAGTTTGAACAAATGTGCTTTAATTTTATAATCTAGATGTCCCTGGAAAACTCTTAGCTTGAAACATTGTTTCTCTTTCATGTACTCTTCCTTCTTCTAATGCTGTAATTTTGGTGCTTTTTAGGCTTGATCATTCAGTGCTTTTGGACTGTTTCTAATATTTTCCATAATTTCATCTTTCTGAACCATATTTTAGGAAATTTCATTGGGTACTTCTTTAGTTCAGATAACTAATTCTTTTCCTGTGTCCAACCTATTTTTTATCCCATATTGTGTTTTAAATGCAAATAAATACATTATATTTAATTTCTTATTACAAATATGACAGTTCTTTCTTTATAATATATTATTATAATTCATGTTTTCAATGACTTTTATTTCTATTATCATTTTAACTCTTTTTACTGCTAAGTTAAATATTTAAAGTCCTTGATTTTTAAAGGTATTGTGGTTTTTTGCTTACTTGTGGTGGTTAATTTCTTTCTGTGTTTTGATATTGTGGATTGTGAGCAAATGTTTGAAGTGCTTGCCATTATCTATAATAATCCTATGCCACTTAAATAGTTTAGAAGTGAATTGCATTTTTTTTTTCCTGTGCACCCTTAAGGTGCTAAAAACCAGGGCCATTTTAACTGAATTTCTCAGCTTGGTTTTCCGGGATCATATGGGGAGTATAAATTCAAACCTAAACTCACATAAAATCAGGCACTTTTTTATAATTCAAGGAAGAAATTTTTTTTTTAGTCCACATTTCGAATAAAGACTAACCCAAATATATTTCCTTGTTATCATCCTTTTTTAAAAGTCAACTTATCTACTGAGAATATAGTTCTTTGTGTTTTATACTACAGTCTAAATTAGGAATATTCATTTTGTGGGTTCAAGACACAATGTCTTATCCTCTGCGTGGCTATAAGAATGCAGGACAGTAAGTAACACAGAATGGGAAATGACCCGCGGTTAGCTGCAGGTTAAGTACCCACTTCTAAAACTGGTTTTTAATATATTTTTCTTTTTTATCTTTTGGAATTTCCATTATTTTCTGGCAGGGTCAAGTAGGCATTGAAAACAATTGTTAAAATTTATTCATTATATTTCCTTTTTTATGGGGAAGATTTTTGAGATTGTTTAATATAAACTACCCTAGAAATGAGAGTCTCTTTTCATTCTAAACTCTTTGCATTCTGAATTCTTGCCCTCACATTAGTTCTTGTAAATATTCTTGATAATCTCATAAATAACAAATTTAATGGCCTCTTCTCAGTCCTCACCTGCTTATCATTTCCCCCTAATTTCTATTTTCCATTTCTGTCCTCTTTTCTTATGCTCTCTTTGTAACAGTGCCACCATTTCCTAAGTTTGCCTGAGATCCCAACTTCAAAATTGCATAATGCATTTCTCCTCTGTATCTACACCCATTCAGGGAATTCTGTAGATTCTGTCTGTGTATTATGTTTTTGTCTGTTTTTTCCTTTGTATCGTTCTTAGTCCAGCGACAACTCAGATCCTACAGTGTTTCTTGTTCTTTTTCCATTCCTCACTTCTATGTCTAGTCATGGCCTTCCTCTCTTCAAAAATATAAAATGTTATATATATAAGATATATATTCCTTAAATTAACTTTCAAATCTTTCAGTGATTTGACAAGCCTATTTTCAACTATCTCCTACAAAACAATTCTGAAGAACCTCAAAATCATTCCACACAAAACTGTTTACTGTTCTGTAAACATGAAATCTTTTTTTTCAATTTCTTTGGGTTTATGATTTCTTTCACCTAGACCATATTTTATAATATGCATGCATCCCCACAAGTTCTTTTGCCATGGTGTAGTCCAAATGCAACATTTTGTAAGGACTCTACCATGATTTTCCAACTTGAAAATCATCTAGAGAGACATCTTTTCTTTTCTTCCATCGCATTTTGTACCTATTCTATTATGTTTATCAGATGCTGCCTGGTTAGATAGACATCTATGTATACCTTTTTCCATATTAAAGTAAAAGGTCCATGATAATGAGATTCTTTCAACATCTTTATATCACCATTGTTTCTTTTCACAATGGTTAAAATATAGAAGATGTTCAACAAATGTTTATTAAGTTGATGTCTAAAGGTAGATAAATATTATGAATGCAAACTAATCTTTCTTTTCATAAGGGCTACTATTCTATATTACAAGGAATCAGATAGAAATCAGAAAAGGTAGGTGAGATCTTCTTGTGCTCAGATAACGATAGAATAATGTCTTTACTGAAAAACACTTATTCTAGTTTACTAAACTGAAAACTTATATAACATTGTGATATCACCATTTTTATCTCATGAAGAGCAATACTCAAAATTAAGTTTTCCAACTGAATATAAAAAGGATGCCTCATATTACATATTACTTTACATACTTAATTCTTATTACCTCCTGTAGTTAGCTTACATAGCAAGTGAGTGGTGGGAACAGAATTTAGAAATAAATAACTTTTCTAAAATCCAAGTCCTGTGTACTTTATACATGCTTGTTCCACTGTGTTATACTTATGTTGGTTTCAGAGTTTTCTCTCTGAGACTGTCTCCTAACCAAAAGTCAGAAATGGTGTTCAGCTCCTTTTCCAGGTCTATTTAAGTATAGCTATGCTAAACTTCATCATGTTCACTTTGCATATGTGGGAAAGTTCTTTCCAGATTTAGATGGAGTTATGGAGTTAGAACGAGAGCTCTAAATTACACTCAACATTCAATTGGGGCTGATATACTGTGTTAAATACAGAGCATAAATTGTATGCTTTTATACTACATAAAATTGTCTATCACTATTAGGGAAACCCTGGTCTTTCTCATTTTTAAAGATAATATCATAAGTACCAAGAGTTATATCCATATGGATGTTTAAAGTTGCTATTACTGGATGATTTTAATTAATTTTGCAGATTTGCTTATCAGTGAATTACTGTTTATCTCTGTTTTAATACAATTGGAAATAAATTGATGAAAAAATAAGTCAGAAAAATTGAGATCCTCACATCTGTGGAAGCATTTTTTTCCAACTCTTGCCTCATGTTTCCAAGTAATACATTGACTTCAGACTTTACGATTTTTTCCCCCACAGGTGGCTCCTAAAATTTGCTTTGTTTAATCTAGTGTTTCTCAAACCAAATTCCATATATGTTTTGGCAGGAAATGTTAGATGATCCACAAACCCTATAAATTTGTCTTTTTATTTTAATGTTAGTTTTTAAGTTAATTTAAGAATATTCTGGATTACCTAATGATTAAATTAAAACCAAGTATGTCCAAATGAATTTAGATGTTAATTTAGTATTAGTTCTGTGATTCTATTCAAAATAAGTGATTATCACAATTGATAGCATTTAGCATTTAATGTATTAGGTATATCTGCAATTATCTTAGCATTTCCTAATGTTAAAATGATTACTATCTGCTGCTATATTTATTATTGAATTTATGTTTTAAGTGTATCTATCATTGGATTCTAATATCAAAATAATAAAATCATTCCTTATGTAACACTATTTTCATGTTTGAATTTTTAACAGTTAACAGATAAATTTATACTGGTAAATTATTATCAAAACACTTTCATAGATTAAGACTTTAACTTATTAAGCTACATAAAAAAGTTGGATCTGGTATTATGAAAGAGCATTGAGGTGGAGTCATGACATCTTGTCGTTGACTGAGAAGAGGAAAATGGAGGCAGACTTAAAATATAACTATAATGCTTATACGGAATGAAGGTCAAACGATACCACAAAGAAACAGAGGCAACATGGTAGTTTGGAGAAAAGTGACAAGGGGATTGTGCCATCAGAACGCCACTAGATTGCTGAAACTGAACTAACGTATACTATAGCAGTCAGTATTATATTTATGAGTTTTAATTTAGTTTCAGCAAAATATCATCCATCACATTAATTTAATGTGTTACTGAATGCTGTTACTCTGAATTTTTATTTTCTTAAATATTTTAGTATTTGCCATAAATGCTTGGTTTTATGGTCAGGAGAGAATTAGGCACATGAAAGATTTATACTGTTATATATTTGTATGTAGTTAAGCAAGTTAAAGATAATTTAAATCAACACCGGTAGTCCATGATACATCTCTGTGTGGGTCTCTCTCGTTCTCTGGCTGGGAATCATTGGTTTTAACTGTAATGATTCATACAGCAGGTTTAAACAAAAACACATTCTTTCTTTTTAAGATTTATTCATTTTAGAGAGAGAAAGAGAGAGGGGAGGAGAGGCAGGGGAAGAGGGAGAGAGAATCCCAAGCAGACTCCCCACTGAGCATGGAGCCCCACTAGGGTTTCAGTCTCATGACCCTGAGAACATGATCTGAGCTGAAATCAAGAGTCAGACACTCAGTTGACTGAACCACCCAGGCACCCCAAAGCAAACACATTTTAAAAACTCACTATGGCCTATTTTTGAAATGCTATAATGGGTTTCCTAGTTTTAGAATTTAGAGAAATTTGTTATAAAAAATAGTTGACAATGCTTGGAGTAATGATTGCTGAAACAATATCATGAAAAATACGAACAGTTAGGCTTCGAGCTCTAAAACTTTTATTTCATTATGAGTTAGTTACCAAAAGTTAGTTCTTTTATTGATTCTGTGTTTCTTGGAGTGCAGGCAATATACTACTGTTCTTTAGGCCAGTGGTCCACTTTTTGCTATGAGACAGCAGGAGGCAATAGTGAGTAGATGGACCCACATGTAGGCAGTTTTTTCCTTAGTAGATATGGGAAACTTGAGTTTCTTTTCATCATTGTTCAATTATACATTCACAGCTGCTGACATTTTTTACTGGATATCGAAGTGAGTAAAGTGGCCCTCTAGTGAGTCTATTCATTTGATGCCTGTTTTTCACTAAAGACAACACGGTGACTATTAACAGAAGTTTCAGAGTAGTCCTAAGATGCTTTATTTTAGACACAAATCCATATAATTGGATTTTATAGCATTAGTGTCAGTGTCACCTACTCTTAAACAGCACTTCCTTTTCTTCTTGAGTGGCCCCCTCTCTTTCTCATTTCCCCCAACCACTGCTATGACTCTATCCTCTAACTATAGGTTCTAAAGCAGGTACCAAATATTTAATTCAAATGGTAATATAAAGGTATCATTATCTCTCTTTTCCCTATAGCTCACTGATGAGAACTATTGAAGCTTGGAAGGTGGGTACTTGTGGGAGGCTTGCAAAGTGTTTGTGAACTTAGAAACGTACCCGTGGAATTCACCGACAGCAGTTACAAAAAAAAAAAGAAAGAAAGTATCCCATCCAAACAACTATTAAGCAGAACAAATCTATTCAAGTGTCTTGAGTATTTAGAGGAATTTTCTAATTATTTGATTATGCTATCCTTCTGTGAATAACTTAAATGCTCTTGCTGAGTATGTAAACTAGCCAGTATTTAACACTTAAAGGTTGGATATCCAGATGTATTCCCTTTTTTTTTTTTTTCATTTAACTGGAAGTATTCACTCATAGTTAGTGATATCTCACTTTGGAAGAAAGCTGACTCCTCAATCTTCAGACACAAAACATTTGCCATATTTCAAAATGTTTAAAAAATTCTCTAGTTGCAATGTCCCCAATGGCCACAAATTGAAACTATCAGTCCACGAAGTTCAGTTTCCATCACCCCAATGTCCTTTTTATGATTTTCTTTTTATCAGTCCAAATTTCTTTATCTTTATTCTTCCATCCATAATATGGAACTGTATTTTACTATAAATATATGTGCATATACTTATTTATTTAACATATGCTTATAGAAGTTTGAACAGTTTAAAATAGCATTGGACATGTAAAAAAGTCAGTTACTTTTTTTTATTGAGACAATCTTGTGACTACATATTATGTTCACATTTTCTTTTGAATGAGGAATTAGCTCATCTACCAATATTTATCTCTTTGCCTCCTGAGTTTCGCTACTTACGTTATTGTTTTTAATTATTCTGTCTACTAAATCAAAATAGACTATTATGAAGTAGGATAAAATCAGAGTTCCCTTACCACTGTCTATCTACTCCTCATAACCCACAATATTCATTATGTATACCATATCATTCCTTATAGATTATTCAGTTTGTAAGGTTTACATTCTATCAAGTAATTAATGGAATTCAATTATAAACAAATTTAACATGCTTTCCTTATGGGCTGGATTTTAAAAATGGCAAATGAATAAAGAGTTGCTATAATTTTATGATTATATACTTACAATCTACTACAGGACTAAATATTGTGAATATATCCTCAGAGAAAGCATGTAATTCTATGTCATTTTTAGAAGAATGGGAATGTTACATGAGACAGGTCAAATGGATTCATATTTTTACATTCTACTGTTTGTTTAAAATCAAGCAATAATGAAAGACAAGCTCCAAACTGAGAGAATATACTTGCACATCACATATCTGACAAAGGACTTAAATCTGGAATATATAAAGATCACTCAAAACTCAAAATGACACGGCTACTTCCTTATAGGAAGCTTACAGTTTCCTGTAAGTTACATACACACTTATTATGTGATCCAGCAATTCCACTCTTTGAGAAATGAAAACAAACTTTTGCACGGAAACCTGTCTACAAATATGTATAGCAGCTCTTTTCGTAATTGCCGAAACCTAGAAATAACTCAAAGTCCTTCAGTGGGTGAATAGACAGAACAAGTTATGGTGCATTCATATAGTGGAATACTCCTCAGCAATGGAAAGAAATGAAATATTGATTTTCATGTCAACACAGATAGATCTTGAAGGCATTATGCTATGTTAAAGAAGCCTATTTGAAAAAGTTATACACCATGTGATTCCATTTATATGCCGTCCTGGAAAAGACAAAACTATAGCAATGATGTGAAGAATAGTGGTTGCCAGAGGTCAGGGGCAGGGAAATAGTGCTACAGAGGGGCAGCATGATGGGGATTTGTGAATTGAGGAAACTGTTTTGTATCCTCATTGTGGTGGTATTAACATGTGTTAATACTGATAGAACTAGACATGGGAAAAAGCCAATTTTCCACCCAGAATTTCTTTACTTACACAATCCTGAGTTAGTTCTATTGTTTGCTGGATTCAAGTCTTCCCAGAATCTTTTTTTCAGATTCCTACCTCCATCTTTAATTTTTTCCAGAAAATGTGTACCAAATTACATATCTTTACATGTTTGAAAATATATTTGCTTTCATGCTTGATAATAATTGGGCCGGGTATAGAAATCTAGATTTCAGGTTTCTTGTATATACCTGTGTTGATAATAAGGTTCTTATCAATCTGGTGGTCTTATTTCAAGTTCCTCATGAAAGCAGAACCTAAGACAGAGACCTGGGTAGAGGTAGTTTATCTTAGTAAATCCGAAGAATCAGAAGTGAGAGAATGGGAAGAATGAGATTGGTAAAGAATAAAATTCAATGTAAGGGTACTTTCTCAAAGTAGCTGCTGTGGGCAGCAGGGCTCAATTACTTTAGCATCTTCTGAAAAGGGTCCATAATACTGCCTAGATTTTTCCACTTGCAGTACAGAAGGCTGGAGCATTAATATGCAGGCTACCACTTGTCATTGGTTGTTGGTTTCTCTCTAAGTGCATTAAATCTCCCCTTACCACTGCCATCTGTTGTGTCAGCAGTTCCAAGTTCTTACAGTGTTGGAGAAGGTTCTGAGGCAAAATACAAAAGGATGCACACTTGATGTGGAAGGCTGTCAGCATTAGATTAACTTGAGCCCACATGGAATGGTCTGCTGCACCTGGGAGTGAAATCATATGTGGATTGATGGGATGTGACTCAGTGCACCATAGGTGTCTGATCTACTCTTTGCACCACATAGATCTCCTTATGTCCCATATTTAAGTCCATTCTGTGTCTGATACTGCAGGGTGATGCCTAGCTGTAATCTAGGAGTCTTAGTGAAACAAACTTTAGTTTCCAGTGCTGTCACAGCTCTTCCAAGACCATGATGTATATTTATTAGCTCTCTCCTCTAGCACTTTCTCTAGATTTTTGTCATCTTTGGCCAGCATTTCACCTGGTCTAAATTGTTTGCCTAGTGATACAACCAAAAACTTAATCTCTGAAAAGTCAGTGAGATTACCCAGAAGTTCTTCCCAGATTACGCATGATCTCCTGCTGGATAACAAGCCAATGCAAAATTTAGTGGCGTAAATAACAGTGTGTTATTATTTCTTGTGGTTCTCTGTGTTGACCAAGCTCAACCTGGATATTTCTTGCTTGGGATTCCTCCTATGGTTTCAATCAAATAGAGGCTGCTTCTGGAGTCATCAGAAGGCTCAAATGACCAGAATGTCCAAGATGGTCCACGCATATGGCTAGCAGTTGCTGACTGTTGTCTTAAGTGTTTAGCTGAGGCTTTACACTGGAACACCTACATATTGCCTTCCCAAATGTCTTAGGCCTCTCATATTTGGCAACTGAATTCCAAAAATAAGTATTCCAAGAGACTGGCAGTTGAAGCTTCCAGTTCGTAAAGCTATGACCTGGAACCTGGCATAGTATAACTTGTACTATCTTTTATTAGCCAAAGCAATCACAGAGCCTGCCCAGATTTAAGGTGGGGGGTGAGGATAGACCCCACTCTTGATAGGAAGATTATCCTTTTTATAGAAATAACCTGTGTTTGCAACTAAGTAGCTTTCTTAGGTTGCTTCCTGTTTAGATGTCCAAAGACAGATTTTCATTTTATTTTGTCTTGTTTCTCTCTCTTTTCAGTCCAACCTGATATCATACTTTAAAAATCTTTGTGAACTTCCTGTGTATCAAATTATAATCTACTACTTTAGACCAGTGGTTCTGAAATGCAGCTGATCCCTTCCTCCTTGGTGACGTGGTCTGGAAACCATTTTGATTGTCAAGAACGCAAGGGGGGATACTATGGGCATCTAATGGGTAAAGTCGAAGGGTGCTGCTAAACATCCGACAGTGCACAGGACAACACAACAACCTTCCCACATCCACCTCACATCGAAGACTTATTTGGCCCTAGATGTCCATAGTGCCAATGTTGAGAAACCTTGTTTTAGACAATAGCCACACCCATAAACCTTTTGGGGAAGGTCTTTCTCTACCTCTGGTCCCCTGTGGGATGATGTTCTTAAAATTATTAGAAGCCTTTATGTCTAACAGAGAAGCCTGTATGTCTACAAGGCCTTTTGTCTATCTGAAATTGTCTTTGAGCTCCTGCCTTAGTTGTCTCTGAGATTTTCAAGGAACTTACATCTTTTGTGGTTCGATCTTTGTTTTGAAGAAATTCATACTCTAAGAATCTTTCTCTGGAGAGACTGAAGATGAAAAAAACAGTCATTTTTGATCCCAGAAGGCTTGACCCTTTGTGGTTTGTTCAAATTCTGCTAAAAAAGCAAAACCAAAAACTAACTAAAGAGTTTCTTCTTTATTTTCTTTTTTTCTTATGTTTTATTTTAGGCTGCTAAAAGAAGCCAGTGGAGGCTGGAAATTTTACCTTCACATATCTCCATGCATCCACAATTCACTAGGCACTCTTTCTAGTTTCCTTATTACCGTAGGTGACAGTGTTGCCAAGTTTTCTGCCACTACATAACAGATGCCTCTTTTCTTTAGCATCCAATAACATTTTCTTCACTGTCTGCAAGCCCTCATCAATAGCCTGCTTGAAGTCCTTTCAAGATACGCTAACAGTCTCCTGCAGACCCCTCTAGCTTCTGCTTATTGCCTATTATCAAAACCTATGCCATAAGAGTTTAGATTTTAGTTCTCGGCAGGAAAGGTCACCTTGCTCTTGTCAGGCTGTGGTTGCTGCAACTATTCATTCATCATCGCCACCAGGCATATTTTAGTTTGAGTTTCCCCAAACTAAAGTCTGAGCAAAGGAGACAGATACAAAACAGGGTTGAGAGAGAAGAGTAGTGAGGTGAGGAAGGATGAAAAGATAACCTTAATGTGCATTAAGGAGGTCACTGATGTGGTTTAGAGGAGCTTGGGTCTGCTGGGACCTTTTGAGAAGCACATATAATGCCACCCAGAATTTATCCACTGGATAGACAGGGATCTGGATCTTTGTTTACTAGCTCCTCTGCTAGTAAGGTTCTCCTGGGTGGCTTAACTACCTTGCAGTCTGGAATATGCTTGTGCATGGGAACAGTGAGGTCCTGTCAGGTTGGAGAAAGCTTAGAGACAGAAAGAGAAAAGGTACATAGTGTGTGCATGAGGTGGGATGGTGTCTCTGTGAGGTGAGTCCCAGTTCACCTGGAGTATCTTCTGCAAGTGCAGCTGAAATCAGACCAGGCCAAGAGGATGGGATGGGGACCGGGGGCACCAGAAACATCTGCTACACTAAAACTCATTATTTGGTAGGATATCTTATTTTTCTTTCTGGAAACTTTTGAGGTTTTATCTTCATCTCAGCTGTTTTAGAATTTAATCATTATGTATCTAGGTATACATACAAATGGATAGAATTTCATTGGGAATTGGATATCTTGTGTTTTCCATATCTTTGTCTTTTTGCTGTATATTCTAGAAGGTTTGTTTAACTTTGTCAGCCAGCCTTTCTATTGAAGTTCCAAGTTCACTAATAATATTTTTAATTTCTAAGAATTCATTTAGAGATATTTTCTATTTCTTTTCCATGGCATTCTGTTTTTGTTACACGGATGTGTTACCATATCAATAAAGGAAAAAGTGGAGCAAAGAGTGGAGCAGACACCAACGGTGCACCGAGTCACATCCCAAACGTCCACATGTGATTTCACTCTCGGATGCAGTAGACAGTTCCATGTGGGCTCAAACTTATCTAATACTGACAGCCTCCCACATTTAGTGTGCATCCTTTTATATTTTGTTTCAGAACCTTTTCCAACATCTTTTTTATTATCTGTGTTTTCTCCAGGATTAGTTATTTGACTTGTTCTTTTTGATGTTTTTCTTTGTATTGATGATTCCCCTAATTGTCTCATGATAATTGGGTTTACATTCATCTTTATGAATGAAACACAATGTTGATTGACCGGAACTGTTTGAATAATATTTTTGTGCCACTGTATAGAGTTGTTTCTTTATCAAAACATTAAATATTTTCCTTATCTAGGAGGGCACTGTGTGTGTGTGGTGTTATTGGCAATGAGCAGATTTTATTTTAAAATATATAGATGGCAGGATCCCTAAGAGAAGGACAACTTTAATCTGGGCACAAAATTCCACACATGCGACATTTTCTGTTCCCAGGCTATTGATTCAATTTCTTTAGAAAACAGTTCTCCGGCTTATGCTTACTGAACATTCAAGACCTGTCATTCACTATTCACATAGGAATGGGGGCCTCTTTGGAGGAGCCAAGTTGCAGTAATGGGGACAGTGTTTTAAATTATTTTCTTTGATTTCTTCTCTATAGTACTTTCTTACTCCCTAGGCCTGCCAATTCTTAGCTGCAGGCTTTTCTGTTTCTCTAGAAAGAATAGTTGCTACAATTGCTGACACGTGTTCCTCTTCACTTTCTAATGTGTGGCTTCATTTGTCTTGCATAGTTTATCTGCCTGTGTAATCTGCTGCTTTTTATTGTGCAAAAAGCCATCAAAATATTTGGCCTGTGGATAGCCTCTCCACTCCAAATCTTACAGTGGTTTTGGATTCATCCTCTATTATATGCCTTTATCATCAGTTAAATGAATTTTGAGAATTTATTTTCCAATACATGTTTCAGTCTGCCATTTTAACCTGGCATTTAGAAATCTTTCTTTTTTTTCTTTTTATTTATTTAGTAAAGGTTTATTGTTTCTGTAACAATTTAAAAGTCAACGTAGGAAGTATTTTATATTTTGGGATTTTTTTTTCTTTCTAAACACAAAAAAAGTTTTCTTTAATGAAGAAGTTGACTGATTTTTTTCCTCTATTGATCATTAGACAAGGGCAGCCAACCCAATAGCTGTACATTGCAGATGGTAAACATTTTCCCCAGTGGTTATGAGCTCTTTTTTTTTTTTTTTTTTAAGATTTTATTTATTTATTTGAGGGGCGCCTGGGTGGCGCAGTTGTTAAGCGTCTGCCTTCGGCTCAGGGCGTGATCCCGGTGCTCTGGGATCGAGCCCCACATCAGGCTCCTTGGCTAGGAGTCTGCTTCTTCCTCTCCCACTCCCCATGCTTGTGTTCCCTCTCTCGCTGGCTGTCTCTCTCTGTCAAATAAATAAATACAATCTTTAAAAAAAAAAAAAAGATTGTATTTATTTATTTGAGAGAGAGAGACTATGAGCAGGGAGGAAGGGTGGAGGGAGAAGCAGACTCCCTGCGGAGCAGGGAGCCCAACGTGGGACTTGATCCCAGGACCCTGGGATCATGACCTGACCCAAAAGCAGACACTTAACTGACTGAGCTACCCAGGCACTCCTATGAGCTCTTTTTTAAAAAATATGTATTTGTTTGAGAGAGCTCATGAGTAGGGGGAGGGGCAGAGGGGGAAAGAGAGAGAGAGAGAGAGAGAGAGAGAATCTCAAGCAGACTCTCCACTGAATAAGGAGCCTGATGGGGGGCTCGCTTTCACAACCCTGAGATAATGACTTGAGCCAAAATGAAGAGTTGGACGCTTAACTGACTGACCCACCCAGGCACCCTGGTTATTAGCTCTTTTAAAAAAAAGTAGTGTGGCCTTCCTGTTGGTTGCCTAACTTACCTAAAGGGGTTGCCCTAAGTGTCAGTGCTTAGACCACATAAACCTTGTCTCTGACCATGGTTGCCTATCTAGGAGCTCTTTTCTCTTTGGCACAAGATAGGGGATAGGGGTATGATTGGATCCTTTCTCTGGGTATTTAGTATTGGTGGCTACATTTTCCGGTTTCTACGAAAGTGACAACTAGTTGGGAAGGTGGGGTGGCTGGGAAAAGGAGAGATAGCAAGTGTGAGAAAGAGAATAAAATAAACTGGCAGAAAGAAGGAGAGGTTAAAAGAATCCTGTTCATTCCAGAGACCTGCCAGTTTCTCTGCCCTTGTATATAACATCCTTGTAGGCTGGCTTTCTCATATTGGCTGGAGTAGGTTTCTCTAACTTGAGACAATCAACCAATCAGTAAATAGTCTGAACCAACATACTATCCTTCCAGTGAGCTATAAAGAATATTGAGTGATCAGTTTTTTTTGATTAATGTTATTGCAGATTTCTTTCAATGAGAGTTGGCACTTCTCGTCCTGAAGCCAAATGGTAAAAGGTTTCCACAATCTTAACACAATTTTAAACTGTCCACATAGTTTAAAAACCCTTACTCTAAGATAATCTTCTATGATGCCTTTTATCCTTTAAGTTGGTATGCCCACAAAAGAGAAACACCTCGATGCCTGAGGCTTTGAGGGGGAGGCCTTTGACAGGTTTTGGGGAATGAATTTTGAGCACAGCTGGACAAGGTCTTACTGTTTTGACTGGGAAAGTTAGGGAACACTGGAGTCAGAAGAAACCAGTCAAGAGTGCCAGGAACTGAAGGTGAATTGGAGACAGTTCTAACTTTGAAAACGAATGGAATACTGGAAGGATCTGATAGTGGGAGAATCCATGGAGATGAAGTCCATAAAGTTTGTATTATATTGTTATTCATTTGGGATCAAACTCTGCCTTCTTGTCCCTGAAGTAGGGGAAACTGCTAAAAGTGTCATTGTAGCTAACCATTTCCTGAAGGCTGAGCAAGATTTAGGGCTTATTATGGATTTAAGAAACAACATGAACATGTAGTTTGAACATCACAAAGCAACATGATGAAAGTTCTACTGAAGGTTTTGAAGACTCTAAAATATTTCAAGAGAGATCACATTTGGTTACTGAGAATATAGACATGCAAAATTTCAATTCCTGAAGGAATTGCCACGTGTTTAAGTTCTCACTTGAGATGCATGCTCCCTTGCGAATAGTTTAAATGTACATGTAAATATTAGGAAACAACCTAAAAGGCTCCTCTTTTTGTCTGAATGCTTTAAAACTACACTTGAAATAAAGGCAAACAAGGAGGGCCAAATCCCCGTCTAAGCTTTCTTTTCTGCACGCTCTCCCTTCTCCATTTCCTAGACCATATTTCAGACCACAATACTTTTTCTCTTAGGTTATTTATAGTAAAAATGACAGGAAGCCCGTATTTTATGCGAGTTGTTCTCTCAACAACACTGTCATGTAATTATTATCCCCACTTTACAGTTGAAGAAACAGGCCAGAGAAGTCACCCAGCTAGTGAGTCGTAGAAATCTTTGGCTTCAGAGTCTGTTCTTATAACCATGACACATTGTGCAATACACAATCTCCAAGTGGTATTTGAGGCAACCACCTGTCCTCAGCTGTCCTTGTAGGTAAATTCTTCCAACCCACAGGCCAGGGTGAAGGAGTGTGTATCAGGTTTGTCTCAGGTATCCTCCTTCCTCTGCATATGAGGGGTTCAACCCAGGAATGTCTATCTCCCAGATAATGCTGATCAACTGCTATCCAGAAAATTTGGATCTCGAACAATAGAAGGTGGACCAGTTAGCCAAAGGGAGCTTGGTGAAAGATCTTAGGAAGTTGAGATAGGTTTGCTGCATTGCTGTGCCAAAACCATGTGCAAAATGCATATGGAAGGGCAGAAATGGAGGGTAAACAGAGGAATCCACTCTGCAAATAATCTCTTGGCTTAAATATTTTTGTTCATCTTTCATAAAGATTGTAGCAATTTACACTTTTTGCAACTGTCTGAGAATGCCTATTGACCGTTCCTTCATAAGTTCCAGGTTGTCCATCTTTTTTGTTGTTGTTTAGCTAATTGTATGATCTAAAATGATATTGTTTTTTGTATTAATCAAATGGTATTAATGATGAGTTGAATATCTTTTTTTATATTTTTATATTTTCTCAAACACTTGCTTTCTTATTTTGTGAATTTTCTCTTTACATCTTTTGCCAAAATTTCTATTGGTTTGTTCTTTTTTCTCCCAGTTGTATTGAGATATAATTAACATATAACATTGTATTAAAGGTTGATGATTCAATATATATACATAATTTGAAATGTCTGCCACAATAAGTTTAGTTAACATTTGTCACCTCCCATAGTTGTATCTTCTTTTTCCTATAATGAGAACTTTTAAGGTCTACTCTCAGCAATTTTCAAATATACAATATGGTATTGTTAACTATAGCACCATGCTGTACATTACATCCTGAGAACTTATTTATCTGATAATGGAAAATTTGTACTTTTGTACCTTTGTCTGCATCCTTGCCAATGTCTGTTGTTACCTGATATGTGTGTAATATTTTGAATACTCATCATAAGTTCAACCACAAGCACTTTGTTAGAAATCTCAGTCTCTTTTCAGTATGTTCAGCCATCCCAATATATCTCCCCACCTCATTTCTTTTTCCTAAGAGACATCACCTTTGGAACTTTCTGACTCCTTTTCCAACATGTACTGATTGTTCTCCAGGCCTACCATGCATCTACATCTCCTTGCTGTATACCTTTATTATCATCATTGGGATTCCCTCTCTCCTGTGTCATTGAATCCCCCTGCTTCTTGATCCTACACCTTCATCTCTCTTGGCTTATTTTTCTTTAGTCAGTGAAGTGGTTTTGCACTTGTTTTCCAGGAAATGGTACAAGATGGCTCACCTTTTTCACATCTAATATATCTGAAATACCTTAATTCTTTCATCACATTTGATTGCTATTGTGGCTAGGTATAGAATACCAAGTTGGAAATAATTTTCCTTCAAATAATAGTGTTTTAGATTCCTAAAACATTTTAAAAGTTGCATGTCATTTTTATTTCTATTCCTTTGTATGTGACCTATTTCTTTCTCTCTTGATATATGAGTGTCTTATCATTGTTGCTGATTTCCTGAGACATTGTGATGATTTGTCTTGATATGAACTCTTTTTATCTGTGGTGTGGAAGTTCTAAGTGGGTGCTTTTAACCCAGACTCTTGTGTTCTTCAATTTGGAGACTTGATTGGAAGCATGATTGACATTTTCTTGAAATTCTTTACTCAACACAGAGAATCCCTTATTCACATTTCAAGTTGAAGTTTAAATATCACTTTCATTGAGATTTCTGACTACCCTCCTTATGTCGAAAGCAAAACAAACAAAACAGCAGCAATAATAATGCAGTGCTATCATTCTACCTTGTGCATATATCTATCATTCCATTTTATTGTAATGATTTTTATTATTTATTTTTCTGCTTAGACACTGAGCAGTTTGAAGATACTGTATTTTAAAAAGTATTTTTTAAAAACGTATTCCTCGCACTTTTATGTATTTGCCTTATTGAAAGAAAGTTAATATTTTTGAGAAAAGGAAATGCCCATTGTAAGATAGGTAAGTACCACAAAAAAGAAAAGTACAGGATGTTCTATTTCTTAGTGGGGTAGGTAAGCAAAACTATTGCTCTGGGCAGCCACAAAGTGTGTTCTTGAACTGCTGGGGTCCTCTTGCTGGGTTTAGAAGGGCACAGGTTTACTGGCTTCCATTTGCATTAACCTGAGTGCACCAGAGATGGAAATCTGGTTTCCCAAGGGGATCTTTCTGGTGAAATCTTTCTGTATTTCTGGTGACACTAGCAGGAAGCCAGCCCTTTCCATCCAAATGGCTAGACTTCTGAAGGACATAAATAGCTCCTTCCACTGTGAGTGAAAGAAAAACAGAGTGAAATTGGGAGACTGAAGACAGGTCATCTGGAGGAATCAGCAAAAAACTACTGAGGTGCTAATGCCTTGTGTGAGGAGAAATTGCTTGTTTCAGTAAAGACAGCATATTAATAGTGTTGGAGCTCTATTGTGTATGTTTCAAGAACATACATAGCAATGGCCACAATCAGATATCTTTAGAATATCAGAGTCTACAGAGCCTTTCATACTCATTGTCTCATTCAATTTTCATTGGTTAAATAACATCTCAGTGACACAGATTGTATTTATTCCCCTTTTACCGATTATACACTAAGACTCAGAGAGATTAAGTATTTTTCCATGTTCACATAACCAGCAAGTGGTAAAGTTGAATCCAATTATATTTTCCAAGTCTTTTGTACTAAATCATTGTCAAGGTATAATTTGGGGTGTTTAATTTTTAATATGCTTGCTCTGATTGAATAGCAAAGATAGTTCATATTATAAAGAGAGTTACAACACATGTAGTTACCCTCCCTAAACTCTTCTTCGTCCTCCCCTCCCTCTTCTTTAAAAATTTTTAGCTTTCCTTTTGTGAAATATGCATACTCTGAGCAAACCTGACATTGGACCTCCTCATTGCAGTTACTTCCCCACAAAGATATTGCACGCCAAGGAGCTTGAGGTGTGAGGAGTGCCTAATGGGAACTAGAGATGTAGATTGTACTGTCGAAATCACTGGCAAAGCATTTCTGGGCTATATGTTTGTGCGTCAGTGTGTAGGTTAATTACTATTATAGGTTATGGGAGGAAGAAATAAGATTGCTAAACCAGCAATGGGAAAAAAAAGAGACAAAGGAGGAGGGAGTAAAAATATAGGATTGTATATATTAGGAAGTTGGATTCATTCAAATGTTTAAATACTTAGGAGCTTAACTAAATCAGGTTTTTTTCTTTTCCTTCTTTTTTCTTTCTTTCTTTTGTAATAAAGAGCATATTCCACCTTTAATCTGGTAATTTTTATATTTAACAAATTAAAAAAATAAGGATAATGATTAAACTATAATGGGAAATAGATCTAAAGCAGAGAGAAACCTTTGATTTTCTTTTGTGTTTCGTGGTCTCCACTGCTTTCTCTTGATTGGTTTGTTTTCCTAGTTATAAGTTGAGTTGTTTCTTGTAAAATTAAATTGATACTCTCATTTCTGGCGAGCGCTACAAGTGACAGGAAGATGTGTTTAAAATCAAAAGCAAACTGCTAATTTAAAAAAAATAAGAGGAAGAATCTGCCTCACAGAGTTGTTTTGGGGAGAGGGCGTGGAGTTGGGTGGGCACAGCATTCCTAGTCTGAAACCTGTAATCACTTGAACATTTGAGAAGGGATTACATGCTGAACTTTTTTTTTTTTTTTTTTTTAGTTCCAATGTCAGCATTAAATAACATAAATATTTTGATTTGGGCTTTCACATAAATACCTCTGTAACACAAATTAAATTATTCATTTAATTGTCTTCAAATGTAATAGGATATGGCACATTTGTATATTTCAGATGACTTGCAGTGTTACAGTGTATGGTGTGTGTATAGGCATGTGTTTCTACACGTTCCTGCAGCCTCCCTCCTTATTTCTTTATACACACTGCAATTGGTTTGTTGTTCTTCTTCCCTCCAGGGAATAATGAGTGAGCATTACAGATAAGACGTTAAACAGCTGTTTGGGTTAAACTTCCTTAGCCTAATTGGCAGAATATGACTAGTCTCACAACATGCAGAAGATGCGATGGTGGGCGAAGAAATGTCTGGAGGAATGTGTGAATATTTTGAGTTTCTAGTTTGTAAATTTGATAGATCAAATGTCACAATTGATGGCCACTGCTGTGTTCTGCATACAGCAGCTTCCAGATGTGACTGTAAAAGAGTGTGCTTATTAGAGGCCAGTTACAGTGGAGAGAAGGTATTAACCCTTCTTGCTATTGCTCCCAGGTTCCTGGGTTGAGGTACTGATAAATTAATGGACAAATGTAAGATTCTTAGAGACAAAACCCACAGAATACTCAGACTTTGAGGCTGTCCTACTGAGGCTCTCCTACTGTGACTGGCATTGCCCTAGCTTTGCTTCTCTTTTCACAAATGAAAGACAAAGGTGCCAAAAAAAAAAAAAAAAAAAAGGAAGGAAGGAGGAAGGAAGGAAGAAAGGAAGGGGAGGGGTGAGGGAGGGAGAAAGGAAAGAAAGAAATACTTGCCTAAGATCCAAATGTAACATCTTGTAACACTGAGCATCAAATTTTTCTCATTGAACCATCTGAAACATAACTGAAAAATGCAAGACTATGTGTGCTCTTTTATAGAAGGATGAGATTTCTATTGTGATGTTTTAATACTCACCATGAGTGTGAAAAAGAATCATCTGATATCTGTGTGTGCAACCTCCTGAAAATTCCAGTCTTCTCTTGGATATCTAAGTTTCAAAGTGTTTCAGGAAAGTGTACAAAATGGAGGTTAGAAATACAGATTTTGAATCCAGACTGCCTGAGTTTATGACCTCAGAAAAGCTATTGAAGTTCTTCTCTCTTACTCAGAGTTCCCGTTTGTAAAATGGGGAAAATAATAAGTTTCTCCTGTTTGAAAGGTACTGCTTTGTACCCATCTCATAGTTGAGGGGTGGTTTGACTTGTATGGAGAAGTCTGGGCTTTGGAGCTCAACTACTAGGATTAAATCCAGGCTCCTCCTTTTGTTAAATTTATGACCCTGGGCAAGTCACTCCACCTCTCAGTGCCTTAGTTTTGTCATGTGTGAAATGAGAATAATAGTAGTCCCAACTTGATGAATTGTGGCATATAAGAAGTGAGGACTGAGTCAAAACTCTTTTTCCCCCAGATTAATTGATATATAATATCATGTAAGTTTAAGGTGTACAACATAATGATTTGATTTATGTATATATTGCAAAATGATTACCTCAAGGTTAGTTAACATTCATTACCTCACATAATTATAATTTTCTTCTTGTGGTGAAAACTTTTAAGATCTAGTCTCTTGGCAACTTTCAAATGTACAATACATTATTGTTAACTATAGTCATCATGTTGTGTATTACATTCCCTGAACTCACTCACCTTATAACTGGAAATTTGTACCTTTTGACCACTTTCACCTAATTCCCCCACCTCCTAATTCCCCACCTCTGGCAAGCAGGCAGCCATTCATCCGATCTCTGTGCGAGTTTGAGCTTTTTAGAATCCACATATAAGTGAGATTCACGGTACTTGTCTTTCTCTCTCTGGGTGTTGGGACACCTTTGGGAGTTGAAAGGGAACACTGTGAATCATTACACGAACGGTAGAAACGAACATGGATCTTCTAATGGCAAACAGAATTTAGGGCCACCATTTTTACTCAGGCTGAACTAAGGAGCCCTGGTTTGCATCGCCTTGGCATTCTTAGACTATTTCTAAGTACCAAGTGTATCCTGTATGCCGTTCTCCAGGTCTTTGACTTACTAAGAAGGAAGTGGCCATCTGAGATGGACTTAGGATTCTTTCAACTTCCTCACCTTCCAGCAGCTTTCTATTTCTCCCTATGGCCTAGTCCTCTATGTGGCTTCAATAACTGACCATTTGTTCCACATTCTCTTTGTAAGAAACAAAACCTTTACTACAGAGAACAAACTGGTGGTTGCTAGAGGGGAGGTGAGTGGGGCGATGAGTGAAATAGGTGATGGGGATTGAAGAGTACACTTATTATGATAAAAAAAAAAAAAGAAGAAAAACCCCAATGAACTTAGAGCAAAAACTCACAGCCAAATTCTAATCAGTTTATTCTTGCATATTCTTCTTTTTCCATCAAAAACAACTTTCAAGGAAAAAGGAAGAAAGGGCAAAATAATACAGTTTGTATGTGTGGTGTCCCCCAACATCTGCCATGCCCATGAAAGTGTATACATGGCTTCCTTAGACAGGTCACCAGTGGAAGAGTAGGAGACATAAGGAGAGGACAGTATGTGGACATTGGCTCTGTGGAGAGCTTTCTCAGAGCCCTGTTAGACTATTTCACCACTTTAAGAATGAAAGAATCACTGGGGTATATGGTTGTTATACATTAGGAAAAAATTGGCAGAATTAATTTGATAGTGCGTCTGGAGATGCATTTTATCCTTGCCTGGATTTTGGCAGTATCAAAAATTATATTAAATTCATTTAGAGGTAATAAGATATGAATGTTCCCCAAAATCACTTAAAAATACTCATGTATTTAATTTCAGAAGAGAGAAAAACAAGTTAGCACAAATAACAAACTCTTTTGTGAGCTCAAAACAAAAATTAGTTTTGATTTATTTTGTACATATTTTGAATAAATTAGACAATTATCTCCAACCCTGCTAAGTACTAGGGGAGTGGCACCTGTCCAGAGGCATTCCCAAATTTCACCCTAACAGGGTGGTGACCTTAGATACAGGGCTTAGTTAAGCAATGAGGTTTCTTTCTTTCTTTTTTTAATTTTTATTTTTAATGAAGAATAGTTGACATACATAGTATATTAGTTTCAGGTGTACAGCATAGTGATTCAACTATTAGATACGTTACAAAAAGTTCACCACAGTAAGTACAGTTCCCATCTGTCTATAATACAAAGTTATTCCGATATTATTGACTATATTCTCTATGCTGTACTTTTTATCCTTGTGACTCCTTTACTTTATAAGTGAAAGTTTGTATCTCTTCAACCTCTTCACCCCCTTCCACTCCCTTCCCCTCTGGCAGCCACCAGTTTATTCTCTGTGTTTATGCGTCTGTTTCTGTTCTGTTGTTGTTTTGTTTTTTAGACTCCACCTACAAGTGAAATCATATGGTATTTGTCCTTGTCTGTCTTATTTCACTTAGCGTAGTATTCTCCGAGTCCATCCATGTTGTTGCAAATGGCAAGATTGCACTTTTTTGTGGGTGGGTATTATTCCATTACACACACACACCCACATCTTCTTTATCTGTTCATCTGATGGACACTTAGGTTTCCTCCTGTCTTGGCTATTATAAATAATACTGCTATAAACATAGGGGTGCTTTTTTTTTTTTTTCAAATTAGTGTTTTTGTTTTCTTTGTGTAACTATAAGTAGTGAGATTACTGAATCATCTGATATTTCTATTTTTAATTTTTGTGAGGACTCTTCATACTGTTTGCCACAGTGGTTGTACCACTTTACATTCCTACCAATGGCACACGAGGGTTCCTTTTTCTCTACATCCTTGCCAGCACTTGTAATTTTTTCTTTTTGATGATAGCCATTCTGACTGCTGTCAGGTGATATCTGATTATGGTTTTGATTCACATTTCCTTGATGATTAGTGATGTTGAGCACTTTTTCATGTGTCTGCTGACCATATGTATGCCTTCTTTGGAAAAATGTCTATTCAGGTCCTCTGCCCATTTTTAAATTGGATTATTTGGGGGTTTTTTGGTGTTGAGTTGTGTAAGTTCTTTATAAATTTTGGATATTAACCCTTTATTATATGTATCATTTGCAAATATCTTCTCCCATTCAGTAGGTTGCCTTTTTGTTTTGTAGATAGTTAGCATTGAGTTTCTAAAGTGGGCCCAACACCCAGTATCTTACTTTTGAATCTTTGTTACACAGAGGTATTGCACTGGGTGTCCTATATGACCTGGTTTTGCTTTTCTTTTTCTTCTGCTTTAGGAGATTAAAGTTCCCATTTACCTTATGAATCTTGTTCAAGATTTTCCACCTCTGTGAAATCTTCTTTACTCTCAAAAGATAGAATTAGAGATGTTCCAATTGATCTTTGACATTACCTCTATGATAACATCTTTTATGATTGATAAGCAGTGCTGGCTTAAATGTTCATCTTCTGTATTAGTCTTGAAATTTCTGGAAAAGTATCTGAGTCATCACTGTCCAGTGATTTATTTAGTATAGATCCCTCAGAACTTTCTCCAATTGAACAAAACTTCCTTCTGAGATTCAGGATTAAATTTGATAATTTGGAGCTAAGGATTGCTGAATTCAACCATATTTTCTTAGAGCAGTCCAGATCATAATGTGATGGGTTAAAAATGCCTGGGGCCTGGCTTGCATGCAGTAGATTAGTAAGTATATCAGGTTACATAGAATTTCTAGGTCATCAGGTAGCATATTCTGGGGTCCTCCTAAATGCTTTTCAAAGTATTGACGGAAGATGATCTGTATGAGAATTGTCTGGGTAGGTTTTTACACTTGCAGATTTCTCTACCTTACCTCAGAACACAAGAATAGGAATAACCACAGATAAATCTTGTAATTCTGCATTTTGCTAAGACCCTCAGGAAATTCTTATGCTGAATAATATTTAAGAACCAATGGATTATAGATAGTAACTTTCTCATACTTAAATACACCAAATGACATCAATATTAATGGTAATAATAACAATGACTGAGCTTTATTGAGTATTTATTAGGTGCTTAGTAATAGTGGTAAGATCCATTAATATACTGTAATTTCACAGTTACACTATGAGGATTATGAATTAATATACATTCCTGAAAGACATGCATAGCTGTGAAATACAATTATCTTTTCATTTCCATGATCACAGAGTGATTTGGTAGCAGGGTTGGAAATTGATTCCAGGAAACCAATTTTTTTCCCACAAGTGCCTACTAGAATGACTTGCAAGAATAAAAAGAAAATGTAATATTTAATACCCAGCTCCAACATTGTCTCATTTTTGACTGCTTTTTCTCTTATTCTATGGATCCTTCCTCACAGAAATGACCAACTACTCATGGCTTCTTCTCCTTCTACATTTCCAATAAATAAGTATAGTTTCAAGGGTTCAGGAAATCATAATTCTTGGTCATTGACATATTCTCATCATTGGCACTTGCATAAACCCAGTTGGTTTATTCATTCAGACAGAGGAATCTACCAAACAACTGAAGAGCTAGATTAGTGACAATAGCTTTCATTTATTTACCTGTTCCTCCTTTTATTGTGTTTCCTATTTTAATTTTGTCTTTCTCTTAATTTTTTCCCAATAGTTTTATCCTAAGTGTATTTAACCTATATAAGAAATTATTTAATTTTAATTGCTTTAAAATTCAATGAAATGGTAATGGGCTCACAGTATTTCTTATTTACTTAATATTACTGTACTGGTCCTTATCCTTTTTATTGTGGGTGGCCATAGTTCATTTGTTTTCATTGCAGTATTACATTGCATTATTTGAATATATCAACATTTTAATACTATTCTTCATTCAGTAGATATTTTTAATGTTCATAGTTTTGTTCTATTACATATACTATTTCCATGAATAACGGTGTATATATCTCCTGGAGCTTATGGAGCAAGTAGAGCAAGAGTTTCTTAGACATACTTAGGAACAACAGTGTTGGGTCATAGGGTATGCGTATCTTCAAATTTACTGAATAGTACCACCCCACTTTCTGCCAGTAACACATAAGAGACCTGGTTTGTTTTGTCTATTTTTCTTAATATAGTCTAACTTTAATCAGAGTCTCTAATCTCTCCCAAAGTGAGAGAAGAAAATTGAATAATTTCAACACCAATCACTCTTCTCCATGTTATATATTATTATTGTCTACATTTTTTTGTAATTTTCTCACTAATTCATTGTGACAGTACCAGACTCCCTAGATTCAAATCCTGGGTTTACTCTTTGTCAGCTGTGACTCTTAAACAAGTTGCTTATCCTGTTTTGATGCATGGTATCTCCATCTGTAAGTGAGGATATTATTAGTAACTGTTCCATAGATTTGTTATGAGAATTAAACTAGTTAATAAATATACAGTACTTTAAAGAATTTCTAGCACATAGAAGTACATTAGCTATCACTTTTTCATATTTTATTTGCTCCTAATTTTTTATCCCTACATTAGTAGTGATTGTTAGTTTTTTTGAACAATTAATGCTTGATTAGATTTATTCATGCTGGCTAATTTCTTTGCTTACCATTGCTTCTTGCATCCTACTCCTTCCTTTATTACCATAAATTTCTAACCTTCCTGAATTATGTCTTGCAATCATTTCTTAAATATAAGTATGTATGAGTGGTAATTTTTGTAAACCTAAAAATCTGTTTTTATGTGTGTGCTTAAATTCTGAATTGTGGTTTAGCCAGGCATAGAATTCCAGTTTCCATATTTTCACTCAGCGGTGGGAAGACTCATTGTCTTCTTCCTCTATTCCTGCTAATGAGCAGTATAGCAACAGTGTTTCTGTTTGCTTGAAGATGAGCTGTCTTTTTTCTTTGGGTACTTTTGAGAGGATTTCTTTGTTTTAGTATCTGGTTATGTCAAAATATTATGCTTTACATATATTTTTATATATGACATCCATTAATTGTGGGTAATATTCAGCCATTATGTTTTTTCTCCTACTTCATCATGTATTTTCTGTAACATAGCAAAATACATAGTTCCATGGTCTTAGTAGCTGAGGAAACTGAAACACAGAGGTTAAATGCTTTTTCTAACAACAAAATTAATTTTAAAAAGTTAAGTGTCTACAACAGACCAATAGATGAATATCTTAATAATAATGATAATTATTATCACTGAAATGAACTCCTTTTTTTGAGCCATAAAGGCCCATGATTCATCTTTATGTTATAAAGTGCCAAGCCAGATGGAAAAGGTATTTGAAAAATGAAATTATCCAGTAAAAAAAAAAAAAATAGGTCTCCCGAATGTTGGAAGATATTTTACTGCTTCTAGCACCTGTGTACTGGAGTTACCATTGGGTGAGTGTTGGTTCAAGTGGCAGGCTGGATAGCTTTTGGGAGTCCCAAGACGCTGGTCCTGCAGCTCTCTTTAGGTTATTGTATCTGGAGATTCTGCCTAGAGCTTCGTTGATGTTCATTGATGGTTCTGTTCTGGACATTCAAATGATCATTCTCTATAGTAGAATTCTCTGAGTGATGGTTCCCAAAAAGATAAGTTCACATTCTAATCCCCAGAACTTGTCAATATTATCTTACATGGCAAAAGGTGTGATTAAGTTAAGATCTGGAGGAGTTTATCATGGATGATCTGGGTGGGCCCAAAATGCAATCACGTGTATTCTTATAACTGAGAGGCAGAGGGAGTTTTGAGACAGAAGATGAAGCAGTGTGATACAGTGTTGTGGCCATACGCCAAGAGCAACCAGAAGCTGAAAGAAGCAAGGAATGGATTCTCCCATGGAGGCTTCAAAGGGAGAAGTGCCCCGCAAACACCTTGATTTCAGACTTCTGGACTTTGGAACTGTGAGCGAATTCACGTCTGCTATTAAAAGCCACCAAGTATGAGGTAATTTGTTATGGCAGCTGTAGGAAACTAATGCATCCCCCATCAGAGATGTTCTATGTTAAACACTTTGGAGCTGGGATTTTGCTATAGACTGAATGTTTTTGTAGCTCAATTCATACGTTGAAATCTTAACCTCCAGTGTGATGGGGGTTTGGGGAGGCGATTAAGTCATAGGAGCAGACTCCTCGTGAATGAGATTAATGTCCTATTAAAGAGACACCATAGAAATTCCTTGTCCCTTCTTTTGTGTGAAATTACAGAGATGGGGCAGTTGGCTATGCACCTGGAAGTAGGCTCTGATCAGACAGCACATCTTCTGGAGCCTTCATCTTAGACTTGCCAGCCTCCAGAACCATACAAAAGAAATCTTTTCTGGGAAGCCACTCAGTCTATGGTATTTTTTGTTACTGCAACCAGAAGGGATGAAGACAAGTTTCTATTTTCCTGGAATTTTCCAATTTTTGCCATTACTCCTGGTGGTACTGCTGCAGCCTGGCACTGCTGAACTTAGAGAATAGGATAGAATATGTGATGGGGAGAATTTACATCGAGGGAGTCTGACAGTAGGTGTGCAATGAGGAGGCTGGGTTGAAATGAATAGAGGCATCTCTAACCCACATTCACACAAGGATGAAGAGGGCTATTCCACTGAGTAACTATAAGGTTTGTGTTTAAAATATGAGCTGATTTTTGGGGTGCCTGGGTGGCTCAGTTGGTTAAGCTCAGCAGGGAGCCTGCTTCTCCCTCTGCCTGCCGCTCCCCTTGCTTGTGCTCTCTCTCTCTCTCACTTTCTCTCTGTGTCAAATAAATAAATAAATAAATAAAATCTTCTGGAAAAAAATAGAATATGAGCTGATTTTGGAACTAGAGAGTGTCAGTGTCATAGATAAGAAAAAGGGGGCACAGAGTGGCACGTATTTTGTTCTGGAGTATACACGAAGTCTTAAACACTTAAAATTAACTCTATTTGGGGGCAGCTGGGTGGCTCATTTGGTTAAGCAACTGCTTTTGGCTCAGGTCATGATCCCGGGGTCCTAGGATGAAGCCCTGCATTGGGCTCCCTGCTCAGTGGGGAGTCTGCCTCTCCCTCTCCCTCTCCCTCTGTCCCTCCCCCTCCCCCGATTGGGCTCTCTCTCTGGCATGTGTACTCTCTCTCTTTCAAATAAATTAATTCATTAAAATAAATAAATAGTTAAATAAATTAATTTACTCCCATTTTGTATGTGAACTCTTCTCTCTCCACAATCTACCACATCCAAATAATATACGGTGCCTTCAAAATGGTACCACATCCAAAGGGAGTTAAGTCATCCTTAAGTCTTTCCTTTCAATAATCTACAAACCCCAAATGGTCCTAATCTACTACATTCAAATGATACCAAGTACCAAACGGTATTTGGCTTTACTTGTTAAGTGTCTCTAAAATCACTTCTATCTTCTTTTGTACTGCCAGACACCCTTACTGTCTCTCACCCAGGCTATTATCAGGACACCCAAGACCTCAGAGTGCTCTGCCTCCAAACTCTATTTTATTTAATCCTCGAAATTTTGTACATTGTTATATAAGCTGTATTTTGTACTATCCTTTTCTCTTCTCAACCTTTCCTGGATCCCTATCTGTAAAGGATAAAGGACAGGCTCTTCAGCCTAGCTTAAAAGGCGATTCATAATATGGCCCCATACCTCATCCCAGTTTGTTTTCTCAGCACTTCCATATTTTCAATGACCTCATACCATAAGTATTCACTGTTCTCTGCATGTGTCATGCTTTCGAACATGACTTTGCCTTTACACCTGCTACCTCTTTGATGGAGATTGTTACTTTTCTACTTAGTAAAGTTCTGTTTATTTTTTAAGATCCAGCTCAGAAAATATTCTCTTGTGAAGGTTTCCCTGACGCCTCTTCCATTCTGTACTCCTGTAACACAATATAAAGAACATTTTTATACATTATTTCATTTGTCTGTTTCTTTTACTAAACAGTGAACACCACCTCACTAATACCACCATGTCTTCTTTAGCTTTTTCTTTTGTATGTCTACTTTTCCCATTCAGTACCTAGTACATAGTAAGTACTCCAAGAATATTTTTGTTAGATGAAAAAATGATAAATTTGTTTAAATTTTCTTATACTACTAAGTAGAAGAGTACAATTAAATAGTTAATTGTATTCTGCACTCTGACATATTTCACAAAGATAAATGTCTAGAGGATAAAAGGGTAAATGAAGTTGAAAACTGAACTATAACTCCATGTTTTCCAAGTTGCTAGATCTCTCTCTACTTTTGATAAATTGTCAGTTATTCTTATCAGATTTTTATCTGATCTGTGACAAAATAGAAAATAATCTTTAAGCAGATTCATAATACACGGTGGGGTTTGCTATATTTAAAATAATCCTACCATGAATCTTTTTATGAACTTGAAAAAACTCTTGTAATATAAATAATTATCCCAAATTGTAGCTTCAGAACTTCTTAGATGGTGGAATGTATTAGCAAAATGGACTGCATGTATTCTTTTCTTGTAAAAACTAACTTGAAACATTTTCTCATGATGATTGAGGTATTGAGGACACTGAAACTCTAGTCAGTAGTGTAGAAAATGTCTAACTTTATATCATAGAATTTTCACTTATTGTGAAATAAGTGAAATAGTTTTTTGTTGTTCACTGTTTTCTTCTTGAGGGCAACTTATATCAAATTGGATGACTCAAAGTTCAGGTTGAGATTTTTTGTACTTATCAAAATATCTTCTCTTGTGTCTCTAACTCTTGTTTTCTTTTTTTCTCTTTTAAATTATCTTCCAGGTTTAATACTAAATATTTCATTAAAGGGAAATTTTCTAAGCAATTCTTAGAAACAGGCAGTTCTGCTGAAATACTAGCTTCTAGTGAAACTTTAAATGGGAAATGTTTGTATTTCTTACATCATCATTTGAATAAAAGCAATATTTGAGTATCTAACAAGGGATGATTTAGTAAATTTTGCAAAAATACCATAAATGTGAATTAACAGACAATGCTTTAAATGACTTCAGCATATGAACACTAGCATTAGCTCTTGGAAGCAATGGTAAGAGGACTTAGAAAAATTAATCCTCGGGGCGCCTGGGTGGCACAGCGGTTAAGCGTCTGCCTTCGGCTCAGGGCGTGATCCCGGCGTTACGGGATCGAGCCCCACATCAGGCTCCTCCGCTATGAGCCTGCTTCTTCCTCTCCCCTCCCCCTGCTTGTGTTCCTTCTCTCGCTGGCTGTCTCTATCTCTGTCGAATAAATAAATAAAATCTTAAAAAAAAAAAAAAAAGAAAAATTAATCCTCAGGGTAGCTGTTTTTGTGTAAGCTGTCCCTCCACATGTATGAAAAATAGGAAACATTTCTTCTTAGCTAACATTTAATAAAATGGTCACAGAAATGTCTTTCTGTGAAAGGGTAAGCTCTCAGGCTGTTTGGGTGAAAAGAATTCAGAGAAATGAACTCATTGCTACTTCTGCTTCTTGTCAGAATTTCATTGACATGAATTTAGGTCTCTTATCAAAACGAACATGAAATGAATTGCAGAGTTCACTGTTCCTTTCTTTGCTGTTGGAGGTGCTGTTGGTTTTTCTTGCAGCTGTAAATGATGCTGAAAGAATGCAGACCAGAATCTAACAAATTTTATGCCAAGCTATCATAGAAGCAGCATACTACTTTCCACTGTCGTCCTATTTATGGGGTTTTTTTTGTGGGTTTATTTATTTATTTTTTTTAGCTATTGATACAGAGAAGTCTATAGAATTCACAATGTTTGATTAAGACTGGCAGGCAAAGTCTATCTTTTTGAGCACCACAGGCTCTAGTTTCTGTATCTGTGTTTCTTTTGAAGATGTTAGAAATTATAAAGAAGGACTGTCTTTTAGGTAGGCTAATACTAATGTGAGATTATATTTAGAGGTGTTTGCTTAAGCACAAATCCACTGGGGAAAGCCCAAGTGACTTGTCACTTAGTAAAAAGATGCTGTAACAGTTTTTACTCTGGAATGCATGGCTGTAAGATATCAAACAAAACTTATATTTTTGAGGGGGGTGGTGGGTGTTCGTAGTACCACAAAGAACAAAACCTAAAATACTAAGCAACTTGATTCAAAAAGAACTCAAAGCCCTAAAAGCCTTAGTCGAAAGTGCTTGTTCAATGTGAAACCAGGCCTCTGTGACTGCTTTGTAAAGGGCCAATAAGTCAGATGATTTGATCAAAATGTTTTTGTGCACTTATCTTAGGAACAGAAACTAAAAATTGTTTCCAGTATATTATTTTGGGATGTTTTAAACAAAGCCTTAGAAATATATTTTATTTAGTGGCTATATGGAGCCCGAAAGAGTAGCTATTTGCGTTTAAGGGGCTTCTTCAAATGCATGAACTTAAGTAGCATATTTGCATATAGAGTAATTGAAGAGGGGTGGGGGTAAAGAGAGTGCCACAAATGTCAATTCGATCTGCTGTTTTAAGTCACAGTATAATCTTAATTTCAGTTTTAGTTTTCTTGCCCCAATTAATAACACAGAGCCGACTAGGCATAAAGCACTGTAAGGGCAGCATAGTAAGAAGAAAACAGTTTTGCCTTTGAGGAGTTTGCAGCCTGCTTGAGAAGAGGAGTCACGCAGAACTGACTCTTACGTTTGGTGTATAAATCACCGCAGACCTGAGCACTGAAAGGTATTGTAATGACCACAGGGTACCAACCCCATTTGGTTTTCAGTGTTTGGAAAATCATTGGGGAAATTGCACATGAGATTTATATTATGATTAGTATTTTGTAATATTAGTTTTGTGATTCTTGATCTGCTCTTCATTACTTCTAAAGTATTTGTCAACACTGCTGGAAAAAAGATCAATGCTGTTTCTCTCCCTCTCTCTCTTTTTTAGATTGCTTTTGGAGTAATAAGATGGCAAAATTTCAAAGACGCATAATGGGGAATGTTACCAAAAGGCATTGGAGTTGAGAATATTATTTGTAAAAACTAATTTTGAATTAAGTATTGGTTGGTATGTGTTCCTTTTTTCTTTAAAATTAGTAGGTTGAAAACTAATATCCATAAGGTTATTTATTTAAGCATTTATGTGACTGTCCACTGCTACTGGCATACCCTTAAAAAAGCAGAACAAGTAAGATAGAATACAACTACGTATGTATATATTTTACAAATGACTATGCTTACAAAACTGATTAGTTTTCAATGAGATAATCTATTTTCAACATAGTCTGTCTGGTTACTTGTAGGGAATAGTCAGTGTAACACTGAGGACAACAGCAGCTTATATATACATATACTATCTAGGTTTATTTCTAAGGACTACATGTCAAGTTGTTCAGCATTAATGATTGTGGTCAGGGAGATTTGAACAACCCAGGAAAATTTTAATTGACTAAAGGAATTCAGTTGCTTTTGATCAATGTGATGGCTAAAGGCAGAATTTCCAGGACTTGTATAAAAGGAGAAGATCCAGGCCCTGTAACGATAATACTTGAAAATGTAGAAATATGCTTTGAATACAATAAAAGAAGGCGGAGGTCATCATATTCTCCTGTAATATCTTTGCTTAAATTGTTTAGAAGAGTGATTTTGGGGTTGAGGTATATTTCATTTAGAATTGGAAGTTTTTAGGATGAAAAAATTGGTCTGGAAAGAAAATATGTATTTGTTACTAGGACACAAAAGAAAAATATCAGTTCTAGTTCACCTTAGTCCTTTTTCTGTAATTATGCACATGTCACTCAAGTTAATTTCTTTTTTCTCTAGAGAGTAATTATTGAATATTCATAGATTACCTTTATTAGTTGGGTTTATTTACTCTGCAAGATTATTTATTATTGAAAATGTTTTGAAATCAGCTCATTATGGTCTATGAACCATCTGCTTGTAATGTAAAAAGCAACCATATTGGTTAAATAAAGTTTTAGTGTATATACATTTGTATGACTCATTAGGAAGTAATGTGGAATTTAAATTTTTTTATAGTTAACATCATAATGCCTTAAAAATCATCTTTCGAATTAAAAGATATGAAAATATTCCCTTATATCTTCTTACAAAAACCCTGAAGTTTCGCTTTTCATATTTAAGTAATGAATTCATGTGCATTGATTTGTGTGTCATTACCATAAATTGTATATCATCACTGTAAATTAAAGAGAACCTCATTTTCTCAGTGATTTGAAATGCCACCTCTCTCGTTTGTTTTTTTCCGTTTATATATGGACCTGTTTCTGGGCTCTTTAGTCCATTCCTTTGTGCAGTTTGGATTTCCCTTAATTTAAATCACATTGTCTTAATTTATCTAGTATCATAATATGCACTGTTTTCATTGAGGGCAAGTCTGCCCTCATTATTCTTTTTCTTTATGAGTACTTGGATATACTTGGCTCTTTGCTCTTCTATAAACATTTTAGAATCAGCTTATCAAATTTTACAACAAATCCTATGGTAATTTTGGCTTGGATTGCATTGAATCTTTTGATCAACTGGAAGAGAATTGACATTTAAAAAAAAATGCCTCTTCATTCATGGCATATGTTTCCATTAGTTTATCATCTGGAATGCCTTTTAATGCTTGTACAATTTTCTCTTTATAGCTCTTGAAACAATGTTTGCTAGATATGTTCTTAAAAACCTTACAGTATGTGTTGCTAATGTAAATGTTATTTTTACAAGGCTTTCCCCCTAATTGTTTATTAGTGGGATATAAAAACAGAAATGTTTTTTGTATATTAATCTTCTAACCAACCATCTGGCTGTATTCTCATCAATTCTGATAAATTTAAGGTTGATTATTTTAAATTTTCTCAATTATATCATCAGTGAATAATGAATCTTGTTTCTTCCTTTCAAATCCCTAGTTTCTCATTTTTTTCTAGTCCGATGCTGCTAGTTAGACATCCCAACTAAATGTGGAATTGAATTAATTAAATCTTTGTCAAATTTATGACTTCCAAAGAGATGCTTCTTATATTTCACCAGGCTTTTATCAGGCTTATCAGATTAATTAAGTTAATTTCTCTTATTACCTTGCTAAATTTTTTATCCTGAATGAGTGTCTAATTTTTTTCAAATGTTTTTTCTTCATTGATTGAAATGCTCATATGCTTTTCCTTACCTTTTTAATAATTTTATTGATAATGTTAAATCATTCTTGAATTTTTGGGATAATTCTAATTTGTTCTTAGTATAATACATATTTTATTCATTGTTTGATTTGGATTGGTATTATTTTGTTCAGAAATCTTGTCTCTGTGTTTATGGCCTGTTATTTTTCTTTTTTTTGAACTGTCTTTATCAAAGCTATATATCAAGGTTTGAGACCAGTACTGGTTTTACTGAATGATTTGGGCAATATGCTCCCCTCCTTTTTTTTTTCCTATTATCTGGAAGGCTTTATATAAAATTGGAAAGATTTTATCACCTAAAGTATATTAGATCTTCTCTGGTAAATCACTCAGGCCTGGGATTTTTCTTTTTTTTTTTCTTTTGTATTGATCAACTTTTATTATAATTTTAGGTCTGCCCAGTCTTTCTACTTCTTCTTAAAAGTTTATAGTTCTATTTTTTGTGAATTTGTTGATTTAGCCAAGTTTATAAATTCGTTGACAAGCCTCTCTTCTATTCTCTTCTCTCCTTTTCTAGGACTCCAGTTGAATATATAGAATCTTTTCATTCTATTTGCCATGTGTATATATATTTCCATTTCATAGTTTTTATCCCCCTGGCTTTCTGCTCCTTGTTGTGGATAATTTTTCAGTTATACCATTACTAATATTTCTTTGGCTATTCTTATTTGTCTATTTAATCTGTTTTTTTTTTTCATTTCTGCAATTACTGTTTTCATATGTAGAAATTCCATTTGTTTTCTTTTCTAGAATTTCCTGATGATTTCTGAAAATCTCTTGTGGCTTATTCTATCTATGAATTCATCTTTTATTTCGTTATGCATTTTATATTCTACATTTTGCACCTCGCAATTCCACTGTCTTAAGAGTTTGGTGAGTTAAATTTTGGTTTTTTTCCTTGTTTCTGCTGCCTCATTCATGATGCCTTCCCTCCTTGTTTGCTTGATGGTATTTAGAAACTTAACTTGATTGATCTGAATCTGGACATACTGTGGGCTTAACTTGGGAATGCTTTCTTCAGTTTTTGTTTCTGTTGAGAGCCCAAGGGTACCATAGATGTAGGACTATATTAGACTTTTAAGATGTCCTAGCTTAAATTAAACGTCTCATCTTCAGTTTCTTTACTTTGTTGCTGGCCCAAAGGTTAAGGTATAATTCAGTAGTATTAAGGGATGTGCCCTTGGAACAATAACGTTTTTCCCACTTGCTTACCTCTCACTTCTTGCACATTCAACTCCTAGTTTGTTTCTTCTGAGTGAGAAATAACAGATTTCTCCCACTTCCTGGACACAATGAATGCTTTGAGAACTGTGTTATCCAGTATGTAGTTGAGTTTTGTAGGAGCGTCTCTCAGAGAATTCAGCCTACCACACTGCCGTGTAGAACCCTCACACTTTTATGTGATGGCTGAATGAGTATAGAATTCCTGCGGCTCTTGGAAGATGTTGGCAGTATTGTCTAACATTTATTTTTTGCTGATGAGAATTCTGCTAATGCAATTATTATTGTTTGGTAAGTAATTATTTCTGGTAAGGTGTATTTTATTATGCCATTTCTAATGTAAACTTTAAAAATTCCAGTTTGGTAATTAGATGTCCTTTTGTTTCGAGTCTCTTTTCTATCTTCTGCTTTCCCTCCCTCCCTCCCTTCCTTTTTCCCCCCTTCCTTCCTTCCTGATATCTTTAACCCCCTGCCCTTATTCATAGTGAATATTCTGTCACTCTCTTCAAATTTAATAACTCATTAACTGAAGAATATTATATCTGATTTATTAATGCTTAATTTCAGTGTCTACATTCTTAATTTCAAAAATGTTGATTTATTTTCATTTTTACCTGCTCATGTTTCATAATATATATATTTTTTTGCTTTGGTTTATTTGGCTATTTGTAGCATTATTTATCTTCATATACTTTAGACGTTTACTTTGCACTGTGTCTTCAATGAGATATTGTTTTTCTCTCACTTTGCTCTTTTCTTTATTGATTAGTAGTATTGTGGCTGCCACTATGTGGCTCCTGGGTCCTCTTCCAGATAGGGGTCTTAGATTAGTAATTTAGAGATTTTTGCTCTAAAGGGCTTTTGGAGAGTTTCACAGATCACATAGGCTGTCCAATGAGTTGCTTGGCTTAGGATGAGATTTTGAAGCTGTAACCTGCCTTCTCAAGTTGGTAGCTTTATGGAAGCTAGGCCTGCATTCAGTTGCCTATAGCAGTTTTCAGCCACCTTTCAGGCACCAGGAAGTCCAGTCCTGGCTCATTTCTAAGCAATTAATATAATTCAGGTTTTGCTCTTAGTTGGTCACTTTCATTCCCTGGCCACTTCTTTTTTTTTTTTTTTAATGTTTTTTTATTATATTATGTTAGTCACCATACAATACAACCCTGGTTTCCAATGTAAAGTTCGATGGTTCATTAGTTGCGTATAATACCCAGTACACCAGAGCAAGAGGGCCTGCAGCTTTAGGACTTCTCTCTCTTTGAAGTTTCTCTTCCATTTTCTGTTCACAGAAATATCTTCTTAACTTCTATGAAAGCACTTGGATTCACTTAAAATATATATATATTCTGGGCCATATATAAATTACATTTTATAACAATCTTTTAATCTTATTTTTATGATATATAATAAAACTAATTTGAAAATGATGAGAATCAATTGGCTGTACTTGCTGTGTTCAGTAATAAGTTTTAATTGCATATTACCTTTTTTTTTAACTTGCAGATGTTTAACTTTTTCAGTGTAATTACCAATAGAGTTATCTTGTTATACATATTTGGATAACTTTCTTTTATGAGCTCTCTAAATGTTGCAATACACTATAATGAAAACAGCATAGATTTATTGTTAGGCCAAAGGAAGTTCCCATCTCAGCTCCAATAGCCAAGAGATTGAGAAAATGTCTAAACTGTATTTTCTTTTTAAAATCAAAACATTACTTCAAATATGAAGGATGAATTAGATCAATGTGCTATCTAATTCTTATTCAACCTTATTCCATAAAAAGACACGAAGAACTCGACAGGCAGAGCTTCCTTTATTCACTTGTGATCTGTGGCAGGTATCGCCAGTTACACTTTGGAATTTCCATCTGAGCCGAGATCCAGCCGCAGAATTCTCAACAAAGAGCTCCTATCAATTGATAAAAGGTGACTGCAGAAATCAATATGTGATTTTAGTTCTCCCTTTCACCTTTTTTCTAATATGCTGCTTTTATTTATTGCTGATATGCATCTAGTAAATGAATGTATCCACAGGTCCAGGGAAGTGTTAATATCTCATATGATTTAATTTTAGATGTGTCACTTTTCTTAAACACACTAGGATATAGAACTAGTCATTTTACAGAATAAATTCTATTTGAGTGGCAATAACTATCAACTGGTAGGAAAGGATATGGATAAGAAATGGCTTGGCAGAATAATAGTTTAGCATAAAAGCACTTGCAAGAGCATTTGCAAAATGTATTCTACAGGCTGTGAATGTATGTTGCCAGAAAAGGAAAAAAAGCTTTTCATAAGAAAATAATTTCACGATGAAATAGAAGTTTAGATTTAGTGAAGTTAGGGATTTTTTTTTTCCTGACAAGAATTCCCAAGAGGAGGAAATAGTAAGCATTCTTTCCCAAAGGTAGTTGTCCATGGAACACTTTTTTGTAGGATTTTTACCAGGTTCCTCATAGAGCAAAGGCTGCTATGCCCTACTGTGTTGTGCTAGCCTGCTTCCTTTCGGCCCGCTAGGCGGTCACTATTAAGAGTTCTGCTTGTTCCATACCAGTTGTTAAGTATTTTGAAAATCATTTTGTATACAATACATTTTAGAAAATGTCATTGAAAGGTTGTGTCATTGGTAAGGCAAATATTATATAAGATTGGGGACATTTAATATATTTGTCTATTTTTGTTTCAGATTTTTTTATTTTATGCAAAATAAATTTTACTTAGTATGTTGATTGCTATGTGACACATAGTGTGCCTGTCTAAGCCTTGTATTTATAAAAACACATTCAACTGAAACACAACTAATTCATGTCCAATGCAGAAATTTGGGAAAATGGATATACAAGGAAGGAAAAAAATATAAGTATAAAAAAAAATCTATCTGGGTTATTTCCCCCATTCCTTCTGTTAAGTACAATTAAAAATCCTGGATATTATGTATAAACAAACATAAGAAGCCTCAGAAGGTGGAAAGAGGAAGGCAGACCAGATAGGAATCTTGAGCCGCAAGAAACAACACAGTGCTGACTTCCTTGTATTTTCTTTTTACCTCATATATCCCAGACTGGGGCCTGATGAAGCTAATGACCTAACATACCCAGGGCAGACACGTAAAGAAAGAAGATCCAAAAAAGCCATTTCCTCTTTTTAATCACTCAAAACACTTCACTCTCACAACTTTTTCTCTAAAGAATACTCCTCTTTTAAAATTCATCAGTGATTTCTATATTGCTAAATCAACGCTTACATAGTTCGTTTATTATTTTGCCTTTGCTGCTGTAAATGCAGCAAATTACCACAAAATTAGAGGCTTAAAACAACATAAATTTATTATGCTACAGTCCTTGAGATTAGAGTCTGAAATGGATTGGTGGGGTTACGTTCTTTTCTCTAGAGGAGAATCCATTTTCTGGCATTTTCCAGCTTCTAGAGGTCATCCGTATTCCTTGGGTCATCTCAGTCTATCACCTCGGTCCCCATTCTCACATCTTCTCTGACTCTGACCTTTCTGCCTCCCTCTTGTAAGGACACATGTAATTGCCTTGACTTTGCCCAGATAACAATAAAGGAAAATACCCCCATCTCAAGATCCTTCATCACACTTGCCAAGTCCCTTGGCCACGTAAGACATCTTCATTGTTTCTGAGGATTCATACCTGGACAATTCCCAGGACCATTGTTTTGCCTAGAAAATATGACATCAACTTTCCTTGGATTCCATGACACTATACCACTCTGTTTTATATTTCTTAAACAGCTGGCCATTTCTTCTCAATTTTCTTTTCAGGTTTTTATTTTCTACTCTTAATTAGTTGAGCTTCTCAGGTTCTTTTCTCACCCCTTTTCTCTTCCTAGGCAATGGAGCTCATTCTCTATGTGAATCCTAAAGATCTCAATCATAATTCTGACTCTAATATTGAATTTTCACACAAATGACCCAGAGACATCTCAAATACAGCATATCCCAAACTGAAATCATTTTTGCACCATCAAAGGTGCACCATTTTGTATCATTGAGTTAATGTGGCCTTCATGCACCCTTTGCCTAAGTCAAGAGGAGTTATCCTGAGGCGCCTGGGTGGCTCAGTCCTTAAGCGTCTGCTGTCGGCTTAGGTCATGATCCCAGAGTCCTGGGATCGAGCCCCGCATCGGGCCCTGCTCTGCTGGGAACCTGCTTCTTCCTCTCTCACTCCCCCTGCTCGTGTTCCCTCTCTCACTGGCTGTCTCTCTCTCTCCCTGTCAAATAAATAAATAAAATCTTTAAAAAAAAAAAGAGGAGTTATCCTTGATTCTTCCATCCTTCCTCCCTTCCCCAAATCATTGAATCCACAAATCACATTAAATCTCCATAAATGTCTCTCCATATGGACAGCCACTCCCCAGTCTAGGCCCACTTTGTCTTTTTCTTCGATTTTGACAACAGACTCCGAAATGTCTTATTTCCAGGCTTGTTTCCTTTTAATTCATTCTTTACACTGCAGCCAGACTAATAGTCTGTAGCAGTATTTGTGAACCTCATTTGTGAACCACAAATCTAATTTTGTCACATTCCTATTTAAAATCCTCCAATGACTTTATTGGTGTTAGAATAAAGACGAAACCACTGGCTCTACTTTGTATGAAATCTCCTGTATATTGAGGCCACTGGCTTCCTCTCTAGTCTCATCTCTCATTTTATTTTTTCACATCCTGAGATGCTCTAATATTTCCCTCTCTCTGTCTCTGACTCTCTCTCTCCATCTCTGTCTTCATCTCTATCATCTGTCTCTTCTCCTGACTCTCATCATATATGCTGTTTATGCTGTTTCTTCTATCGAGAAGATTTTTGCTTCACTTGTCATCTGGCTAACTGCTATCCATTTTTTCAGATTTCCAACTCCTCCAGGAAGCCGTTTCTGGCCAGGAGTTCTGATTAAATGTATAAATGTATCTTCTTAAAGACTCCTATATCACTCTATGTACTTTGTTTCAAATTACCCTTAGGCCCTTTGATAATTGCCTACCAGCCCTAGATTGTAAACCTTGTGAGGATAGGCATAGAGTTTATATAATAGGTATTCATTAATTATCTGATGAAAGAAGAAATAAGAAATTATAATATTTTATGAATACCAACTGGGTGTGAAGGATTGTCAGTTTTATTTTATTTGAAAAATAGAGACATCCTATAGGTGGAAGATCTCATGTTTTCTTAACAAGAGAGGGGGAGAGAAAAAGAATCAAGATAATCTTTAATATCTATCAATGATAAGTTTGAATTAATATGTTATCTAAGAGATATCTAAGAGGTAAGTGTTAATTCAAGCATATCGTTGATGGATATTTTTGGTATTTTTTAACATTAATAGTTTTAAATGCTTATTGCCTTTCTCAAGAATGTTTACTATAATAAAACTGGTTAAGTAAACAAACAAAATCCCTGTTGTTTTCAGAATTGACAAACAACACTTTGAATTGCTGACTCTGTCATTGTGACTACCTGTAAACTGGGAATGAAGCACTTGCAGAATTTAATCTTGACCAAGTACCATAAAATTAGGGCTATAAAAACAAAATGCCATAGATTTTTTTAACGACAATAATTACAAAGGGTTTAGGTTCAAATTTTGATTCTTTACTTCAACAGTATCCTTCTTAAAGTCTTAAACATGTCTTAAATTGGACTTTTAAGTTTTCTGAACTAAATACAAGAGTTTTAAATTGTCTGGAAATAGTCTGTATGTTAAAACTGCTAAGCTCTGAACATCTGTGTTTTTTGGTGCCCCATTTTCTTTGATTTGGGGTTTTTGATTTGGATGAGAAGATATTAAATTCTTCTAACTCAAAACAAGAAACTACAAGAAATATGCTTCCATATAAAAACTGTTCAAAAACAGTAATCATTCCTAAAACTCTGTAACTGTTTTGCAGACGATCTGTTCACTTGCTTTCTCTAATCACAGATTATTTTTTTCTACTTTTTCACAGAGTAAGATTGTTTCCTTGAGGCAAGACAGAAAGGCAGAGGTCCTGACAAACAAGAGGTAGCCTTAGGGAAAAAGAGCTACAATAAACACTTAGAACTTCTTCCCTGAATAAGACAACCTTTGAAAGTAAACATAAGAAGGCAAAAAATGTTGTGAGTTACTGGCTTTTTTAAAAAAAAAATTTTTTATTGTATTATGTTAGTCACTGTCCAGTACATCCCTGGTTTCTGATGTAAAGTTCGATGATTCATTAGTTGCGTATAACATCCAGTGCACCACGCAATACGTGCCCTCCTTACTACCCATCACCAGTCTATCCCATTCCCCCACTCCCCTCCCCTCTGAGGCCCTCAGTTTGTTTCTCAGAGTCCATAGTCTCTCATGCTTCATTCCCCCTTCTGATTACCCTCCTTTCTGTATCCCTTTCTTCCCCTACCGATCTTCCTAGTTTTTTTGTTCCATAGATGAGAGAAATCATATGATAATTGTCTTTCTCTGCTTGACTTATTTCACTTAGCATTATCTCCTCCAGTGCCGTCCATGTTGCGGCAAATGTTGAGAACTCGTTCTTTCTGATAGCTGAGTAATATTCCATTGTATATAAGGACCACAACTTTTTAATCCAGTCATCTGTTGAAGGGCATCTCGGTTCCTCGCACGATTTAGCTATTGTGGACAATGCTGCTATGAACATTGGGGTGCATATGGCCCCTATCTTCACTACGTCTGTATCTTTGGGGTAAATACCCAGTAGTGCAATGGCTGGGTCATAGGGTAGCTCAATTTTTAACTTTTTAAGGGACCTCCACACTGTTTTCCAGAGTGGCTGTACCAACTTGCATTCCCACCAACAATGTAGGAGGGATCCCCTTTTTCCACATCCTCTCCAGCAATTGTTGTTTCTTGCCTTGTCAATTTTTGCCATTCTAACTGGCGCAAGGTGGTATCTCAGTGTGGTTTTGATTTGAATTTCCCTGATGGCTAATGATTTTGAACATTTTTTCCTGTGTCTGTTAGCCATTTGTATGTCATCATTAGAAAAGTGTCTGTTCATATCTTCTGCCCATTTTATGATTTATTTGTTTCTCGTGTATTGAGTTTGAGAAGTTCTTTGTAGATCTTGGATACCAGTCTTTTATCTGTAGCATCATTTGCAAATATATTCTCCCATTCCGTGGGCTGCCTCTTAGTTTTTTTGACTGTTTCCTTGGCTGTGCAGAAGCTTTTAATCTTGATGAAGTCCCACAAGTTCATTTTATCTGTTGTTTCTCTTGCCTTTGGAGATGTGTCATGAAAAAGGTTGCTTTGGCTGCTGTCGTAGAGGTTGCTGCCTATGGATTTTGATGGATTCCTGTCTCACATCAAGGTCTTTCATCCATTTAGAGTTTACTTTGTGTGTGGTGTGAGAGAGTGATCAAGTTTCATTCTTTTGCATGTAGCTGTCCAATTTTCCCAGCACCATTTATTGAAGAGACTGTCTTTTTTCCACCAGATGTTTTTTCCTCTTTATCAAAGATTAGTTGCCCAAAGAGCCGAGGGTCCATTTCTGGGCTCTCTATTCTGTTCCATTGGTCTATGTGTCTGTTTTTGTGCCAGTACCATGTTGTCTTTGTGATCACAGCTTTGTAGTACAGCTCGAAATCCGGCATTGTGATGTCCCCAGCTTTGAGTTACTGGCTTTTTATCACATAATTTAACATTAGATCTTTTATTGTATGGTCATTTAAAAAAATACTTCATATATGTTAGTGAGTATTAATATAAGTGTTCTTAGTAATACTACTTCATGGTAGATGAAAAGTATTCCGTTTTCACATTTGATGTATAAATACTCGAGCTAGAGTTGTTCAGGTTGGAGAAAGTCAAGGATAACGCGAAGTAACTTCTTGGAAGCTATAGAAAGAAATCCAGGCTAGCAAGGGTCTTTACAAAAAAAAAGAAGTAATAAAGGCCGGCTTCGTGGTATAAAGGAAAATACATTTTAATTTTAATAAAAATGTGTATTACCACTCTTGGGCAAGTCATTTACATTTCTAAAAATCAGTTTAATTATCTGCAGCAGAGGCTTCTGTGCAGGGAATCAGCAAAGATGACAAGTGCCTCTTTCAGCGGGTTTTGCATTTTTCTGACATATTCTGAGTCAGAATATCAAGAGGAGAAGAAATGGGGGTGGGGCTTCTCTGTGAGAGGCAGTAAACATTTGCTAGATTCCAGTGATGATAATCCCTGGGCATTAGTTCTCACAGGTTTGTTTTTAACAGCTGTGAGAAAGCAGTGAAATTAGTGTTAGCCCATATTAGCAAAGGCGATCACCCGGAGTCTACCTACAGCTCCGCTTCAAAATCTGGAATTCCTGGGTCTGTGATTATCGTACATGTAAACAGGTGTTGGAAGGGGGAATAAAAAGAATTACATATCCGAAGGGATAGTAAATAGAAAATAAATGCTTAGAGATGTCTTTGATGTTTAAAAAAATGATGAAAACATGAAAGCAAGCCCCATTTGATGATATTTTAGTTAAATATCAAAGTTTTTCCGTAGATTGAAATGCTCAAGACCAATCTCCTTAAAATGTCATGGATGACAGTTTTGTAAAACTGTGTGAACCCATCATCCTCACGAAATGTTAAACATTGATGGTTCTAAAGAAAGTAAATGCAATTCTTTTGAATTTAATAGGAAATTTTGGTGGTGGTTTTTTAACTGAGTGCTTCACCACATTGAGGTCAAAAATTCTTAAAGTGAAAGGAAATAAAAAAGAGTTATGCCTCTTTATCTCTTAAAAGAAAATGAACTGGTAAATTAAGAAAGATGTAAAAGATGGATGAATGAAGAGTTAGATATTTGATTGCGGTCAGAAATATTGAGAAGGATCGAGGATTCAACCGAGAGAGGGTACGTGCGGATACTGAGTTTCTCAGACTGTCTGTTGCTGTTGGCAAACATGATGGATTATGTGATCCCATATTTGGCACCTATGAAACACATTCCTTAACCTAAGATCATAGAAAAAGAACAAGAAAATGTTTTCAGATTTTTATCATTATAGAATGATGGCTTGATATTTCTCTGGGGTTTGCCCCCTTTTCCAGTTGTGTTGGATACCTTTGATTTTGCTCTGTGAAATTTTAACATCTTTTATCTCTTGTCCTTCTCTTCAGGCATAGTCCTAGCAATGTTTTCTAACCGCATGAATTGAAGACCTTGAATAAAATCTATCTCACACCTTCTCTGATCCTGCTTCCTATGTCCTTGAATGCTTCTGCCCATTTCAGAAAGTAAATGGAGTTTCAGCTTTTCATTGCTGCTTTTCCAGTATGACTTTCAAAGATATTAAAATAATCCTATTTTACTAAAAGTGATCTTGCCCTTTTCTTTCCCTTTCTCTGTTATTCAACAAACAGCTCTGAATCATTAAGTTTTGTTGTGTGTTGATCTTGATTTGGTATATAGCCTTACTTTTGAAAATGGTGAAAATCCCAACCCTTTAAGGGAATAAGGAATAAAGCTTCCAGGCTTGCAGGGCACTGAGGTATTCAGTATCATAACAATTTCTAACTTCTTAATATACTGCAGTTAATTAAATCATCAACTAGACATATCCTGTTTATTGCTCTTTTGGATTAAAATAAATTAAAGCAGAAAGGAAACACAACTTAATTGGCCTTAGAGAAGTTGTTATACTGTTACTACAACAGTTTTCTTGGAATTTAGTAATCATAATTATGCAAATCTTAATTAGGTAATTGTTGTACAGTTTTTCTTGACTTAAGGGGGAAAAATTCATTGGTACAATCAGCCATATCATGCCGTGTCAGAAACTTTAAATCAGAATTTTTTTTAGAATAGGTTGTAGAGTGCTTTATTATTTACTGGGGTATAATTTCCTAAGCAACAACCAGAGGAAAAGCCTGAAAATACTCCTTACTTCAGTATTTGTTCTCCTTTGTAGTTGTCAGAGTGTTGCTCTGATGTGTCAGAATAAGACCGATGGAGGAAAGACGAGTCATCAGGCATGGGTGATTTTTCATCACAGTAGACACCAGATAAAAGAGACTCACGGATTCTTGGTTCTTTCAAGAGTAACTTTTGAATAAAATTTGAATAAATTTTTGTCTTAGCCCATGAGAGGTTCGGTTCAGCCATTTTGCTTCTAATTAAGTGTTTCTGCCATAGCACATTATATGCATTCCTGGAATTTACATATTCTGCAAAATAGAAGAATGTGCATTTTGAGAAAAGTGGAGTTGATTAAAATAAAAATGTGTAACCAAAATACTAACAAAAACAATGACAGGCATTTCAGGAGATACTTGAGTAAGCCGGAAAGGCGGCTCAGCTTGGACAGACGCTACCTCAGCAGACAGAGTAGAATGGCCTGTGGCATCTGGACAGTCAAATGCAGTGAATCTCTGTGCCAGTACAGCTTTTGCTGAGACGGCCACAGAGGAAGAACATCCTGAAGTTGAGCCTTGCAAAGCCGGAATGCTCCCTCTTGGGAGGATATATGGGTTTAGGCAACATTTAAAGTAATTTTACAAATAACACTGCAGGCATACCCTGTTTTATTGTGTTTTATTATACTTCGAAGATAATGTATTTGTACAAATTGAAAAGTTTGTGGCAAGCCTGAGTCTATCTGCACCGTTTTTTTCTTTTTTCTTTTTTTAAGATTTTATTTATTTGATAGAAAGAGCAAGAGAGAGAGAGCACTGAGGGAGAGGGAGAAGCAGACTCCCTGCTGGGCAGAGAGCCCGATGTGGGGCTCCATCCCAGGACCCTGAGATCATGACGTGAGCTGAAGGCAGACGCTTAACCGACTGAGACACCCAGCCGCCCCTGTACCATTTTTTCTAACAGCATTTACTCACTTCGTATCTCTGTGTCACATTTTGGTAATTCTCATAATATTCCAAACTTTTTTCTTATTATTGTTTATTATGATTATCTGTGATTAGTGATTATGATTCACTGAAAGCTCAGATGATGACTAGTAATTTTTAGTAATAAAGTGTTCTTAAGGTATACATATTGGGTTTTTTAAATTAAAAAAATTTTAGAGGTATATTTATTAAGAGAGAGAACACATGAAGGGGGAGGGGCAGAGAGAAAAGGAGAGGAAAGAGAGAGAATCTCAAGCAGACTACCCACTGAGCGTGGAACCTGAGGTGAGGCTCAATCCCACAACCATGAGATTGTGACCTAAACTGAAATCAAGAGTCTGACACTAAACTGACTGAGCCACCCACCTGCCCTCATCTTAGGGGGTTCTTTTAGACATAATGCTATGGCACACTTAATAGACTACGGTATAGTGTAAACATAACTTTTATATACACTGGGAAATCTGAAAATTGATTCGACTCACTTTATTAAGGTATTTGCTTTATTGTGGTGGTCGGGAACTGAATCCACAATACATCAGAGTATGCCTTTAATGAATCAACTTTACCGTCCTCTTGGTTCCTTCCTCAGTGAGTTAAACAGATCTTTTCACAAGTTCCTTCGAACTGTTTTTTAAATTTTGAAAAATTGTATCTTGACTGCTTTGGCAGTTTCACCAAGGTGTTCAAGTAAATGCACTTTTCAGAGCCAAAACTGAGTAACCTGAAAATAAACATCTTTTCTTCATTCCTGAATCAAATCCCAAGTGGCAATAGAACTTTACCTTCACTTACTCTTTGTTTCTCTTTCCCCCCTGATTCAGTGCTTCTGTTTTTTTGTCTGGTTCTGGTTCTCATAGGACTCAGAAGTTATTCTTATTTTTCTAGTGATACTTATGAATTTGGTGTTGTGGCCTGTTCGATGATCTTTTTCAGGGAGAGACCTATTCTGTTGGGTGAGAGTTGGTGGAAAATTTTTGTTTGTTGGCTTGTTTGTGTATTCAAGAATACATCAACTTTCAACTGGAAAGGTTAAGATTTCTTTCTGAGATTTAGATTTGTGAGTTTTTGTTCTCTGTTTATTTCAGTCCGTGACTAAAGCGTCAAGCTGTGTGCCTATGTGTTCATAGTTGCAGAAACCTATTACCTTCATTTTGTGTTTGAAATATTTTCTTCTGGAGAAATAAATAAATTCAGATATAAAATCTCTTAAGCTGTGTTTCGTTTGGGTTTTGGAAACTAATAAAGTTTGCATTAGTCTAACATAAGAGAATATAAAAATCCCTAGAAAATAAAGAAACTAAATAATACTAAGTAACTGCTACTTCAGATATGGCACCCTAAAAACAAAAACAAAAACAACAACCCACTTCTCATAGAAAATACCAGCTTAAATTGCACTTAAAAAAAAACAACAAACAGAATACCAGTTTCCATAATTAAAGAGAATTCTTAGACAATTCAGACTAATGTGACAATTTTTTTTTTAAAGATTTTATTTATTTATTTGAGAGAGAGAGAGAGCACGAGCTGTGTGTGGGGAGGCGCAGAGGGAGAGGGAGAAGCAGAGTCCCCACCGAGCAGGGAGCTGTATGCAGGGCTTGATGCCAGGACTCTGAGATCATGACCTGAACTGAAGGCAAACACTTAACTGACCAATCCACCCAGGCACCCCCTTTAAATTTAGGTTTAAAAACAGCTATGTCTTTTCTCTGACTTTATCTGTGTGAATTTTTTAAAAATTCTTCAGCTTAAATATACTTCTTATATGTTTCTGGTATGCTAAGCAGATAAATAACATCATTCCCAGAAAATTTAAGGATTTAAAAAAATGTGTTCTATTAAATTAAATAATAATTTTGATAATTTTTTATGCCAATAGTAATTATCTGCATGAGATAGCTGAAATAGAATTTTTAGGATATTTAGTTAAATTTATTTATTTTAATTGATGAATAATTGATATACAATATTATATTAGTTTCAGGTATACAGCATAGTGATTTGAGATTCATATACATTGTGAAATGATCACCATAATAAGTCTGGTTACCATCTGTCACCATACCAAGTTAATATAATATTGACTATATTCCCAGTGCTATACATTAAATTCCCATGAGTTATTGATTTTATTACTGGCAGTTTGTACTTGTTCCACATTTTTCACCCTGTTGGCCACCTCCCCCAATTCCCGTCCCTCTGGCAACCACCAGTCCCTTCTCTGCATCTGAGTCTAGTTTCCATTTTGTGTTGTTTTGTTTTTTAGATTCCACATGTACGTGAAATCACCACATCTTCTTTATCCATTCATCTGGTTGATGGGCACATAGGTTACTTCCATATCTTGGCTATTGTACATAATGCTGCAGTGAACATAAGGGTGCATATTTCTTTTGTTTGTTTGTTTTTAAAGATTTTATTTATTTATTCAACAGAGACAGAGACAGCCAGCGAGAGAGGGAACACAAGCAGGGGGAGTGGGAGAGGAAGAAGCAGGCTCATAGCAGAGGAGCCTGATGTGGGGCTCGATCCCATAACGCCGGGATCACGCCCTGAGCCGAAGGCAGACGCTTAACCGCTGTGCCACCCAGGCGCCCCTAGGGTGCATATTTCTTTTCAAATTAATGTTGTCATTTTCTTCAGATAGATACTCTGAGTGTAATTGCTGGGTCATGAGACAGTTACATTTTAAAATTTTTGAAGAACCTCTGTACTGTTTTCCATAGTGGCTGCACAAATTTACATTCCCACCAACAGTAGTGGGAGCATCAACAGAGCTTGAGGGTTCCTTTTTCTTCATATCCTTGCCAACACTTGTTATTTCTCACCTTACTGTTTTGTTGATGGTTTTTCTTTTCTGTACAGGAGCTTTTTAATTTGATGTAGTACTATTTTTGTTTTGTTTTGTTTGCTTCTGTTTCCCTTGCCTTTGGAGTCAGATCCAAAAGAAAAACAAACAAAAAAAAAAAAAACCCACCAAAACTGATGTCAAGAAGCTTACCACCTGCATTTTCTTCTAGGAGTTGATGAATTCAGACCTTTCATGTTTTTAATCCATTTTGAGATAATTTTTCTATATGGTATAAAACAGTGGTCCAGTTCCATTCTTTTGATTTAGCTGTCCAGTTTCTCCAACACTATTCATTAAAGAGACTGCCCTTTCCCCATTGTATATTCTTGCTTCCTTTTTTGTAATTTCACTGACCATATATGTGTGGGTTTATGTCTGGACTCTATTCTGTTCCATTGATTTATGTGTATTTATGCCAATATCATACTGTTTAGATTACTGTAGCTTTGTAGTATAGTTTGAAATCAGGGAGTGTGATACTTCTGACTTTGTTGTTCTTTCTCAAGATTATTTTGGGTATTTGTGGTCTTTTGTGGTTCCCTGTAAATTTCAGAATTATTTGTTCTGGTTCTATGAAAAATACCATTGGAATATTGATAGGGATTATTCTGAATCTGTAGATTGCTTTGGATACTATGGACATTTTTAGCAATATTAATTCCTCCAGTCATGAGCACAGAATATCTTTCCATTTATTTGTCATCTTCAGTTTATTTCATCAATCAATGTCTTATATTTTTTACTGTACAGGTGTTTCACCTCCTTGGTTACATTTGTATCTAGGTATTTTATTCATTTGATGCAGTTGTAAATGGAATTGTTTTGTTAATTTCTCTAAGAGTTCATTGTTAGTATACAGATTTGATTATTAGTTCTAACAGGTTTTTTTGGTGGCATCTGCAGGGTTTTCTGTATATAAAAATCATGCAAATAGCGACAGTTTTTTGGTTTTTGTTTTTTAAGATTTTATTTATTTATATGACAGAGAGAGAGGGAACACAAGCAGGGGGAGTGGGAGAGGGAGAAGCAGGCTTCCCGCCAAGCACAGAGCCCGACGTGGGGCTCAATCCCAGAATGCCAGGACCATGATCTGAGCCGAGGGCAAACGCTTAACGACTGAGTCACCCAGGCACCCCAAATAGTGACAGTTTTACTTCTTCCTTTTCAATTCGGATGCCTTTTTTTTTTCTTTCTTGCCTAATTGCTCTGACTAGGACTTTCAAGAATGTTGACTCACCCTTTCATCCCTGGAGTAAATCCCAGTTGATTGTGGTATATAATTTCCTTAATGTATTGTTGAATTTGCTAATATTTTGTTGAAGATTTTTGCACCTAGTCCATTAGGAATATTGACCCATAATTGTGTGTGTGTGTGTGTGTGTGTGTGTGTGTGTGTGTGTGTATGGTGTCTTTCTCTGGTTTTGATACCAGGGTATTTTTGACCTCAAAAAATGAGTTTAGAAGCATTCCTTCCTCTTCAGTATTTTGGAAGAGTTTAAGAAGGATAGGTATTAAATCTTTGAATGTTTGGTAGAGTTCACCAATGAGGATATGATTCTGAAATTTTGTTATTGGGAGGTTTTTGATTACTGATTAAATTTCCTTACTAGTAATTGGTCTCTTCATATTTTCTATTTCTTAATAATTTAGTCTTAGAAGATTGTAAGTTTCTAGAAATTATCCATTTCTCCTAGGTTTTTGGCATATAACTGTTCATAGTTATCTCTTACGATTCTTTGTATTTCTGTGGTATCAGTTGTTAACTTTTCTTTCATTTTTCATGTCATTTATTTAAGCCTTCGCCCTTTTGTTGTTGCTGTTGAGTCTAGCTAAAGATTTGTCAATTTTGTTTATCTTTCCAAAGAACCATCTCTTAGTTTCATTGATCTTCTCTATTGTCTTTTTAGTCTCTATTTCATTTATTTCTACTGTGACCTTTATTCTTTTCTTCCTTCTAATAACTTTGGGCTTTGTTTGTTTTTCTTTTTCTAGTTGTGTTAGGTATAAAGTTAGACTTTTTTTGAACTACTCCAGTTAATTAAAGTGAAATTTTATTGCGACCTCAGGACCATAGTGCTCAGGCAGTATATTTTTTGTTCAGTTATTGTGTTCTTCAGCTCTGGGACTTCTGTTTGGTATTTTCTTATACTTTCTGTCTCTTTGTTGACGTTCTCATTGTGTTCATCCATTCTTCTCTACAGTTCAGTGGGCATCTTTATGACCTTTACTTTGAGTTCTTTTTCAGGTAGATTACTTGTCTCCATATCATTAAGGTCTTTTTCTGAGGTTTTGTCTTCATTCTTTCATTTGGAACATGTTTCTCTGTTTCCTCATTTTACTTCAGAGGCTGTGTCTATGCATCAGGTGAAACAGTCACCTCTCTGAGTCTTAAAGGAATGGCTTTGTGTAGGTGATGAACTTTCAACCTTGTCCTGGCTCCTTGTTATCTCTTGAACCTTTGTGATTATATAAACAGTCTTATTTATTCTTGATATATCCCCATTGAGGGTGTGCTGAGACCTGTCAGTGTTCCAAGGGCAGAAATTTCATTTAGTACCTAGTTTCAGGCTGATTGGAAGCCAGACCCTCAGGCAGTAGCTCTTGAAGTATATAAATATATACATCTGTAGTCATAATCCTCACTGGCCTCCAGATCAACAGTATTGGAGGTGTCCCCTGGATGATAGTTGCAATAAAATAAAATAAAATAAAATAAAATAAAATAAAATAAAATAAAATAAAATAGGACTCCAGATAAGTGTATAAACTCCTTTCTGAGAAGTCTTGTTGAGCTATAGTGAGGCCAAGGTGGTACATAAGGGTGATGTCTCCCTGCTTACATTCCCTGGAAGCATGTTGTTATCTGCTAGATGTGTGGGAAATCTAAAGACTGACCCTCAGGCTGATGCTCCAGGCTTCACTCCAGGTTAAGTGAATAGGCCTTTTTCACAGGAAGTCAAGGGTGTGTTTCAGTCTGCTTTCTGTGCAGTGCATTGGGGTGCTGGCCTGCCAGGAACTATCTTACCAGTTGTGACATTCCCATGGAGATTAGGAACACCAGACTCCTTGGCATCCAGTGTCGGATGATCAAAGGGCACACCCTGTGTGGATTGCGCACACCCACTGGCTTTAAGTTAGGCAACTGGAGAGTGTAGGGTGTGGGTCACATTCACCAGCTTCAGAAAGGAGGGGAAAGTATCCTGACTGTGCATACTGACGGGCTTCAGGAACGCAGTGAGAGAGTGCCTTGTCTATGAGGTGCACTGGCCTTAACCTGCGAGAGGGAGAATGAGAACGCTGTGACCACACACACTTGCCAGCCCCTTCCAGGGAGTAGGGTAGTGCTGCAGGCCTCCACACTCTCTGGCTTCAGGAAGGCAGCAGGATAGTGTCATTACTGGTCACTGCCACCTGTCTTAGCAAGGTAGTTAGGGTAGGTGGAGAGTGTAAAAGTGGCGTCCACCTGAGCCTCCATCTTTAGGGAGCATTTCACCTGTCCCCTATCCCCCCAGCAGATGTTTTTAGGTTAGCAAATGGATCTCTTTCCTCTGGGCACTTTTCAAACTGCTGTTTTTTTCACTAGGTCTCAGGGCAAGTGAGACCACACATGAGCCCTTTAAGAAGAGAATCTCAGTTTCCTGTGGCACTTTGGGTCCCTTGGATGTCAGCCCCACTGGTTTTCTAAATAGTTTTGAGGGCTTGTCTCTCTGGCCAGATCCCAAGGGTTGGGGTGCCTGGTGCAAGGCACCAACCTCCTGTGAGAGAAGTGTCAGGCTGGTGAGATCCCTCCCTGTTGTGGGTCATAGCACTAAGGGTGGCATTTTTGGTGAGACTGTGTATCTGCCTCTCCCACCCAGCTTGATGTGGGCTTTTTTATCCTTTGTTGTAGAGAGCAGTTCATCTAGTTCTTGAATCCTTTTCAGAGGGAAATGATCTATTTGTAGGTGTGGATGTGGTGTGTCTGTGGGAGAAAATGAATTCAGGAGCTTCCTATGCTACCGTCTGGCAGCAGTCTGATTTTTAGTTGGTTTAAAATGTTGAATTTATATTAAATTGATAACCTTTGAGTTTGGGATAATTTATTTTTTAAAAGATTTATTTATTTATTTTAGAGAGAGAGAGGGAGGGAGGGCAATCACGAATGGAAGGGGCAGAGGGAGAGGAAGAGAGAATCTAAAGCAGATTCTGCTCTGAGTGCAGAGCCTAACACAGGGCTCGATCCCACAACCCTGAGATTACAATCCGAGTGAAACCAAGAGTTGGAAGCTCAGCAACTGTGCCACGTAGGTGCCCTGGATTTTGGGTAATTCCTAACAAGATAAAATATTGAGACATTCGCCACCATGCATGGTTTTAGTATACACATACATATACTTAATATGTATGTGTACACATTTAATATATAATATGTACATATTTAATATATATGTTACATATACCCATATTTCTTATTTTTGTATGTTATAGAATTGCTATACCTTTGTGTGGTGAATACTATGATATGCCACACAGATCTCCCTTTAGGATAAAATATTTATTTATTCATCTAGGAGCTAGAGTGCTACTTAAAGAAAGTCCTTAGCCCATTTGTAGGAGTGCCTCAGTTTTAGAAACCTTACTTGCCCATGGTCCCACCTCTTTCTAGAGTATGTATCCAGTGACTAATCAAACATGGGTCTATGAAAGTTTCTTGGGTCAGCTTGGGATAGCTCTCAATAGTCATCTCAGTCCTGGGGTGTATGGCCACCTGGGATTTACATCCCAGGTCTTCTCTACCAGCTCGATGCTGCTTCCTTCCCCTCTCTTCTCCAGGTCTTGATCCTAAATGTACTCCCTGATAATCGTCCTTCATGCTTATATCCATATCAGGATTTGCATCCTGGAGAATCCAGGCTAGGGCACTTTGGGTTATCTATCTACCTACCCACCATCATCATCATCATCTTCATCTTCATCATCATTTACGTATCCACTGTAATAAAGTGTATGCATCATGTGCACTTAAAAAGTTTTTGGAATGCCAAATACTTGTATATTACAGCTCTCAATTACCTACTCTCTGAAATAAAAATTACTTTGTTAGGGGCGCCTGGGTAGCGCAGTCGTTAAAGCGTCTGCCTTCGGCTCAGGGCGTGATCCTGGCGTTCCGGGATCGTGTCCCACCTTGGGCTCCTCCGCTGGGAGCCTGCTTCTTCCTCTCCCACTCCCCTGCTGTGTTCCCTCTCTCACTGGCTGTCTCTGTCAAATAAATAAATAAAATCTTTAAAACAAAATTACTTTGTTAAGTTATGATATGCATGTGTGGATTTACTGTGAACAATAACACCCAAGAAATATGACTGTGTAAGGTTATGAGATGTGTTGTGTCTATCAAGGGAAAATATGACCTAATTAGTCATATACAAACATAGGTTGATACAGAACAGTCTGTATCCTTGTAGGTGTTGAGAATGTAACAGAGAATTTTACTGAGAAAACTGCAATCAGTAATGTAAGGCTACTGGGCCAAAACTTCTGAAAACAAAGTATAGATAGAATTCTTTGGCACATAAGCAACAATTCAGGAAGGATGACCAAGGTTAATTACAACTAAACAAATCTTTCTTATTTCCCAGTATCTGCCAGAGGAGGGCTACTGAGTAATGTTTGTTTTTTCAGAGGACAGGAAATTGATGCATTTGGCTGAGGCCCTAACTGTGATTTATTCATTTCTTTTTTGATGTATCATACATAGCCATAGCCGTAGCCTGATGACTGTTACCATCTTTATTGGAATCATTAGCAATAGTTTTGTAATTTCACTCAAGTTTCTTCATGGCCTAACCCCTGCTAATCACTTCTGCTTCATCTCTTGTGCTCTTTTTCTTTTCTTTTCTTTTTAAGATTTTACTTATTTATTTAAGAAGAGAGAGAGCACAAGCAGGGGGAGTGGGAGAGAGAAGAGCCTGATGTGGGGCTCTCTCCCAGGACCCTGGGATCATGACCTGAGCCGAAGGCAGACGCTTAACCGACTGAGCTACCCAGGCGCCCGATCTTGTGCTCTTTTTCCTACCCACACCCTGCCACCTACCCCAAAAATCACACATGTGGCTTCTGATGGTGGAATACTCTTTGTGTTCTTGCTCCAAGACACAGTTAGGTGGTTAGACCGCATCCAGTCTAGCACTACATTTACTCTGCCACTTCCAAACTGTGTGACTATGATAACTTACTCAATCACCTTGTGTCTCAGTTTCCTCATCTGTGAACTTAGAATAGTGTTAGTACCTTATTTGGTTGTGAAAGAAGTTAAGTGGCAAATGCTTGGTTCATGGTCGCTCAAATATTCTTTGGTGCTCTGTCATTTGGTAGCAATGACATATTCCTATTCAGGGGCTCTTCTGCTCCGTTTTGCACTTCAAATCTGTTACTGTGTTTGAAACTATATTATGTGTGTGCTTTAACATTTCAAAATCTGCTTTATGAATATGTATGACGAAAGGAATTCATTTTGATAGAGTACTTGCTTATGTAGATTATTGCATAGCTGTTGAAAAATTAATAACAATTTTATTAAAAATGTTCCTATTGCCTACAGACAGCATAGATGCCTGAAAGTATCTCTACAAATTTTATATTGAACAACTGAGAGATATATGTGGATTTGTTTCTTCCTATTAAAAAAAAAAATGTATAAAAGGCCCAAAGAAGTCTCTTTCATTTTACCTTGATTATTTTCACTACAAGGAGGACATTCTAGAATTCTCTGGAAGTTCATCCCAGGTGTGACTCAAGAGGAGGGCTGACGTGTGTGAGGAAACAGAAATGCATTCCTTCACATGCAGTTCCTTGCTCTGGCGGTTATCACCTCTAACAGCATCTCCGTGCGCTCAGCCCTGCTGCTGTGTCCATGTCTCTCCCAAACAGCAGCAGGCTTCAGAGGGCTTTAAAAAGTACATATTTGTTTTTCCAGGGATTAATGACACCCTTCTTTGTCTAAGTAATGAATTTTACATTGCGTATTTTAAACTTGAGCATTAGTTAATTGCTATAATGCATCTAACAATGTGATTAAAGCTCATTTCCATTAGATCAATTGTCTGATTAATTGGTTACCAGTTAGCCTCTCCAGGTACAGTTTTTCTCTTCTAAGGACTAAAAATAACATCTTTCCAGGAGCCTCCAAAATGCATATTGTAAGCCAGCTGCCACAGCCAAAATGGAATTATTTATTCAGGCATTTTATTGGCATCTGAAAGTTTGACAGTTGTGGCAGATAGCAACATAACAAATACGAGGATATGTTTTGGATGTAATTTTTCCTCTTTTGACACTTAATTTTGCTGTCACACATTCACTTCAAAACACTCACTGTGATCTACAGAATCCCAAAACATTCCCTTCATCTGTTTGTTTTCCTTATTTCTCCGTTAGATTTCCCTTGACTTCCCACAGACACTGTACTCTGTTCATTTTTCTTCACATTTAAATCTTTACTTTCCTAATCCCTGTGGATAAAAATGAACAAACCAACAAAACATGCATCAGGTAACTAAAGACCACCCAAATTTAAATATATATGCTCGTATAAATATATAAAACCCAAGACTGTCACTTGGTTCTTTTCTGCTCACTCAACAAATCAGTCAGTGTATCCTTATATCTATCATTTTCTTGTCATTCTTTTTCTACTGTCTCATTCTGGGCCTCATCATTCTCTGCTCATATGACTGCGGTAGCTTCTTACCAGGTCTCCCAGGCCCTAATTTAACCACATTGCTAGTTTCTTCTATTCAGTACTGCCAGTATAACTCCCCATTTGCATCTTGGTCATTTCTTTGCTTAAAAACTAGTAGTGCCTATTATTTATTTATCAAAGTGAAACTTTTTAGCTCTTTGAACATCAAGTTAAGTACTGAGTTCTGGCCAGTGGAATGTGGGCAAAGGTGATAGGCCCATCAGCATGCCTGGACCACAAAACCTGCCACCGCCCTGGTCCTGTGCTTTCTCTCTTCCATCATCTGTTGGCTGGATGTAGGGAATTCAGTGCACAACTCTGAGGTGATGGGGGGAGAAGAACAAATTGATTACAAAGATTAGCATCCTTAGATAACTTAATGGTGCAGGGCTCTTTGCCCCCAAATCCCACACCTGTCATTGGCTTCTTACATAAGCAAGCAAGAAAATTTTATTTTGTAAAGGCAGGGGGTATTTGTTGAAGTAGTTAGCCAGTTAGCCTGATATGTATCAATTATGTGATAACAGTGTTGTCAGTGAAAATCAAGATTAACAAACTTGTTGGAAGATTAATATGTGGGTTTGGGACTTTTCGTATGGCATTTTTATTCGTTCCTTGTGTGTGGCTTTTGAACATGACAGTCATTTATTTTTATAATTCTTTAAGCAAATGATATTTAGTCTTGGTTTGGAGCATTTGAAAATGTCTACCCATTTTTTTATTCATCCATGCATGCAACAAACATTTATTTAGCGTCTATTTTCCCCCAGGTATTGCATTTATACAAACAGGAAAGGAAAAAAACGGGTTATATGTTCAATTAAAAAAAACTTTATGGGTTATATTACAGTCTTACCTTGAGCCCATTTACTACTTAATTGTTATGCTCACTATAAAACCTCAACAACATTATCACTCCTCTCAAAATCCCAAGTGCTTAGAGTCTCATTTTCAGGCCCTATCTGAGACACCAGAATTGTTCTGCTGCCTGATTCTTCCTAGGGTTTGATGCTAATGGAAGAGATTTTCTTTTTTAAATTTTGATTCTGAAGGAGGAATTCTCTTTTACTGAATTCTCACCCATGTACAAAATCAACATAGATTTTCTTTTGCAAGCATCCATTACTTCAGGCATTTCTATTCATGACTCGAGCATTCTGATGGCAATACCATGATAAAAGAAAGTACCTCCTATCACTTCTGCAAGTTGAATTTAAAAAAAAAAAATTTATTATGTTTTTGTTAGTCACCATACAGTACATCATTAGTTTTTGATGTAGTGTTCCATGATTCATTGTTTGCGTATAACACCCAGTGCTCCATGCAATATGTACCCTCCTTAATACCCATTACGGGTTAGCCCATCCCCACACCCCGCTCCCCTCTGAAACCCTCAGTTTATTTCCCAGAGTCCATAGTCTCTCGTGGTTCATTCCCCCTTCTGTTTACCCCCCCTTCATTCTTCCCTTCCTTCTCCTACCGATCTCCCTGCTGTTGAATTTTTGAAGTTAGGAAAGTAGGTCTAGGGACAGGGGAAGAATATCTTATCTGACATGGTCCAGCACTGAAGGAGTTGTCATTCTTGGCCATTTCTTCTTTCAACCATCCTTCTCTCTGTCATCTGATTAAAATCTATCTCTCTTACCTGAGGGTTTAAAACTGACATTTACTAGCTCACTACTTTGAATTACACATTTTGGATAAAATACAAAGGTGTTAAGAGGGTCTTCACAGGATTTCAAAATCCTGTTTTGTTTCCTGATACCACCAGTGGTTCATTCTTCACTTTTCCTGCTATTAGAAAATATATATGCCAAGAGCTTTAGGTTTGACTCCTAGGTTCCTTAAAATAAAATGCTGACTCATGATTTAATAGGTCAGTTTTGTCAGTGCCATTCTTGAGTGTGTGTGAGATTGTTAGGCAATCCCTCATACTATCTTTCACAGTATTTCTGAATGTATAGGAATGGAGGCATGTCAAGAAAGGTCAAGAGATGGGGGAGGGGTATAAGAAGAAGCCTGAAGTTCAGTTTCTGAGCTTGGCTCTGGAAGCACACCTGAAACCTGTAGGGACCAGCCACCATAGACACTACATTGGTAATCTTTGTTTTTCCCATACTTTAATGAGCTCATTAAAATGATGACACTTATCCCATCACATTGTCATTAGTTGTTTGTTTCCCATGCTTGAACAAAAGGACCATGAGCCAACTTTGAATCAAATATATTTGAAACAAATACATTCAGTAAAGTTCTGGCGATTAAGGAAGTGAATAAGTGGAGTGATCTTTACATTTCATCATCACTGTAGTTTAACAGGATGAAATAATTGAGCTATAGACTTAGTCACTCTATGAGTACTGATTTCCTATCTAGGCTTTTTATAAAATAAGGGTAGGACAAGGGGAAAAAAAATAGTAGCAAGAAAAAGGAGCTAAGGATAGAACAGTATAAATGGGCAGGAATAGGTGAAGGTTTATTCATTAAACTAAAGAGAACAGAAGACATCAAAAAGCGAGAGGAGATAGGATTTATAGATGCAGTTAGAGAAAAGCCTATGAAAGAGATTAAAACATTGGTGGAATCAGCCAGTAAGCATTCAGGATTATAGTCAAGTAGTTCTCTGACCTACCTAATAGGATGTCGTGAAGATGTAGTAGAGTAAACCACAGAGTTTCTCAGAGGGAGGCTGCACTGTAGATAAGAAAGTCCCATTATTCCGTATTATTATTTTCCTTTCATGTTGGGCGGATGTACCAGTGACAGTTGGAGTTTCCTTTCAGCCAAATAGCTCCCATATGCTACATAATGCTGCTGCTGATTAAAATCCTATGGAAGATTCAGGCCGTATCTGGAACAATAGCAGTCTGAATTCGATTTATCAGTCTTCTGGGGAAGCAAAGATAATCAAATTTCCCCCTTCAGCAACTTTGGGGCCAAGCTATTTGCTGAGATGACAATGGATGTGAGTTGAACACTTTCAGTTTGTACACCTTCTGCCTGTTAATCACAAGTTTCTGACATTTTTGTGAGGGCTTTTTCCCCCCCATTCACATCTTATGGGCTTTATCATTTAAAGGCAAGGGCACTTCTGTAAAAACTAGTTACAAAGACATGCATGAAAAATTAGGGAGATCACTAGGGAGACAAAGTTATGGGTGATGTGAGGAAAAACACAATCTTTAGTCAGAGAAATCTAGGCCCCAGTATGCTTTTTAATTTATTAGTATGTGACCTGAACAAGTGATTTAAGCCCTCTGAGCTTTGGTTTCCTTACCCGTAAGATGGAGATAATGATATGTATATCAGAGGATTGCCTTGTGTATTAAATTACATACGTTGTTTTGCTGTGCATTCTGGAAAAATCTGGGTAGTGAGAACTGCAAAAAACTCAGCATGAATACTCCATTTAAACTCCTACACCAAGAAACTTGGCCAAACTTTAACACGGCTTCTAACAGCCTAAGGCCTCGTGTCCCTCGGACAACCCTGCGCCCTTAGGAATTTCTGCCTGGAAAAACTCAGGGCTTATAATATATCCTTTGTTCTAGGCACCACCTGATCTTGCTTTCTTACAGCAGTTACTATAAAAAAAGGCTTATAGCTGTAAATCCTTACTCTGACCCTTTGAGACGTATGTATATCTCCTACAACTCAGGAGTATCTTTCTCAGGGACTTGCAAGGCATTCCTTTGAAATGTAATCATCAGGAAGATGAGAGCCTCTTTCCCCCAGTCTTTACGAAAGAATGGAATCCTAATTTCCATAACTGTCAGGTAGCTGAGACAGCTGTCTGGCCTAATCACATTTACAGGGACCAAGTCCCTGCTTGGTCTCCTTCTCTACACCCTCAGTCTCCCTTTAAAATGCCCAGTCTGTTAAACATCCAGCTCTTTATTTCGGCTCAGGTCCTGATCTCGGGATTATGAGCTTGAGCCCTGCGTCGGGCTCTGTGCTCAGTGTGGGGTCTGCTTGAGATTCTTTCTCCTTCTCCCTTTGCCCCTCCCCCTGCTCAAGCTCTCTCTTTCTCTCTAAATAAATAAATAAAATCTTTAAAAAAAAAGAGTTTTTTTTTCTTAAAATGCCCACTCCTACTGAATGGGAGAAGCTATTTGCAAATGATATATCCAATAAAATGTTAATATCCACAACTCATACAACTCAACATCAAAAATACAAATATCCGGTTAAAAAGTGGGCAGAGAAACTGCCACATGAAAAGATGCTCTGCATCACTATTTATCAGGGAAATGTAAATCAAAGCTACAATGAGATATTGCCTCACATTAGTCAGAATGGCTAGTAACCAAAAGACAAGAAATAACAAGTATTGGTGAGGATGTGGAGAAAAGGGAACCCTCATGCACTGTTGGTGGGAAGGTACATTGGTGCAGTCAATATAAAAAACATTATGGAAGTTCCACAAAAAAATAAAAATGAAAATACCATATAATCTAGAGAGTATTATGCTAAGTGAAATAAGTCAGGCAGAAAAAGACAAATACCATATAATTTCACTTATATGTGGAATCTAAAAAAATAAAATGAATATAAACACACACACACACCAGAAACAAACCAATAAACACAGAGAACAAAGTGATTTGTCAGAGAGAAGTGGCTGGGGGGATGAGCAAAATAGGTGGAGGGGATTAAGAGGTACAAACTTCCAGTTATAAAATAAATAAGTCACAAGGATGAAAAGTACAGCATAGGGAATACAGTCAATAATATTGTAATAACTTTGTATGGTGACTACATTTATTGTGGTGAGCATTCTATAATGTATAGAACTGTCAAATCACTCTTGTACACAGGAAACGTATACATCATATGTCAACTCTACTTCAATTAAGAAAAATGCCCAGTCACCTCTGCAAATCAGGTTGGAGCTCAGCTCTTTCCCCTACTGTCAATATTTACTGAATAAAATCTGTTTTCACTGCTTTAACTAATGTCTGGCTTTGTTTATCTTTGATTGTTGAGGCTGGCTTTGTGGTGACTTCTACCAAATCTCTGCCCTCTGATCTCTTTTCATGATGCGTGTGTGTGTGTGTGTGTGTGTGTGTGTGTGTGTGTGTGTGTATGTGTTCTCAAGGAGAGGGTGAGGTTCAATCTTGTCAGGAAAGGTCATGGGAAGAAATTGAGAAACTGTGAGATGGTTGTTGTCTGTTTCCTGATCTGATTCTGGGCAATAGGCCTGAGGGCTAGTTTCTGCACATAAATTTTTCAAAGGTCAGAAATACAACTTAAACAAGCTTTCAGTATTTTAGCTTAAACCAAAATGGAATTTAAGGTGGACCCAGCTTTAGGCAAGGCTAGATACAGCGATTTAAAGGATGAAATTAAGACTCTGTTTCTCTCTCTAGATCATGCTGTCCAATAAAATGCTTTGTCCAATACAATAGTCCATGTGACTATTGAGCACTTGAAGTGTGGCTAATGGCAACTAAGGAAATGAATGTTTTAATTTAATTTTACTGAATTCAAGTATAAAAAGCCGCATGTAGCCAGTGGCTAATTAGATGGCACAACTCTAAATCATGCTGTGCTTCCCTCTTGTTGGCTTTATTCTCAGACTGTCTTCATATGGTGTCAAGATGGCCCCTGGAAGCTCCACATTTAGCTGGTCATTAAAGATGATGATGTCACAGAAAGATAGAAACCATCTTGTCTTCAACAACCTCATCAACTCCTGAGAAGGTGGTTACTTAGGTAAGTCATGATGTGCAAGAGGATGGACACTTTTGTGGTCTAGTCTTAGTCGCAACCTGCTGTGGGTTACATTCACTGCCTTCCAGAATTGCTTTGAGTTCAGGAGTGACAGTTATCAAATGATGGTTAAAGCACTTTGTGAGACAGGACAAAAGTAGTAACACCCTGTAGGCTTGGTGACAAAGTGCCGCACAAAAGGTCTGGAACATCACCACAGAGAGGATTTGGCATCTAAAGTCCTGGTCAGGCAGCATTAGTAGCTATACAGTTTACAGAGCAGCGTCCTCAAAATAATAGCATAGCAGCATCTAAAGCACACTCAAGAAACCTCATGTGCAGAGAGTGATAAAAAGGGTAGGAGAGTGACGGACAATGAAAACATGGTGGATGCCATATGGGTCCTCTAACTGGTATTCTGCTTCATGCATATGATAAACACTGCAGGAACTTTCAGAGTACTGGGGAGGTTTTGGTAGGGAGCTGGAATATCTGTGAGTAGAGGTGGAGATGATACAGGAAATAAATCTTAACTGTTAACGTGACGATAGCTGTGTTCAAGGTCTGGTAAAGCTGTGACATTCAGATTACATGTTAAAATACTTGGAATTATTAGGTGCTTGGATTTTAAGACCTGCCATTACCAGTGTGTAGGCGCACACACATACACCCCACATTTATTCCGAGTTTTCTGTGCTTTATAGATACTGGAGGTATAAAGAGACATGTTAGAATTAACTTCTGGATTTAGCATATCCTTCATAACTATGAGGGCTCATTTTCTGAAATCCTAAGTGTTAGAAAAATTCTTTGTTGAGAATGTTGGAAGCAAATCCATAGCCCAGGACTAACATTCAGCCATTCTACAACAGTATAGCCATATTAGTGTTAGAATATATAAATGATTTTGGACGGGTTTTATATAGCAACTTCCTTGAGTCCCTCAAGTTTTCTTCTGCTCCTTATTGCTTCAGCCACTCCTGCCTGTTGCCACAATCCAGCAATTGAAGGGTTAACTTTCAGCACAGGCAGGGGCCTCCAACTTCAAGACAGAATTCTAAACCAGCTGAAACCAGCTGATGTTCAGATTAGTCAGCGCTCTTGCCAATCATTTTCTCTAAAATCTGAATTGCTAAGTACCTTCCAAAGGAAATCCAAAATGATCAGTTCATGCTCTACCAGCGTTGTATTTTGCCTGTGTCTACTCATCTACCTAAATGGTTACTGATTTGCTGATTACATAACTTGTACATCCTCTTGTGATCACAAAGACAATAATGGAATGTTTAAGACATATTTCCTTATTTAGGGGAACCACAAAGTCTTTGCTTTATAACAGATGAATACAGTAAAACGAAGGAGTTAAAATTTGATTTTGTATTGATGCAGCCCACAGTGAAAAGTTGAGAAAATGGTGTAAATCTGACAGAAGACGATCTTATCTAAAGAAAGCTGCCACTGGTAGCTGTAAGTTTGATAGTCATGAGTAAAACTTTATGGATAGATAGGAGATGCGATCAGCTGGGACAAAAACTATGATCAATAGGCTTGATCATTTCTAATTTCATAGCCTGAAGTCCTTACCTTACAGTTAAACATGGGGGTCGCAGGTAGAGAAATTGATGGATTGATTGGCTGAGGCTGCTCATATTCTCTGTGAAGAACTCATAGGTCCATGGTTTTGGTCCTCTTTCAGGAAGTGATAACTGCTTTACTACAAAATCAGTTTATGTCCAGGTTGTTATCTTGACAGTGTATAGCAGTGTCTTGTCAAATACATTCACACACACACACACACACAATTTTAGTTATTGGGGTACACAGTTTTGTTTAGTTAGGTCGTGGTTTAACTGTTTATGGAGATTTTGTGGTGACCGAGTGATTAAAAGGTTTAGGAAAAAGTTGTGGTCTTAATTCAAGGTTGGATCAATAATTCTGAAGACAAAACTGTAGCAGTTAATAAGTCTAAACGCTTCAGAGAACCAGAGAATTTTTCAGCATTAGGTCACTGGTAATAAGAATACTTTGTTTTGCAGTGTTTTGATGGTTTAGCTTTTTGACAGCTTCTATAATATTAGCCTCAAGTCTGTTGACAGCTGATAGACACATCATGCTGGACATGAGTCGGTGGATTCCAATGGGTCCTTCACTTCTTTTCTGTAGACCATTGTCTCTCTTTCTTCAGACGTTTGTTAAAACCTAGAGAGGTGACTCTTGTCTCTCTACCTCATTACCCTAAAACTATGAAAAAAATTTTAAGCTTGTAAACTCCAAATGTGAACATCTCCAAGGTCAAACTTCTCTAACTCACAGTCATGTCACAGGACAGTAACACAGGAGCCAGCAATTTAAATCTATATTGCTTAAATTTGTTTATGAAGGAAAATTACGGCAACTGCTGTGATTGCTGAAAATCCAACCTCAGCATTTGAGAGCAAACTCATTTTGAGTAAGATATTTAAAGAAGGAAGTGCCATATGTCATCAGCTGGCATAATTTAACTTGCAAATCACATGTTGGCAAGAGGTAGCTGGCAGCAGATGGCTGAACTCTACTGTGTTTCAGACCCCAGACCTATCCTTTCCCATTTTGTGATGGAAATCTAATTAAATGCCTTTTTATCACCATCAGATTAATTATAAACAAGTCTTTTTATCTGGTAGGAAACTGACCTATGTTTAACAAGCTTTACCCCTAATGCTCTATTCTTCAAGATTTTCAAGAATTTTTTCCCAAGCCAATAGATGCAAACTAAACACAACTGATCTTTATATCTTAAATCCCATGAGCTACTACTTAGACCAAATATGAGTCATTTATTTACTATTTAGAGCACAAACTGCTATTAACTTAAGAGTGCTTGCTAACTTAATCTCAATACTTTATAGTTGATTCAATGAAAATTATTGAAAGACAACTTTCTTTCACATAATCCCCCACTTTTTGAAAGTTTGTGTTATGCCACTTTGCTTTTACAAAAGACCTACATTTGTTCCTGTTCTTACTATTGAAAGAAATATCAAAATGATTTTTGTTTTTACAAAAAAGAAAGACAAAAAGTGAAAATAGCATTCAGCATTTGTTTTCCAAAAAGCCAAACCTTTATAGAGGCATCACACACCCGAAACAGTGGCAGTGGCACTACCAAGCTTCTTCCCCAGAAATTACACTCAGCATCTTAGCATCAAGCCACCATATCTTTGAACTGTGTCTGTAAACATTTGTGCTTTATTTTTTTGTGCATCTATTAGCAAGATGTGCCTTAAGGTATCAGAAAAGCCTAAGAGAGGTTATTTTTGGTGTCTGAGAATGCTACAAATCTTTTCCATATAAATTAATGGTTATTGCTTCTTCACTTTCTACCATTTTGGCTTATGAAAGGTTTCAGAAACACTACTTTTGGATAATGGGGGAAACATATTATGTTTGTAGGTGTGTTTGGGAAATATTTACTGCTTGGTGTTCCCTGGACTTAGATCTGTGGGTTTTTTGGTAATGTATTGATTTAGAAAAATTCTCGGTCATTGTGTATTTAAGTATTTCTTCCTTTTCTCTTCCTTTTATGATTCTAATTGCATTCATTTTAGACCATTCAATATTGTCCCTCAGCTCTTGGATGAACTGTTGTTTGTTTCATGCTTGTCAGTTGGAAGATTTTTCTTGACCTATCTCCCAAGTTTACTGTTTCTTTTCTTTAGTGTGTCGATTGTACTAATGAGTTCACAAAGCGATTCTTCTATAATAATGCTCTTCATTTCTTTCATTTCCATTTGGGTATTTCTCATAGTTTACATCTCACTTGAAATTCCCTATCTATTCATGCATATTGTCTATCTTCTTCAGAATCTTCGTATTGTTATCCAACATTATTTTAAATTGTCTGATAGTTCCAACATGTGGATCGTATTTGAATCTGGTTCTGTTTATTGTTTTGTCTCTTGACAGCATATCATTACTTGTGTGTGTGTGTGTGTGTGTGTGTGTGTGTAGGTGTGGGTGTGTTGTAATTGCTTATTTGTAGTGCTACATTTTGGTTGAAAGCTGCATATCTTGTATAGAACTGTAGAGACAAATGTAAATAGTATTTATGCCTGGAAATAGGCATGCCTTTTCTCTTCCTATTGAAAGAGGTTGTGTCAGTCTAGCTCAGAACTGAGCTGAGTTTATCTTTTGTTATTTTAGTTTCTATAGTTAGTCTCACGACACCACAAACTTCATATTTCTCTTGTCTTAACATGTACTTAAAGTGAGGAATACTTAGAAGATTTTTCTCAATGTCTGCTTACCCTTCAGTTTTAGGTCTTTCCTTTGTGCCTGAGAAAAGATCTCTGTCTTCTCTTTGCCCTTCTCCTAGCATTTTACAGCTGATAAATGCTATAGATCACAAGCTAGCCTGATAGAGAAGGGTGGAAGAGGGGGAGAAGGGGAGTCATTCTCTGTACTTAGAATCTTCGGAATGGAGTTTTGTCCTTTTCTTTTCTTTTCTTTTCTTTTCTTTTCTTTTCTTTTCTTTTCTTTTCTTTTCTTTCTTCCTTTCATGGTCATATTCCTCCCTCAAAGGTTCAGGAGATCTCTGTGTGATTTGGGCTTGGGGTATTTTCCTGTCCCTCCCCCTAGGGCAGAGGGTGTTCTGCTGTTTCCTTCATTTACTTGCAATGAACGTTTACCTCTGGCTTGAGAATGACAGTGTTTTTTACTCTTTCCACAGCAGCTAAGCTTTTGCTCCATAGAGAAGATAGGGGAGAAGGTTCTATATGTAGCTTTATGTCTTTTCCACAACAACTGTTGTTCCCCTTTCCTATACCTATACCAAGAGATATCTCTTGGTATAGGTATAAACAATTAAATACACTCCTAATCTCTCTTATAAGTACATGGTGAGGTCTGTGGAGATGATATACATATGTGCAATTTTTCCTTGTGACTACAGCTCCCAGGGAAGCTGTATACTCATGTTGGTTCAAAGTAGGCCTTCAATAATTTGTCAGAAATTTTAGTTGAATGCTTTTAAAGAGCTTATATGGGGTCCAACATTCCCCAGGAAAACAAATGCTCATATTCTCTTTCTCCTTTCAGGAGAATGTCTTTCTTTAGATTTTGGGTTAGTTGATTGCCCTACATCCTCAGCTTTCTGATAAATCCAAGGGCAACTGTAAGGTTGCAGATTTCTCTCTTTTATTGTAAGGGTAGGAATGATGTGCTTTCTGGCGTTCTACATTCTAAGTAGAAATCAGAAGATCACTCTCTCTGTTGTTGTTTTTTTTTAATTTTTTAAAAATTTATTTATTTATTTGACAGAGAGAGAGAGAGAGAGAGCACAAGCAGAGGGAATGACAGACGGAGAGGGAGAAGCAGACTCCCCGCTGAACAGGGAGCCTGACATAGGGCCCAATCCCAGGACCCTGGGATCATGACCTGAGCCAAAGGCAGATGCTTAGCTGACTGAGCTGTCCAGGTGCCTTTCTCCTGTTTTAGCCACTAGAATATACAGTTCCTTTGTATATTGGGGAAAGAAATAGTCATTCATTCCTAGCCTCCTTTTATAGCATTAGCTTAAAATTTATACATTATTACAAGAAATAATCTAATAATGACAAAATTATTTGTGGGAAATAACCCAATACTTCTTAGAATGTTGAGCACATAACTGTAGATTTATTTTGGCAAAATACTTTGGTCCATTGGCATATAGGGCTTCTCTTACGTCATCTACAAACAGATGGCATGGAAGTACCAGTTCTCTCATCATAAACTCATGGAGAGATGAGCAAGTTAATGAAACACATGTCGTTTTTTTCTGACATTAATTTCACAACCTTATGATAAAAGACTTTAAAATTAAACTTTATAAGATGCTATTTTCCCTGGCAATAACAGGTTTCCCTGCTTTCTAAAAGTAGAGCATTCCTATGAAATGTAAGCTGAAATGGTGTAAAAAGAAGCAATTACTATTAATTTATATGGAAAAAAATGTTTAGCATTACTAGAACCCAAAAATAACCTCTCAGCCTTTTTTGATACTTTAGGATACATTTTGTTAATGGATGCACAAAATAAAGATTAAGCACAGATGCTTACAGACACAATTCAAAGCTATGGCAGCTTAATGCTGAGATGTGGAGTGTATTTAATTGTTTATAATTAATGTTTATAATTAACCTAACACTGGGGAAGGAGCTTGGTGGTGCCAGCTCTCCCTGATCAGGGTACATTTTGCTTCTATGAGGGCTTGCTGCAAAACAAAGATTGATTGTTATTTTAGCTTTTTGACTTTTTTTTTCTTTTGTAAAAGCAAAAATCCTCTTGGGATTTCTTTCGGTTAACAAAAACAGGTACAAATGTAGGTCTTTTGTAGTAGTAAAGTGGTGTAACACAAAATTTTGAAAAGCAAGGGATACCTGTTTTCAAACCACTGTAACCCAAAGACAAAGAGAAAATCTTGAAGGCTGCCAGATAAAAAGCACACGTTATGTACAAAGAAATAAAAATAAAGATTGGAACAGACTTGTCACTATGAACTGTGAAATCTAGAAACAACATTTTAAAGTAACATTTTAAAGGGGGAGTAACATTTTAAAGTGCTATAATAAAAAAAAAACCTGTTCTCAAAGAAAATATTTTACAAAATTAAGGAGAAAAAAAGACTTTTGCAAAATACAAGAACAGAGAGAATTCATTATTAGCTGACCTATTAAAGATATTAAAGGAAGTTCTCCAGAAATAAGGATTAAGATACCAGACAATAAGTAAGAGCTATAAATTTTTTTAATTTCCCCAATTTTATTGAGATATAATTAACATATAACATTGTGTAAGTTTAGGATGATTTGAGGTATGTATATAAAAAAATTACAGATTTTCTGCTGGAATACTATGTAACTGTGAATATATTATACTAATGTGGAATAAACTCCCAGATAGATTTTATTTGAAGAAAAAAAAGCTGAAGGATAGTATACAAACATTACACAAATTTTATACATATATTTTATAGAAATAAATATGTACACAGGTATATAAAATATGTAACTAGTACGGTTCTAGTAGAGATACAGAAGAAATTGATGATAGTCATTGCCTTTGAGGCAGAAAACTGGGGAAGCACACTGGTCAGAATTGAGAGGGAAATCTTTTGATTGTATGTTATTTTATACTTCACTAATTTGATCATGTATATTTATTACATTTTTAATAAAAATGAAAGATACTGAAACTAACAATAAGTAGGATCTATAAAAAGAAAGAATGCCAGAAATAGCATTCATGAAGGAAAATATAAAATTTATTTTTCTTATTTTTAATTTATCCAAAACAAAACTATCAAAGTAGTGCATATTTATGGTATATGTAAAATGCATGGCAACAATAGCACAAAGGATAAGGAAGGAATTGGAATTATACTGTTATAATTCCTATATAGCTCATGATTAAAGGCATATATTGTAAATTCTAGGGCAATCATTAGGACACTTAAAACATGTATAAAAAATAACCCCAAATTGGAGATAAGAGAGATTTTAAACCAACCAATTAAATAATTACATTAAATTTAAACTGTGAAAACAAACAAAGTAAGATTTTCAGATTAGTTAAAAAGAAAATGTAATACCCAACTACATCCTGTCAACAAGACCCATTTTAAATATAAAGAAATAGGTCAAAGCAAAAATATGAAAATTATACAACATGAAAACACTAATCAAAAGAAAGCTAGAGTGGTTGTATTAATATCAGACAAACTAGACTTCAGAAAAAGGCTATTGCCAGGGATAATGATAATGATAAAGAGTACAAGTCAACAAATAAACAATAATTTTATTTTATTTTATTTTTTTTTTTTTAAAGATTTTATTTATTTATTCGACAGAGACAGCCAGCGAGAGAGGGAACACAAGCAGGAGGAGTGGGAGAGGAAGAAGCAGGCTCATAGCGGAGGAGCCTGATGTGGGGCTCGATCCCATAACGCCAGGATCACGCCCTGAGCTGAAGGCAGACGCTTAACCGCTGTGCCACCCAGGCGCCCCATAAACAATAATTTTAAATACATATGAACCTAACAACATAATTTAAAATATATGAAATAAAACTGATAGAACTGATAGGAGAAATATATTCACAAGTCCAGTTACAGACTTCAACTTTCAGTAATAGACTAAGCAAACAGAAAGAAAATCATTAAGGAGACAGAGCCCTTAACAACACTATCAACCAAATGGATCTATTAAATACATATAAAACATTCCTCATTGCAGTAATAGAGTACATTTTCCTCAAGTGTGTATGGGACCTTCACCAGTATAGATCTTATTGTAGACAGATCAGTATAAAGGAATAGAAATTATTTAAGGTATACTGTCATATCAAATGGGATTTAAACTAGAAACCAGTAACAGTAGGATAATTAGAAAATCTCTAAATACGAACACTTTTATTAGTGTTGAACTAAGAAATGAACACTTTAAATAACCCATGCTTCAAAGAGAATATCACAAGGAGAATTCAAACATTTTGAATTGAATGAAAATTAAAATTCAACATAGAAAAATTTGTTTAGTGCAGCCAAAACACATTAGAGGTAAATTTATCTTTTAATGCTTTTATTAGAAAAAAAGCAAATCTTTTAAATTAATGATTTAAGATCACACCTTCGGAGACTAGCAATAAAAAGAGAAAATTAAAACCAAAGCAAGTATAATGGAGAAAATAATAGCAATTAGAGCAGAAATCAGTGCAATTAAAACAGAAATATATGAGAAAATCAACATAAGCAAAAGCTGGTTCTTTGAAAATGTCAATAAAGTTGATGAACCTCTAGTTAGTCTAATTACATAAAAAGAGAGAAGACACAAATTTTAAATATTGGAATGAAATAGGGTACATTACCACAGACCTTATAGACACTAAGAGGATAAGTAGAGACTACTATTAAAGAATTCAATGCTGAGAGGAGTTAAGATAGTGGAGTAGTAGAGGGACCCTGGATTTGCCTTGTTCCTTCAACACAGCTAGATTAACATCAGATCGTTTGAACACCTAGGAAATTGATCTGATGATTAAGAGAACAATCTGCAGAATTAGAGGGAAAGAAAGTAGTAGGTCTGAGGTGTAAAGATGTGAATTGGTGGAAACAAAAGCTCTGGTGCTGTGGAGGGGAGGGAGCCCTTTCCACAGAGAAAGAAAAGAGAAAGAGAGAGGGGGGTAAAGAGCAGCATATTGCATTCGCACAAGAAAAATACTTTACTAAAACCACTGACTGGGGAGTCGAGAGGAACTGACTGGCAAATTTTTGCAAGCAGCGGAGCCCAAATTCTGAGGTTTTGGAAATCTGCTCCATTCTCTGGAGTCAAGCCAGGTGGGTGTGGCAGTCCTTCTGTGGAGAAGAAGGGTGAAGGCCTGGGAGTGGATAGTGTGGTGTAGGGATTCCCTGGGTCACACTGGGAGAGAATGCTTCCCTTCCTGGAGTGCATTTGGAAGGGGGTATATTGCTCTTCTAAGGACAAAAGACCCAGTGGGCACCATTGAGTGGCCATTCATCAGCAAGACAAAGAAGCATGCACAGAGAGCCGAGAACCTAGTTGCTGCTTTTTGCTATGCTTCATCATAAACTCCAAACACCTGCAGGTCTGTGGACTGCTTTTCTGGGACAAAAGGGCACCAGACACATTGCAGAGAGGCTCTCCTCCAGAAGAGAGCAATGGGTTTGTGTCTTGCTGGGTCCTTTAAGATTTGGAGTTTTGAATCCCAGCTGTGCACCAAAGATAGAACTGTGATGACAGGTGTGCTGAGGGCCCAAGCACAGACTTTGTGAGGGCAGGGATCTGACAGAAGCTGGGGACACAAGAGGGGAGATTGTTCCATTTTCTGTGAAGGCTTCCTGAGCAGCAGCAGGCAGGAGCTCACTTTCTTGGAACAAGAGAGTGGGGTGGGTGTTTTCCCCCCACCTGTCAGCTCCATTTGACTTCAGTGAGCAACACAGCACCGCCAGTGGAGGCTGGAGCTGCTTACACCAAAACCTGCCATCTTGCTCTCTGCAGGTGCATCTTTACTAGGACAGGTCTGACTATGAGCCAATGCAATGGGCATCTCCCCTAGAAGACCAGCACAGGGCCCCTGCATGCACCAAGTCTACTGATCATTGACTGCTCCAAGTGTCAGATGCAGGTCTGGTGGAAATTGGACCAGGCTTTCTTTCTTTCTTTCTTTCTTTCTTTCTTTCTTTCTTTCTTTCTTTCTTTCTTTCTTTCTTTCTTTCTTCTCTTTCTTTTTCCTTTGGAATCAGGTTTATAGTTCTTTGTTGTTGTTTGTTACATTTCCTTTTCTCTTTTCTCTCTCTCTCTCTCTCTTTTTTTTTTGGATCAGGTCCCCCCCCCCCCCAGGCTTATTTTAGCAAACAAATCAAAGCACACCTAGTTAGAGGTCTAAACACTCCGTACTGTAAGCAAGGGGGAACTCTGCGGAAGACCGACCTGTGGGAAAGAGCAGCCAAACACAGCAGCAGAATGAACACAGCATATACCAGAAACACTTCCTGAAGCCCCAGACCCTGAACAGTGTATGACCCCCTCTTAATATAGCATTACTCTCAGGAGCAAGAAATATAACAAGCTTTCATAACACACAAAAGACAGAAACCTAGACAAAGTGACAAGATGGAGGAATTCTCCCCAAAAGAAAGATCAAGAAGAAATCACAGCCAGGGATTTACTCAAAATGGATACAAGCAATGTATCTGAACAAGAATTTAGAACAACAATCATAAGAATACCAGCTGGGCTTGAAAGAAGCATAGAAGACACTAGAGAAACCCTTGCTGCAGAGATAAAAGACCTAGGAACTAGTCAGGCCAAAATAAAAAATGCTACCACTGAGAGGCAAAACTGACTGGATGTAATCACAAAAAGGATGGAAGAAGCAGAGGAATGCATAGGTGATATAGAAGATAAAATTTGGGAAATAATGAAGCTGAAAATAAGAGGGAAAGGAAAATATTACATCACATATGTAGACTTAGGTAACTCAGCAACTCTATAAAGCACAATCTGTATCATAGGAATCCCAGAAGAAGAAGAGCAGGGAAAAAGGACAAGATGGTTTATTTGAACAAATTATAGCTGAGGGCTGCGAACTTCTCTAATCTGGAGAAGGAAACAGGCATTCAGATCCAAAAGGCGCAGAAAACTCCCCTCAAAATAAACAAAACAAAACAAACAAACAAACAAAAAACACGGGTCAATGCCAAGACATATCATAGTGAACTTGCAAAATACAAAGATAAAGAGAGAATTCTGAAAGCAGCTAGGGACAAAAAATCCTTACTCTGAAAGGGTAAACACAAAAGGTTAGCAGCAGACCTGTCCCCAGAAATTTTGCAGGCCAGAAGGTGGTGGTATGATATATTCAACATGCTAAATGGGAAAAATATGCAGCCAAGAATACTTTATCTGGCATGGCTGTCATTCAGAATAGAAGGAAAGATAAAGAGTTTCCAAGAGAAACAAAAACTAAAGAAGTTTGTGAACACTAAGCCAGGTGTGCAAGAAACAGGACTCTCAGTGGGAAAGAGAGACCAAAAGCAACAAAGACTAGAAAGAAGCAGAGATAATCTACAGGAACAGCAACTTTACAGATAATTCAATGGTATTAAATTCTTACCTGTAAATACTCACTCTGAATGTAAATGGACTAAATCAAAAGACATAGGGTATAGGAATGGATAAAAAAATCAAGACACATCAATATGCTGCTTACAAGAGACTCATTTTAGACCCAAAGATACCTCTAGATTTAAAGTGAGGGGGTGAAGAACCATCTATCATACTAATGGACATCAGAAGAAAGCAGGGGTAGCTATACTTGTATCAGACAAACTAGATTTTAAACCAAAGATTGCAATAAGAGATGAAGAAGGGCAGTATATCATAATAAAGGGGTTTATTCAACAAGAAGATCTAACAATTGTAAATATTTATGCCCCCACCTTGGGAACAACCAAATACATAAAACAATTAATAACAAACTTAAAGAAACACATTGCTAATAATACAATAATAGTAGGGAACTTTAACACCCCACTCACAGCAATGGACAGATCATCTGAACAGAAGATCAACAAGGAAACAATGGCCTTGAGTGACACACTGGACTAGATGGACTTAACATATATTCAGAGCATTTCATCCTAAAGCATCAGAATACACATTCTTTTTGAGGGCACATGGAACATTCTCTGAATAGATCGCATACTGGGTCACAAATCAGCCCTCAACCAGTACAAAAAGACTGAGATCTTGCCATGCATATTTTCAGACCACAACACTATGAAACTTGAAGTCAACCGCAAGAAAAAATTTGGAATGACTACAAGTATGTGGATGTTAAAGGACATCCTACTGAAGAATGAATGGGTTAACCAGGAAATTAAAGAAGAAATAAAAAAGTACATGGAAGCAAATGAAAATGAAAACAGCACAATCCAAAACCTTTGTGATATAACTAAGGTTGTCATAAGAGGGAAGCATATAGCAATACAGGCCTTTCTCAAGAAGCAAGAAAAACAGGAGCTGTTTCTTTGGAAGTATTAACAAAATCGATAAACCTCTATCCAGATTTGTCAAAAAGAAAGACCCAAATAGACCTAAATAGATAAAATCACAAATGAAAGAGACCACAACCAACACTGCAGAAATAAAATCATAAGAGAATATTATGAACAATTATATGCCAACAATTGGGCAATGTGGAAGAAATGGATAAATTCCTAGAAACATATATACTACCGAAACTGAAACAGGAAGAAATAGAAAATTTGAACAGACCCATAACCAGCAAAGAAATTGAATCAGTAATCAAAAATCTCCCAACAAAGAAGGGCTGGATGGCTTCCCAGGGGAATTCTACCAAACATTTAAAGAAGAGTTAATATGTATTCTTCTGAAACTGTTCCAAAAAAGAGAAATGGAAGGAAAACTTCCAAACTCATTCTATGAGGCCAGAATTATCTTGATTCCAAAACCAGATAAAGACCCCACTAAAAAGAATTACAGGCCAATATTCCTGATGAACATGGTTGCAAAAATTCTCAACAAGATACTAGCAAATCAAATCTAACAGTACATTAAAAGAATCCTTCACCATGATCAAGTGGGAATTTATTCTTGGGTTGCCAGGGTGGTTCAGTAATTCACAAATCAGTCAACATGATATACCACATTAATAAAAGAAAGGATGAAAACCATATGATCCTCTCAATAGATGCAGAAAAAGCATTTGACAAAATACAGCATCCTTTCTTTTTTTTTTTAATTAACATAATGTATTATTGGTTTCAGAGGTACAAGTCTGTGATTCATCAGTCTTAAATAATACCCAGTGCTCATTACATCACATGCCCTCCTTAATGTCCATCACCCAGTTACCCCATAAAGAAGGTGTGGTGTGTGTGTGTGTGTGTGTGTGTGTGTGTGTGTGTGTGTGTGTGTGTATCTTCTTTATCCATTTGTCTGTTGATGGACATCTGGGCTCTTTCCATAGTTTGGCTATTGTGGACATTACTGCAATAAACATTGGGGTTCAGGTGTCCCTTTTGATCACTACATTTGTATCTTTGGGGTAAATTCCCAGTAGTGCAATTGCTGGGCTGTAGGGTAGCTCTATTTTTAACTTTTTGAGGAACCTCCATACTGTTTTCCAGAGTGGCTGCACCAGCTTACATTCCCACCAACGGTATAAGAAGGTTCTCCTATCTCTGCATCCTTGCCAATATCTGTCATTTCCTGACTTGTTAATTTTTGCTATTCTGAGTGGTGTGAGGTGGTATCTCATTGTAGTTTTAATTTGTACTTACCTGATGCCAAGTGATGTTGAGCATTTTTTCATGAATACAGCATCTTTTTTTGATAAAAATCTTCAAGAAAGTAGGTATAGAAGGAATATACCTCAACATCATTAAGGCCATATATGAAAGACCTGCAGCTAATATCATCCTCAATGGGGAAAAACTGAGAGGTTTTCCCCTAAAATCAGGAACAAGACAGGTATGTCCACTCTCACCACTGTTGTCCAACATAGTACTGGAAAGTCCTAGTCTCAGAAATCAGATGAAAAAATGAAATAAAAGGCATCCAAATTGGCAAGAAGAAGTCAAACTTTCACTGTTTGCAGATGACATGATACTCTATGTCAAAAATCTGAAAGATTCCACCAAAATATTGTTAGAACAGATACATGAATTCAGCAAAGTCACAGTATGTAAAATCAATGTACAGAAATCTGTTGCATTTCTATACACCAATAATGAAGCAGCAGAAAGAGAAATCAAGGAATTGATCCCATTTACAATTGCACCAAAACCTACAACATACCTAGGAATAAACCTAACCAAAGAGGTAAAAAATCTGTACCCTAAAAACTATAGAACACTTATGAGGGAAATTAAAGAAGACACAAAGAAATGGAAAAACATTCCATACTCATGGATTGGAAGAACCAACATTGCTAAAATGTGTATACCACCCAAAGCAATCTATCCATTTAATGCAATCCTTATTAAAATAACACCAGCATTTTTCACAGAGCTAGAACAAACAATTCTAAAATTTGTATGGAGCCAGAAAAGTCCCCAAATAGCCAAAGTAATATTGAAAAAGAAAAGGCAAAGCTGGAGGCATCACAATTCTGGACTTCAAGCTGTATTACAAAGCTGTAATCATCAAGACAGTATAGTATTGGCACAAAAACAGACACATAAATCGGTGGAACAAAACAGAGAACCCAGAAATGGGCCCACAACTATTTGGTCAGCTAATTTTTGACAAGGCAGGAAAGAATATCCAATGGAAAAAAACAATCTTTTCAACAAATGGCAATTGCACTACTAGGTATCCAAAAGATACAAAAATACTGATTTGAAGGGGCACATGCAACCCCCAACCCCCAGTGTTTATAGTAACATTATCAACAATAGCCAAACTATGGAGAGAGCCCAAATGTCTGTTGACTGATGAATCAATGAATGAAGATGTGTGTGTATATATATGTAATGGAATATTAGTCAGCCATCAAAAGGAATGAAATCTTACCATTTGCAATGATGTGGATGGAGCTAGATTGTATTATGCTAAGTGAAATAAGTCAGAGAAAGGCAAATACTATATGCTCTCACTCATATGTGGAATTTAAGAAAGAAAACAGATGAATATATAGGAATGGGGAAAAGAAAAAGAGGAGAGAGGGAAACAAACCATTAGAGACTCTTAACTATAGACAAAAAAAGTGAAGGTTGCTAGAGGGAAGGTGGGTGGAAGGATGGACTAAAAGGGTGATGGGTATTAAGGAGGACAGTTGTGTGATGAGTACTGGGTGTTACATGTAAGTGATTATTCACTAAATTCTACTCCTGAAACCAATACTAGAGAAAAATGTATTCTACCTTTCAGCTGTATTCTATCTAGCTTTTAATTCCTTGCCTTATGTATCTTAATGAAATACATCAAAGTGAAAACCTGCAGCATCTGGCAGAATTCTCTGGGCCTCCCTTCTCTTAAGTCCTAGATACATTAGCAGCCCCAATTATTTTTCTGTGTCTTCTGTCCTATGAGATTCTCCAAAGCTCTGTTGGCTTCTCTGTCACTTAACAGAAGTCATGAGACTGCTAGATCAGAGACAAAGGATAGTTTCTTATAACAATATCAGTAGGCAGTGTATCATAGCATATTTTCCTAGTTTCAGTTCTTCAGACCCTGTCCCCCAGCGGTCAACACAAAGAGGGCCAGTTGCCACCTGCACATAGTGGTGTGTGTATTTCCCTGGCTTAATTCTTAGCATTTAGCCTCACTCCAAAAATTGCCCTGAGAGATGAAAAGGGGCAGAGTGCTCACTTCTCTATGGTTCCAGTGTCTCTGTGATCTTGGCTCCTCAAGTTCTAGCAGCTTCAGCCAGTCTCTAATGCCTTAAATCAGAAGGTTCTTTCTTTTCTTTATTCTTCTTCTTTTTTCTTAATCTGGCTCTTCTACCTTTTTTTTTTTTTTTTTTTGAGAGGAGTATTGGCTTCTGAAAGTAATTCCACCTTAGCTACTTGCAAGATTTTTCAATTTAGTCACACTTTGAATTATATCACATATTAATTTCTTATTTATTTTCAATCTTCTTTAGGAATATAAGCACTGTAAAATCAGATTACCTTGGCTTATTCTCCAGTGAATCCCCAGTGCCTTGAAAAGCATATAGCAACTGGTGGGCATTTAATAATATTGAATAAATAAGCAGCTGGATTCATTTAGATGAAAAATAATAAAACCACAATTTAAGAAATTACATCTAGGTGCCTCATGACATATATCTAGTGTTTCTACTACTTATATCTCCATTGGCATGTATTTTCTCAGTAAAAGTAGTTCATATTTCCATAATAGTTCATAGTTTTAGCATATGGGGTTTATTAGCACACAGATATGTCTTTAGTTCTAATTAGGAGGAGATGCATAAGTGTCTGTGAGTTTGAAAATAGTTATTTTTTTCTCTATGACCTAAAAGAAGGTGTAAATGAAAAGAGATTATTTTATGCACATGTCCTGTTTCTTCCTCTCCTTGTAGAGTACTTTCAGCTCTCTGCAGCTTCATGCTTGCTGCCTTCTTCCTTTGATCAAAAGCTGCATTCATTTTGGATCCAGCTAAAATGTTACCTTTTATAAAGGTCTTTTAAGACATTTTCTGATGATTCAATTACTCCCATCTCCATCTCCCACAGCTCTGTGTGGGTTCTTCTGTTAGAGTTTCTATTACATTCTCTTTAGCTAATTACTTACATGTTTGGTTTCTGACCTGATTACTGAGTTTTGTGTTTTATTTTTTTTTAATAAATATTTTTGGGTCCTTAGTACCTAGCACATGGTCAGGCACATCAAAGTATCTTAGAAAATATCAGTTAGATGCTTTAGTAAGCTAGGAATGTTATCAGTCTTAGGAGTATGCACATTTTCAAAAGTCAACAAAATGAAACTAATTTTGGAATTTTGATGAGCAATCAGTTGTGTATAGAAGCGATGGGAGAAGAAGAGGCTTTCCGAGAACCAGTGGACTCCAATATTCTGTTTATTCCTGAACTTGCATACTTTAAATCTTTTTGCATAACTAATACCCTTGGAATCAGCCTTGACTTTTAGGTATGGGCTGTCATCTAGCTGGTGTAATTTTAAGAGAACCAGCAAGATTTTCCCCCTAACTCTCCTCTGTTTGTTTTCAAATTTCCACATATAGTGACCTCTTGCCTTGTTTTAGGTTTGCAATCATGCTATAGACTAATCTTAAACAAAAATGTCTATATGTAGTGATATATATCAATTTACTAACCCAGACAATGTCTCTTTATGATAAAAGAAATGTGGTCAGGTGAAATTGTGCATGCTTGGAGAGGGGTATGAGAAGCAAAAAGGCAGAACAGATATAACAAGGATAACAAAAGGGGAAACTAAAGACCAATGGTGAGTTATTGACACCTTTGTCAAAGTTTAATCTTCTCTTGAGATTCTATTTTTATATTGTATTTTCTTAATCTGCCAAAATAAAAGAAAATAAATGAGAAGCTAATACAAATAGTGCTCTAAACATCTCAAGTGTTTATTTAGTGAAATATTGTGTTGTGGTTCACATGTTGAAAAAGGTAGGGTTTTGAAAAGCATGTGAAGGCCATTTAGTATGAGAATAAATTTACAGAGAAATGAAATGTTTTCTGTTCTGATTTAACCACTCAAATCACATAGGAATATAAGTATTTTATCTTACTTTTGCTCTATTTACTACCAAATTGAATTATAATAGTTTAATAAAATAATCTAACTATCTATGCATTTTGGTTTGCTTTTCCATAGGTTGATAGCAATTTAAGTACCATGTACTGTCATTTGGCAATGATGTTGCTCTATACTTGAAAAATAATATGCTTTTATTAACTGGCTGCTTTGTCTACCACTGGCAATATTTAAAGGTTATAGATACATGTAAACGGATGGTGATGCTAGGGTTATTTAAGTTGGCTACAACCATTAATATCGACGAGCCCTTCTCTACATGACATAATTAAATTATTCGTTTCTGTGAGGAAAAAATACCTATATTTTTGCACCGAAGTTTATTTACTCACACCTGTTAGAATGGCTTTTTTTTTCTTTTTAAGATAGCAAGTGTTAGCGAGGTTGTAAAGAAATTGGAACCCTTATGCTCTGTTGGTAGGAATGCAAAATGATGCAGCCACTATGAAAAATGGCATGGAAGGTCCTCAAAAAATTAAAACTGGAACTACCGTATGATCCAGCAATCCCTTTTCTGGGTATTTATCCAAAAGAACTGAAATTGGGCTCTAGAAGAGATAGCTGTGCTCCTGTGTTCATTGCATTATTCACCATAGCCAAGTTAGGGAGACAACCCAGATGTCCACATGGTTAAAGAAAATGTGGTAAGTGCACTTAAATATTTTTAAGAGGGTAAATCTCATAGTAAGTGTTCTTAACACACACACACACACACACACATACACACACAAGCAGAGGGACACGAGGAAACTTTTCTACAAAGTTGTAGTGAGGGTTAAATTAGATAATGTACACAAAGTGCAATGCTGGTAGACAACAAACATTTAATAAATAATAGTTAATGTTAGTATTATGGTTAAGCAATATTTCCCACCTCCTCCTATCTCCATAAGGAAGAGAGAATGAGCACTTTATTTCTAGAGGAAAGGTTATGGTAGGTTAGGGGAGAGCCTCTATCCTTTCTGCTCCTCCCCACAGATGAAAGCCTGGCCAATTTTGTATTAGGAATATTCAATTCCTTATTTGTCCAGCCTACCTCCTTCTTACTTTTCAGAGCCACTTTGGCCACAGGGCATCAGATTGTGGATTCTCTCCATCACGCCTGCCTCTTACTTGCTCTTGTCCAGCTATGCCAGTATCTAATTTAGAATGAAGTCTAGACGAGCTCATTTAACTGCAGATCTTGAACCGCATTCTGCAAGCAGCTTTATCAGTAGTAAGTGCGATAATGTTATCTCCATCTGTCTAACTTTCCTCCCTCCATTTGCTTTGAAGTTGAACGTGAAAAGTGAAAGGGTTATTTATTTGCCCTCTAACTCCTCCAAGTTTTTGTTTCCAAATCATTTTGTTATGTCCTTCGGTGCTGTTAATTGCAGTTATCACTGTGGAATTTCTTTACATTTGGAGTCTCAGGCATTGCTTCTCCAGTTGCTAGCTCCTGCCTTGCCAGGCAATAGCCCTGGCCCCTGTTGGACTGCTTCCATAAAAGCCTTTGGCGCTGGTCCCATCACAGCTGCAGACTGATGTGGGAGATGCTGCTGCTTTAGACACTTTGTTAGTGTTTGTTACTACCCCTTCCACTGTTGCCATCACAGAGATCTAGGTGCCTGCTGCGACCAGCATCAGGAAGGCAAAGTCCATGCTGCTTGTTAAAAAGCAGTATCCTGTAGTCCCCAGGCACCATACAAAGGTCCTAGAGCTCTCTTCTGCAAAAGAACTAAGACACTTCTCCAAATATTTAGGATATATGCTGCGTCTAATCTACTTACACTGCAAGAATGATAACTTATCCATTCCCATACAGATTTCCCTGGTCGAATATACAGATTTCCTCCTTTGATGCACTTCCATTACCGAGTATGAACACTTAATCCCTCCCTTTTAGGGATCTTCTTTTCTATTGTGAGAAAAACCCTCCTCAAGGTTTAGCTGACAGCTGCCTAAATGAATACCCCGGTCAGAGATTGTGCAGCCGGAAGTAAAAGCATATTGTCAGTCATGCAGGAATTTCTTGGCCCATGTTTTGTACAAACAGCTGCTGCATTTTCAGTTTTGAACTTGGCAGACCTCATTTTAAATATGCATTGCCAAAAATTATGGCTCATTTACTTATTTTCCCTTCTCCCAATTGGAAAAGAAGAAAGGGTCAAATAGAGAGCTAAAATGGGGTCAATATGGAGTTGAACTTCTAGCAAATGACACTGTTTACTTATCAGCATCAGATGTTTCTGGAGTCCTCATGTGGCCAGTTCCATTTATGTATGTGTATATATATTATGTATACATATGTATTTATATAGCAAATTAGCCATAAGTTTTAACAGAGAAGACAAGCTTTGAAATTAATGGTTTGTGTTGGTTTACTAATTCCTGGGGAGATTTCTGGTCTAGTAAAATATACAGTCTCTTCCCACTTTGCAATGGTATTTATTTCCTTTCCTGAAATGTCTTATATTAGGTATTCTTACAGTTATTCCCACAAGTTGATTTGTATGTGTTACTAAGAAAAATAAGATAGAGAATTTATAATGCATGGGACTCAAATTATCTTTCACTGCCATTCATTTTTTGGTAACTGTAATTGCTGTGGACACAGTTCTGGTGGTCTCTGTTACTGAACCTCCTTTCCTTGCACCAGTCTCTCCCTTCCAGTGCACTTTCCATATTACTATTGGTGATCGATTCAAAATGTAAATCTGGCATGTCATAACTCACCTGCGTTCAAACTTGCTGGTTCCCAATTTCCTACAGAATAAATCTACTCTTTATCTTAGCACAAAAGGAAGGCCCTTCAATATCTAAGGTAAAAGTTCCTAGCGTGCTACCCTGGAGCTCCTCTTTCTTGCCTCCTCCCTAATTCTTCCTCATCCATTCCTCCCCTGGTACCCAGAATTCTAATTAAATGCTCTTTTTGGAACAAAGCTTGCATTTCCCTGCCTCTGAGAATTTCCTCATGATATTTGCATCAGATATTACCTCTGGGTTCCTTTCTCTCCCTTGTCTGCTTGGAGAATTCATACTCATCCTTCAGGACCTGGCACCGACAATATCTCATTATGAAGCCCTCAAGTTAATTGTACAATGCTTCTTTGTTTGCGTGTTTGTCTAACTAAGTAGCTGTGAGCTCTTCAAGGGGGAGACAGTAGTTTTTTCGTCAGGCTCATTCCCAGGACTTATGAATGGGAGGAGGAGAAGAAAACAGAGGTCTAGCTTCTTACACAAAGGCCTGCAAAGGCAGTGCTCCCTCTTTCTGTTTGTTATCACAAGATGTCTAAATTGTTGCCTAAGGGCCCATTGTGGGTGGGTGGTGACCTCCACGGTCTCCACTGCTGAGGCATTCGGACCTAAGCAGCTCCCTCAGACATGGTAGCTCCAGAGCAATTCTGCCTCATCTACTGGTGATGTCATGCTCAGGCTCCTTTCCTCTGCGGCTGAGCTCTGGCCTGCAGGACATGGTCCCTGATCAGCCTGGAAGTCTCAGTGTTCCCTTCCCTCAGTGGCTTAGTTGTGTGGACTGAAGGCACTGTCTGCTTTACTCTGAAGATCTGAGACTCCATGCAGCTTCCTGGCCTCCTTTCTCCTGGGCTGATCTCCCAGGCCCTTTCTCCTCAGTACTAATAAATTAATTCCGTTTACCTTCATAACAATGCTATGCAATGTATAGTGTTATCGTAACTTTACAGAAGAGGAAACTGGCACAGCGAGAAGTCAAAGAGCCACAGTTCAAATCCAAGCCACTGGCTCCTGAGTCCAAGCTCCTAACCAGCGTACTGTGGAGTCTTTTACATTTAACGTCATGCTTAAATTGGGAGATCATTTGTTTGCAGTATTTGCTTACTGCCTACAACAGCAGTTAATTCTATATATATATATGAAATATGTATATTCATTGAATTGTTGAATCCTCCCACCACATGTGAAAATTGGTTAGAATGGAGATTCAAATCCCGGTTTTATTATTCTAAAGTAAATGATCTTTTCACTTAATACAACTAACTGCTTTTGTCGTTTGGATGTCAAAAATAGTTTTTGAAGATTTATTTTGAAAGGAATGGTAACTATTCCCCACTTTACGAAAGTATCCGTTAACAAGGGTGAATATAATAAGGATGAATCATTTTAGGCCTTGAAAGGATTTCTTGTGCACTGGCATTTTGTCTTTTTTCCAGCCCATAGTACCAAAATGGGCCGACTTAAAAAAAAAGACAGACTGAGTGAAGGCATCAGAATTTTTATTCCAGTGACTTGTATGAAGTAGACCAAAATGGATAAGTTGAACTTGGTACAGTCAGCACCTCAATTATTAGACGTAGCCGCAGGAGCCTGCCCTGTCAGATCTGCTGTGTAGGTATGAACGTTTATCTGTTGGTGCTCTGGCATCGTAACTGGTTTTTGCTCTTTAAACAGATCATCAAATTAGCACATTAAAGTGACACCCCTGTTTCTCATAGAACATTTGAATTATGTACTACAGTATGTGTTTTCATCATTTATTTTAATCATGTTTTTCACTCAGTAGGTTAAAATGAAAGTTATTGAAATCAGAAAGTGTAGCATCAAATCACTGTAATTGTTTCAGACAGATTATAGTTGTTAGCACCTAGAGAGATGTTTTCATATATTTTTGTTTTTCTGTTTGAATTGTGAGGCCCCCTCCTTCAGTTTTTTTTTCTATTAAAAATGTGTTAGATTGTATCAGTTGATGCTAGAATATTTTTTCTTTGTCTGGATACCATTTTCCCAGAGTAACTGACTTTCCTGGAAACTTTGACTCTGGCCACAACACGAAGAATGACGACTTCCCTTTCTTCATTTCCAGAGGAGATTGTATTGTGCTTGTGGAGAGAGGAGGGAAGGACCTGACTTTGGCATAACTGGCTTAGGCCGTGTGAATGATGTTTCTCTAGCACTGGAAAGGCAGTGGCAAGACACCAGAACCACACATTCCTGAAAAGACTTAACACATGACACATAATCTTAGTTTCTGCCGTGACTTAGAAACACAAATAAAGCACTTCTTTGAGTTCTCTGGCACATTTACAACCAATGACTTTCTTTGAATGAATCCAGTGGCAGTGGATTCATTGGCTGGGCTCATTGCTTATCTCTATACCGGAAGGTTATCTAGCTTGTGTATCACCTATGACCTCAGGGATGTCAGCCAGTTATCCCGTGGTCCATTCTGCCTGGTCATTGTCCCTTGTCAGTGAGGCAATCATAGAGTTCCATCTGGACAAAGACAGAAGTTATTTTCACCTTGACTTTTGTATTTTTTAAAAAACTTTCAAGGATAAAGAGAAGTTGTATTGGCTTTGAAGAGGCATATCTGGTATTTGGCTGGAGGCCAGATATTTCTTCTCTTGAGTGTTTGGATCACTGTACAAGTTTCAGTGTTTTATAGTTAGTATGCATTTGATAAAAGTGACTTACCTAAAGTTTTGAGGAGAATCTTTTGTTTAGGTATAGTAGAGTATTTTCAGCTCAATACTACAGATGATATACTGAATATAAGAGAAGTTAAGTTTTTGATTCAAGGTTGCTAGCTAATTCTTGGTAGATTTGGAGTAGAACTAACATCCTTTGGCTTTTTGTTAGGTACTCTTTCCTTCGTATCACACTTTTTTAGGATGTTTAATGCATCTCAAAATTAAACTATCATTTGAATCTGCGTAAACTAGAGACAACTACTTGTTCTCTAATATCCACCATCCCCTTATCTAATATTAGAACCCCAATTTTAACTTGACACATGGCCACTTGAAATAAAGACTACATGCCCCAGCCTTCCTGTCAGTTACAGGTAGTTCTGTGACTAAATATTCTGCAGTGGGGAAGCAATGATGTGTACAGCTGCTTGGTCACCTCTTATAGGAAAAGCCTTAACCTTACATTTCCCTTTTCCCTCTCCCACTCACAAGAGTAGTGATGTGGATGCTATTGAGAAGGGCAAAATCCTAAAGACGGAAAAGTTAGCAGGACCTTGGGTCCCTGATATTAAGGAACCAGCCTGCCAGCCTGTTTGCTTAGGACTAGACTTTTATGCAAGAGAGATAAGCATTTACCTTATTGTAATCACTGGTCATTTAGATCTCAGTTACAGCAACTGAACATACAGTATAATTTAATAATGTGCAAATTTAATGCCGCAAGTTAGTATTTTATAACCACCAAATTTAAACACAGTATATTGGACATTAATACTTGTGTAAATGCCTGGGAGTCTTGGAATTAAACTGCTATCATCAGTTCTTCTGTTTCAAGAGTCTTTATAATAGTGTGTACAGTGTGAGCTGTGATGTCTCTTTAGTATTTCCTACTGCTCTCCTCTCAGTCAGTCCAGCCATACCTTGTTACTCTTCCTAACATTCCAGACTCGCTACATCCTCCTTCCTTGGGGTATATGTTGTTTTGTTGTTGCTGTTAGTTTTGGGGTTTTATCCCTCGTCTGCAAATCTCTTTGTCTAGCCATCTACATATATCTGTTTCTACAGTCTTAGAATTTTACTCAGTTGTTACCTTTCCATTAAATCCTTCCTTGACCACTTCAATAAATTTTATTCTCCATTGCCTTGGTACTCACATCCCCTTTGTACACTTAATTTTTCTCCCTATAATTTATTTCTTTTTCTTTTCCTCCTCACTGAAATACTAGCTCTATGAGAGCTGGGACTTTCTCTGTTCTACCCATTGCTGTGTCCCCAGCACACTGTCTAGCACCTAGAAATCACTGGATGAATACCTAATAAATAGATGTATAAGTCAACCATTAAGTGTTTGGATAGATATAAATGATGTTATGGTCTGTTTAAGGTGATAATATTCTGATTAACCCATGTTGTTTTCTGAAATATCTGTAAAAGGAATATGTTGGCTCTTCGAGAGGTAAAATCTCTTTCAGTGAAGCTGTGACTGATGAAAATTTCACAGACTGGTAGGAAAGCTCATCACTGACATGCAATATTGAATTTCCTTAACAGATTACTAAGATCTGATCTTGAAATTATTAGAAAAAATCCTAAAATTGTGAGGTTTTTAACAAACAGTTTGTCACATGCACTCTGCAATATAATTATTTTATTATTATATTTCTTATCTTCATTTTCCCAAAGTAAGAAATCTATGCTAAATCAGCTGTGAAAATAAAAGCAAATGCAGAACGAATTATCCTTTTTTGTAATCCACTAACCAACGGCTTAACACTATAGCGAGAATACTCTCTTTCAGTTCCAGAACTGTCACATTAGTCTATTTTTATAAGTCAAATTAAATCCAGCCTGAGGTTACACTAGAAATCCAGTATCAGAGTTTTTTGTTGTTGTTGTTGTTTTTTGGGGTTTTTTTAGAGGGATGTAGGGGCAGAAAGAGAGAGAATCTTAAGTAGGCTCCATGCCCAGTGCGAGCTGGACACGGGGCTCGATCTCACGGGGTCCTGAGATCAGGACCTGAGCTGAAATCAAGAGTCTCACCCTTAACCGACTGAGCCATCGGGGTGCCCCATCCACTATCAGGAATTTTTCAAATCCCTCCTTCTGTTCAAGAACTTTGGGCTTATGGAGATCTGGAAAACTAGAAACAGAGAAGGGCTCATTTCTCGCCTGCAGGCATTGCAGCCCATACCACCTCCATCATCAGATACAACATTCAGCTCCATCGCTGGTTTTCTGCTTCATCATGGGCTCTGCTGCTCTGCACGAGTTGGTGCTGTTTCTCACAGCCATGCTCTCTGCTGACATGGACCCAGTGTAGATCTTTGGTCTCTGTTGTCATATATGTCGTTAAGTTTCTGTATTCCATCAGCACCCATTACCTTTCCCCCTAGGAACCTCTGTTTTTATCCATAGTAGGGACTTTCAAAATCTTGTCCTCTTTCTTATCTACTGGAAGCTCCTTCTTTTTTCCAATATACTCTATAATCTCTGTGTGAGCTGTAAAGTGCCATGTTATCACTACCTAAAGTCTTGAAAACTAAAGCTATTAATTTCAGCTCTAATTAGGATACAAGTTTAAGGAGTTTAAGACTTTTAAGGAAATACTTTAGTGTCAGGAAAAACTATGAAAGACTTTGAAATGGGCAAACAAGATTATGAACTGCTCTACCTAGTGTATTCTTTCCATCTATCTCTATCTTTTATTTTCTCTAACTATGTTACAAAGCTATTTTCAGAAAACTGGTAAGAATGCAAGGAATTTCTGTCCACAGAAATTCAAATGAAAATGTGTCAGGTTGAATGTAATTGATTATTGCCATATAGATACTGACTAGTTTTACATCTGTTTGTAAATTCATTTCAGATTTCTAATTGCCTACATATGGGAGTACTTTAAATTCCTTTTTGAGAGAATTATAACATTTTATTGGTTTTCTAATTTACCGATGACTTAAATATAGTATTTGACATGCATTAGTTTTGTACACAAGCCATGATTTTATCTTTTAAAAAGCATCCTTTTACGTTAGAGACATAATGGTGACCTCTTGTTATGAAGGGGCCATGTAAAGGAAATGCATGTATATTCTTTCTTAGTGCATCCGAAGTAGCCTAAAACAAAACAGAACAAAATAAACATTAACAGCAGCGACACCTGGGGGGCTCAGTCAGTTAAGCCCCTGCCTTTGCCTCTGGTCATAATCCCAGGACTCCAGGATGAAGTCCCACCCTGGGCTCCTTGCTCAGAGGGGAGCCTGCTTCTCCCTCTGTCTGCCACTCCCCCTGCTTGTGCTCTCTCTCTCTCTCTGACAAATAAAATCTTAAAAAAAATAAATAAACATTAACAACAAAGAAGGACATTAATCAGATTTCCCAACTCATCATTATTTAGTCTTTTTATGTCAGAATTCTGAGATTTAGTAATGCTCACAAAAACAATTGAAGTATGCTAATAGAACTTATTCATAAGGAAAGAACATCTTTGTCTTGCTGATCCTTTGCCACATACTAAGACAAGTTTAAAATTGATCAATATATATGGAAGAAAAAAACAGCAATGTCCAATAAAACTTTTAAAAACTACAATTAATTTGAATTATATTAAAATAGAATGTGTGGAATTTCATTCCAGGTCTGGGCTAAATTTGACTTTTGTTTGCAAAATGTATTTAACATATCTTTTTTTTTTTTAAGAAAAAATTTTAAGTGTATTAATGTAAAAATGATTTCAGAGCCTATAGCCACACCATTAGGAATAGGATGGTGATTGCTGTCCTCAGAAATCTCAGTTTATTATGTTTGTATGTAAAAAACCCTGTAAATTGTATACTACATTATCCTTATCTGTTCATGAAATGTTTCCAAAGCCAAGATAGGTAATTGGTTTAACTTTAAGGGAAGTTAGTACTAAGAAATTATATGTAGCTCTCTGCAGATGTATCCAAAATGTCTTTATTTTCCACGTACCTTACTCAAATTATTCTATGATAACGAAAATTTAAGATAGTTTTCATTTTTTCCATTGCTATTTGAAAGGCCTCTGGGTAAGCAGTAAAAGCTGTAACTGATCTTTAATATTTCATTTCCACTTGATTTTTTTCCCTGACCATGATCCTGGAAAGATTCTGTTGATTATTAAAATAGATCAGTTTTGAAGATGTTTCTAAAAAAAAGACCAAAAACACTAAAAAATGAAAATATTAATAATCTGGAGCCTACAAATCTATTTTTATAAATGATCAAAAGTTGACCAAAGATCCAGTAGAGAACCATGTTTAATCATTTGGTTGAGAGGGAAATAAAAGGAATTATGTTGAAATCACACACTCAGGGGAGCCTGGTGGCTCTGTCGATTAAGTGGCTGCCTTCAGCTCAGATCATGATCCCAGGGTCCTGGGATCCAGCCCCGCATCAGGCTTCCAGCTCAGCGGGGAGTCTGCTTCTCCATTTCCCTCTGCCTGCCACTCCCCCTCCTTGTTCTCTCTCTCTGTCAAATGAATAAATCTCAAGAAAAAAAAAAAAAAAGGAAAAAGTTGGATGTGAATACAAATAAATTCAGTTTGACCACTTGTTGAGGGTTTACTCAATACCAGACACCAGCCAATTAAGTTTTCATGTTGTACCTTACTTAATCCACACAGTATCTGTGAAATGGCACTGAGTTCCTCAGTCTCCTTCAGGTATGCTCATGTCAGCATTAGGTCCTAACTATAGCAGTGTATCTGCAGTTTCTCTTTCTTTCTTTCTTTCTTTCTTTCTTTCTTTCTTTCTTTCTTTCTTTCTTTCTTTCTAAGATTTTTATTTATTTATTTGACAGAGAGAGAGACAGCCAGCAAGAGAGGGAACACAGGCAAGGGGAGTGGGAGAGGAAGCAGCAGGCTTCCCAACAGAGCAGGGAGCCTGATGCGGGGCTCGATCCCAGGACCCTGGGATCACACCCTGAGCCAAAGGCAGATGCTTAACAACTGAGCCACCCAGGTGCCCCTGTTACTCTCTTTTTTTTTTTTTTAAGATTTTATTTATTTATTTTAGAGAGAGAGATAGAAAGCACAAGTAGGGGGAGGGGCAGAGGGAGAGAGAATCCCACGCAGACCTTTGCTGAGCATGGAGCCCAATGTGGGGCTCAATCCCAGGTCCTGAGATCATGACCTGAGCAGAAATCAAGAGTTGGTGTCTTAACCAACTGAGCCACCCAGGTACCCCTCTGCTGTTATTCTTTTATCCTTCTTCCATCTCTATTCTCGCATGTGGATATCATGCATTGTAATGTACCTCAGAGAAGACAATTCAGTCTAAACACAAAACCATTACTTTAGTTTTTTTAAAAAATACATTTTTTAAAAAATGTACCTTAGTCAGGGCAATTTTTTCTTCTTTTCAGCCCATCCTATATGCTAGTCACTGCCCTAAACCTTTCCATACATTACATTGTATAAGCTTCATGATAATTATGTGCAGTGGATATTATGATCGCCCCTAGTTTTCTCACTGGAGAGGACAGGGTCAGACAAGTTATGTAAATCACCCAGTGTTACAAAACAGTAGGTGGCAGATCTGGGATTCCAATTCTCCTTGTACAACTCAAAGCTTGTTCTCTGATTTTTTATAGTATATCACCTCCCTGGAAATTGTATGTTACTCCAGTTTTATACACACACACACGCACACACATTTGAGGTAAAATTTATATATAGTGAATGCACAGATTTTAAGTGTACAATTCAATGAGTTTTGATAAATGTATGTAGCTGTGTAATCACCTCAGTACCTCAGGATGTGACTGTATTTGGAGACAGAGCCTTTAAAGGGGTAATTAAGTTAAATGTGATGAGTGGAGTGGCCCTAATCCAATCTGGTATCCTTGTAAGAAAGGGAAATTCAGACACCCAAAGAGACACCAGGGATGCACCCACAGAGACAGGGCCATGTGAAGACACAAGGAGGAGAGGCCTCAGGAGAAGCCAGACTGGCCCACCCCTTGATCTTAGACTTCTAGCCCGTAGAACTGTGAGGAAATAAACTTCTGTTGTGTGAGCTACTCACTCTGTGGTATTTTGTTAGGGCAGCCCTAACAACCTAATACAGTTCTTGTTTTGTTTTTTTGTGTGTTCTGGTTTGGTTTGGTTTTGTTAGATTTCTTAGGATTTTGCATGTAAACACTTAGCAAGCATAGAAACTTTTATTTTTTCATTAATAATCTTCATGTCTTCTTTTTCTTACATTTGTATTAGCTACATGTGTCATAATAATAATGAAAATAAATAGAAAATAACCATATATTCCTTGTTCTCAATCTTAGGGTAAAAGTGTTCAATATTTCATGTTAAAATTATATGTGATACTAGGTATAGGATTTTCATGGATGCCATTTATTAATAATGATGCTCCCTTCTATTCCTAGATTTCTGAGTTTTTGTTTTGGTTTTTAAATCAAAATTTGGTGTTGAATTTTTTCAAGTGCTTCATTTGAAATTAGAATGATTATGTGACTTTTTTCTCTATATTTTGTTAATATGGTGAGTTATACTTACATTAATTTTAAAATATTTAACCAATCTTGTATTCCTGGGATAAAACTTCACATATTACTTTTTACGTATAGCTAAACTTTGTTTGTTATTCTTTTGTTAAAGATTTTGTTTTCATATTCATGAGGGATTTTGGTCTGTGATTTTCTTTTGTGGCAATATTTTTGCCAAGTTTTGGCATCTATGTTATGCTGGTTTCAGAAAATAATTTGGGAAGTGTACTTTCTGTTTTCTGAAGGATTTTCTGTAAGATTGTCATTATTTATTCTTGAAATATTTTTCCACTTAATTCATAACATTGAATTTGTCATACAATTGTTCAATGTATTTCTTTATTATAATTTTAATGTCTTTAGTGTCTGCTGTGTCATTTCCTTTTAATTCTTTATTTGTAAATTTTTGTTTTCTCAATTTCTGGACTGGTATAGCTATTTTTGCTTTCTAGTTCTTTAATTTCTGTTCCTATTTTTATTATTTCCTTTTGCCTACTTGCTTTATGTATAACTTACTCTTTTTCTAATTTCCTAAAGTAATAATTTAAGTCATTGATTTTGACCTTTTTCTTTTCTAGTATAAGTTTTTGAAGCTATGAATTTCCGTCTAAATATTTTATTTTAGCAATTTTAATATACTCTAATTTTTTATTATCATTAAATCAAAAAATGCTTTCTTCTTGGATCCATGTAATTTTGAATGCAGTGTAGATTGTTTAATTTCCCAATATTTGTAGCTTTTAGATATCTCAGTTATTATTTTTTAAAATCAACTTTGCTTTTAATTTCTACTGATTGAATTTTTTAAAGACTTACTTATTTCCAAGAGAGAGGGAGAGCAAGCAAGAGAGAGCAAGCGGGAGGAAGGGCAGAGGGGGAGATTGAGGAAGAGAGAATCTCAAATAGACTCCAGGCTGAGCTTGGAGCCCCATGCACGGGCTGGATCCCAGGACCCTGAGATCATGACCTGAGCTGAAATCAAGAGTCGGACGCTTACCTGACTGAGCCACCCAGGTGTACCTTGTGTGCATTTTTAAAGATGATTCTCTGCCTTTGTTGGTTGAAGTGTTCTATGAATGTCAGGACAAGCAGTTTGATACTGTTGAAATTTATAAATTCTCTAGTTTTTTTGTCTAGCTTTTCTATCAATTACTGAAAGAGAAGTGTTAAAACTTACAGCTATGACTGTGGATATATCTATTTGTCCTTTAATTTCTGTTATTTTTTTGCTTCTTGCATTTTGAAGCTTTGCTATTATGTATATACACGTTTAGGAATGTTACATGTTATTGATGAATTTACTCTTTTATTAATATATTTCTTTTAAATTTTGGCAGTATTTCTTGTTTTTAACTCACTGTTTGTCTTAGTAGAGCTACTTCAGTTTTCTTATGATTAATATTTGAATGGTATATATTTTTCTTTTAACCTATTTCTTCATATTTAAAATGCCTTTCTTGGGGCGCCTGGGTGGCACAGCGGTTAAGTGTCTGCCTTCGGCTCAGACAGCGTGATCCCGGCGTTCTGGGATCGAGCCCCACATCAGGCTCCTCCACTATGAGCCTCCTTCTTCCTCTCCTACTCCCCCTGCTTGTGTTCCCTCTCTCGTTGGCTGTCTCTATCTCTGTCAAATAAATAAATAAAATCTTTAAAAAAAAAAAATAAATAAAATGCCTTTCTTATGGCAGCATGTAGTTGGGTTTTGCTTTCCCTTTCAAATCTAATAATCTCTCTCTCTCTTTTTTTTTGTAAGTGTGTACCTTTTTCACCTCTTTTTCCCATCCCCCCACGCACCTCTCCTCTGGCAAATACCAGTTTGTTCTCTATAATTTAAGAGTCTATTTGATTTTTGTTTGTTCATTTATTTTGTTTTGTTTTTAGATTCCAAATATAAGTGGCCTTTTCTTTCTCTGTCTGATTTATTTCACATAGCGTAATACCTTTTAGGTTTATCCGCAGCAAACGGCAGGATTTCTTTCTTTTTGATGGCTGAGTAATATTCCATTATATATATATATATATATATATATATATATCACATCTTCTTATCTTCTTTATCAATTCATTCATCTATCAGTGAACACTTGGCTTGCTTCCATATCTTGGCTATTGTAAATAATGCTGCAATAAACATAGTGGTGCATATATGCTTTTGAATTAGTGTTTTTATTTTCTTTGGGTAAATATCCTAAAGTAGAATTACTGTATCATATGGCTGTTTTTTGTTTTTTGTGGGGTTTTTTTGTTTTTTATCTTTATTATTTTTGTTTGTTTGTTTTTAGGAACCTCCATACTCTTTTCCACAGTAGTTGCACCAATTTACGTTCCACCAGCCATGTATGAGGGTTCCTTTTTCTCAACATCCTCACCACCACTTGTTATTTCTCACCTTTTGGATACTAACCATTCTGAGTGGTATGAGTTAATATTTCATTGTGGTTTTGATTTGCATTTCCCTGATACACAGTGATGTTGAGCATCTTTTTATGTATCTGTTGGCTATCTATATGTCTTCTTCAGAAAAATATCTCTTCAGGTCTTTTGCTTATTTCTTAATTGGATTTTTTTGGGTGTTCAGTTATGTTAGTTGTTTATAAATTTTGAATATTAGTCCGCTATTAGACATGTCATTTGAAAATATCTTCTGCTATTCAGTAGATTGGGTTTTTGTTTTGTTGACGATTTCCTTTGCCATGCAAAAGCTTTTTATTTTCATGTAGTCATAAGAGTTTATTTTTGCTTTTGTTTCCTTTGCATGAAAAGACGTTCATAAATGTGTTGCTGAGGCTGATGTCCAAGAGATTACTGCCTATGTTTTCTTTAAGGAGCTTTATGGTTTCAGGCCTCACATTTAGGTTTTTAATCCATTTTAAGTTTATTTTTGTGCATGGTGTAAGAAAGTGGTCCAGTATCATTCTTTTGCATATGGCTATCCCGGTTTCCCAACACCATTTATTGAAAAGACTATCTTCCCTATTGTATATTCTTGCTTCATTTGTCATAGACTATTTATTTCTTTTAATTGGAGTATTTAGTAGTTTACATTTAGCCTAATTATTGATTCAGTTTGAATTAAGCCCATCATTATGGCATTTGTTTTCTATTTGTCCCATCCCTTGTATTTGTTTTTTCTCTGCTCCTTCTTTACCTCCCTTTTAAAAAATGAGTTTAATATTTCCAGTTTAATATTCTAGTTCAATTCCTCTATTGACTTTTTAATTATGTATCTTTATATCATTTTTATTGGTTGCTCTAGGGATTATATATGTGTCCTTAACTTATCAGAGTGTACTTAAAGTTAATATTGTGCCACTTTATCCATCCTGTGTTTTGTGCTGTTGTTTTAATATATTTTATATTTATATACATCAAATTTCCAACAATATAATGCTATAGTTTTTTTGCTTTAAACAAGCATAGACTTTTAAAGAAATGAAGAGACAGGGTTTTTTTATATTTACTCATATATTTATAACTTCCAGTTCTGATTCTTTTTGTAGATTTATATTTCATCTTGTACGTTTACCTTTAGCCTTTACATTCCCTTTTGCATTTTTTAATACTTGCCTAATGTTTGATGGTGATTATTCTCTCAACTGTAATTTACTTATCTGAAAATGACTATTTCTCCTTAATTTTTGAAGCATATTTTATATGGAAAAAGAATTTTGAGTTGACACATTTATAGGACTTCAAAGATATTTTTCCTTGTCTTCTGGCCTTCATTGTTTCTGATAAAAGCCAGCTCTCACTGGTATATTTATTTCCCCTTTTGTAATTTGACTTTTTATATCTGGCTGCTTTCAGGGTTTTGTCTTTATGTTTGATTTTCAGTACTGTGACAATAATGTACCTCAGTGTGGTTTTCTTTGTATTAATCTAGCTTGGCATTAACTTAGGTATGAACTGGCAAGTTGATATTTTCACAAAACTTGGGAAACCTTTTTGGTTATTTCTTTGAATAAATTTTTTTATCCCCTTTATTCCTCTCTTTCCTTCTAGGACTCTACTTCATGTGTTAGACTGCTGCATATTGCCCCACAGGTCACTGAGAACCTGATTTTTATTATTTAATCTCTTATTTCTTAGTACTTCAGATTAAGTAGTTTCTATTAATCTTTCTGTAATTTTACCGATTAGGTCTCTTTCCTCTCCAACTTGATTTTATGCCCATTAGGGAAAATTTTCATATCATATTAATTTTTCCATGCTAGATTTCCATTTGGTTCCTTTTTAATAGTTTCCATTTCTGTGCTAGGATTTACTATTTTTATTCATTATAAATATATTTTTAGTTTACTACATTAAATCTAGTTGTAATAGCTACTTTAAATTCCTTGTCTGCTAATTCCAACATCTTAGTTATAACATGTCTGTTTCTATTGACTCTGTGTGTGTGGGGGGGTATGGGTGTGAGAAAGAGAGAGGGACAGAAAGAGAGAGAAAGAGATAATGGTCACATTTTTCTGTTTAATTATCTGCTATTTTTTCCCCTGGAAATGCTGACTAATGATAGAGACTGTTGATTCTGTGATCTTCTGAAGAGCGTTACTTTTTGTTATATCAGACAGTTAAATTATTTACTGATTGCTTTGAACTTGTGGAGGCTTGTTTTTGTTTTATTAGAGTGGATCTGTGACAAACTTGAGGTAAATACCTCTCCTCTTGGTAAATACCAAGCCTCTCTAATATGGAAGGATTCACAGTCCAAACTCTCAGGCAGTGGGAAATCCTTGAAGTCACTGCTTAATTCTTCCAGTCTAACAGCTATTATTTTCCTGTAGCATTCTTCAAGTCTTCCTTATGTGTTTGCTACTCAGGGTTCAGCCAAGAATGTAAGGGAAAATTATAGGATAATTTTGGGTCTTCCTCCATTGTGGATCTCTTCTTTATGGGATTTCCTCCTATGATTTTTGTCTATTTAGGTAGCCCCAGACTATTCCATTTGATACCTCAAGCAATAAAACAAAAAAAGTACAGTAAAATAAAATGAAATAAAAACTGTAACTTTTTGCTTGAGTTTAATTTGCCAGCCCTATACAGACTTGGGAATGTTCTCAAGAAAAAAAGCCATGTAAGTAGTTCTACCTCGAACTTTGTGTACTTCCTTTTCTTCAAGGATACAGTCCCTTCTAGTTTTTGCTTCTTTTGGTCATTTTCCAGTGTGTTATATATATTTTTAAAATTTTGTTTAGATATTATTATTGGAGGGCTGATCTGCTAACAGCAAGCCACATTAATCCATTTAGACCAAGTACTTTAAGATTTGTAGCATGTAGTGATCTGTGCTAGTATACCGTCTCTTTGTGTGTTTGTTGTTGTTTTGTTTCTTATCTTTCTCTTTGGTCTTCTACCCGGAAGCTTAATCCTCAGGCCTACGGTTCTGCTCCCGAACCTTATCATTAAATGCCTGGCCATAGGGTAAGTGACCACCTCTCACAGCATGACTTTCCAGGTCTTGCTCATCACAGTGTCTAAAGGACCAGAGGAAACACTGGCCAGCCATGCATGATTCTGGCCTTGCACATCTCTCTGAGGTTCTTTTTCCTTTTTTCTTTCTCCAACCCCTGAGATCAGTGAACTATTTTTCAACAACGACTTTAAGCCCAAGTGCCACAAAGGAGACTTTCCATCTAAAAACAAAAGTCACCTTCCTGTTTCTATTTTTAAACATTCTTCTTTTTTCAGTTGAACAGTAATGGACAAAACAGTCATGCATGCTACAGAGAAGTGATGGTTTGCAGCCAAATTATTTCTGTGCCAATAGAAAAAAAAAAAAAAAGCAAGCCAGACAAAATCTTTCAATATTTCTATTTATTCTTCATTCCTAGTCATTATAGAGAAGTCTGGTTTTGGTTGAAATTGTTTTTAAAACTTATTGAACATGCAGCTGTGTCATGAGCACGCGATGAAGGAGCGCACTTGAGTTGTGTCTTTCCACAGTGTCAGCTGTATTCAGTCATAAAGCCAAGTTAAATCACAATGATAAAGCATGTTCAGGATTCCAGACTCAGTGACATTTCACCATGTGGTTAAACTTGGCTTCTTACGCAGCACACAAAGCGGGACAGAAGACAAACCACACAACGAGCAAGATAACAGAAGAGGGTAGGAAGTTCACGAATGGAACTTAAGGTCAGTCTGTGGGCGCGTAGTTGAGATGAGGCCTCCGTCGGGTCCGGGTCAGCTCTCGGCACTGACTGCTGATGGTCAAGCAGGAAAGGATCGGTTCTGTTCAGGGATCCACTGGGCAGAGCCTTCCGCGGCAGTTGCCTTTTTTAAGTGGTCAAGCATGGAGGTGTCAGGTCTGAAGGGTCTCACAGTTTGCTACCAAAATCCTTCCCTTTTTAAAGGGATTTACTCGGTTTTTGGTCCCTGCAGACCTCCTCTGGTTCTGCTCATTATCAGTTCTGGGGTGCCGGCTGACATTGGAACAGGTGGATCGGCTAGCTCTAGTCCCTTAACTGCTTGCATCATGAGAGATTCCATTTTGCTCTCTACAAGCGGCATATAAAAGCAAAGGATGGGGGTGGGGGAACAGCTCCCCAAATAGGATACTTTCACCCATATCACAGTGAAAAGTGAGCATCTAAAAAACTTTCAGACACAAGTCTGACCTTGGTTCTAGGGTAATACTTTATATGATAAATCATTCTATCTATCCAATATAGAATGTTACCGGGGGGGGGGGGGGGAATTGAACAAAGAAATACCAGATAGACTTTGAGAGAATTTTAAATAAAATACTAATATGGAAACTATTATTGTGAGTAATTATGAAACAAAAAACAACATATTAAATTTCAGAATTTAAAAATACTTAAAACCAATGCAGTTCATTTTTAGATAGATTTATTTTTAGTATTACCTAAATTATACTGCATTTTAGTTCTTCATAGGACAGAATTTTTATCTGTGTAAAAGTGACATTTATGTTACAAAAATCAATCATAAAATATGAAAAAGAAGAAAAAAGGCCCTATTTGGCCACCTTCATACAACTCTGGTTAGATTGGCTTTTTATAATTCTATTGAATTATTTGTTATATTTTCATCACTTTTTTTCCTTGTTTATATGCACATTTCTAAAGATTTGAAATGAGTTAGCATTACTACTATGTATTTTTTTAATATAATATTCCCAGATATTTTCTCTCGTTGCTCCACTTTTTTTAGCGAAGCCATCATTCTAACAGCTTCACTAAAGGTGAGCTTACTACAGTTGACTAGTTTTACTAAACATGAAAATATTTTCCAAATTTTTACTATTATATATGGTGACATTTATATAACCTTGGGGTTCATTTTTTTTTTTGTTTTTCAAAGGGAATGACACCATCAAATCAATATGTTGTCACCTGAAACTACCATAACACCATATGTTAATTATACTCTATGAATTTTGAAAAAGGGGGGAATGATACCTATCTCATAGATTGTGGTGAAGAGTAAATGAAATATTCTACATTAAATATTTAGCATAATACCTGAAACATCTTTGGCTATAAGAAATTGTTAGTTCCTCTTTTGAGGTCAATCGTTATACCACAGATGAGTACATGCATATGGTAGAGAAAATGAGAAAGCAGCTAATGGTGGATATTTGCAGCATGTGAAAGAAGTCATGCCCTAAGGAAGAACTTGGTGTTCCAATATATTGTATTAAATTGTGATGAACATAAGAAGCATATATTTTTGGCATCAGCTATTTGCTAATATATGAGTTTTGGAAAGATAGTTTATTTTCTTTATGCCTTATTTTCCCATCTCTACAAACAGTATTTTTTCTGTTACAATCTGACATGTTGGACCTGGAGGTTGAGTGTGACTGTGCTCCTAGATGAAATGTCCAATTTTTAAAACTCAAATTGTCATTTAGGTACATGTCTAAGTTGACAAGCATCCACTTCACAGATTTCAGAATCAAGGTGACATACTGAAGAGCTTTGGATTAGGAATCAGGAGTCCAGTATTCAGATCTAATGCTGTCACTAACATGCTCAGAGATTAGGGCTAGTTTCCTCATTTATAACATAAGATGTGTGGTAGTTATATTTATGTGTCAAAATGATGGGCCACAGGGTGCTCTGAGTAAGGATATTTCTGGGGGTGTCTGTGAGAGCCTTTGCAACTGATATCAGCATTTGAATGGTGGAGTCAGAAAGTAGATTGCCCTGCCCAGTGTGGGTGGGCATCATCCAGTCCAGTGAGGGCCCAAAGAGAACACAAGTTAGAGGAAGGAGGAGTTCACTCCTTTTGCCTTTCCTCTGTTGATCTAGGATCTCAACCTTCTACCATCAGTTGGACTGAGATTTACACCATGGGCTCCCCTGATTCTCAGGCTTTTAGATTCTGAAATGATATCAGCTAAATGACATCAGCTTTCCTGGGTTCTGGCGTGCAAATGGCAGACTGTAACACTACTCAGCCTCCATAATCATGTGAGCCAGTTCCTCATAATAAATCTCTGTTATGAAAGACTGTTTCTCTGGAGAACTCTTACTAATACAAGCTGTATTTTATTATTTCATATTTGAGATTCCATGACAAGAGGTATATACAGGAAACAAACATTTTAAACACTTTATTTTAACTTATCATGGGGCTGAGCAAATATCAACATTTTTAAAAGTAAATAGTGTAGGGAATAGCCAATGGCTACGACATCTTTGACACAAGAAGACAAATTAATTTAAATTTAAAAATTCAATTTTTGTTTTTCAAAATGAATGAGGGTGGAAAATGAGATTTCATTGTATCTCCTAGTGAGCTAGATCCATGTCTCCATGCTGTTGTAGCTCTATGGAGGCCATACTTTTATTTTGGCATTTCTTTCTTCTTTTTTTTTGTTTTTTAAGATTTTATTTATTTATTTATTTAGAGAGTGTGTGTGAGTGTGAGTGGGGAGAGAGCCAGAGGGGAAGAAGAGTGAGAATCTTAAGCAGACTCTGCGTTGAGTAAGGTGTCCGAGCTGGGGCTCAATTCCATGACCCCAAGATCATTACCTGAGCCCAAATCAAGAGTCTGACACTTACCCGACTGAGCCGCTCAGGTGATCCTATTTTAGCATTTAAAAAAGAAAAGTTTTCTTGAGTCTAACATCCATTTGAAAACTAAGAATTTTGACACCAAGTATCATCATTTAGATTCATCTCAGTGGGCTTAGTTCTAACCAAATAATTCTATAAGGGCTAAAATAGTTTTTGCCAGATTAATTAGCAATTATATATATATATATATATAAATTATATATAAATATATAAATTATACAAATATATAATATTTATATTATATATAATATATATGAATATAAATTTATATATAAAATTATATAAATTACAACCCTGGAAACCAAGTTTTAATACTCTCACCATCAAAGTGGGAATAAGGGTACCTCCATTATAGGGAAATAAAGTACATTTCACTGAAGCATCTTCTAACACTAATGGAAGAACTAAAAGCTGGGCAAGATCAAGCCAAACTCACTCAGCTGAGAAGGCCTCAAGAAATAGGTGCACTTCCCTCTTCCTAGCTACATGAGTGGAAAACTAAATGAACTGTTTTCTTCAGCAAATGTCTGCGCTCCATAAAGGGAAAGCCATAGAAATTGAAAACCCAATTGCTAAAGTCAAGAGATATAAATAAAGATTGGGAAGTCACTTGTGTTAAAGTGTGTGGTGGGAAAGAACAAGCAAATAAGAATGTAAGAAATGTCTTGCTATGCTGGACTGTATTCTGTGAATTCCTTAAGAAATGGAAGTTGACATAGTCCATTACCTAGAAATAAAACACATTTTTAGATCAAACAGCCATTTTTCACAAGGTCACAAAAGCTCAGCCAGCAAGAAAGCCAAATAGGAATGAAACAAATGGGCTTACTCAGATCATTTTAGGCTGATGAGTCATTCGTATCATTTTCAGTTTACAGACTAGTTAGTGGGTAGAGATTGGACTACACGGTGAGACCTTAATAATAATGTACTTGGATCAGTGAAAGAAATGATGCAAGCAGAAAAAGCACGTGCATCAATTCCATTTCCCTGGTCCACATTATAAAGTTAAGATGGAATGTGAAGAGTGTAATCATGGTGGCTGTACCTGGTTAGAAAATGCATATAGCTGACTTGGTAGCTAATGCTTCTTCCTACAATGTTAAACATACATTATGGTAATATTTAAGTGTCTATCAGTCTGATAAAATCATATTCTGAATACTGCAAGTTGAAATTCAAAGTCACTATATTTTTACATTTATCACATAAAACTTTTTGCTCTTGTTTTCACATAAACAGTCGCTTTTCCATTAATTATAGTAAATAATCTTTACCACATTTCTGAGAAATAGATGTAGCAAATAAAAATTAAAAAAAAAAAAACCTCAAGGGAATAAGAAAATTGTTCCAGCTATTATTTTCACTAGAAAAGGTTTGTTTTCTAAGAATGATCATGTATATTGAAAGTGAGAGTGTCCCATTCTAGTTCTGTACTTATTGTCTGGAATGGGTTTCGTCACTGCTCTATCCCCCATGTAGGTTACTGTAACTTTAATAGTTCAAGTGAGGTGTCTAACTGCTGAGTGATTCAAGGCTTTTGCAAGCAGCTGTGGACAAAAGGCCCTCACTCCACATTTGTTGGCTAGGTGCCTGAGAATGGGTGATGCACAGTTCTCACCTCAAAGGTGCCCCATGGTGTGCAGACATTGCCTCAGTTTCCATGTAGACCCCGGCCCTGGTGATGAATCCATCTTGACCCTGAATCTCTTTTTATAGTCCCACTAGCTATCTGTAGTGGCTCATTCTTCTATGTTCTCTTCCCAACTCCCAGTCCAGGAGATCTTCACTCATTCTCTAGCAATAATCAGAGCCCATGGGCTGTTCCTGGGGAATTTGGTCTCTGGTTATTCTTGAGAGGTGAAGAAAAGTTTTACTGAGTGTGATGAATTGTGCCAAGCCTACATTTTCTAGACTTTTGCAGATAACAGCTTCATTTTGAAGACCAAAGTAATCTCAAGAAGCTGCAACATGAAAGTAGTCATACTGCTGGAATGCACTGGCTTCTAAGAATCAGTGTCTGCTTTTCTAGTGTCTGTGCTTTGTTAGATATGGCATCATCTGTATAAACTGGGAAAATACTTGTTGCAGTAAGAAAGGCAGTCCAGCACTTGTGCAAACTGTGGAACTGTTCTGCCTGGGTTTAAATATGGGTATAGCTCTGCCGCTTTATTAGTTGTGTGACCTCTGACAAGCTATCCAAGATTTCTATGCCTCAGTTTCCTTATCTGTAAAATGGGCATAATAATAGTACCTATCCTATAAGGCTGCTGTGCGCATTAAATGAATGAATACATGTAGAATGTTTAGCACAAGATAAGTACTTAATGAATGTTAGATGTTATTACTAAATGTGAGACATATTGTTTATCGAACCTTCAAGGCTTGTTTATAGCACAGCCTCCCTAAGTTAACCAAGGACAACTGTTTTGAGATTCTGTTAAATAACATAATTGATTTAATAGCACATGTCCTCCATATCTACTCAGATATGTTTAGTCTTGTAAATTTGAAGCGGGAGAATTAATAAATTGGCCCTTGTCAATATTAAGAGACAGAGTATTTTAAACTCAGCCGATTAGGAGGCAAGATATAATTTAGAAGATCATGAAAGATGAACATTAACCTGTGGGTCTACATGTAGGAAATCCCCACTGTCTTTAGCCAGGTTTAATCACGTCTCCCTGGGCTCCACTTCTAACCATTAACAAATTACCTCATTGTCTCTCCTGAGGCTGACAGGCAATTTTAGTGATAAATAAAGTTGAAGACTTTCAAAGTAAAGTTTGAATTACTTTGCATATATTTACACACATAAACAAAGCAACATTTGGCAAGTCAGGATTTGTCAGTATAAAAGACGTTTAATAAATCTATCACCACCTAGTTGTTCCGGAGGCAAACACTAATTTTCATGTGATTAAACATTCAAAGAGTGAATTAATGAATTTCTAAACAACTTACTATGGCTTCCTGCTACCTTTGCAGATCTTATACTCATTTATGTTGAAATATTTCTTTTATTTAATTTCTCCCACCTTTCCTAAATTTTGGGGACCAAAACAAATAAACAAATAGTTAAAGGACATATGTAAAAAGGAATTTCTCACTCTTAAAAATGCAAATATACATGGAAAAGAAGAAAAAATGTTTTGATGGTGGCGTATTTTTTACGACCTTACCTCATGCCTAATACATAATAATAAACCACTTACATGAACCAGAGACTCAGAAAAAGGTTGCCTCTACTTTATAGAACACTGTATACTTCAGAGTGCTCAATAGAAAGGATGCGTAACATTCTGGAATAAGAGTTACAGGGAGAGGGCAGTAGCATAGCACAGCTTTCTTAACAGATTGAATTTGCCAATATTCCTCTGTATTAGCTGCTAGTCAGTGAATAAATGTTACCAACTCTAAATAGAGATTGTTGGAAAAGGCTAAGTTATCAAAACGGGACAGTTTAGTCTGTTCTGGGAGACCAGATGTCAGACCGTCATTGAAGTAGTGATAACCTCAGGCAAGGTTAGATGTTTGTTTAGCCAGCAAGTTCCTTTGGGGGCTTACCCTTTGTTGTTTGTCCCTCCTAGGTTTGAAAACAGTGAGGTCCAACAGTAGCTTATTATTCCCTAGTTACAGGAAGAAGAAACCTAGGCCCGAGCAGATTATTTGGGGGTTTCAAAGACCTACCAGGACAGTGTACCAAGAGAAGAGGTCCCCCCTCAAGTGATGGTGTGGGTACATTGGAAGCCAGGACAAACGCCAAGCAAATAGATACCTCCTTGGCTTGGGGTGAACACGCCAACAGTTTGGAGGCTTTTCATTCCTAAAGCAGTGATAGGGAGGAAAAATTATTTTCCTACTGCCTAAGTTCTCCAGCAAGGTGCCTGTAAATTAGACTGATACAAGACAGATTAATAAGAGAAAAACAAACTGAAGTTTATTAGCATGTGCACTGTGATTACACGTGGGCCTATCCAAAGCGGTGGTTAGAACTTGTGCTTATATAACGTTTTAACAGAGGAACAATACATTTTTAGAGTAGTAATGAGACAAAAGGAAAAGGACTTTGAGTTTCTAGGGGCAAGAAGTTGTACATATGAAGAAACTAATGAAAGACAAGAGCTAGTTCGTAAAGTTTGTTATATAGACTCAACTATGGACTAATAGTTGAAAGTTGTCTCTGGTGATTAACTTTTGTCCTTCTGGGTAGAGAGGGGGGAACACCTTTGTAAATTTATGTTCTGCTTTTCCATAGATGGAGGACAGAGAGCTTTTCTCATATCTACTTCTTCTCAGTTGCCTTCAGCTCAAAATAATTTTTATGCCAAAGTGCTAAAGTTGCATATTTTGGGGTGGCATAATCTGCTCCCCTACACAGTTCAGTTCTCATTCCCATCTTTAAAACTGAAAAACCCCAAACTGCTTAGAATAAAATTTGAGCTGGCAGAGATTGCAAGCCACCCAAAATCAAATGGCTACTAAAAATTTGGAAGAACATTAGCTATTTTCCTGAGTCTAAAAGAGAACAGCTAGATAGTGATCAATAATAATTTAGTAAGAAAAGGTTTTATTCATTTATTTTAAAGATTTTATTTATTTATTTGTCAGAGAGAGAGTGAGAGAGAGAGACGAGCACAAGCAGGGAGAGCAGCAGGCAGAGAGAGAAGCAGGAGCTGATACAAGACTTGATCCCAGGACCCTGGGATCATGACCTGAGCTGAATGCAGACGCTTAACCGACTGAGCCACCCAGGTGTCCCAGTAAGAGAAGGTTTTAAATTCCTGTATATTTTGTTACATTTCTCTAAATCCTCCCTTTTCTCCTTCTTAGTTTATATAAATCTTAGAATGGTAAAAAAATTATTTTGATAATATTTTTGAAATGTGTACATGAGAATAAAACATTTATAGTTTTTTTCATGTAACCTTCCATGTCCAAATGGAGATGGCTTTTTTTGTCTGTATCTTAATTAAAAGGCACTACTCTTTACCTGGCAGCCACCAACACAGATTCATTCAAACTATCCTTATTTGAGTGACTTGCTGTATCAATGAAATTGATGGCAATGATTTAATATTTTGTTTTAAAATTATGCCTGAAATCATGAGACTGTTATCACCACCATCATCACAATTAACAACAAACATATATTAAACATCTATTTACCAGATACTATGTTACCATTTTATAAATCCTGCCTTCTATTTTGACTGTCTAATATGAGCCAGGAACTGCTCTAGGCACCAGGAAAATACCAGTGAACAAAAGAGACAAAATCAGCCCTAAAGGAGCTTATATTTAAGGATGAAAAACCTGAACTTAGACAGATTTAAGTAAATTTCTCAAGGTCACAACAAGCAATAACAGCCTATCAATACACTGGGATTTCAAGCCAAGTCTGGGATTGCATAGACAATTAAGTAGTCTGCCCATGTTAAACAAGTCTATTTTTATGAACCCAACGTGTTCTCCTAAAATATTCCTAAATATTGTATATTATAATACAGTAATTTGCTTGCTGTTCTGAGTTATTTTTCCATAGGGCTGTTTTTATCCCATCACAAGGACTTGCTATTGTAGCTCTTGTCCAGATATGAGGAAATCTTACTTTGGTATTTTGATCTATTTTCTCCACAACACTCCATCAATATTTTTTAAAGATTTTATTTATTTATTTATTTATTTATTTATTTGAGAGCGAGAGAGAGCACAAGTGGGGTGAGGGTAGAGGGAGAAGCAGACTCCCCACTGAGCAGGGAGTCTGATGTGGGACTCGATCCCGGAACTCTGGGATCATGACCTGAGCCGAAGTCAGATGCTTAACCAGCTGAGCCACCCAGGTGCCCCACCCTCCATCAGTATTGACTATAATTTGCCAAAAGCAAAAAGTAACTAAGTAAATAACTCATGTTTAAACTATATGAGCTTTTCTCCTCAGAATGGACCTCGTTAAAACGGTCATACTAAACATTTGAGTAAAAAATAACTCTTTAGTAGCATCTCAGTCAAGTATCTTAACCTCCGTCCACCTAGCCTTGTACAGTGGGGCCAGCATCCAGCCTCTAGAAAAGGAGAACTGAGGCCAGTGCTTGCTTGTGAGATGATGTAGAATCTGTAGACCCTGACTCTTGAGGCATCATTTCTTCTTGTGAGCTCTGTTGTGGTTTTTGTGGTTATTTTGTTTGTTTTTTTCTCATGTGGAGATGGGGAAGATGTTGGGAAAAGAAAGGCTGACACTCAAGATGGCCCAGCAACTGTGTGATAAATGCTTCCTTTTATGTTCTTGTCAATGCCTGTCAGCCAAAGACCATCAGGAACACACTTGTAGTTGAACAAAGTTGGGTTTATTGACTTGTTGTAGTAGGGACGACAGTTACCATGGAGATGCATGGAGTATCTCAGTAAGAGGGTTTTAGAGAGGACTCCCTGTAGAACTTTGGCTTCTATTAGGTGATTTGGGGAGAGATTCAAGGAATCAGGGCTTTGATGTGGATTGGATGCCATTAGAAAACAATGGTAACTCTATGTTTCTTAACCATTGTTTCTTTTCTTTTCTTTTTTTTTTAAAGATTTTATTTATTTATTTGACAGAGAGAGAGACAGCCAGCGAGAGAGGGAACACAGGCAGGGGGAGTGGGAGAGGAAGAAGCAGGCTCCCAGTGGAGGAGCCCGATGTGGGGCTCGATCCCAGGACCCCGGGATCACACCCTGAGCCGATGACAGACGCCTAACGACTGAGCCACCCAGACGCCCCATGTTTCTTAACTATTCTTATCTAGAAAACAAAAAGAATGCAGAAAAGCTAATATTATGTTTGGCGAATAAGCAGCATTCTTTCATATTGGCCAGGATAGGCAGATGTTTGGTCATTTTTATGGTTAGAAATGTGTGTGATATTGTTTGTGATCAGACATGATTATTCAGTGGTCTTGTTTTTGTCTGGATTAATGGCTAATACAGAATGGCCTTATCTCAAATTGATATTCTGTGAAACTGTTTATGTTCAACAAGAGAACAACATGATCTAGCCATGAGTGCTAGTCCAACTCTTGGTAACACTAAAGCCCAGCTAACACTTCTGTGCTGAGACCTGGCTATGGGTGCTACCTTCTCTTTTACACTATTAATAGTAGCCTTCAGTAAACATGGAAATTCCAAGATTAGTTGTTGCCATTAAAATATCGGTTGGTTTCATATTTGAAGCACAGGAGGTTTGGGGAAGTTAAGATTTCATGAACTAGGATTGCAGAGGAACAAAAAATTTCTCAGATACGACTTTCCATTTATTAGGAAGATACTGAGTGCTCACATATAAAGGGTAAGCAATGTATAGCTGCATAGATCTGTGTGTGTGTTTTAAATGTTTAAAGTAAAGGATTTCAGAACAAATCTCTCCAAAATACACCACTTTAGCATGAAGGTTACCTTGAGCTAAAGCAATCAAAACCCAGCAGATTCAGGAAAAGCTCCTTACCTCCCCCACAAATGCCTAAATTTACATTGAAAAGAAGGGCCTGTACCAGGAAGAGAGCTATTACCAGAGATTCCTTTTTATTTGCATAACAGGTCAAGCTTTATTTTTCTTCTTCTCACCTTCCTATGAATGGCCTTCTTCCCCTTTGTATCCCCAAACCTATGGTCCTTTCTTTAGCTCAGGATGTTATGTAAGCCTCAATTGCCTGTCTGTGGGGCTCATAATCTTATGGAGTTACCATATGTCTGTAATTAAATTTGATTATTTCCTATTAATATGTCTTATGTCAATTTAATTTAAACCAGCCAAAAGGACCTTGAAGTGTAAAGAAAAACTGCGCCCTCCTGCCAAAAGCAAACATTGATTACTACTGCAGTAAGGTGAAAATAATCACAATTACACTGTCTATTGGTATCACACTTGACCATTTCTTTACTAAATTGATTCTAGAACATTCTTCAGTTCAAGGAGATCTCTCCAAAAACTTTTCATACTACATTGTGGAGGGAGTTTGGTGTAAGGTAAGTTAGGATATAAGCTGTGAAAAAAAAATAGTGCATTGGACCACAAGAGATCTGGATTCTAGACTTTACCATTAAAACACTGTATGACCATGGGCAAGTTGTGTCATTTCTTTTCCTCATATATACATTTTTTGTTTTAACAAAAACCTTTGCATGCAGCAGTAATTTAAATTTTTTTTCAGCCTTACCATTCTTTATTTGAACAAAATTTTCCAAAGTGTCCCAATAGACAGAACAAAAGGAACTTACGTGAAAATCTGATTGTAGTGGTCGAAGAGGGCATGAGGCTGGGGTGTTAGGGATTTGAGTAACATCCACAGGACTTGCTTGTGTCCTAGGCAGCTGTCAAACAGAATGTATGAAGTCAAATAGTAGCAAATGTGAAGTTAAGTAATCTTTCTCAGGTTTCCCTTATTTCAAGCATCCTATGAATCCATGATTCTCTTCAGAAATGGAGTATGGTATAGACTTTGAGTGTAGTGATTTGAGAGTGGTCAATTGTGTGTTATGATTTATATATATCAAATAGCCAATAATCTGATAATGTCAAGATTATAGCAATAGCAATAAATAACTACTACACTTTATTTCTCTGGTTGTTTTAAGAACATAAAGCAGAAGAGGGGTTCTATTTCTAAAATCTTATGAGAAGAGATGGAGTTTGACAGTATTTGATCCAAATTACATTAGATTTTTTAAAAAAATTATTTTATGAAATTAAGTCATGTTTCTGTGACTGTTGATTTTCTCCTAGCCTCATGGCACTTGAGGAACACAGCCCCTACAATATGGCATGCACTTTCATTATATGTTTTAAAGCATTTATCTTTGAATAATTTTAGACTTTTAGAAGAGTTGCAGAGATGGTATACAGAATTTCTGTATATTCTTTATAGTTTCCTTTCTTCCATAATGTTAACATCTTACATAGCCATGGTAAAATGACCAAAACTAGGAAATTAACACCGGTACAGTACTAACTATTGATCTACAGACTTCATGTGGCTTTCACTAACTAATGTCCTTATTTTGTTGCAGCGTCTAATCTAAGATTCAACATTGCATTTAGTTGTCATGTCTCTTTAGGCTCCTCTGAGGTGTGACAGTTCCTTTGATTGTTCTTGTCTTTCTTTTAAACTGATATTTTTAAGAGTACTGGTCAGTATTTTGTAGAATGTCCTGTGATTTGAATTTATCTGATGTTTTCTTGTAGCTAGATCGAAGTCATGGATTTCTAGTAAGAATACCACTTCTCAGTACATTGTATCAGGGGTACATGGGATAAGATATGTCTTACCACTGGTGATGTTTTTTTTGATCACTTGGTTAAATGTTGTTTGCCCATTTTATTTATCACTCTTTTCGAACAGTTCTGGTTTTTGGCAAATGCATGGGGTTACGTTTTTACCACCATAATAATGTAGAAAATTGTTCCATTGCTCAAAAATTTTTCTCATGCTTCTCCTTTGACCCCACCCCTCTTCCCATTTCTAATCTCTAACAACCACAAACTCATTTTCCATCCTTATAGTCTTGCCTTTTTCTGAATGTCATATAAAGAGAATTATGCAATATATGGCCTTTTGTGTCTGACTTCTTTCATTTAACAAATGATTTTTAGATCCATCCCTGTTATTTTATGAATTAGTCCTTTGTTCCTTTTTTGTTGCTGAGTAGTATTCTATTTTGTGGTTGTACTATAGTATTTTTTTTTAATTCATTAGATTTTGTCTTATGAACACAAGTGGATGTAGAGGAAGTGAAAACAAATGAATTTTGTTCATTGTCTTATACCTATCTTTCTTTATGACTGTTATTGGTTGGCATTTAAAAGAATGTAATTTTTTTTCTTGAAATAACTATCAATTGAGAATGATCTGAACCTAATTCTTTGGAGAATGAAAAAACTCCACATGAATTACTAGGTAGCATCTTTGATTTTCTTATCTCAATAGTGTCTGTTAATAATTATAATATACCAGCTGAAACTCTTGACTAAATGTATATTAATATATCCTGCCGTTGTCCAGGAAAGGGAAATGGCCATTCATCTCAGTTTACTACCTAGAGTCATCTAGGAGTTGTCTAATTTATTCGATCTTTCACTTCCTCGTTATTCAGCCTCAACTCAGTAGCTTTTTTCCTATTGAAAAAGCCAAAGAAAATTACCCACATAAATGGCTAGAAAAAGCAGCACAGCTGTATATATCTTATAACAAGACAGAGTTTAAGAAAAAACCAATGTTAAAATAAAATGGTCATCTAAGCATAGAGTGAAATCAAAGAAAGCTTATGTTTTTTAAGTATTTTTCCTAAAATGTCTTAGCGACAGTTTGTTGCTTGTTGTTATTGTTAACTCTAGTACTGATAATGTTAAGGGTCTGTCAGCAATTTCTTATAAAGTATGGGTTGTGGAGTGTCTTATCAATAACCCCTGTATTAGTGTTCTAAGATAATATGCATTAACTTGATAGACGAGGGACCATTACAGTCTATCACTGCAGTGATCCATACATTGAATACTCCCTAAGTACATGTTGACACAATATTGCAGCAGTGATCCATGAATTAAATATGCTTTGGATTCAACTCATTACAAGTTTAATGGAAGAAATGCACCAATTCTACTGAAAAATGCCAGTTTTGACTCTGTAATCAGTTCTTCCATAAACACATTTTTAATGTCTCTCAGTAATGAATATTTTTCCTGAACCATCCCTGCTTATTGTATTGTGACTTCGTCAACATTCAGAGTTCCATTTTATATTGACTATATTTGAAACTCCTTGAGTGTCACAGATGAGATCTATGGAATAATTGCACAATAGTATCCACACAAATGTATCTTTTGTGAATAATGGAAAGCACTATTTTACCCTTTTTAAGGACTAGGCATAATATCTACTCAATAGATTTAAAGTGAAAGAAAATTAAAATTTTATTTGGGTCATTATTCAGTCTCTCCTTCATTATAAAGTGTTCTTGGAGTTATTGTCATGGCAGAGTGAGCAAAAGATATGTGACAATGTTCCCTGGTACTTAGCATTTATTCCTTTTATTCCGTCATTCTTCTTTTTCATATATTAAATCTTTCATGGGACATATTATTCAAGATAATAGTTATCATTTCTCAAATATTTATAATAGCCTTACCAACATCTTTTACTCTGCTGAACACATACTGGGCCCATGCAGGATGCTAATTATGGAGACAAAAAAACTGAAGAAAAGGAAAAAGAATGAAGAGTGAAGAAGGTTGCAGAAATAGACTCCAAAATAATTGGGTCAGATATCCATCTGAAATGGGAGGTGAGTTGCAGAGAATAGCACAAGAAAAGAAGCCAGTCAGAAGGAAATTAGACAAGATAAAAATATTCTCAGTGGCTTCACTCTAATCAATACACCAAGGATTGAGTTATTTTGCTATTAGGGTGTGTATAGGAGCAGGGGCCTGAAGAAAATGAAAAGGAAGGGATTGACTTCTCATTGTGAGGAGCTTCCTGGTCTTTTTCCACCAGGAATCTGTTCTCCAGTCCTTTCCCAGAAGGAAACTGGCACGCAGTCCTGTCTTCTCTGTTCTTCTTTTAGGCTGCACCTTTCCAATCCTCCAGTTCTTGAAAAAAAAAAAAAAAAAAAAAAAAAAAAACCAAAAGCTTTCTGCTACTTGAATTTAATGTCTACCTTTTAAACTAATGCTCATTCTATTTCTGGTTTTCTTTGTTACTTTTCTGACCTTGTCATTCTTTTTCTTCCTTTTTCCTACCCTTCCATTGAACGTCCTTCTCTTCACTTTGTCAGAATCATAATATCCAGAACATAAAGCAGGAAGGTGAGTGTTTCTCATTTCTGTAAGTGTTCGGGTGGAGGATGTGCCAGGACTCTGGTTGTACATTTCTCAGTCTACAGATGCCAGGGATGATTCTGCTATTATAGAATGGGGCTGGTCTGTCTTGCTTCCCTCAGTGCTAAGTAGCGTAAGAAGGAACCAGAACTGGGATGTGCACGTGTTGGGGTGGGACAAGGGGCAGATGTGGAGAGCGAAGAATTTATTACTGGAGGGACCATGGGCCCAGAGATGGGTACGCTGTTGTCAGCAGGCCTGGTACACCTTCACAAAGCAGACTGAGAGACAAGGAAGCTGAAGCTTGGAACAAGGAAGAAAGAGCAGAGTGGCAGGACTAGTAAGAAGAGGTGAAATAAATGCTTAAGAAATTGAATCACTGAAAAAAGCATCTCTTAACAGCTCACTATTTTACAGGCACTGTGCAGTGTGCTTTCACATACATTATCTCACTCATTTCTTAAAACAAGCCCATAAAGTATATGCTTAGTGTCTTGGGTATGCAATTGTCGATTTAGGTAGCTTTAGCAACGAAGCTCCAAAACTCAGTGGCCACCTGAGACTAAATGTGAGTGGCGATGCTTGAGGATGGTCCCATGAAGTCTCAGCAGTGGCAGGAGGAGAAGAATAGGGAAAAGAACAGGACAGATACAGAGAAAGGCAGGGTAGTGCCACATGTATAAAATTACTGCACTATCATTAAAATAAATGCTTTAAATATATTGTACCTTTAAAAAGATGAAGCTGGGGCACCTGTTTGGCTCAGTTGGTAGAGCATGTGACTCTTGATCTCGGGGTCATGAGTTTGAGTCCCACATTGGGTGTACAGTTTAATTTAAAAATAAAACAGATTTATTAAATAAATTAAATTAAATTTAAAAAAGCAAGCTACCTCTATTGATCTAAATATATAGTTTTGTCTACTTATGGAGTGGAGACTAACCAAGATGGCTTAGCATTCTTCTTAGATTGACTAAACTTTAGACAAGTTTCTTCTCAACTGTAGGCTCCTGACTTCCCTTTTCTTAGATCATTTACTTAATAAAACTTGTAATTATAAATTATTTCACTGTTCCTTTGAGATATAAATCTCCTCCCAATCTCTTGCCAGTTTTACAACCCAGGAATGTCTCTCTCAAGGACCTGGGAGCCATCCCTAGAAATGTTATCACTAGGAAAGGTAGCAGCCATATCTCCCAGTCTCTGTGGGAGGGTAGGAGCCTAACTTCAGTAAGTGCCAATTAGCAACCACAGATGGTTTAATCATATTGATCCTAACATTCTCAAGTACTTTTCGACTGGATCATTCCTGCACTTAAAAACCTTCCTGCGGGGCACCTGGGTGGCACAGCGGTTAAGCGTCTGCCTTCGGCTCAGGGCGTGATCCCGGCGTTATGGGATCGAGCCCCACATCAGGCTCCTCTGCTATGAGCCTGCTTCTTCCTCTCCCACTCCCGCTGCTTGTGTTCCCTCTCTCGCTGGCTGTCTCTATCTCTGTAAAAAAAACAAAAAACAAAAAAACAAAACAAAACAAAACAAAAAAACCTTCCTGCCTTTTGTTTTAGAGGAATTGTGTTCCCTTTCTCTTTTTGCAATAGGCCTGGCCTCTATTGCAAATAGAGTCAAGTCTTCCTTACCCGTTTAACTCCATCAGCTGCAATTTTTCTTTGACATTACTAACCCTGGGTGAGTGTCCATTTGTAAGAGTAAGTACAAAGTATTTTTCATCTATCAAAACATAAACTTTAATAAAGTCAACGGCCCTAGATCTGTAATAATTCAGGTATAATCCTCTAGAGATAAAGGATGGTTCAGGTGATCTTTGAGAGCCATAAATCTTTTGACCTTTGAAATTTAACCTCAGATGTGGTAAAAAGGAAGTGTTCATTCACTGGACAAAGAGGCACTATTTTAGGTAGCTGTAATATATATTTTAAGGAAAAAATGTGATCAAGGAAAACACCATTAGGTGAAGTTCAATACTATGCACACATACCCACATGCACCCCTTGATTTTTTTTCCTAAAGGGATTTTATATAAGTTATAGGAATATTGTACAATAGGCAAATACAAATTAAGAAAGAAATTGGGAATGAAAGAAAAATAAGGATAAGAAAATACTGTGGGGGCGCCTGGGTGGCACAGCGGTTAAGCATCTGCCTTCGGCTCAGGGCGTGATCCCAGCGTTCTGGGATCGAGCCCCACATCAGGCTCCTCTGCTATGAGCCTGCTTCTTCCTCTCCCACTCCCCCTGCTTGTGTTCCCTCTCTCGCTGGCTGTCCCTATCTCTGTCGAATAAATAAATAAAATCTTAAAAAAAAAAAAAAAAAAGAAAATACTGTGAAGCTGGTGGTCTATGGAAACCATGCCATAAAGCCTATACAACATTACTAAAAGGGCATCCCAATTTGGCCTTGAGTTTTCAAGTAACTAACTCAAAAGGGAAAAAATGATCAAAGATCACCAGTATCTGGAAAAAAGAAAAGCAAACAAATAAGACAATTTGATTTGAAGAAACACAAGATATTTAAATCTGGAAGAAATTTTAACATGTATATACACACACATGCACACATGCCCACACAATGAGTAATCTTCGTAGACAGGTAAATCTCATGTTTATTAACTGAGCCCTGGGCTAAATGGAGAAATCTATTTTGTAAGATTATTTTCTTCTGTTTCTTGAGACAAAGTAGATTAAAAAAAATTCAAAATTTCATTCCTGTAAAAGCGATCATTTAAGGCATAAGATATCTAGCACTTGGTTCTCTGACAGTCTTGTCCAATCTGTAATTTAAGTCCACCTAGAAAAATAAATGAAATACAAATTCTTAAAAATATGAGTTTACATAAGTCAGTTGTCATGTCAGTTGGGCTGTAAAGAGAGTAAGATTATATTCTTGGACAAAGTTCTGTGACTGCAGAAAATGATGTACTGGTCAAGATTAAGAGAACATCCTTAACATGCTTGCTTAAATATCTCTTTAATCTCTTAAATATCTCAAAATTCCATTATTGCATTTCTTAAAGTTTGGGTTCTCCCGGTGATTGTTTCTGTTGGCTGTCACAGTGATTTGTTTTCTGTGTGGTTTGTAACTTTCCCTATGATTATAGGTTTAACATGCACTCTTCCACTGTGGTCCAACCTGCTCTGGGTTGTAGGGACATTTCTGTGGAGTTGTTTTTTTTTCACCTCCTGGGAAATATGCATGGTACCAATTTTATATTATGGGGTCTCCATCTGAGTAGTGTAATTTCAGATCCAAAATCAATAGATGGTGTGGGGTTTGGGGCTTGATTTCTTATACAGTACTCTTCCTTCACACCATGGCTCCTGGTGAACAGCTTAGCTTCTTTGCCATTTTCTCTAGCCAATGAGTGGAGACGCCTCATTCCTATTTCCTGGATGGTCAGAGCACAGTAGTTCCTGGGTTTATGCAGAGAGCTTACCCCCTGTACCTGCGTACAGGTCTGAGATTCCAATACACTGACTTAGCAAAAGGCATTAACATCCAGTCCTACAAGGGTGTCTCAGCTTCAGAAACCCTGTGTTCTTTTCAGCATCAGCTCCATTCACTTCTGTAACTTTGATCTATTTCTTTGTTTCTTACTTATGGAAAATTTCCTTTCTTTTATATGGTTATGCTTTACAGAGAGCATTGTCATTTGCTTGGCTGGGGTTGTCTGGGGTGAAGGTGAAATGAGGTGTGGAGTGGACTTCATGCTAAAATGGAATCCACTATTTTGACGGAAACCCCATTTACTTATCTGTGACTCCATTTCCTCATCATATCTGTATTGAAAGGATTTGTTTTTCGATACTTCAATGAGATAATACCTGCAAAGCTTTTAGCACAGTGCCTGGTACATGGACAGTACCCAATAACTATTAGCTAGTGTTATCACTAGCTCACCTACATTTAAAATTTAATAGGAGTCCCTGGGTGGCTCAGTGGGTTAAGCGTCCAGTTCTTGGTTTCTGCTCAGGTCGTGATCTCAGGGTCGTGAGATCCAGTCGTGCACAGGGCTCTGCTCTCAGCATGGAGTCTGCTTCAGATTCTTTCTCTTTCCATCCCCCTACTCCCTGCCTCTCTCCCCATGCATGTGTTTTCTCTCTCTCTTAAATAAGTAAATAAAATCTTAAGATTTTACCTATAAATATAATGTATTAATATAAGTATATTATATGTACTTTAAAAAATAAGTATATGTACTTTTACACTAACATTATAATATACCAATATATTATTAATAGCATAATTAATAAAATAAGTTGTAAATATGAAGTATACATAAATATGTATTTAAACACCATTGGGACTTACTATGTGCTAGGAACTATTTGAAGCACTCTTATAAATATTAACAACAGGTATTCCTTATAACAACCTATTATCGCTATTTTACAGGTGAGGAAACTGAGGCACAGTGCTCCTAAGCAAATTACCCAAAGTCCCACAGCTAGTCAGTGGAGAATCTGTATTTCAGCCTATGTGATCTGGTTTCAAAGTCAGTTCTCCTACCCCACGCTATGCTGTTTTTTAACATTTATCTGTACTATTTTTTATCCATGATATTAAGAACCTTCTCCAACAATGTTTTTAAAGTAAGCAATGTTTTCTGATAGAGATTAGATATCAGAGTCTATTGAAGCAATTCTTTGTAAAAATCAAAACCATGTAACAGAATGCAGAAGAAAGCATGTGGTGTGCTTCTCTGTTGTGGCTATTCATGCGTCCAGATAAAGCTGAAGCAAGATCAATGTGCTAAGAGAGGGATTCTTAAAAAAAAAAAAAAAAAAAGTAGGTTTAAACAGACACTTCACAAAGGATGATATACAAAATCACATGAAAAAGTGTACAGTATCAATGGTCACTGTGCCAGTTAACAATTTATTGCCACTCAGCTCCAACTTCCCCCTTCAATATATGCTCTGTGAAAATAATAGGGTTCCTTTAAACATTTCTCCTGCAAGTGAGCAGAATGTTAAACTTTCTCCATAGAGGGCACTGGAGGAGCATCGCAGGAAGGAAGGGCTCCCTGGGTGGCATGGCTGGAAGGACATCCAGTGTGCCTCTGTTCCAGCCACAGGCCCAGAGCACCACATCCAATGAGAACTTGCAGTCTTGGTCAGGAGACTCCCCACAACCCTCAGCAGGGAAACCAGTACCCCCCAAACCTCTTGCTGGACTAAGTATTCTGATCCCCACTGAGACACAGAGGATCCCACCCTGTTGCTGCTTTCTCTGCAGGCCCAACAGGTGCGGGCCTGGAGGATTGCCACCCCCATCTGCCTGCCCCTGTACTGGAAGCTGATTGCCTGTTCCCCACCTGGACTCTAGGGCACTGTTTTGTGCTGGCCAATTTTGCAGACCCGCTTTAGTGTGGACACACCAGGGAATTTTTTGCTATCTGGTGGGCTAAGCTATACTTTCTCCAACAAGGTATGAACCTCACCCTTGAGGAGGGAGTTTCATTCTGAGTTTGTCCTTCCTTGGTTATTCTCTCTCATTCCTGGAGTACAACCCAGCATTTTCATATCTACTATAGTTGTTCTTTTATCATAGATGGAGAATTATCTTTATTGAACTTTGGCTGTTTAACCCACCATGTAGTTTCTATTTTCTGTTTCGACCTGCACTAGTCTAGTCAGTGCAAATTAAAACCACAAAGAGATACAATTATATATATATTTGAATGGCTAAAATAAAAAAAAAAAGTATGGATAATACCAAATATTGGTAAAGATGTAGGGCCACTGGAATTCTCATTCACTGTTGGGGAAAATATAAAATATTCTAGCACTCTGGAAAAAACCCTCAAAGAGTCTTATAAAACTAAAATAGACCTATTCTAGGTCATCAGTTCTACTCTAAGAGAAATCAAAACATATACCCACAGAAAGCCTTGTGAAGGAATGTTCTGAGAAACTGTACTGATAATAGGCCAATGCTGAAAACAAATGTTCGTTGGTAGGCACATGGGTACAGACTCTGGTACATTCATATGATGGAGTACTACTCAGTGGTAAAACAACAGGAAACACTGCTTTTGTGCAACTTTGATGAATCTCAGAAATATACTGAGTGAAAGAAGCCTTAAACAAAATTTTCCTATTATATAATTCCATCTTTATGAGATTCTAGAGTGATGATAATATTCTACCTCTTGATATTCTATATGCAAGTACTAAGAGTGAATCTTTAAAAAATGGGAGTTTAGGTTATATAGATTATGCATTTGCCAAAATTTATTGAATGGTACTGTTAGGGTTTGTGCATTTCATAACAGTACGTTTAACCTAAAAATAGTTAAAGAAACAATGGTAAGCTGTAGTGCTTAGATGAGAAGTATAACGATGCCTGCAACTTATTTTGAAATGCATTCAAAATACAGGTGGATTTATGAATGCATAGAGGGATGGATAGATGAATAGATATATGATAACGCAAATATGGAAAAGTGTTATTTGTGGGATTTTTAACAGATGGGTTGGATACGGATGTTCAAATTTTTTTCAATTTTACTGTTTTTAAAATGTTTTATAAGAAATAATTGGAAAAAACTGTAAGTGGTCAAAACCATCTTAGATTTTTGTCTCTTAAAATTATTCAAATTATTCCTTGGCTTGCTATGATATCAAAGTGCCAGTTTTCGTGAGGCTTGAGAGCTGAGGGTCTATTTTGAGCCCATGCAGCCTCACTCATAATATAGGTATTTTTCCAGTGTTAAGACTGCGGAAAACTGACTGACTTAAATTTACTGTTATAGAACCTCTCCTTCCTTAAAATTATCATGGCCTGTTAGAGTGTCTTTGTTTTATGTGATGAAGGCATGTGTGCTTTTATGAAGGCATATATTTGTATTCTGTAATCATTAAAGACTTAGCCTGACTTTAAACCATACCACCAGGAACTAATAGATAAATGGTTTTTATCTATTGGCTATTCATTTCATACGTGTACATCTTAAGTTGTAAATTTCCCAACGTCGGATCCACCTTCTGTTTATTTTACATCTCTACCCAGAGAATGTTGTACAGTGCTGGAGACACAGGGGATATTTAAATGATGATGGTGTCAATTATTTAGATGTTTAAAATATTTTTGGAATATCCAGGTTAAGGCCAGAACTCTTACCAAATAATATTTAGTTCACTCAGAGTCTGTAGTACAGCTAAGATTATGTAGGTTACTCACATACACAATCTTTGATTTTTTTAAAACAATCTGTATTATAGAAAGCCAAATAGCTTTTATTTTAGACACTGATTTTATTTTTATACAGGAGGGAAAGAACCAATAGCTACTTAAGTCCACTTTGGACATATGGCCCCTCTGTGCCCCCAACACATCTACCATAGGATGCCAGTGAAGGATAACAACCCCCAGGGAAACAAACGTCTTAAATACCAGTAAGCCATGGACAACTAGTGATCAGATTACAGGTGTTAAGTCATCATAGGGAAAAGAAAAATACATGTGGATTCATAACTCCTAAGCAATGGTATTCCCTTAAAAATTCCCTCAATTTTTCAAATTGCCAGGGGGAAAATGCTTAAAATAAATATGAAAATATGAGGCACTATTATATTAAATATGACAGCTTTGAATCAACCTTCCAGGTAAATAAAAGGAGGTTGTTTTACCAATAGGTAGAGACAAAAATTAGAGCTCATACATTTTTTTGAACATAGTAGGCCATGGATTTATCAGCTCAATTCTAACTCAAAGACCCCAAAACATGCCTAACGTACATATCAGAAAAATACCAGGGTGCTCACCAAGAGTCATCATGTGATTATTGCAAGCAGCAAGAATCGAGAAGGATGAGGTTAGCTATCTCCAGGAAGGCTTCCCAGAAGCAGTCGGTTCTGTACTGAGATTTGCAGACATCACTGTTGAGATCCTATTAGGCGACAGGAAGTGACCAATGGAGAAAGCAATCACTGAAAATCCTATGATGTGTGACATGTGAGGAGAATGTGCTGAAATAACATAGATATATGAAATCTCGAAAGTGGTGGTAGAGGCTGCTAGGGGGAATAAAAACCTGTCAATATTTATTATTTTCCCAAATATATTATCTAAAAGAGATCAGCAGTCCAGTTTCAAGAAACTCAGAGACCCATTCATTTTTAACTTCACTTGAATGAAATAAAATATTTATTAAGACCATAAGCATCTTTTACTGTCATGACATATTGACCAGAAAACACTGTAATTACTAATTTGATTTTTTAGGTACCATGATACTGAGAAGAAAACCTTGGTAGGAAATATGGACATTCCAGTCCACTTACAAGGTTTGTCTTTAGTTTCAAATTACTTAAATTTCTAGTCCCAAACAGTCTAAGTTTGTACATTCCATATCCATAATATGAAATTTAGATAACTTCTGGATCAAAAGATATTAAATTTTCAGGCTTTGTAGAGTATCATAACTGATTTATAGGTGACACTTACACAATTGTTTTGTGTTTATTTATGAGCTTCCCAAACACATCAGTAACACAAGTACCTGATAGGTTTTATTTAATCATATTTATAGCAATTCCAAATCATCCCCCAAAGCACATATCTTCACCTAAAACCTTTTATGAGTGTGTATGTATGCATACCAATATAGACCAATATAATTTCTAATTACCTTGCAAGAGAATATATCCTTATCAATTATTTCAAATAATTTTCACCATTGTATAAACCCTGTAGTAAAATTTTTGCCATGATAACCATAATTTTTAATTAAAAATACCTATCAGCTGAGAGAGTATGATGGGGTATTCTTCCCCCAAAGCCTTTCCAAAGGTAGTTTAGGGTTTATTAGTTTTCTTCTTTTGTAATTTTCAGTACTCTTACGTGGCAATGGAAGGAATATGATATTTATTATATATTAATGATTACACATCTCATTATTTTCTTTCACATATCAATCACAATCTAGGACCAGAGTTAAGTAAATTTTTATTTTTAGGCTCTGGCCTGATCTATGGCATGTTTGCTAGCTAAAAGGCAGTAATGAAGGCTATTTAGCCCACATGGCTTTAGGAAAGAGGTTCAGCAATCCATAAACCCTGTATTCTACCTTACTTACACCATTCACACGTGCAACCTTTATTCTGTTCATCTATTTGGAGTCTAATTTAATTTACTGAAGAGTGTACATTACTCACTCAACCTTAATGGGGACTTGATTCAACTCTAACTATTGTAAGCTAATTGTGCTGTGTTGGATTTGAAGGTGATAATGATGTGCAGTGACAGGTTCAACAAATTTTCGATTACCACATTCAATTACTTTTGTTGCATCCCACTTATCAGTGAGCCAAACACCTAATTCATTTAAGGTTTTGACAAAGAATATGGATGAGATGATTCATCAGGGAGAATCCCAGGACAGGTCTTGCACTCTAGATGTTATTAAACAACTCCCTCTGTTGCTTTACAGGTTGATTTTAGAATCTAGCTGTGTTATAGAAAGTGGAGTGCTTATTTGCCACATGTTCCTATCTGGAAACAGATTATCCAGCATGTTGAGATTTGCATTAATGTGCATGTCAGCAAATCAGTATTTGTGGCTTATGAATTCATAAATAAAAATGCAGTTATTTTCAAAGATCAGTGATAATAAGTCAAATATTATTTACTTTATAATTGATTTATTTCTAAGTCTGCATTTATCAATGCTATTCTATAAAATAAAAATAAGTAGTTTAAAAATAAAATGAAATTCACCTATTTCAATTACATTACTGTAATTCCCCACAAATGAGGTTAACCAACGTTTATGAAGATTTACTTAGAAAATTTCGTCCTTCAAGCCAACATAAAAGAATATTTAGTAAAATATCATTTAAGTCCCTAGAGACAGACAAGTTCATCTTTATCCCTATAAATCTAAAGGTTGATGAGAATCTCTGAGAAGATATGGTAGAAAAACAGAAACAAAAACAAAAGCAGTGGATTATGACATTTCTTTGAAACAAACTGCCATATGTGTCAAATAGAGGCCCATTTCCACTTATGACACAAGAATAAATATGTTTGCAGTGTTTATTGTCTTTTCTTTAATCTTCCTTATCAAGAGGGAGGTATTTGGGTAATATTGACATTCACTATTGTGGTAATTTTGAGTTTTATATTATTGAAGCATCAGATGTGGTGTTGAAGGGACCACCTCTCAGATTTTATGTGGGACAGCTGGTTCATTATTGGATGATGATAGAAACTGATGTATCATTGGTCGAGAAGTCTCTCTGAATACATATGAGCTAAAAGGCGATTTTAAAATCAATCCCACATTAGCCTGGGTATAATGATTTATAAATTTCTATGAAGTGTTTGCATATCCTGGAGGTAGACATGACTGACATCATAATTAGTAATATGATAGTTCTTTCATAATTAGTGATGCATATTCTACTAGATTGTATACTCGTTTGTTCTAAGGTTGTCCTCCTTCGAAGGTCTGCCCACACCCTAGTCCATACACTGAAACTGCTCATTTACAAGATTGAGGCATTTATATTCTTTCTAGGAGAAGTATGATTTAAAGCTAATGTTCTATTCTACAGATTTGTAATTTAACTTTGTAATTTAATATCTAATTCGGATCCACACTTTCGGGATCATCTTTTATCGTGGATGTTGCTGTGACTGCTCCCATTCCCTCATCCCAGTACCCTCTCCTCTAGCTGCTGCACCTGTTGACTTTTAATAGCTCACATGTGCTCCCCTTTGACGAATACAGGGGTACAACAGATGCCCCCTGTGCTTCAAAGTGAGCTCAACTCTGTGGTGTGATTTGCACTCTATAATCCCTGTGGGACCAGACTGAAACTTGTTTCCAGGACAGGCTGCATCTATGCTTAGCTTTCTTCACCTGCCCTAATATGCTTGCCTCCCTCCCCTTCTCCCAAGAGCACATCTCCAATAAATCACTTGCACAAGAATCCCCATTTACGTTGTGCTTCTAGAGATCCCAGCCTTGGGACATTTCAAATTAGATACGTGGTTTAAGGGTTAGTCATTCAGATGGACTTCATGATGATCCATAAATAATGGTGATTTATGTATTTGACAATAGTAATAGAGTAGTTTAGACATCATTGTCCATAGTTTTCTGGAAACCCAGATTTTATGAATGCTATTAAAATCTTTCCTTGATAAAAGCGTGAAAATATGTCCAAAATGTTATATATATCTTACATTTAAAATGGTGATTTAAGGAACTCTCATATAGTAAGCCATCTTTTGACCAATGGAGACTGCAGACAAAAGTGAAAAAAGTAATAGAGACTAGATGTCTTTGAATTTAGACCTCATCCTGTGAACTTTAGATTAGACATATAGCTTCTATGGTGTATATAACTCACCAGAAAAAGTGACACTGATAATAAATATCTAAAATTCACTTAGAATATACTATGTATTGGCCATTATTTATTCACTCATTTGATATTTTGACAACCGTTTGGACATAATTATCTTCATCACTGATAGACTGAGGCTCAGACTCTTTAAATACTTTTCTTGTATCACAAATCTTTTATGTATAAAGTATGAATTCAAGCCTGGACTTACTGGATTCCTTAGCCGGACATTCGCTGCTCTAACACCTTACCTCTCTATACATTTTTTGGTGTCCTGAGAAGGCAATTAACCTAAAAAAGGTGTTGTAATAGGCATTCGTTGGACAGGAGGACAGACAGGAGCAATCATTGGCTTGCTTTCATGATTCTTTATTTTTCACACTATCTTTTGCTTCTCTGCTGAAAGAACTATTTTCACTTGAGCTGAGTAATGTTTGCAAAATTTTCATTAGTAATTTTAGTTGTTTCTTATTACTCTTGTAATAAATTACCACAAAGTGCCTAAAACAACACAGATTTACTATCTGATGGTTTTGTACGTTGGAAGTCCCACACAAGTCTTATTGGGCTGAAATCAAGTTAGAAGGGCTGAGTTTTCCTGTGAGGGTTCTAGGAGAAAATCAGTCTTGCCTTTTCCAGCTTCTATAAGCCACATACATTCTTTGGCTGGTGGTTCCCTTCCTTCAAGTTCAAAGCCCACAGTGTCACATCCCTCAGACTCTTACTTCTTCATCACATCTCTTTCTATGACCACAGCAAAAAAGAGTCCTGTTTTCAAGGACTCATGTGATTAGATTGATAACCACCCAGATAATGCAGAATAACCTCCCCATCCAAAGATCCTTAACCTTAATCAAACCTCTAAAGTTTCATTTGCTCTGTAAGTAACATAGTCACAGGTTCCAGGGATCAGGGTATAGATATCTTTGGGAGGAGGGCAGTATTCACGGCAATAGACATGCATTAATAATTTTCATTTTTTTTTCAAAATAATCAGGATATTTAATTTTTTAGAAGGATCTTTCTTCTTATTTAATTTTTTTCTAGTGTTTTCTATTCTATTCCCACCTCTCCCTGACAGATATTGGGAACAGGAATTAAGACTGCCCCAAGCCTGGGGCACCTGGGTGGCACAGCGGTTAAGCGTCTGCCTTCGGCTCAGGGCGTGATCCTGGCGTTATGGGATCGAGCCCCATGTCAGGCTCCTCTGCTATGAGCCTGCTTCTTCCTCTCCCACTCCCCCTGCTTGTGTTCCCTGTCTCGCTGGCTGTCTCTATCTCTGTCGAATAAATAAATAATCTTTAAAAAAAAAAAAAAAAAGACTTCCCCAAGCCTGTTTACAATGGCAACCAACAGAATGTTCTCTTGTCTTTCCCAGGACAAAGTTCCCTAAGGAAGCAAAGCCCAAAGGAAGAACCAGTGAAACGTGTGATTAGCTTATTTGATTCATTATTATTGACCGTGACTAAATCAATAGCAGAAACTGTAAGTACATTCAATATCTGGAATCTCACAGGTGTATAAGCTTAATTGAACTGTTTTATACATAAATTGTATTAGGATCACATGTTTATATGATCTCGTTCTTTATCTTCTGCACAAAACCTGTAAAGACTTCACGTTTTTCCTCCAACGTGAGCCTGGTTTAGGGTTAGTTTGTTTGCATGAGATTTTCCATCATTACAAATCATTGCCATGAGGTGAAGACCCTGTTACCAAGTTGACTGGGAGAGGTGTATATGCAGTTCGCTGTTATTGAGACTTGAGTTCTTCTTGGTCAGATTTCACTTCATTTGTAGAAGCAAAAATGTGAATTTTCTTGCAGCTCTACTGTCTCATTGTTTGCTCTGTTTTTCTACAAGAACTTTTTGATCTGAATATAGCTCCCTAAATTAATTACCTTAACTCATTTAACTCTAATAATTTGATTCTTTTCCTCATCCAGCTTAATAGATTCTCTCCCAATTAATTCTGCCATTTAATCCCCTCATAAGAGTTTCTGAAATATTATTTTTCTCTTGGCCTAAATTCTTTTTTCCATATGAATTGCCATACACATATAGGGATTCCATTGTGAAGTGATTTTGATAATATTTGTAAAGATTAGATTTTCTCAAAACATTACTATAGTTTGTTCCCCAATTATGCTTTAATCTGGTCATATATTAATGAGTATTTTATTACTAATTTACCTAATTTTGATTAAGGCAATCCTGATATAGTGTAAAGGTCTTTCCTTTCAAAATCAAAACTATCCATGACAGGGGTGCCTGGGTGGCTCAATTGGTTAAGTGTCTACCTTCATCTCAGGTAATGATCTCAGGGTCCAAGGATCAAGCTCCGAATTGGGCTCCATGCTCAGAGGGGAGTCTCCTTTTCTCTCCCTCTGCCCCTCCCTCTGCTTGTGCTCTTTCTGTCTCTGTCTCTCTCAAATAGATAAAATATTTTTAAAAAACTTCATAACAAACTTTTTTTTTCATTTTTTTCCTTTGGTTTTGCAAATAGTGTTATTTATTTATTATTATTTTTTTTGCACAGCAGTTTTTATATGTGTATATACATTCATATGATATAATATTATTTTGTAGGCAGTAATTTCCTTTGGCAATGTATGGGTGTTAATTATCATCTAGGAGTGTAAATAATCATTATTTTAATTTTTTTCCCTAACTCTTCAGTTGCAGTTTTCTGTGATGCTTCTTAGTTTAACTCATTATTATATCAGAAACATTGCTTCTAAGCCTTTATTGGGGTATTTTATAACTTTGTGGTTGTTTTTCTTTCCATTGCTGCTATTATTTTTGTTATCTTAATGTAAATGTTTGGAAAAGTCAGCTTGGACATATCATTGAGATGATGTGCAGAATTTAAAAATTCAAATATTGTTGTCTCAAATGTATACATTAAATGGTATTTACAGTGGAGGGCTTTATAAAATTAAGGTACATCTGAATCATATGCTCAGACTCATTTTAAATGAGATGCTCTAGTCAACGTTGACTATAGCAACAGCAACAACAACAGGATAACTATGGTAGGCAAAGTTCTAAGATTGGTTTCACATTTGTACCTCCTGGTAGGAGTTACCCTCCCTTGAATGCAGGTGAGAACGGTAAATATAATGGGATATCACTCCCATGATTAAGTTACTGTACCTGACAAAGGGGAGAGTATTTAGGAGGGGTAATTAAAGTCCTAATTGGCTGATTTTAAGTTAATCAAAAGGAGATTATCACAGGAGGGCCTGACATAATGAGATGAGCTCTTTTTAAAACGATTTAGCAGTCGAGATGGGAGAAGTCTGGGAGAGAGAAGCGACCGCAGGGCACTCCTGTTGGCTCTGGAGAAACAAACCACAAGGTCATGGAAGGGTCGTGTGGCAGGGAGTGGGGGCAGCCTCTAATTGCTGAGGGCCTCAGTCTCCCAACAGTAAGAAAATGAATTCTGCCAACAACAGGTAAACTTGCAATAAGATCCTGAGCCCCTGATTGCAGGCCCAGCTAATACCCTCACTTCCTCTGGGGAGACTCTGAGCAGAGGACCCAGCTCCCCTGTGTCCAGACTACTCCCACGTAGAAGCTGTGAGATAACAAACTGCTGCTGTTTTAAGCCACTAAGTTTGTGGTGATCTATTACACAGCAATAAAAACCTAATACAATACTAACGTTTATTTAACTATTTTTTGTGCCATATTCCGTGCAATGGATTTTACATACATGATTTTACTTCATACTCACAATAGCTCTATGAGGCAGGATCTGTTATTTTAAAAATTTTACAGATGAGAAAATTAAGCCTTAGGGAATTCAAAACACTTGGGTGCAGGTCACAGAACTAGTTGTGGGATTTTAACTTGAGCTCTAAATCACTTCACTACATTATATTCTTTAATGTGAAACATTCCACAAAATAATGCATGTCAGTTTTGTTCTGATTACCACCTGTTCAAATGCTCTTTATCTCATGCATATAAAACAAGTGACAAATACTAAAGAATAAACAGCCTTTGGTGAAATTTATTTATTATTTGGTTGATTTCATAAAAAGGCTTTTATATGAGTACTTCACCAATTTTAGAAAAAAGTCTTCTGAAAATAAATCTTTCTTAAGAAGTTACTTAATTGCTGTTTTACCTAGAAGAAGAGCAATCTATTTCCATCTATCAGGTAGTAATGAGAAGTCATTATCTTACACTCTTTTTAATTAACATCAATCCTGATTAGTCAGAATAAATTAGGCTCTTTGTCTTTTTTCCATAGTTGTGATTATTCTGGTACAGGAGTCATTCAATTATGTGTTATCATGTATGATCAGTTACAAAAGGTGGCAGTATAATTATATTACTGTATTTCAGATTTTACTTTGTAACATATTTCAGTGTTAAAATATAAGTTTATTTCCTTTAAATATGGGAAAGTAATGATGCGTAATTTTTTTCATATTAGAAACAAAAGACACAAGGTTTAATATGGCTTGGGGATTTTAATACCTAGTATTCATCATAATATACATTGAACACAATAGTAAGAATATCAGAGGTACTAATTGTTACTACAAATTGTGGGGGAGAGTTGTAGTGAAGGACGGAATTACTCTGACTAGAATATGGAATAGAATTTTAAAAATTCAGTCGATCGTTCGGCAGGTCTATATGGTAGCTGGGGCCATCATTTAAAACATGATTTTCCATTCATTTTTCTGGGTTTTTTTGTATGTGTTGAGATAGCCAGTATTGTGTTTGCTTTTTGATCAATATGATCTCCCCTCCCCATTGTGAGCACTAAAAACTAAATGGTGTAGATACAACTTGATTCTTTTTGATGGAATGGAAGTGGGTATCCAGGTCCTGCATTACCTAAGTAATTGACACTAAACTGGAAATAATTATTAGCTGTCACTCACATAAGAGAGGAGGAGAACAAGTAGATATCATGCCCTTCCAACCCTGTCGTAGCATAACTGTGCCCTGGGTAGCGCTGAGCCGGCTAATCTATCAGTGTGAACAAAATTTAGAAATTGCATTGTATCTCACCTTCCTTTGAAGAGAAAACCTTATTCTCTCGTCATATCTAGAAAACTCTTTTGAGGTCAGAACTCCTGGAGCAGAGGGAAGTTCCAGACCCACAGAGCCGACATCAGGGTAAAAACAAAGGGTAATCTGTTGGCCTGGCAGCATTGGTACATTTTTCTTTCCAGTGTGACCATGACATTTTCCCCACACTTGGCGATGCCTTCACATTTTCATCAGTTCAGCATCACTAGTGACTTATCCCCCCAAACCAGCCCATGTCTTTTTTTCTTTAACTGCAGAAGTATACCTGAAATTATTTTTCTCTAAGAATTTTAAATTGTGCTCTTTTCTCTGGCATTTATTTGGTATTTTTAAGGTTAACCAATCATGTTTGACACATAAAGGAAAACAGAACAGTCTTCGTCTTTCTTGAGCTAGCAGTGTTACAGATCATAGACTTTGCTCAGGAGAAACCACGTTCTTTATTTGCAACTAAAATGATTTTTATTGGAATCATTTGCTCTGTTTCCATCACTTGACATAGGCAACTGACAAAAAAACAAAAACTAAAAAACTTATTGTTAGGGCATCGCAGCATTACTAAAGAGAAAGCAATCTTAAATACTGTGTCTTTTGCTCTAATTTAATAGAGATGACTTAGAAATAAAATCAGGGAGAGGAAGGAGAGAATGCCTTTGTGGATTTCACATTCTTCTACTAATAAACTCTTGATTCTTCTATTAACACAGAAGATAAGAAAATATTAGAGCTATTGTAGAAATTTGAACATCAGAAGTAAAACAGTCCACATACTTAAAAACAAGACTTGTAACACAGTATAAAGCTTGAATCACCAGCTTGTTATCTTTGATTAGTGATTCAGTGTAATAGCCATTTGGAATTTAGAAATTCAGTTCTTTTAAATAAAACTAGGGTCTGTTGCACAAATGCTTTGTACTTTGAACTGTGATTGCAGTTCAATTGGGCAAAGTAAGTTCTGTATGACACACATGTTTAAAATTTTTAGAATAATTTTGGAAGCACTCATAGGAAACCCAAGAGAAAACTTCGCTTGTTTAAGTAGTAGTTTCTAAACAAGTGAGACAATCCTACAAGGCTGTGAGATGCCCCTGTGCCCAGCACAATGGCCCACACAACATTCAGGACATATTTGTTTAGCTGAAATGGGCTTAAGGAGCAGGCATCCTTTTTTTTTTTTTTTTCTCAGTCTTTGTAACCCTAGCACCGAGTATGACACCTGAGGCGTTCATTAATAATAGACCCTGACTGGGGGCCCCTGGATGGCTCAGTCGGTTAAGTGTCTGCCTTCAGCTCAGGTCATGATCTCAGGGTCCTGGGATCAAGACCCCATCAGGCTCCCTGCTCAGTGGGAGCCTGCTTCTTCCTCTCCCTTTCCCCCTACCCCTCTACTTGTGCTCTCGTTCTCTCTCGCTCTATCTCAAATAAATAAAAGATCTCTAAAAAAAATTAAAAAATAACGAATGCCGACTGAATATTTGTTTTCAAATAAATTAATTTGGCTCTGTCTTCTGAATTCCGTTTTAATTTCGAGCACACATGTTATTTTTCAGTCTTATTTTGAGTCTTCCTAATATTACAAGGTGTGTTTAAAGAAATGTCCAGGTGGCAAGAATTAGAAAACGTGTTAGTCTTAGAAGGAGACTGCTAATGAAGACGACTACGCGCTCGTAAATCAGGGCTCTGTAGAAGTGTTGCCTGAGTACCATCTGCGCTGGAATCACTTGGCACCGTTGACCCACTCTGGGACTGTGCAGTCAGAATAGCTGGGGGGAGGGCTCCAGAACCAGCGGTTTTTCAGGATCACCAGGTGAAATTTGTGTATGCTAAGGCCTTGCAACTCAACGTGTGGTTTGCATATAAGCAGCATCTGCAACACCTAGGAGCTTGTTGCAAACCACAAGTCTCAGGCCCTATTCCAGAGCTGTGGCATCAGAATCTGCATTGTAACAGTCTCTAGGGGGATCGGCATGCACTTTAGAAATTCGGGACTCACTGGGTTGAAGTTTCAGAACTACCATGACTATCTTAAAGTATAAATTGAGTCTCATGCCTAAGGATCCATTCTTCAGTTTCTACTATCGGGGCCCACTCCCACTTTGTTTCCTCCTGTCACTGGGGGAAGAAAATCACCTATTTTTCGACCCTGTTCCCATGAGCATATACAATTATGATGGAACTGTCTTTTGCACTAGACTGTGGGTTCCAAGGCGGCAACAGCTATATCTCGTTTCATCTTTCAGCTCCAATACCGAATACTTACACAGAGTAATTAATCAAATTAATTGAATAGATTAATTGAATCAATTGATTTCATTAATTGAATTAATATTGAATAGACAAATGGAAACTACTATCAGATTGGGGGAGGCACACATTTCAAAAAAGAGAAGTAAGACTAGTTTTATTAAGTTAATGACTGTCATTCTGATTTTTACCTTGTTTCCTGTTGATGCATGTATTGGCTGTAAGGGGAAAGTAACAACTATTTTTGCAAACATTATGATAAAATGGTCTACTATATCACTAGCCATCAAGTTTCCCCAGCTCAGAAATCACAAATTAGCTTCCACTGACTTCCAACCTCTCCTCAGAGCTAACTGTGTTACATTTAGCCAGTTCTTCTTTTCCTCTGCCTCTCAAATCACCATCCCCAACCCTTCGTTTCAGTAGCCATAATTCTCATATCCTGGTAACTATGAATATGCGGGAGGAAGAGCCCAGAATGGTAAGTGGCCCCAGCCTGGGAGAAGCAGGGGGTCAACAAAGCTTTGTTGTTTAGAGGCCTTTTCTCATTATCTGTACCAGAAATCTGAGTTTTGGATAACTGGCTTCATGTATATTATTTTGCAACTGTATCAGTCTTTTTTTTTTTTTTTAAAGATTTTATTTATTTATTTGACAGAGATAGGCAGCCAGCGAGAGAGGGAACACAAGCAGGGGGAGTGGGAGAAGAAGAAGCAGGCTCATAGCGGAGGAGCCTGATGTGGGGCTCGATCCCGTAATGCCGGGATCACGCCCTGAGCCAAAGGCAGACGCTTAACAACTGCGCCACCCAGGCGCCCCAACAACTGTATCAGTCTTTATGGTGTTCTTGTTTATATTGTCTAACACATATATCACCCCAGATAAACTATGTCTTTCTAAAAATCAAATACAGTCACTTCTCATTATTCACAGTGGTTATGTTCTATAAAGCCCCCACTTTATCCCCCAACACAGCATTGGGGGATGCTGATCAGGCTCCTGGGAACATCGGTTGATAAACATGTGAACAAATCATGTATGTAACTTTCTTGTATGTGTTTTTCTGTTTAAAGACGCCTAATTTAATATATACTGTTGATTCATTAAGAGGGACTTCAAAACCAATAGCACTATACCTCATGCCTGAACGAAGCTTATCCAACACAGGTGCTTTTTCCTTAAAGCACACTGCAGCCTTCTTGCACATAGAACACTAGAAAGCACTTCAGCAGTACCCTTGGGGGCCATTATAAAAAGCAAAATCACCAACGAAAAGCACAAAATGTGAAAAACATGGCACTAAATAGAGCTCCAAAAGGATAGTTGATTATGGTGTGAGACCTGAGATACAAAGGCCTCAGCTACAAGTGTGCATGTCCTGTGGCTCAAACTTGTCATTCTTGTGCATATGTCCAAGGATGAGTACAAAAGTGGTGGGTTGATTTTGGGGTTACAGATAGATTTAAGCAAGTAAGCCAACTAAAAAATACAGAATTTGCAAATAATGTGGCTCAACTATACCTTGTTTTGGGTATTCATGGACTTCCCTTAGTCTTTAATAGGATCTTTGCCAGAGATACATATTGAATTAATGAAGTGAGTCTATCTTTTCCATGGATAGAAAAGTCTTCAAAAAAAAAGGCCTGTGACTGGTAAGTCAGGATTAGGTGATGCATGTTTCAATATAAAAATATAAAGTATTATGCAAAAATACCCACACAAAAATATTAGGCCATGTTCCAGGTAAATATAACTAAAATTCGTTGGACCCTAAATTTGTTCTAGGCATTCTGTGGAAAACTTCTCATATACATTCTCCCGTTATGGAGGCTCAGAGTGGTGAAGTCATATATTCAAGTTCACACGTCTAATAATTGTCAGTTATTTACTTGGCTAGAATAAATTAAATTGTATTGCTTCTTTGTTGAAAATAACGGAATTATCTACTATGATACTAGCATATATTATGTGATGATGATATCGCTGATTGAATATATACATATATATGAGAGCCAGTGAGTTCTGTTTGGTTTACAAAGTGATGGTGTTCAATCACTGGCTTCTATATCGAATTTTCATCATATTTTCATAAACTGTAGAATCCATATCTGTTCTATATTTTTCTGAAATATAAGTTGTTAATATATCTCTATATTTCTACATATGCACAAATTCTAAATAACATCTGCATATTTTTTCTAGCACAAGACATAAAATATTTTTTGTGTCTTTGAACAATTGCTTAATGTGAAAGACAGCAATGAGGTTTGTAATTGCAGTCATTGTGTCTTCCCTCTGATTGTGCGTTCAGAAATTAGCCTCCAGACCAAAGCTCATCATTGAAAGATTCTACCACTTCATCTTTCCTACTTCTCCTCCCTTCCTCTCTGTACTTCCCTGTTCCTATCCTCCATCTCTCCCTAGATACACACACACACACACACACACACACACACTCGTACATATTTGGGTTTGACTTTTCAATTTGGGGCCTTTGAGTCAGGAATCCTATTGCCAGCAGATTGCTGAGATATTCTCTTCCTCTTATCTCAGCCTCTTATGACCATTTGTCTGCCTCACTGACCTATAATATGGCAGGATTCAGGATTATCGGCACCCTTGGTTTTGATGAAGCTCAAGACTGGAACTCCGTAAATGTTTCAGGTCAGGATAAACACGTGGAGTAGCTCAACAGAGAATAAGATTAGTAATTGATTGGAAAATCAGTGATTTGTCTTATTTCCATGCTATCTGTGGAGTCCTCTTACTTCTACACCCATAAACTCTTAATTTTCTCTGGCATCTGCCATCGTGTTTTAGCACATCATGCTAATTCATCTTGCTATAAAAGTTATAAATGCAGGAAGCTTAAATAAGTCTGGGAAGTGCTATTCATCACTTTTTTTATGAAACAGAATATATTTGCTTCATTTACAGTATTGGCTTCATGCATATCAAATCTTTGTGAAATATTATTGCATCAAAGGAGTATAATGTGCATTTCTTGCATGGTACTAAATTTATCCTTAGGAAACAAAGACAGATGAGATGACAATAGTCTCTAATCTCAACTTGCTAAACAATCTCTGTCATCACCCTTGCACTTTTGTGAGTTAAAAAGTTATGATTCGATCCTAATTATTTATACTGTGAGTTCTGGTATTGCACTTAGAATCTATATCCTACTAATTTTTGAAAAGTTTCATTTTATTAATCAGCACACAACAGTGGAAATGGGTATCACTCTAAGTGGTGCATTTGTTGACTACACCAGCTGGTGAAAACCTGGCCCATCCCACCGTAGGGGCAGTGGTCCAGTCATGAACTCTGGGCCCAGCAGCCTGAGTTCAAATCCTGCCCATCTCCTAATTAATGAAGAAGGCCAAAGTACAACGGACACTGATTATCATAGAGAAAGCTATAGAGAGGTGTAAGACCTAACTCTTACCTTCATGAAGCTTTCAGGCAAGACCTTTGATCGACAGATTGAGAATGTGAAAATGTAAATTTTTCTGCTCCTCTCAGAGTATTACTTATGTAAGCTGGAATGGGCTGTACGATAAGATATAAAATCTCTTTTTTTTAATTGAAGAGAACCACTTAATTAGCTAAACATTTAGAAGTACTAGATTCAGTTGGGAATTTGTGATTATTGTGAAGCAGAGAAAGCACCTTAGAATGGGAGCAGAGAAAAAATACTCAGGGAAAAAAAAATGAAGATGCCACAGTGTAACCAAGCACAATTTCTTTGGCCTCAAATATCAGTAGGACCAGAAAGCATACACTTGTAAATGTGGAAGGCACTTTAGAGTCATCGAAGTCAACTTCTTTATTTTGTACAGTTGAAGTCTTAGGAGGCAATGTGGTACATTGAGTATTCAGTATATGTCATTTGAAAGAAAGAATGAAGCCTAGAAAATTGAGTTATCTTGCCTAATGTTCACAAACCCAAAAATCAACAGTAACTTTGGTATACTAAATCCTTATTCAATACCTCATCTAAGTTGCTTCTTAGGAATGTGAAAAATGCCAGAGGGACTGTTTCAGGTACAGATCAAGGTAATGACTAAAATTTATGATAAACAAATTAGGATTTTAAATCACTGAGTTCATTTTGAGGGATCCTAAGAACTTCTCTTTGTGGTTTTGAAATTTTCCCGTTTGTTTTATCCTCTGCTTTCCCCTCCTGCATTCCTCTGAGTAAGCTTTCTGTGAAACCTATCAAGATGTTATTCTAGGATAAAGTAGCAGAAAGGTTCAGTATGGAGAAGTGTGTTCTGGTTCATCCATGGGATAAGCCAGAAGACCCCAGGATCTAAGACATTATACTTTATAAGAGCACCAAAAAGGACATCAATTACACTGTCCTCAAAGATTTAGAAATAGATAAAAGGGACCACTCTATTTGACACAGAATTACAAGGATTCGAAATGAAAGGTTGAGGCCTCATGAGCTCCTGTCCATTATGTAATGAAGATGATTAGCTTTCTGGCTTGCTAAATAAAATGGTATTTGTAATAGAATCAAAAACTTTCCTGAAGGTCAGACATGCTATATTTATTGCTTCCTCCTTGTCTATAAGCCAGAACATTCTGTCACTGTTGTAATACAAGCCAACAAGTGCCAAATAAATCTTTGATTCTTTTGGCTCACTCTGCCATTAAACACAGCCATTGTAAAGTCATGAAAATTACCTGAGAAGTATGTGGAGAAATTGGTTGGTTCAGAAAAGACCCACCACAGTGATTAAAGGAATGAAAAATATGACATGTCTGAAAGCTAAAGCTAGTGCTATTTAGTTGAAAAAAAGAGGAGGCTGAATGGTAACTTAAAAACTATCTTTAAATTTCAAGAGGGTTACTACTTCTGTTTTATTCATCTTTACAAATTTTGAACTACCAAGGAATTATTCTGCAATTTTCCTGTAACCACATATGATTTATTTTACATTAATTATAATGTTTTCTCATTAAAAAATTTGAACTTGTATTTGACATTCTCCCATTTGAGAGAATAAATGGTAGGAAGAGATAATCAAATAAGGAGTATTATTCTGTTCTGCTGCTTCATACATAGGAGGAGTAGTTCTTTTTTTCTTGATATAAACAAGTTGTGACAAGTTCCTGCCATTTATCAACCCCAAATACCAATGGGTTAAATTCTTCTGTTACTTGGCTTCAGCTATGCTGTGCGTTATTATTTCCAAGCCTTCATAATAATGATAAAAAGGAGGAAATGAACATGTTCGAAGTTAAATCGCATTCCTTGTCACTTTATAAAGTGAAATAACAAGACTTGGAATCATTACCTTGTGTATTTCTGGATAAAGATTAATTTATAAGGTCTCAAAGAGTTGTTTTGAATCCATCAGTAAGCATTTACTAAGTGTCAAATACTGTTTAGTACTAGGTATTTAGGAGAGAGAGATAGAGATGGCCTGAGAGCTCAAGATGTTTTAATCTGGTGGTATAGATAACCTAATGAGGTAAAGGCTGGGGAGTAGTACCTAATCACATACGTGTTCAGTGCCTCAAGGGAAGCACACATCCTGGGTGAGCCAGCACACACAGAGCTGGGAGTCTAGCACTCATTGGCTGCCAACTCTAGTGCCCCACATTCACACAGCTCAGTTCCTTTTAGTGCCCCCACACCAAATATATTTCCACCAGACCATTCTCTCTCTTTTTGTTCATTTTGTTGGTTCTTTACATCTGAGTTTTTCTGTACTCATATTTTCTTCACAATTTTTTGCCTGTCAGAGCCTCAGTCCTCTCCTCCTATGATATTTGCAATTTTTGTTTGTTTGTTTGTTTGTTTAAGATTTTAGTTATTTATTTGAGAGAGAGAGAGCAAGCATGAGCAGGGGGAGCTGCAGGCAGAGGGAGAGGGAGAAGCAGGGAGCCTGATGCAGGACCTGGGATGATGATCTGAGCAGAAGGCAGAGGCTTAACCAACTGAGCCACCTAGGTGCCCCGATATTTGCATTCTTAAATGTCCTGCTTCTGTGAGCCACTTTCTTCTATTTCTTAATTCAAATACCAGAGAAGGAACTTGTGATTATCCTGCTCATTTGCACACCAGATCATGTCACAGGTCACAAGCCAACCCTGGGGTCAGGAGCCACTGTGCATCACACTCACACTCTCTCCCCAGGGCTCTTACTACAACAGGAATTGGGGCCTTGGCAGTTTCCCTTGCGATGAGATAAGCACATAGCTGCTTTCATAATTTGCATTTAAATTTTGAAGAAAATATGAAATTTGGAAAGTTGAAAAAAAAAAGATCAAACATGAAGGAATGTCTAGGAATGTCTGGAGAAGACCAAGATATGCAGATAAACACAATGATTATGGGACTCAGAGAGAAGACCTGCTTACCTGGGGAGAAAGCAGGCTCAGAGGAATAATGTAAATAAATTTATCTGGTTAGGTAGTGTGAGGACTGGAAGTAGAAGCTCTAAAGCAGGATGAGACTTTAGACTAATTGTTCTTGAGTCCAAAAATTTAACAAACAGTAGTTAAAGGAATATAGTTACCCCATGAGCCAATGAAATAACTGAATAGGAGTTCTAAAATCAATAAAGGCACCTCCCCCTCTTATTTTTTGTTACATTTCGTTTTTATCAGCAAGAGAATCTTTTAGAGAGAAACTTGAGAATGGTTCATTGCAGGAATGAATAGAGAACTATGTAACATGCAAAAAACCAGAAGGTGATAAGTTGGCAAGTGGAGAAAGTACCACTTGAAGTGTAGACAAAGGAAGTTTGCATTTCAGCCTGCTCTTAATGCTAACCTAAACACTAACCCTAATCCTAATCCTATGAGAAACCATCTTTGAAATGGCCCTTTATCCTCGAGAGCACGAAAAGTTAAACTGTTTTAAGTCTTTAAAGAGACTATGCTATTTAGAATTAAATTAAAATTATTTATACACACACACACACACACGCACATGTTGTGGCTGTCTTGTACTTTTTTCCATTGACATAAGTAGGAAACTTTATAATTTTTTCCCCTCCATTTAGAAAGGTGTCACTGATGACTATTTTATGACATGCTGACCCTGGTTTCATATTGTAGTCTATGTCCACATTAAAGTAAAAACGGACAGATGACAATGTAATCAAGAACATAAAATACAAAATTTCTGGTTCTTCTAATTATAGAAGGGTTCCAGTTTGCCTATTCCTTGACAGTTGATTTGTATCCATCAACAAATCAATTCACAGTATTGAAAATCTGCTTCCAGCACTATGCCATTTATCAAACGATCCATGAAAGCATAAGATATTCCTGCTGCCCACAATAAGCTCATAATTTATTTGAGGACACAAAACTCATACACATAAAACAATTCATGAATGAGACATATTCACGTATCATATGGAGGCAGGCCCTGCTTTCACTGTGTTTGCAGAGATCTAATTTTAAAATATATTAGTATCGGGTAAATTCTCAACTGGGAATGTGCTATGTTCTGACACTATTATCTTTGTCTTTTGGGGCATATTTGACTTACATACTAAAGAATATTCATTTAAATTTTTGTTAAATTTACCTAATGTATATTATCTATTATGTGCAATGCATTCTTTTTATATATTATGTTGTTTAATCTGCACAGAATTTCAGCCTAGTTCCTTATTCTCAGATAAGAAATAGCTCAGAGAAGTTAAGTTGGATGGCCAAAGTTACATATTTATTAAGTGTTGGTGCTGAGATTTGAAAATTGATTTTTCTCATTCCAACTTTAGTTGTCTTTTTACTTTCTATCCCATAGCCTTCATACAATGGTTGTGTGGATAAGGGACAGAGAATTGATTATACCTCTTTACAAGGCATTGCCAGTGCCCACAAAGCAAAACAGAGAGCGGTGGGTACTACTTGCCCAGATATAATAAATTCTATTGTCTAGACGATTAGGGTCAAGGACTGTTATTTTTAAGATGCTAATTGAGGGATTTAATATACCAAAAAGGAGAAGGTTGGAAAAAGTATGGCCAAAGTAGACCAGCATCACTAGGAAAACTTCGTGGGGAATTTGACTAATTTCTTAAAAGTCTAATAACAACCACACGAGTAAGTATCTTCATTTTACTTCTTTCTTTCATCCTCTCTCCTTTTCTTCCTTTTTTTCTTCCTATTTGCTGCACAGCTGCTGTGGGTAATAACAGTTGTTGGTGAGGTTTTCTACTGTAAATTACTTTCATATATACTATCTCATGTTATTTTCATAAGAATCTTTTGGGTTAGGCATAGCAGGTGTTACAACCTCTGTCTGATAAGGAATTCTGTAAACTTTGTTTTTCTGGTTCTTGCCTTACATGCTGATATAGGACTCCAGCACCATACCATCAAGTCTAATAGTCCCATCAAGAACTGCTGGAGTGCTGGGGGTGGTGGTGGTCTTGTATGTGTTCATGGACTAGTCCACAGCTAGCTCATTTTCAGGCTCTGGTAGGGTTTTTTTCTGGGGGGTGCTTCATCTGTTATGTCACATTCACTGGGTGCTACCACCAAGAATGTCATTGCTGCCACTTTCACTGATCTCAGTGCTGGTGTGCTGGTGCACTCAGGGAGCCAGAGCTGGACAGAGGTCTCTGGAACAGTTGGGAAACTGCTTTTTCTCCTTCTGTGTATTATGCTTTTAAAGATTCTAAATGTCCCACAGTTTTTTAGGAGTCAGTTTTTAGTCACAACCCATTTTCAAGATTCTAGATATGAGCTCACGGGGAACTCAAGCAAGAGCAACATTAACATTTAGTCTCACGAGCTTGACTCTGACCATTAAGACTGTTATTCAGTCAAACTTCTGCTAAAAGTTTGATTTCCCTAGGCCTAATGGTGGTAGGTTAAGGTAGAACCTAGAATACGAGGCAGGTCCAGAACTAAACTTCCTAGTTTAAAAAAAATCAATAAATTTTATAATGACAGAAAATATAATTTATATATTAAAATTAATACATTTTAGTTAATTCATTCCAAGGTATGATATAGAGATGTAAACAGTGGGAACTCAGGTGGGAACAATTTAGACAAATGCAGAGAGATATACATGAGTTTATTTTGTAATGGGAAAGGCAAGACTTCCTATATGCCCTAAAAGATTGCCGCTGTTTAAGTAAAAAATGTGTGGACCTTTGAGTGCTAGATAAGAAAATTTCCAAATTTTCTTTTAATCTCTTTTTAATATTCTTATTTGTAGCCTCCTATGATACACAGCTTATAGTTTCCTCTTATTTCCCATAATTTTAATCACTTTATTGTTATAAATATGAATAGAATTTCTGTATAAAATAAAATGTTTTAGTAAGATGAAATCCATTGATTACTACTTCTTATATTATAGAATATACTTTATATATTTATATTATAGGATACTCTTCAGAGTATAGGAAAGACACACCTAAAATTCAGTGTTCATAATAAAACAAATTGGATTATTCATATCCATATCTTTGAGCAACCATCTGCTGTACTAGGAGCCTCAACACTGGCTTTTTCTGCAAAGAAAAAAATAACATCAAGAAAATATTTTAAAGCTACTTTCAGATCCAAATTCAAAATCTTGTCTTGGACTAAGGACTCAGTGGGACTTCATTAGAATTACTACAGAGGATGTGATTGAAAACAAAATAGTGTCTGCATTCCTTCTGCAGAAACAGGTCTGCAGAATTTAGAATAACACTCCTGAGAAGCATTAAGCAACAAGTCATGATTTCTCACTTTCCTGTCTCATTTGTTTTGAGAAGGTGGTTTTCCTTCATGAGAGGGGGTAAAAATGAGGCCATTAGTTTTGGTTTCACTCTTTTACTGTCGTGCCAAGCTCAGGTCTCAAGTAAAGTTTTCACCTGTTTCTCCACCTGCGTGGAGTGGAATTGTGCCCTTTAAAAGAAAGATTAGTATTGAGAATTGACCTATTAACAGATAGCATTGGAAATGGATAGATTTCTAAGTTAACCTATGAACTAGAAATCAAGTTCTATTACCATTTCGTCCTCTTACATCAGTGGTGAGGAATTTCCACACTAAATGCAGGTAGTAAGAGGCAGCAGTGAACTTACCTTTCCCTTCATTGGGTTGGCTACACTGTGCAAAGCTCTCTTAAAACATTTACTTTTATAGGTATGAGTTACATGTTTCTTAGATAATCTAAAACATTATTTATCTGAATACTCACATAGCATTGATTTTTAAAATATCAGTAGAATAAGCTATAATATTACTTTAAGAACAAGACAGAAAATGGTAGTGGCTAATGATTACTTTCTTCCAACAATTTTATGAATCCAACAATTTTCTGCTGTAATCAAAAATGTTTTTATAATAAAATAGAAGGTGACTTTTCTATGATTTGAGGGTTAGGCCTTCTAAATAATAGCCTTCCAGTCATCAGTGAGAACTTCTGGAATTCTCTTCTTCTAGAGGTCCATTGAGGGGGAGGGGTTGTTAAGGAAGGAAAGTGGCAAAAGTGGAGACAGCAGCATCATTCTCTCAAAGAAGTGAAAGGGTGTGATCTCCAGGATTCTTTGATATCTTTTTTTAAGACTATTTTTTAAGAGTAGTTTTTTGTTCAAAGCAAAATTGAGGGTACAGAGATTTCTCATATGCACATTTCTCACTGCCCTCACACATGCATCGCCTGCTTCATTATCAACATCCTTCACCAGAGGAATACATTTATTATGACTGATAAGCCTACACTGACATTATAATCACCCAAAGTCCACAGTTTACATTACAGTCACTCTTGGCATTGTACATTCCATGGGTTTGGACTAATGTATAACAAGATGTATCCATTATTATGGTATCATACAGAGTGTTTTTATTGCCCTAACAATTCTCTGTACTCTGCTGATTTATCCCTCACCACCACCCCCAGCTCCTGGAAACCACTGGTATTGTTACTCTCTCTACATAGTTTTGGCTTTTCCAGAATGCCATATAGTTGGAATCATACAGTATGTTGCCTTTTTGGATTGGCTTGTTTCAGTTAGCAATATGAATTTAAGGTTCCTCTATGTCTTTTTATGGCTCTATAACTCATTTTTTAAAGTGCTGAATAATATTTTATCTTATGGATGTACCACAGTTATTTATCCATTCACCTACTGAAGGACATCTTGGTTGCTTACAAGTTTTGGCAGTTATGAATATAGCTGCTATAAATAGCTGGGTGTAGGTTGTTATAAGTTTTGTTGTAAGTTTTCAGCTTTTTGGGGAAAATAACAAGGAGTGATTGCTAAATGATACGGTAAAAGTATGTTTAGTTTTGTAAGATACCACCAAGCTCTTTTCCAAAGTGGCTGTACCATTTTGCATTCCCACCAGCAATGTATGAGAGTTCCTGTTGCTCCATATTCTCATCAGCATTTGGTGGTGTCAGTGTTCCAGATTTTGGCCATTTTAATAGATGTGTAGTGGTATCCTGCTGTCTTGATTGGCATTTCCCTGATGGCATATATATGATGTAGAACATCTTTTCATATGCTCAGTTGAGGTGTCTGTTAAGGTCTTTGGTCCATTTTTAAATTGGGTTCCTCGTTTTCTTATTGTTGAGGTTTTAAGAATTCTTTACATATTTTGGAAAATAATCCTTTATCAACTGTGTCTTTTGCAAATATTTTCTCCCTGTCTGTGTCTTATCTTTTAATTCTCTTCACATTCTCTTTTACAGAGCAGAAATTTTAATTTTAATTAAGCCCAGCTTATCAATTATTTCTTTCACAGATCATACCTATGGTGTTGCTTCCAAAAGGGCATTGGCATATCCAAGGTCATCTGTGTTTTCTTCTGTGTTATCTTCTAGGAATTTTATAATTTTGCGTTTTACATTTAAATTTCTGATCAATTTCGAATTAATTTTTTGTGAAAGGTGTGAGGTTTCTGTATAGATTCCTTTTTTTTTTTTTTTTTGCATGTGGATATTTCAGCACCATTTGTTGCTTCATTGTATTGTCTTTGCTCCTTTTCAAAGATCAATTAACAATACTTGTGTGGGTCTATTTCTGTGCCCTGTTTTTTTCCCCCATTAATCTGTCCATTATTTTACCAATAGCATACTGTCTGGATTACGATAGCTTGATAATAAGACCTGAAGTCAGATAGAGTCAGTCCTCCAACTTTGTTGTTCTCCTTCAATATTGTATTACCCGCTCTGGTTCTTTTGGCTTTCCACATAAACTTTAGAATCAGTTTGCCAGTATTCATTTAAAAAAAAAAACAAAACCTGCTGGGATTTTGTTTGGGATTGTATTAAATCTATAGATATGCTTGAGAAGAACTAACATCTTGACAATATTGAATGTTCCTGTCCATGAACATGGAATATCTCTTCATTTATTTAGTTCTTCTTTGATTTCATTCATGAGAGTTTTATCATTTTATTCATATAGATTTTATACATATTTTGTTAGATTTATACCTCAGAATTTAATTTCAGTGAGGTGAATATAAATGGTAATATGTTTTTAAATTCAAATTACACTTGTTTATTGTTGATATTTGTATATTAACCTTGTATCCTGCAACCTTGCTAGAATTGCTTATTATTTATAGGAGGTTTTTTTGGTCAATTTTTAGGATTTTCTTTATGGGTGATTATGTCTCCTGCGAACAAAGACAGTTTTATGACTTCCTTCCAGTCTGTATCCACTTCATTTTATTTTCTTGTCTTATTGCAGTAGCTAGAACTTTCACTATGATGATAAAAGGAATGTTGAGGAGGGACAACCTTATCTTGTACCTGAACTTTAATGGTAAAGTTTTAAGTTTCTCATCATTAAGTATGATGTTAGCTTTATGTGATTTGTAGATAGTCTTTATCAATTTGAGAAAGTTTTCTTCTTTTCCTAGCTTATGGAGAGGGTTTGTTTTTTTTTTTTTTAATCATGAATTGGTGTTGGATTTTGTTACTATTTTGTTATGCACCTATTGATATAATCATATGATTTTTCTTTTTTTTTGCCCTGTTGAAATGACGTATTACATTAATTAATTTTCACATGTTGAACCAGCCTAGCTTGCCTAGGATAAATCCCACTTGGTCATGATGTATGATTTTTTTATACTTTTTGGATTTAATTTGCTAATATTTTGTTGAGTATTTTTCTATCTATTTTCATGAGAGATATCCTGTTGTCTGACTTTGTTATTAGGGTAATGCTGGCCATAGAATTGTTAAATTCATGTAATGAGTTAAGAAGTATTCCTTCTGCTTCTATCTTCTAAAAAAGAATATAGAAAATTGGTATAACTTTGTCCTTAAATGTTTGGTGGATTTTTGCCAGTCAATCTATCTGGGCCTGGTGCTCTCTATTTTGGTAGGTTATTAATTGTTAATTCAATTTATTTAATAAATATAGCCTATTTTTATTGCCCTAGATATCTTTATATTATTATGTATCACAGGTCTTATTCTATACTTCATTGTCCAGTATTGCATGAGGCACTTTATTTTCTACCTCAAACTGTTAGCTACTTCAGGCAGGGAATGAGGATGCCACTGATATAATGAAGAGAGATTAAGAACACAAATAGCCCCTAAATTGCAAGAAGAATAGTGATATCAAAGAACAAAGTTAATATCCTGTACAGAGACATTTAATGGATTAAGTTGAGATGGTAGAATAACTAAGAGTCAACCATGGCCAGTGCCACCACTAACCTAGACAAATAGGGCCTCTGGACTTGTCCCCATGCTTTCCCACTCTTATTACTCTCTGACTGCGTCTTTTCTCTTAGTGTGAAGATTTTCTTGGTCTCAGGATATGTTTCCCCAAAGAACCTATGGCCACGTATTCTAGAACATGTTCCAGCAACCCCAGAATTCATTAGCTACCATCTAATGCCTGCATGAAAATCTTCTCTCTGTCCATCTTGCCAGCTAGAAACGTGTGTTCTCTCTAGATCCGAGCAGCCCAGGTCCAAAACATGTTAAGGGCAACCTATCCATGTTTGTTGCTAATAGGAATTAGATTGGAGATGTATACCTGTGTGTGTCTGGAGGTTATTAAAGAGTGAAAAGGAAAGAAATTGAATCAGTTCTCTGCTTATGTTCCTAGAACTCTGACAGCTTAGGCCTGGATTTGCTCCCATCTGTCAACAAGTTTACATAGAAAAGATCAATGATGTGTACATGAAAATCTGAAAAGATGAGTTTTACAACTTTGGAATCAGGTGGTCCTGTTACAGGAGTATGTATGTGGAGGAAGATGGAAAGAGGACCATCCCTGCAGATAGAAGCTTTAGTAATGGAGAAATTGGAAGTTAAAAGTGATAGCATGGATGAGAGAGGTTTTCATTTCGAAGGGGGATGTTGGAATGTGCTTATTCGGCAGAAAGAAATTAGCTAGTGGAAAAAAGAGAAAAAAATGCTTTACTAACACTAATAAAACATATCTTTGGTGCACCTTGGTGGCTCAGTCGGTTAAGCGTCTGCCTTTGGCTCAGATCATAATCCTGGAATCCCAGGGTCCAGGCCTGTATCAGGCTCCCTGCTAAGCAGGTAGTCTGCTTCTCCTTCTGATCCTTCCCCCTCTCCTGCTGTTTCACTCTTTCTCTCTTAAATAAATAAATAAAATCTTTAAAAAAATAAAATAAAACATATCCTTCGAATTTATTGGATAGTAAAATTCCTTTTTTATTGAAAATATTTTATGTTTACATTTTTTGTTTGTGTATATAGTTTTCCTATATAACTATATGTATATAGAATTTACTTACTCCTTAAGTGTGGGACTGGTAACACTAATTCACCTAGCTTTGATGACTCAGGATAGTTAGTAGGCAGGATGGTTGCTATAATGTCTCATAGAGGCACGTACAGACTTACAGATTGCTATGGATTAAATTGTATGCCCCTAAAATTCATATATGGAAGCTTTAACCTCCAATGTGAGGATATTTAGAAATGAGACCTTTGGGAGATAATCAGGTTTGGATTGAAGTCATGAGGGTGGGTTCTTCATGATGAGATTAGTACCCTTATAAGAAGAGATAACAGAGAAACCAGCTTGCGTGCTCTCTCTCTCTCTCTGCCATGTGAAGATGCAGTGAGGAGGTGTTGTCTGTAAGACAGGAAGAGAGTTCTCACCAGAAACCAATCATGCTGGCATCCTGATTTCAGATTTCCATCATCCAAAACTGTGAGAAAATAAACGCCTGTTGTTCAAGCCACCAGTCCATGATGTTTTGTTATGTCAGGCAGAGCTGAGACTCATATATAGACTTAATGTTGATTATGTGAGGCATAGAGATAAATAGATGCTCAGCCCTGTAGGGTCTGTCCTTGCAACTTGTGTTTTTTTGTTTGTTTTTCAAAAGCCTTAGAAATCTTCTTACCGCCCCCCCCTTGGACTCTCAAAGGAAGTACATACAACCACATACCAGGGTACACTAACATAGCTGCCTTTCTGTACAGTTAATTAGAGACCTTAGGATATAGAATTTTTCTTCCTGGTTCCCAGAAAACCAATTTCTTTGGTATTGTCATGATTGTTCTCCACTCTGACACCATTCAGAGCTCTGACTCTGATTTATGAATCAGTCACCCAAAAGACCACCGACTTGTATATTCACCTGACTACATTTACTGACCTTGCATGCATAGTTGAGGGTGGGTAAGGAAGTATGAGCAGAAGCCCAATCACAAACATTAAAAAAAAGTGTCTTTTGGGGGGGGGATAAGATTAAAAACTATGACAAGTGGCTAAATAATAAATCAATCTGGATGAACATTTATCATAGTGACTTGTATTTTGATCCATATATTGAGACAATGATGTCATATTAAAGAGAGAAAAAAATGGTTTAAAAATAATTCTCAGTCTAGATTTCCATTTTTCAGAGATTTTTTACAATGGGCCATGTGTTCCAGAAGGGAATGGAAGAAGAGAGGAAATGCTGTGAGCGGTGTTTCTGATGCTGCTCTCCTCTGGAGAAGCTGAGCTGTGAGGGGCAGGCTTCTCTTGGGCAGAGAGCATATGAACTGGGAAGGATCCTGCTAACTAGCTAGTCCTAGTTCCTCTCCAAGAAAAGAGTTGTTCTCATGCAGAGCTATGCCCAGTCTTTGTTTGCATCATACTATGGATGAATTTTTCAAAATATAGTTGTGTCATGACTCCAGTCAGGACAAATAGTATAGACCCATTTTTCCCTGCTCCTTCCTCTAAAGTACAAGAGAGGACCAAAGGATAACTCTAAAAGATGCTAAGAAGCTGAGCCGTTTTGAGACCCCAGGAACAGAGGAGTGACACATCAGTAAAACATCTTGAGTCTTCCCCATCCAACAGAGGAAGCATACTCAGGCCTGACATTTCTAGATCCCCCTCCCTCCAACCAATATAGCAAGTAAAGATAGTCTGGGTTGATTTATTTGTCCGCAGATCCAAGGGGGAGTTCCTCTACTGATACAAAGGGAGCCCAGTGCCACCAGAAACGAGAATCAACAAGGACTGCTGCCAGAGAAAACAGCCAAGGGAGATATTTTCCTTCCCTGCCAGACCCAAGACTTATCTTTTCCACCAAAAAATACTGAAGCTCGTGGGCAGAACCAGCAAGAGAGACCCAGCTATAGAAAATGGTTTGATTTGGAATGCCTCTTTGTCCCCATGGGATGGTACTTTCTTTTCTGACCCAGAGACATCATGGAGGGTGGATGGAACCAGAAAAAGAGATTCAATCACAGCAAGTGACATGGTATGCAAAGCACCTTTGTCTTCACAGGCCAAGATGTTAGAGCAGTCAGGCACAGGTAGGGGGATTCCCCCAGAGGCCTCTCTCACAGAGAGACACCCAGAAGCCCTCAGATACCACCAGCAAGGACTGGTGTGAGGCCTAGCAAAACCAAGTAAAAGAACAAACCAAAATAATACCACAAAAGTCCTGAAAATTAAACTGCCATTAGAGCCACAGTCTATAAACTTAAGTGAAGACACACATCTAAACTAAACAGGGTGACTACCTGCTAAAATAAAAGATTTAAATAAGATGCCTTCTCCTAAATGATAGACAAATGACATAGATACAACAAAAACTTACTCATACCAAGAACCAAGAAAATCACAACTGGAATGAGGAAAGAGAATCAACTGTGGCCAATATCAAGATGAATGAGATGTTGGCATTATCCGACAAGAATTGTAAAGTAACATTATAAAAATGCTTCAATAAGTAATTACAAATTACCTTGAAACAAAAAAAAATAGAAAATATTATCAAAGAAATACAAATTATAAAAAAGACTCTAGGGAAACCTATACAAAAATATAGTATGAGAGATTGAAAACTCACCAAATGGGTTCAGTAGTAGAGTGTAGATAACAGAGGGTGAGTTAGTGAATTTGAAGACAGAATAATAGAACTAATCAAATCTAAACAACAGAAAGAAAACAGAGTGGCAAAAATGAACAGAGGCAGGGTCCTGTGGCATGATAGCATATGTAATAGTTCTAGAAGGAAAGGGGAAAAAGTAGAGCTAGAAGAGTTTTTGAAGAAATAATAGCTAATACTCTTCAAACTTGGTAAAAGACCTAAACCTATAGATATGAGAAGCTGAGAGAACCCCAAATAGGTAGACCCAAGGAAGTATGTGCCAAGAAATATCATAATTGAATTTTAAAAACTGAAGATAAATTAAAAACCTTAAAAGGAAGCGGGGAGAAGAGACATGATGTCTATAGGCAATTAAATGAAAGGGCAGCAGATCTCTCACCTGAAACCATGTACACCAGAAGAAAGTGGCACAATATTTTTTTCAGCACTAAAAGGAAAGGACTATCAAGCACGTTTTGTATCTGTCAATTCTGTACTTCATGAATAAAAGGGAAATAAAAACATTGTAGATAAAAGAAAACTTAGGATATGTCACGAGATCTTCCCTTAAAGATTGGCTAAGGGAAGTTATTTTACAAAAAGGAAATGATGAGAAGAAAGAACCTTAGAGCATCAAGGTAGAAGAAGGAACAATAGAAAGTTCAGAAATACATGCATAAGACTATATTTTTCATCCTGGGTTTTATACATTATGTCTTCAGGATCTTGGACTAGAGAAAGTGTTCTTAGACATGCTATAAAAGCACAGTCTTACTTAGGAAAACTTAGTAAGTTGAATCTCTTCAAAATTAAAAACTGCTCTGGAAAGCATGAAGAGGATGAGAGTAGTTTCAGAATGATAGAAAATATTTGCAAACCATATTATCTGATGATAGACTAGTGTCTTAATATATAAGGAAATCTCAAATTCATCATAAAAAGGATAAATAGTCTAATTAGAAAATGGACAAAAGACATGAACAGATAACACACTGAAACAAATAAACAGATGGCAAATAACCACATGAAGTGACAGATTTTAAAAGCTGAACATGCAACAACCACATGACTTAGCATTTTCATTCCTGAGCATTTACTCCACAGAAATTAATATTTATGTTTACATAAAACTCTGTACATAATTGTTCATAATGGCTTTATTAATAGTAACCCAAACCTAGAAACAGCCCAGATGTCCTTAAGTGGGTGAATGGTCAAACTGTGGTATACCAGTGAGCAATTAAAAGGAGCAAACTATTGATATATTCATGCAGCAAATTGACTGATTCTCCAGGGAATTACGCTGAGTGAAAAATAAAGCCAATCCCAAAGTTACATGTTGCAATTCCATTTACAGACATACTTGAAATCACAAAGTTTAAAAAAATGGAGGATAGTTTAGTGAATGTTAGGGATTAGAGATGGGGGTGGGAGGAAGGAGATGGGTATGGTTATAAAATGTCAACTCAAGGATTCTCTTAGTGGTAGGAGTATCAGTATCTTACCTGTTATGATAGCTACATGAACGTACGCTGTTGACAAAATTGTACAGAACTTAATACATACACACCACGGATGCGTACGAGTTCACTGGGGAAATCTGAGTGAGACTGGTGTATTGTATCGATGTCAACGTCCTGGTTGTGATATTACACTGAGGTTTTTCAGAACGTTACCATATGAGGAAAGTGAGCAAACATACATAGGAACACACTATATTACTTCTTAAAACTGCATGTGAATCTGTAATTAATGAATAAGTATGTCAATTTAAAAAAATTCACAAGCAATAAATCTTTTCTTCTTAGGAAAGGGCCTAAAAATCTCCAGCAGTGGAAGTATTTCCTTTTCCTTGACCTGTAGCTATTGATATGATCATACTATTCCACTACATGTATAAAAGAAAGAAACTACAAAAAAAACAATTTCTCTACCCAGCTATTTTCTGGCTTTTTGTAAGCCACAGATAAATTCTTAAAATTTTTGAAATGTTATATCAATGACATTTTCAAACAACTTAAAATGTTTATTTATGGTACTTTCTCACATTTTAAATGTAATAACTCAGTTCACACCTATTTTTAAAAATTCAGCCAATTTGTTAATACCTATCAAGTGAAATATAGCAAAGGTTGGGAATTGTAAATAATTAATACAACCGACTGAAGTTAATTACATACAGTTTTTTTTAATGCTATCTCATTTTAAATTTCCAGAGTTAGTTCTAAAATAATGTGTTCAAATTCTATCAACTGCCTGTGCTGACTAATGTCTTCTTCATTAACATTGGGTTAGAAATAGGAGCATCGCTGCCTTGTTATTGTAAACAAGCATTAAAAAGCAGATCACGATACAGTGTAACATATCATCATATTTAAGGTCAGGTTTTGAGTCCAAGATCATCTGTTCAGCAGTTTGCCAAGATACTTCAGTTTCCTCATGGATGAAAAAGGAGAAATAACTAGAACGTCCTTGGAAAGTTTTCTGCTTAACACAGTACCTGGCATGTAGAAATTTCTCCATGCATTTTAGCTATCATTATAGCTCTGGGGGCACCAACTTAGAGTTTTATTTAACTTTAGTCTAAAAATTTCTGAACCTCTGATTATTCAGTATTCTGGTCTCAGACAATGTTGGTAAGCTAACGTTGAGTAAAGCATGACTATTCGTCTGTAATGAAGGCATACTCACTTCAGCTTTTAACAGTCAGAATTTCAAAAATTCTGCCATTTGTTTTTTCTAAATGTAGTTTGGAACCCATATTGTATACAGATCCTTTAGGATTCACCTTTGATATTACGGTAGGAACACTGTGTTTTATTTATGGCTTAGATTTTCTTACACAGTTTTACATAAAGTAAATATTCTTGTCTCTCAGATTGTTGAACTACTCTGGCTAGCATGCTTTCAGCAAGGTATCCAATTGCTACATAATTAGGAGGTATTTTTCTGCTGTTGAAAAAAGTCTTCCTCTACCCCTTCCTGTTAAAATAATTTTTGTGTGTGTGTGTTTATTTCTGGATCCAGAGCTCTTTTAGAAGAGAGCGAAGGCTAATTTCAGATAAACAAGATTTTAATGAAATATTTATAATCCATGTCCCTTTTAACACATAATTTCTTTATAGTAATTAAATATATATCCTTCCAGGTTGAACAAATTATTATGAACTTGCCTGTGGTTACCATCAGAAATACAAAATAATATTTCTAAGTTATTTTGATCTAAATCATTACTGATGTTGGTTTTAAGAAAATGTGTCACTGTAGTTACTACCCAACTGAGAAACCCACTTTCGATAATGATAGTGACTTAGCGAGCATGTAACAAACATTTTAAAATAATTTGAGCTTTATTCCTCACATGCAAATGCTTTCAGGAGCAATTTATATGAAACATCATATGAAATATTATTTATATATTTCTATAATTATACATTGGACCATCCATTGTTTGAATGCAAACTGTTTCTAGAGCAGCATTTGAAAATTTCTTTGTCTTTTAAGTTTGCTGATAGTTACCTTTTTAAAATATGAAGTTGTTTACATTTGCCAAACAGCATTGTTTAAAAGAGCTTTCATTCATGTACTGATGGCTTAATAATACTGTTTTCTAGAGTTAATTAAGATAATTGATTTCTTGCACAAAATGTTTAAGTAACTCCTTTAAATTCACACATCTAGGAAGTGTTAGAGTTAGGATTAAAAGTTAGGACTCCTAGTAGTTCTACTATTATTTTTAATATACTGTGCTATTCATCAGAACTTTTCTTAACACTATTTCAAAAGTAAACTAACTCAAATTGTTGCAGTTACCTCAATTTCAAAATCAGTGCCTGAGTTTAAAATTTTCATTTTTGTCCTCATAAAAGAGTCATAGTTACTTTTGCTTTGACACTAATAATTGTTTTGGTGGAAATTTTTGTGGAAGGCATGTTCACAAATGATAATTTTTTCTTTTCACATCTATAAAAAAAGGGAAGGAACATAGGTTGTAGACCATTTATATTTACTTTCTCCTTTTCCATGAACATTACTTGTAGACTTCTCCAGAAAACAGACTAGTTTTTCGAGCCTCACACCATAGGCAGTAAAAATCCTGGGTGTGCGCACATTTTAAATCGAAGGAGAGCTGGCTGGATTCTGCCTTCGTTTCTATGCCACTCCTTTCCTACTCACAAATACATTGGATAGCGATAAGGCTGGTCTGATCCAATGGTGCTCTTGGATATCGCTGCATGCCCTCCTTTTACATGAACATTTGGCAGAGGATATGAGTGCAGAATCTGGTATCTTGGCAGCGTGTACTCATGGCTTGAACTAAAAAGAGAGAAATAATTTTTTGAGCTTAGTACAGATTTTTTCTTTCCATCATCTGATTCTATCAGCCACTAGTCACCTGTTTTGTTTTTAAACCTGAAGCAACTCATATATTGTTACATTTAATTTTACTGGTCAGCATAATTAATATTTCATTCTTAATGAGCAAACTGAATTTAAAAGGTCAGTAACATGAGAAATCTTAAATAACTGCTTCTTGTTCTATGGCATATTTTGTATCTTTGCAAGTCAGCTATTGGTTAGAGACTTTTTTTTCCCTTGGATTTGTTAACTTTCTTTTTATATCACAAATTTGTGTTTTAGGATATGTGTCATAAATTATATTAGCCATTCTCCACTTTGCTGGTTTTAACTTTGTTCTGTGGGTACTTAGTCTTTTAAATGTTCCAGAAAATCATCATTCTTCATTTTGACTTGTTGGAGGTGAAATCCATTTACTGAATGAAAAGTCAGTCCCGAATCACGATGATTTTCTTTGTTTTGTTCTGTTTGTCCAATTTTGTTATAACAGACAGTAGCAAGAAGTTAGAATTTCCTGGAAGCCAAATAATAATATTAAGGAGAAATACCAATAAGAAAAATAATTTGAAGTTTAATACTTTTCCATCTAGATATAAAAGTTAAAGGATAAGGAAGAGGATTGTTTTGGTCATGCTTAGACTCTCTCATGACCCAAGTGTTTGGTGGACAAAATATAAGTTTTCAAATTAATATGAAAACAGATTCCTTTACCTGGTATTTTTTTCCTCCTATTTAGAAAGATAGTTAGTGTTCCCTTTATCATCTCAGAAAGTATTAGAAGCTCAAAGGAAAAGATTTCAAAGAAATTATGCTAAAAATATCTTCTTGATATTCTGCATGGCAGTGTTTTCAATAAAGGTCAAACATCATCAAGTCAAATTATAGGTAAACAAATATACTTTTAAAGCAGTTATTTTGTTTCCATGTAGAAACATAAGTGTTCTTAGCCTATAAACTCTGTTTATGTGCATTATAGAAAATGACAACATCCCTCTCTGCTTATCTAGGGTCCGATCTGCAGCTTCAACTACTAACAAGCATCATTTAGCATTAGACTGACTCAAACTAAATTATGCTGAGAATAATTTAATATGAAGGGTATTACAAGTTCAGTGAAGAATAAATTGTATTAGTAAAGAAATACTATAAAATAATGAATTATTATGAACATAATATATCACTTTGAAATATTTTATTAAATTTATTTTCATAATGAAAAAATTACAGGATAAATATAATAAATAATGTTTCAGTCACCTCTGTAACAATATAAGAATAAATTTTAAAAGCGGTATTGTGAAGTTTTAGATTTACTTCACTGAAAAGCCATTTATTTAGCTATGTACACCTGGATGTTTAGCTAGGAGAAGTTTGCCCATTGTTTAAACCACATAGCCTCTTTTTCATGTAGAAAATTATATTTTTATAGCTAATCCAGATTTCCCGTGATTTAGCAATTTGGAGTCTTGATTGATTTTTATATTTTACGTCACTGAAATATTACTTTCACATAATTCACTTAGCTCCTAGAATCCTTTGAGCACTTTCAGTTCCCTGAATGTTCCATGGTTTCTGTTCCCTTCTGTGGGGATTTGTATTGTCTGCTCTCTCCAGCTTGACCGTCTTCTACTACAACCCTTTTCTGAGGTTGTTTCAAAGTAGTCATAGCAAACCTTTCTCATCTCTGTTAGAGTCCACAGACCCCGTTGTAATGCCTTATTTTGTTGTCTGTTCTACCTGTAGCCTGAATTATATACACTACATCAATGTAATAAGAGCTGGCACTTAGTAACTCTATAAGTATTTGTAGAATGAATGAGAGTTAAAAATAAGCACTTCATAATGTTGTTGAACTTCATCTTTTCACAAAGCCTACTGAAATCTTTCAACCCTATAAATACGTATGAAGATAAGAATAAAAGGAAGTAGGACGCCTGGGTGGCTCAGTCAGTTAAGCATCCGCCTTCAGCTCAGGTCATGATCCCAGGGTCCTGGGATGGAGCCCCACCCACATCAGGCTCCCTGCTCAGTGGAGAGTCTACTTCTCCCTCTGCCTCTCCCCCTGCTCACGTTCTCTGTCTCTCTCAAATAAATAAATAAAAACCTTTATTAAAAAGAAAGAATAAAAGAACATAACAGTCACTTATACCATGGTGCTATGGGCTAGGCAAGAAGTCAGATGCTTTGCATATCATATCAGAGAGGAAAGCGTCAATAATTCTAGACCCCTCCTTTGACAAGTGAATAGATTAATGGGTAATAATCTCAGTGTAATTATTAATCTCATCCACCTCCCTAGCCCTATTGTTATATGCTAATCCCTAAAAACCACGCTCAAACCTGTAAAGCTGAAGGGAAAAACAAAATCATGATGTGAAAAACATACAAATAAAACATTCTTGGGATAATCTATATGTGTTAAAAACTATTTCTGTGCTGTAGTAATATATGAAACTCTGTCCTCATGTGTGATAAATTATGAATGTACTAGGTAATACATATATTTGTGATGGATAAAGTCCTAAAATGTGGTCCCCAATGAATATAAAGGAGAGTCAGAGCAGTCTGGAGAATAATGGTTTTTTGGCCCCACTCACATAGCCTCTGTACAAGAGAACCAATGTTGTCTGTGCATTTTATATTTCTGCTAATACAATTTATATTCCTGCTATTTTTGTTTTTATATAGTTTTGTGATTAACCAGCCTCTCCACACTTCCTATCCTGTGTCAGATTTTAAATTCTCAGGGAAAAGCATATCATATTTTTTCTCTTCTGTCAATTTCAGTAATTTGTGTCTGTATGCAGAAATGAAGCTGCTGACCCACAATCAGTAGTTATAATTGGCTTTTCTATTCCTAGTGACAGACTTTTATTCATGCAGTTACACACTCTCAGCTGTTTTGATCAGCAGCGTGTTAACACATGCAGACAGACACAGTGGCTTTCCAGGTAGGTTATGAGACCCTAGAACAAAGCAATATGTGTATCTCTATGAAGGTTATGGTCTGGATGGAGCTTAGTTAGCAGAACTCAGTAACCAGGGAAACTAACTCAATAACTCCTACTGTGGTCATAGCTAGCTATCCCTCGAGAAAAACTGATGAATTGCTTACTAATTCCTATATGTTTATGCTAATGTTTAACACTACAGACAGTATAGGACAATCTGTAGAGTTGTGTTGTGGCAGTAATATTTAGAATTATACAGTTAATAAGAAATGGAAGAAAAACATTCTCACTTTCCTTTGGTCTTACTTAAAGGAAAAATAACCTCCATGTTGGTCTGTATATATGTCTTTTCCCTCAAACTTTATTATGTCTCAGAGAAAAGAGCAATTAAAACAGCATATTAGCCTTAAGATACAGTCCTAGCATTTAGCATATATCCCATTCAATTCATGCACACATATCCTTTGAAAGAAGTGAAAGAATGCAGAGAAACCCAAATCTTTATATAAGGTCTCTGCAATACAGAAGCACAGCTGCTAACCTCCAATAAGTTCTTTTTTTTAAATTTAAGTTCAATTAACCAGCATATAGTACATCATTAGTTTCAGATGTAGTGTTCAGTAATTTATCAGTTGATTATAACACCCAGTGCTCATAACATCATGTGCCCTCCGATAGGTTCTTAAAATGTAATTCCTTAGATTCCCATGCAAGACATAAGGGTATGGAAGTCTGGATGATGATTCCAGCTCATACATCCTAGTGATTTCAGACTGATGGCAGGCTTTTGCCCCCCTTGGAAATATGTTAGGCAGCACTTGATGAAAAATGGAAAAACAGAGGGATGTATGTATAAATGTACTATTTATAACAAATGTCACACATGGTTTCCAAATGGATTTTTCATAGAGCATGAAATTATATGAAAACTGCTTCCAAATTGTTTGAAATTATTATTTGAGCTCAGATGCCAACTCAATAAATTATACTCTGAAAAAATAATTATTTATATCTTAATTCCTTCCTTTTTTGGAACTGAGAATTGTGATTCAGGATTTCAACAAACAGGGCTTACTTTAGATGAAAATAGTCTGTATATTGTAAACTCTTAAGGAAATCTATAAAAAACACACCAAACTTTTATAATAATTCTCCTTTTAACATAGTTACTTGATCTAAAAGAGCTCAAATCTCTGTATCTGTCAGTTTCCAAGTTCTTTTGCAATTAATCCCAATGGAAATGGTTGTCTTTAAAGACCAAGAAGCAAATGAAAATATCTGTAATAATGTTGTTTATGAAATATGGTCATTTATTGACTTGAGACTCCTCTCCTTAGAACTGAAAGCAAACTAGAGACAGCTGGCTTCTCAAGCAGGGAAAAACGTTAATTACAATAATAGCATTATGAATACTTTCTCATAAGAAAGAGTTGGTAAATTGTATTAGTGAATAAAAACATTTTCTTATTTTTTCCCCAGTGAGGTTGGTGGGAAGTTGTTTACCATCACATTATCTGTTCTTCTAAGTGTGTGTGTGTGTGTGTGTGTGTGTGTGTGTGTGTGTGTGAGTTGTATGTGTGGTGGTGGTGGTGGTGGTGGTAGAACTGGGGGAGAAAGAGATGGATTTAATGGCTTGGGCCAATTCTTCAAGCATGGCTAAGTAGGGTCTTCAAACTCTTCTGATAAGTGCCTGCCATTGGTTTCTCTACTGGAAGGTAAAGTAGACAGGTCAAAAGTGGAGAGGCTGTGAGCAGCAAATCACACATTTGGCCTTTGCAATTCAAAATTGAGGTAACTTAGTAAAGGAAGTTTGTTTGCCTATTCAAAGATAATGTGTATCCAGAGGGAAGATTACTTTTGTAGGGTTGTGGATTTTTCAGTTTTGTTTTTATTTTGTTTTTATTTATTTATTTTTTATTTTTTTTAAAGATTTTATTTATTTATTTGACAGAGAGACAGCCAGTGAGAGAGGGAACACAAGCAGGGGGAGTGGGAGAGGAAGAAGCAGGCTCCCAGCAGAGGAGCCTGATGTGGGGCTCGATCCCAGATCGCCGGGATCATGCCCTGAGCCGAAGGCAGATGCTTAACGACTGTGCTACCCAGGCGCCCCTCAGTTTTGTTTTTAAATTTAATATTCAAAATAACATTTAAACCAATATCACAAATGGGACATACAATATATATTTACCAGAAATTTCTAGTTATATTACCTTACTATTTTATGGATGAATGATAGTTTACTGGTTTCAGAATATGTTAAAGTCATTTAGAAAATGCTTTCATTTTCTTTTCCTTAAAGTTAATATCTCCTCTGCATGCTATTTACCTTGTGTTATCCTCTTCCTAACCTTCATTCCGATTTATAGCTTATCCTTATGCATATTCTTGCTCAAGCACTCTACCTAAAGAGTATTCCAGAAGGAAAGTAATATAAGCATCTTAAACAAATTTCTGTATAGAACTGGTGGGGAGGAGAAATGGGCCAATGAAGGGAGTCTGTTAGGGGTTGGATTATTTGCATTTAAATGTCTTCTTTTTATCAGTATAGCATTTATAGTATTATCTTGCAGTGTAATTATTTTCACTTAAGAATTCATGATTTTTGTTTTCCAAATGGCATTAAATTGTAAGCATCACTGCATAACATTTTTATCTTTGGTTAGCATTGCAAGAGGGCTGAGAAAGCGTTATTTGTGCTTGCCCATCTCTAACGCACTGAGTTAAGAACTGCACCATCAGAAAAAAAAAAAAAAAAGAAACGAAAATGTTAAATGATCTTCCTCTCTCCGTTTTTCCAGAGACCCAAGGCTTGAAGCATTCTAAACAATACTATTACCACCCACTACCCAGTCTCAGGGCCTGTCTCCTGCTTACAGGGATCAGGCTCAATAACCCGCATGCTAAATAATGTCCATCCCCTCAGACAGCCGCTCACAGGATCCCTTCCTGAGTCTCTACAATAGACAATGAAAACTCTGATGCATGGTGCAGGAACTGGGGAGCTGGCAAAATGGCCAGGATTCCTCTGATGCTGTTTTCACTCTGATTTCATAATTTTCTCAAGTTAATAAGAGAACAGAACTACCATTTGGAGTTGGAATTAAGGAAATGAAGTGAGCTCCCAGTGTTCCCTGGTAAACTTCCCTCTGCCCCCAGGTGGATTTGAATGGGTCTCAAATATGGAGTTTGACTGGTTTCATAATGCTGATCAAACAAAGTTTTAATTTTGTTTGATAAATGAAAGCTCTACTGCGAGCCAGTACAGATGTAGGAATTGAAATTGACTCTGCTTAAATAAATAATTTTTTCAAAATGTTCTGAGTTTATCTAGGATTCTCTGGGGACCTTATTTTAGTCTTTGGTTGGCAGTAAGATCAGCTTAACTGATGCACTTAGCTTTTCTCTTTAATATCTTTTCTACAGAAAGTCTTTTCCAGGTGAATTGATTGCTTTGTAATGCCCTTATTAGCAGGTTACCTTACAAAACATTACATTTGTCTTATAAATGCTACTTCTTGTATGTCCCTTTGTAGACATTAATAATTTTCCTGACTTATCATCAGATTGACATGAATTTGAATTATTTTCCTGGTACAGATCTTCCTTGACTTATAACGGGGTTACATCTTGATAAACCCACCTTACGTTGAAAAGATCGTAAGTCAAAAATACACTCGGCGCACCTAACTTACTGAATATCATAGCTTAGCTTAGCCTACCTTAAGTGTGCTCAAAACACCTACATTTGCCTACAGTTGGCCAAAGATCTAACACAAAGACTATTTCATTAAAAAAAAAGATGTCGAATATCCCATGTTAAATGAATATCATACCGAAAGTGAAAAACTGAATGGTTGCATGGTACAGAATGGTTGTAAATGTATTGGTTGTTTACCCTCATGATTGTGTGGTTGAGTAGGGCCTGCAGCTGCTGCCACTGCCCAGCGTCACCAGAGAGAATTGGACAGAATGTTGCTGGCCTGGGAAAGAACAAAATTCAAAATTAAAAGTACAGTTCCTACTAAATGCATATTGCTTTCACGCTATCGCTAAGTTGAAAAACTGTTAAGAAGAACCATCGTAAGTCAGGAACCATCTGCCATGGGAATTGATCCACACACTTTTGCCAGTATATCATGCATCCACACATTTTCCAGAATGGATGAGCTACACAGTGTGATTTTTAAAGATATCCTACAAACCTAATGCCACATATAATCCTACCCAACCTAGTGCTAGCAATTCCACCAACATATATTCTTTTGTTTTTTTGGTATTATCCAAATTTAAAATCCCTGTTTAAAATAAGGTTATTTCTTTAATATTGTCTGCCAACTACACTTCAATAAAAGAATAAAGTAAGTAAATACATACATACAGACAGACAGGCACACATACACATAAAACGTATCTCTGGGAGGCACAACATCTTAAACTACCACAAATAATATTTTAGAAGAGATTGTATGGTAATATTATATGGAAAGGTCCATGTAGTCCCTAAAAGGTAGACCTGAAGAGAGAAGTCAACTGTTTGTTATGGGAGGAAAGACTGAAGAGAATGAATATAAAACTATCAAAGGCACATACATTGTGCATGTATAATTTCATGTACACTTTTCTTCTGGTCCTCTTGCAATAAAATGAGAACACCCATTTGGGATGTTCTGGGTGAATCAAAATGAGTGGGGTGTGTGTGGGTGTGTGTGTGTGTGGTGAATCTGTTTCTATATATGTCCCCACCTGTTTCTTGACCTCTCTAACTGCTAATCTATTCTTTTCTATAATTTGTCCTTTCAGGAATATTATGTAGATGAAATCATGCAGTATGTACACTTTGGGGGATTGTTTTTTCTCACTCAGCATAATTCTCTAGGGATTCATCTAAATTTTTGTGTGTATCTATAGTTCATTTTTATCGCTTAGTAGTATCCCATGGTATGAATGTATCAGAGTTTCTTTAACCATTTACCTGTTAAAGGTCATCTGAATTGTTTTTAGTTTTTGGCTAATATGAATAAAACTACTACAAAATTCGTGTACAGGTTTTTGCATGACATTAAGTCTTCATTTCTCTAAGAATATGACAGAGGGCAGTTACTAGAATATGATAGTTACAGGTTTAGTTTTTAAGAAACTGAGAAGCTTTTCTAGAGTGGATTCCCACAAGCAACGTATAAGGAATCCAGTTTCTCCACATTTTTGCCAGCATTTAATGTTGCCAAATATTTTATTTTGGCCATTCTGATGGGTGTATATTGATATCTCATTGTGGTTTTAATCACATTTTCCTGATTTCTAAGTCATTTAACATTGCTTCATATGCTTATTTTCCATCTACATATCATCTTCAGTGAATTTTTTTTCCTCAGCTCATTTTCTAATTGGATTGTTTATATTTTTACTTGGTATTGATGTATAATTTCTGTATATTGCTGATTTCTATTTGCCAATATTTTAAGATATTTACATTTATATTCATAAGGGATATTATTCTCTCATTTTCTTTGATTATATTGCCTTTTTCTGCTTTTGGTATGAGGGTAATACCAACCTCATAAAATCAATTGAGAAGTCTTTTTTCTTCTATTTTCTACAAACAAAGCTCTTCTAGTCCTCTGGCAATAGATCAAAACATTCATGTGTAAATTTTCGAATGTTCATCCCTGGGTGAGTCAAGGTGTACTCTGTGTGTGTGTGTGTGTGTGTGTGTGTGTGTGTGTGCATGTGCGTGCGTGCACGGGTGCACATAGTGAACCTATTGCTGAATATGACCTCATAGGATTATACAATAAGCTTCTGATAGCTTGAAGCACTTCTAAAGTATCTCTTGAGAATAGGTAAGTTATTGTATGTAAATTCTTACTACATGACTAGAAAGAAAGAAGGGTGAAAATTATTATTAATTTTTAGTAATAGAGAATTGTTCCATAACAAGTTCTATAATGTAGCTCTTTTTTATCAAAACACTTCACAGAAATATCCAAATTGTTTTGAAATTATCTAACCAGACAAAAATAGGGCAGGATAAGGTAGCATAAAGAATAAGCATAAGGAACGTGTAAGCATATGAAATGGTATTGCCTGATTTTGCCTACAATTGGCACTGGAATTTTGACTGCAATGGTCAAGTAAGATCCACCTAAGCTAGATTTCTTATGTAACATCTGGATGGGTTTTTATAATTTAAAATGTCATAAGGAAGACAATGAAATAATTAGTTTATGATAAGTTAAACTACACTTTGGAATATGAACATTAAACACTGTGATTCTCCCAGTACAGTCTATTAAAAGTTATTACAAAAAAGATAATACAAATATACATAGTTCTTATGGTAATCTCCAATTTCTTCCTAGCTAAGAAATTGATGAAAGCCTTTAGACTAGTATGGACTTTTCTCTTCCCTGCGTTATTCAGATTCTTTTCATACTTTAATGATATCCCATAGCATAGTGTTCCTTTTTGTTTTATTCTGAGATGTTTGTTTGTATTAGATTTTTTGGTTATTTCTCATGAACCTATTCATATATTCTTGGTCGTTAATATAATTATGTACTAAATCTTTGTACAATATAAGATGCTAAAGATGTTTTGTATTCTTCTAACATACTCTGAATCAACCTTCCTAGAGTATATTCCACAGAACCCTATTCTCATGAAATATTCTACACCCATCACAAGAAAAAAATATTTTAAAAATTGAATACTAAACTTAGTATTGAGCTAGGCATTAGGGATATAAGGTAAAAAGGAGGCTTTCTTGTTTGGATAAAATAAAAATTCCTAGGTTATAATTCCTAGGCATTTTTCTGGTGATAGGACTAAAAGAATTATTTTAATTTTTCTATATTTATTTATTTATTTATCTTTAGTAATCTCTATACCAGACGTGGGGCTCGACCTCATGACCCTGAAATCAAGAGTCACATGTTTTATCTGACTGAACCAGCCAGACACCCCTAAAAGATTTTACATTTTAAGCGTATTTTCTTCTCAAATACATATTGAATGGTCTGGGGAACATAATGTGAGATTGTGAAGATTAAAATTTGTAATATATAATTATGATAAAAATGAGAAAAAAACATTGAAAGTATATTCTTCCCTAGCTTGGTCAATTACCAGCTTGGTCTACCTCCATGGCTTACCAAACAGGAGGAAGAAGGTTAGAGTACTAAAAAAGGGCTAGCTGGCAGCAAATACTACTTGTATAAATAATGGTTACCCTAAGAATTTCCTTTTATGTTCATTGTTTGACACAAGATAGGTGACTTTTCAACATTATCTATTAGAGTTGAGGATTAGAGGATCGTTGAATTGATTCTTCAAGAAATTAAGTGAATCTTCAAGCCTAGCAATTCCAAGTAGCTAAATATTGAAGAAAAAGGAAAAAAGCTCATGAGTGATGTGGTAGAACAAAGTTGACTTGGCAAGCTGGCATATGAATTTATTTTAAATGCTTCATTTCCTACAATTCCTTTGAATAAATTTGTAACTTGCTACGAAGAATAACATCTAGGGCCATCTGAGGAGTTATGGAAGGTAATTTTCTGTTAAGTGACTGGTGAGCTGAGATCTAAAGTATGAGGAGGAGTTAACTGGGCTAAAGAGTGGTGGGGCAGGAACCCTGCAAAGCCCTTGAGGGAGCTGAAGCATATATTTAAGGACCTGAAATAAAACAGTGTGGCTGAAGCATAGACTGAGGTAAGGTCTTGATGTGAGATGAGATTAGAGAAGTGAGCAAGAACAAGATGATGCAGCCTTGAAAAACAAGTTAAAATTTTATTCTAATCATAAGAACAATGGGAAGGCATTTCTAAATTTTGAGGGATGGTGGTGGTGGTATTTATTCATTGAAAAAATCATTCTAGCAGTCATCAGGAGGAAGCAAGGTGGCAGGGAGGCCAGTTAGGATATGAATTGTATCGGTGAGGTTAAGATCTTCTGGTGGCTTGTACTTTGGTGATGACATCTGAAATGGAAAGGAGTGGGTAGTTCTTGGAGATATTGAGTAGTTAAAATTGACAGGATGACTGGTGGTACCATTCATGAGAAAGAGACACTGGAAGAGGACCAGCTGTTAACAGAACTGTAATCATATTTGAGATTGCTTAGCCAAAGAGCAGAGAGAGAACAGCAAGTATCCTGCAACCAAGTATTAAGAAATTCTGACATTAATGTCTAGGCGGCAGAGAATAAGCCTGCAGAAGAAACTCAGATGGAGTACCTGAAGTTGAAAGAGGCATCGGGAATGGAATATTTCAGAAGCTCAGGGGAGAAGTGTGCTCAACTGCTGGAAGGCTATTTGGTTTCGTAATATGAGATCATCTATGACTTTAGCAAGACATCTTTCATACAGAGAAGAGAAAATCTGGACGAGAGTAGAATGAGGAATGACTATTAAGTGAAGAAACTGAAACTGAAATTTAGAGAACTCATTTGAGATGTTAAGCACTGAAAAGAAGGCAAAAACTAGGGCAGTATGGGTATAAGATTCAGACTCACCTTTTATCATAAACCTGTTCCTTGTTGTCTGATGAGGTACTCATCTTGTAGATTTTTTTTTCTTTTGAGTATTACCACTACTTCCAATCTAATTTCTAAAGAGGAAAAAATTATCTTCTAAGTTTTCTATGTCAGTCTGGGTACTTGCTGATGAACCCAGTAGTGCATAACTTTAATTAACATTATCATTTTTCTTAAGTGATTCAATCACAGTATGTTAATACCATTTATATAATGTATTTTAATTTAATTCTATGCCATTAACTGGGAAATGTACCAACTTACCAATAACCTATTTGTCCTAGAAAAGGACCAAGATACTGATTGTGTTTACCTATAAAATAATTTGGTTCATTATGACTCAGGGTCACAGAGTAATTGTGAATCTACATTAAAAAGGTGTAAATGGTTCTGAGTCTTTTCTGTTATTAACCTCAGAGTTAGTGAATATTCTTGAATAGAGATATTTGCATTGTTCTGTGATTTGTATGCTGCAGTACTATAATAAAAACTTTTCTTTTTCTTTCATTTCCAGAGAAAGTTAGTACATTTATATTTTCTCTGATTAAAATATTATCTCATTTGGAATACAAATTAAATAATTCAACATTAGAGCAAAAGGGGAGATCAAATGTTTTGGCTGGAAATCTGTAAGAATTTAATATAGTGCTTCAGTAATTAACATATTTTGAAATAAGATCTCAAAGTTCATTACAATTGTTATTTGATTTTTCAGGGATTATGAAAAGAAGCATACACTTGAGAGGGGAGAAAACGTACTTGCTAACTTTGGCTACCATGAAAATTCACATAGTAATTTCACATATTTGAAACAAAGACTAGCCTTGTTCTTTGTGAATCAAAATGGCAGATGGATTTGAGCTGCAGAAATGGTCATGTTCACTAAATAAGCTGAAAGTGGTTTTAGAAAATATGAATTTTCATGTATCTATCAAACTGTCATTTATTGTGCAGAGATTGGTGTGAGTTCCTGATATACCATACTAAGTAACACAAGCTTGCTGGCTTCAAGGAGTTCATAGTCAAGAAAAGAAGTAGTCTTGGGTTTAACAAAATATGTCATGAGCTGAAATAATAAAGTGGATGTGAAGAAAGTGTTCAAATATTTGTGTGGCAGGCAGGATTCTAAGATGGCCTTCACTATCTCCAGTCATTAATTCCAAGATGGCCTCCTGTATGCCAGGTATTTAATCAAGCACTAATTTAGGAGCTATTGTGAAGGTATTTCATAGATGCAATTAAGAACCCAAACTGGTTGACTTTATGAAAGGAATCTATCTTTGGTGAGCCTGACTTAAGCAGGTGAGCACTTACAAGGGACTGAGCTCCCCCAGGAAGGAGAGGTTCAAAGCACTAGGAGGATTTAACACAATTGCTGGCATGAAGTTGGAGAGAGCCAAATGGCAAGGAATGAAGGTGTCCTCTAGGAACTAAAAGCAGCCCCTGCTAACACACAGCAAGGAAATAGGGTGCTCAGTCCTCCAATTTCAAAGAATTGAATTCTATCACTGAGAAGAATAAACTTGGAAGCAGATTTTCCCTCTGGAGCCTCCAAATGAGGATTCAGACTGGCTGATACCATGATTTCAATCCTGTGATTCCTTGAGCTCAGAATCCAATTGTGTCATGTCAGGTTTCTGACTTGCAGAACTGTAGAGTGTGGATAGGGAGAAAAGGGACCCTCATGCACCATTGGTGGGAATGTAAGTTGGTGCAGCCACTATGAAGAGTATGGAGGTTCCTCAAAAAATTTAAAAAATAGAACTACCATGTGATCCAGCAGTCCTACTTCTGGGTATAAATCCAAAGGAAATGAAATCACTGCCCTGAAGAGATATGCACTCCAAAGTTCTTTGCAGCATTTTTTGAGGTAACTAATAACATGGAAACCTAAGTGTCCATCAACAGATTAATGAATAAGGAAAGTGTGGTACATACACACACATATATACACAATGGAATATTATTCATCTTAAAAAAAAAGACAGAAATCCTGCAATTTGCAACAACGTGGGTGAATCTTGAGGTCTTGCTAAGTGAAAAAAAGTCAGACAGAGAAAGATAAATACTTTATGATTTCATTTATATGTGGCATCTAAAAACACCAAATTTGCAGAAAAGAGAGTAGATTGGTGGTTGCCAGGGGCAAGGACTAGAATTTAGAGTGGAAGTCAGGGCTGTAATCTAGTCACATATGGATTCTTAAATCTTTCCTGTATCAAACAGAAAGACTACTAACTCTTAGGAAACAGAGATTTTGTGTTTAGTTCCCTTTAACCTACATTAATATTGTAATATGGTGTGCCTGGGTATCCTGTTGGCAATCTAAAACATATGGGGGCACTTGGGTGGCTCAGGTGGTTAAGCATCTGACTCAATTTTGGAGCAGGTCATTATCTTGGGGTAGTGAGATCGAGCCCCATATTGGGCTCTGCTCTGGTCGTAGAGCCTGCTTATGATTCTCTCTCTCTCCCGTTCCCTCTGCCCCTCCTCACCCTGCTCTCTCACCCTTTCTATAAATGAATGAATGAATGAATGAATGAATGAATGAATGAATGAATAAATAAATAAATAAAATATATGGAGAGAGCCACCATTAAAATTGGGTTTTATCAGTGTAATGCTTTGGATTTTATCAATGTAAAAACAAAATAATCAATAGCCATATGTATAGTTTTCTGTGTGTAATATTTCAGCCAGATAACTCTAGAGAAATTGGGAAATGTGTCATAATTTCTTTTTGCTGAGATTGCTCAAATTCTCATGATGGCAACTTCCCTAGAAATTTGAAGATGAAATAATTTGAAGGAGCATCATATTATGCACCTAAAGAATTTCCACGTGGCTAATTAATTCAAATTCTGAAATCAGAAAGACATATTTGATTCTTGGGTCTGTCATATTTTAGCTGCAGGATCTTGCATTTCTCTTTGGTAAAATAGAAACAGTAAGGCATTTCACAAAAGGTGTACTGAGTGCAATAAATTAGAAACTTTTGTGGAAATTACCTAGCAAAATGCTAGGCCCAGGAGAATTTCAGTCAATATTAGTTTACTTCTTTCTTCAATATTCAAAGAAAAAAATGAAAGCATGGATTGGAATTTCCAGATCCTATGATCTTCCTTAAAATTTCACACAGCAACAGCTGATACAGACAGGATTTGATTTTCAATCACAGCCACTAGCTTCCCACATGTGTGGGGAATTGCCTTGCTGTTTGGAATGTTGCATAGACCTTTGCTATTTCACATATCACTTTAGTTTGCCTGGAGGAAAAAATTAAACAAAAAACCCATAAAATCGCACCTCCAGGAACTAGAAGATCAGACTAATTCTCTCCATGACGTAGGGAGAAATCATGAGAGCTCACTACATTCCAAGAAAGCAATGAATTTATTCTTTTGTTTTATTTTGTTTTTAAGAACAGAATGAGTCTTGCTTTTCAAGAAATCCTTTCAAACTTTTGAAATATCTTTCTGTGTTATTATGTAGGCTTTCTAATAGCAAATCTCCTTCTTTTTCCTTTTTTTCCCTTTCTTTTCACCATGCATGATAGTGGATGAGCTATGGAGTTAAGCAGACCTGACTGAAATCCTGTCTGGTCAATTGCTCTCTTACCTTGGGAAAGTTACCTCACCTCTCTGCGACTCAGTTTCTTTATATGTGAATTGAACATAATACTTTATAATACAGTTGTAAGGATTAAATGAGGTAAAATATGAATATTTTTTTGCACAGTGTCTGGCATCAATAAAATGTTCAATAAATATTGGTGACAGTTCATAGCTAGTATTATCAGGTAGGGGAAACACATGTAGTAATGCCTACGGAAGTTCACACAAGACTGAGCACCCTGCAATTTTTTAAAGAGTTGTACTGATGGAATTGTGAGAATCTCAAGGTTCAAATCTAGTCAGAGTCCCACTACAGGACTCTAAGCAGGGGTATTTGGACCTGAAATAAAAAACCAGAGACATGAGGATATAGACATGGAAGAATACTGGTCAAGATAATCTAAAGGAAAGGGATGATGTTCAGTGGAAGAAAATGGATTTGTTTAATATATTCTTACAAATGTGTTACCCTAAGGAGACTAGAAGTTGTCTCTAAAACACTCACAGATACTCATAATCCCTCTGTCCAATTTACCACACTGCCAGCCATTCTCAAGAAGGTGATAGACCTGAAGTATATTCAGTATCTCCTTACTTCTTCCACCCAAAAATCCAAAAGAAAAGGCAAAAATTAAAAAATTACGCAAAATTATTTTTTAATGATTTTTATTTATTTATTTATTTGACAGAGAGAGACAGTAAGAGAGGGAAGACAAGCAGGGGGAGTGGGAGAGGGAGAAGCAGGCTTCCCACTGAGCAGGGAGCCCGACGCGGGGCTTGATCCCAGGACCCCGGAATCATGACCTGAGCCCAAGGCAGATCCTAATGACTGAGCCATCCGGGTGCCCCCCAAATTGCACATAATTCTTAATCAAAAATTAAAGATAACTTTTAGAAAGTTATCATTTCCTTCACTGCTTTGAAGGATCACTGTGAGAAGCAAAGGGTGAAAGGACCCCTAACATCGATTCTTCTCTACATGTAATAGACACATTTACCCAGTTGCTACAGACACTTATAAATTGGCTTTTGCCTTACTCTAGGCTTTCTTTTCATCCTTCTACTAACCCTTTCTCAGCATCTACCTTTATATCTGCTCTTTCTTGACGCTGTGCTTTAACTTCCCTGTCTCTTGCTGTACCATTGTCTCCTTCAATAGCAGATATCACATACTCTACTGCCAGGCTCAGACCCTGCACACTCCCTTAAGAGACTGTGTTCAGAAGTTGACCTTCGGCTCTATGCACAAGTTCACTCTGCTGGCTCTACCTCTGGGACAGTACCTTGGCTGCCCACTAACAATCACTAATTCAACCCAACCCCTTTGGCTAGGGAAGGGCCGTGAAAAAGAAACAGAAAATTGCTCTCTCTCTATGTCCATGGTTAAATAGAGGCATGCTTTTTGCCAAGAATCAGTTTCAGTGCTTTGGTATCCACACTGAAGAGCTGTTTGAGCTGAATATATGCCTGAAATAATACTGTACTCTTTCTAACCAGCTGGCCAGAAGGTTTATCTTTCTTGCCTATCACAGTGGGAATCATTCCAAGTCTCAGGACTCTGAGCTCCACAGGGTACAGCACTGGGAATATGTTTCTCATGGGGCTCAAATCTTGACCTTAGGACATACGCACAAAGGTATAGGTGGGAGAGGCGGGAGCAGCTTCCAGGTGGATCACTGGTTCTTGAGTAGTAGCTCACATACTAGAAATGGTACAGGCCATCCTGATGACAGAATGCCTGGGTCACACTGACGCTGTCTATGTCAGACTGCCTGTGGCTCTTAAATTTCAACAGCATTAGGGAGGAAGGTAACAGAGGATGCTCAGCTCAATAAGAGTTTCCCTGCCAAAAGTGCACTAAAGTTTCTATTATAAATGAAGGAGAGTTTAAAGATAGAGTTAAGGAAGACAATTCTGGGTGCCTAAAAGGCCCTCCTTCCTTTCAGGCTTAGATTGGGCCTCCTCATCTGACAAATAGAGTCTTTCTCACATCTTCATTAAAGTCCCAGGATCCTCTGGAATTGAATCACATCCCAGTTAACCATTAACTGGTGTGAGATATTGATCAAACAACGTCACTCTTGACTTCTAGTTTGCCATTTTGTAAAATGAAGTGTTCTCTTTCAATCTAAAAGTATGTGATGATACTCAGCCTTAAAATATCAGTAAGAACTAAATTATTCTTATCTTTCAAGTTGAAATATATGGATCTATTCAGCAGAGTGAGTGGTTCTATTCTGCTGAAGAGAATTGGGCATCTCTGACTTGGGGTGCTCTGCAAAAGCATTTTATGCATCAGCTACTGCCAAACTTTTCTGATTCAACATACTAAGTCATGAAGCACATTCCCATTAGTAACAGTGGCTCACCATAATATTGACCTCATAGGAGTTGGAAAGGTCACATATCAAATGGAGAGAGGGCTATGTGTGGGTTGAGCATTCCTCATGTAATTCTGTTCTGTCCTTTTCGCGCCATGTTGAAAATCGCTATTATAGATAGAATTTGCCTATTGAGCAGGCTTGGAAAAGTGTCAAAGGAAAGAACTTCCAAGTGATCAGAACAGACCCTGTCTAACAGAATCAAAGATAAATCTACTTCAGAATGCAGGCTGAGTGTGTATTCTCGAATAAAGTCAGTAGATATCTTCTGGCACATCAGAAGACTAAGATAACAATAATTAACCAAAGACAGGAGAATGTAGATGAGAAAGACTTTGATTTTTAAATTTTGTTAACTTTTTGAATTAATTACAAAGTTAATAATACTTAATTTAACAAATTAAATCATATAAGAATGTGTAAAAAAAAAAAAACTTAGTAGGCTTCCCTTATACTTCTCTTCAATCTACCTCACAGAAGAAAATACAGTGTGGGATGTAGATATCCGCATCATTCTATATTTTGTTCAAACATACAGAGTTGGTTTTGACAAAGATAGGATAATATCCCAATATATTTATTTCAGCTTGTTTTTGTGATTAAAAATATCATGGCTTTGATGGCTTCACGAATTCTACCAAATATTTAAAAAGAGCTAATACATATTCTACTCAAACTATTTCAAAAAATAAAAGAAGGAAAATTTCCAAATTCATTCTATGATCCAAGCAGTACCAAAACCAGATAAAGACACCACAGAAAAAGAGAACTGCAGGCCCAAATCCCTGATGAACATAGGTGCAAAAATACTAGCAAATAAAATCTAATAGTACATGAAAAAAATCATTCACCATGATCAAGTGAGATTTATTCCCAGTATGGAAGGGTGGTTCAGTATTCACAAATCAATCAGTGTGATACATCACATCAGTAAAAGAAAGGATCATTTCAAGGGACACAGAAAAAGCATTTGACAAAATATAACATCCATTCATGATAAAAGCCCTCAACAAAGTAAGTTTAGAGGGGACATACCTCAAGACAATAAAGGCCATATATGAAAAATTCACAGCTAGCATCATCCTAAAGGGAGAAAAATGGAGACCTTCTCTCTAAGGTCAGGAACAAGACAGGATGTCCACTCTCACCACTTTTATTCGATATAGTACTGGACGTCCTAGCCACAGCAATCAGAGAACAAAAACAGAGAAAGAGCATCCAAATTAGTAAGGAAGAAATGAAACTTTCACTTTTTAACATGATATGATCTATAGAAAACCTGAAAGAATCTACCAAAAAACTGCTAGAACTGATAAACGAATTCAGTAAATTTGCAGGATACAAAATCAATGTGCAGAAATCCATTGCATTTCTATACATAAAATAAGGAGGCAGCAGAAAGAGAAATTAAAAAAAAAAAAGGTCCCATTTACAATTGCACCAAAAATAATAAGCTATCTAGGTATGAACGTAACCAAAGTAGTGAAAGACCTGTACTCTGAAAACCATAAAACACTGATGAAAGACATTGAAGATGACATAAAGAAATGCAAAGACCATCCCATGCTCATGGATTAAAAGAACAAATATTGTGAAAATGTCTATACTACCCAAATCAATCTACACATTTAATGCAATCCTTATCAAAATACCAACAGTATTTTTCACAGAACTAGAAAAAATAATCCTAAAATTTGTATAGAACCACAAGAGACCCCAAATAGCCAAAGCAGCGCAGTGGCTTTGAAATAGAAAAGCAAAGCTGGAGGCATCACAATTCTGGACTTTGAGCTATATTACAAAGCTGTAGTCATCAAGAAAGTATGGTACTGGCACAAGAATAAACACATAAGTCAATAAAATGGAATAGAAAACCCAGAAATAAACCCACACTTACATGGTCGATTAATCTTCAGCAAAGCAGGAAAGAATATCCAATGGGGAAAAAAATGGGAAAAAAGACAGTCTCTTCAACAAATGGTGTTGGGAAAACTGATCAGCTACATGCCAAAAAAAAAAAAAAGAAACCAGACCACTTTCTTAAACCATACACAAAAATAATCTCGATATGAATTAAAGATCTAAATGTAAGATCTGGAAACCATAAAAATCCTGGAAGAGAGCACAGGCAGTAATATCTCTGACATTGGCCTTAGCAACTTTTTTCTAGATATGTCTGCTGAGGCAAGGGAAAGAAGAGCAAAACTAAACTGTCGGGATCACATCAAACTAAAAATCTTCTGCACAGCAAAGGGAACAATCATCAAAACTAAAAGGCAACCTACAGAATGGGAGAAGATATTTGCAATGACATATCCAATAAAGGGTTAGTATTCAAAAAATATAAAGACCTTATAAAACACAACACCCAAAGAATAAAAATAATCCAATTAAAAATAGTCAGAAGGCATGAAAAGACATTTCTCCAAAGAAAACATCCAGATGGCCAACAGGTACATGAAAAGATGCTCAACATTATTCAATATCAGAGAAATGCAAATCAAAACTACGATGAGATATCACTTCACACCTGTCACAGTGGCTAAAATCAAAAGCATAAGAAACAACAGGTGTTGGCAAAGATGTGGAAAAAAAGGAACCCTCGTGCACTGTTGCTGTGAATGCGAACTGGTGAAGCCACTCTGGAATGCCAGTACCATACTTCCACACTGTTGTATGGAAGTTCCTCGAAAAGTTAAAAATAGAACTACCCTATGATCCAGTAATCACAATACTGGTTATATACTCAAAATAATTCAAAAACACTAATTGAAAGGGATACATGCACCCCTATTTTTATGGCAACATTATTTACAATAGTCAAATTATGGAAATAGCTCATATTTCCATCAATAGATGATTGGATAAAGAAGATGTGGTATATATATGCAGTGGAATATTATTCAGCCATAAAAGAATGAAATTTTGCCATTTGCAATTGCATGGCTAGAGCTGGAGAGTATAATGCTAAGTGAAATAGTTAGAGAAAGACAAATACCATATGATCTCACTCATGTGTGGAATTTAAGAAACAAAGGAGCAAAGGGGAAAAAAAGAGAGACAAATCAAGAAATAGACTCTTCATTATAGAGAACAAACTGATGCTAACCAGAGGGGAGGTAGATGGGGGATGGGTGAAATAGGTTATGGGATTAAAGAGGGCATTTGTGATGAGCACCTGGTGATGTATGGAAGTGCTGAATCACTATATTGTACACCTGAAACTAATATAACACACTGTATGTCAACTGTACTGGAACTAAAATAAAAAAATTTTCAAGTGTTTAAAAATAGCATGGCTTTCCTTTCAGCTTAATATATGGTTACATACAGATTGAGATAGGATGGAGGTAGAGATAGAGAGGTAGAGAGAGATGAGGAAAACAGAGATTATGGAACACATTATTTGGTAAACAATTCCCTATTTATTAACATTTAGGCTTTTTCAGTTTTTTGACATAAAAAAAAATCACTTAAAGAAATATCCTTTTATTGGTCCTGTGTCCTTATAAGGTGGTGGTGGTTGTTTTTCTCTTTATGGGTTAGAGTCCTAAAAGTGGTATATCTGTGTTAGAGGGCATGATAGTTTAAATTTTAACTTAAATAGTGCCAGAATTCTTTCCAAAAAAGCTGACCTGTAGTCTCACTGGTGGTGCATGAGAGGAACCATTTCACCTCCCAGCAATGGATGTAAAGATTTTTCTAGTTTTTGTTTACTGTAAGAGTGAAAATGGCAACAGCATTGTTCCTGACCTGTGGCCTTTAGTCATTTGCAATTATTTTTTTTCTAAATTACCTGTTTGCGTCCATTTTTACAAGTAGCTTATTCTGTCCATTTTAATTTGTGAGAAATTTTTATATATTGACCATATTTCTCATTTGTCTAAATTATTTATAATTATTTGAGAACTGAATTTTTTAAACTTTGAATAATAAAGCTTTCCATATGTCTACTTATATTTCATAGTCCTGGTATTTTTCCTTAGTTAAATTATATTGAAAATCATCTTCATATGCAATGAGTATTCACATAAGTTTGACTATTCACAATCTTAGCATCTATAAATATGAGGACCCTGTTATCCATTACGTGCTTATACAAGTTTATAACAGAAGTTTGAACAAAAATTTGATTTTCTTCTTCTTTTTTTTTTTTTAGGGGGATGCAGAGGGAGAAAGAGAGAGAGAATTTTAAGCAGATTGCATGCCCAGCACAGAGCCTGACATGAAATGGGGCTTGATCTCACAACCCTGGGAACATGACTTGAGCCAAAATCAAGACTGGGCCTCTTAACCAACTGAGCCACCTAGGTGCCCCTGATGTTTTTCTTCTTAACATCACATGTAATGTATTAAAAACAGTTTCAAAGCACTAATATTATATCCAAGATAAAAATTAGTGAATGATTCATTCTCAGGTAGTTTCTCTATCATGACTGTTTAATCAGAAGAATATTCAATCAAGGGTACTTTCCTTTCCATTTCCACTATCATTTTATTTTAATGCTCTATTTTAATTGAAGTTTCATCCCTCCCTACCCTATTCTTCCTTTCTTCCATCCTTCCTTCCCTCACTTTCTTCTTTCCTTCTTAACAGTGTTATTCTATTTAAATAGGCTAGTCAAATTTCAGCTTTTTTCTTTCCTTCATTTTTTCTGTCTTTAATTTTATAATTCACATAATAAACATGCTTTGAAAAGTAAAAGTATCTAAGAATATATATTCTTCTATCCTCACAGAAAAAGGGCTATTGAAAAGATGGATAAGTGACAAAGACTATAAAATCTCTTAAACACATTTGAGACACATAGATCAACTTGATGATACTTCATTTCATTGTTTTCAAAATGCACGAGTTGAAGCAGGAGATATTATTTCAGGGAAAAGAAAGAAGATTAATGAGAGCAACAGCAATGATGAATTACATGTGCCTGTGATTGAGTCTGTTTGCAAGGAAGTCCAGATCATATCGATCTAATGAAGAAATATTTAAAAAGAATTCAAGGACCTGCTTTAAAAACATGAATTTTTCAAAATTTTGTTCCACTAAATTTATTTTAGATTCTCATTATTTTTAACTTACCAGCAGTTAAACTATAAAATATTGGATACTCTTTCTCTTGACACATTTTGATGACCTTGATAGAGGAATGATGTTTATTATTATATTATTCAAAAAAGGAGAGATTTTTCACACAGAGAGACTTCCATCAGATTCTTAGGTATTTATCATGACGGCAGAATGGCTCTAAAGATGTCATTATCATAGAACAAGACACTTAGTGTGATAGATAAAAAGAAATAGAAAGATATCTCAATTAAAGTCAGGGAATGAATCTAGAAAAAGTTGATCCCCTATACTATTGGCTGTCACAGCAAAGACACCAACACAATCTAATGACATCTATAGTGAGAAGGTGAAGGGGGTAACTCTGCATTGCCACATTTGCCACCCGACAAAATTTAGTATCGCTTGTAAAATTTTGCAGACGTTTAGACAGGGGTTGTGATCATCTTTCTTTTCCATGTGAAATATTCACTGTAATGATGTTTATCATTATTGTTGACATCGATTGAACATTTACTGTGTGTGTAGCATATGATGAATACATGAGACTTTCCAACCTTTTTTCATACCAAGGTCACTGAATAGAATTCTGACTCCATTCATTTTATAAGGAGGAGGGGTCTGTTAGAATTTCCGTGTTCTAACACTGCCTCAGACTCATAGGAAGATGGCATGTACACCTTTCGGCTGGTGTAGTGACCAGATGCTGTAATCTTTGATTAATTTTGCTCCAGAAACTTATGATGACTGGTACTTTGCAATAGTAATGGTTGTTGTTTTTTTTTTTCATTTTAATAAAGATAAGAGTAATTCTCAGCAGTCTTCCTTAGTGCCACCAATGTTGTATAACGTGGGCATCATGAAAAAAAAATGAAAAAGAAAAGCATAGAGGAGAAGCATAAGGAAGAGACTCATTTGAATTTTCTTGAAATTGCACCTGCTGTTCCACTTAGTATCAACACAAGTGTGTCCCAAGAAGTGGATACAGATAAGTCTAAAATATTCAATCCCGGCTGGTACAACCCATTAAAAGATTGAGACAGTAGTTTCAAGGATTGACCAATGATAAAGAGCTAACTGCATGGTTAGGGATAGCAGGCAGGGTGATGCCTTTCTTGAAAACCTGGAAAAAAATTGAAAAATTAATTGAAATTTATAGAGATATTTACTAATCAACAGTTAAAGGATTCTACTGTACATACAACACCATAGATATAGATATCTATATACACCCATATCTATCTGTATGTATATATTTATCCTATCTCTTCTATGCATCTTGTCTACTTATATCTATAGATGTATCTATGCATCCCATACATCCTATGTGTGTGCCTCTCCCTCTCTATTACCCTCTCCCTCTCCTTCTGTCTCTCTCATCTCTCTCTCTCTCTCATCTATCTATCCACCTATCTCTGTCATCTCTCTCTCTCTCTCTCTCTCTCTCTCTCTCTCTCTCTCTGGAGAGAGAATGTATGTAATTTAAAACCCATACTCCCTTCTAACCTGGCCTTATATAGAAAGTGACAACATTGTATATTTCTTAAATTTAGCCTCAATTCAGTAACTTTATATGGCTGATAAGTTGCAACTTTTGAATATCATGAAGACAGATGACAGAGCTCTATCATGCTATTTTGGAAAGAATATAACCTAAGAGGCAATGCCATAGACATAGAATTATTATACTGTTCTGTGCAAGTGATAAGTCTCCTTCTGTAATTCTAACATGTATTTGGATTTATCACAGCTCGAGGGCCCATTTTTAGACTTGAAGCTGGTTCTTTCTTTTCCATTCCATATTGACTTTTATCTTAGCTTGAAGGAGAATTATAATTTCGATGAAATATTATTACTTGCACAGTTGTAACTTATATAAATAATACCTATAACCCCCTGTGCAAAATCTTTCCCATACTTGTGACAAGCTTAATGGCAATAGTTATTTAGCTATATAGCTGAGCCCAATTTTCTATATATGGAAATATTGACTACATGAAGTGATATTATGCAAAAATCATTACAGAGTTGAAAATAAAACTTTTTTTTTTACTTTTAAGTTTGAAATACTTTTAGCTTACAGAAAAGTTTCAAAAATGGTACAGAGTCACTGTATACTTTACTTTAGCTTTCCCTAATGCTGACATCTTGTATGACCATACATAGTATAATGATCAAAATCAGGAAATTGACATTATTGCTATTAACTAAATACAGACCTTATTCAAATTTCACACATTTTTTCATTAATATCTTATTTTTTCTGGTCCATTATCCTGTCCGGGATTCCACATTTTATTTACTTTTGTCTCCTTCATCTCCTCCAATGTGACAGTTCCTCAGTGTTTCCTGTCTTTAATGACCTTAATACTTTTGAAGAGTACTAGCCAGTTATTTATTTATTTTTAATTTGGGTTTGTTTTTTCATGATTCAATTGAGGTCATGTATATTGGCAAAAATATCAGAGAAATTATGAGCCCTTCTCAGTGCCTCTTATTGGGAGGTGCATGATGCTGATATGTCATTACTGGTGGTATTCACCTTCATCACTTGGTTAAGGTCATTTCTACCATATGACCCCATCGTAAAGTTATATTGGATATTATAATTATGTTATAAATGATATCATTACTAATTTTTTTGTTGTTCAAATAGTTCTAGCTCTGGCAATTTAGAGTTTCTCTCAACATGCCCCGTCTTTTATCTTTTTCAGCAATCCCTTATTTTCTGGCACCACAAGATAGTTCAAGCTTCTTGAATTTTTTTGACCCAGTCCTGGAATTACTCCAAGGAACCCTGGTTTCCATTATTGGAGAATGGGAATTAGTAACCATCATCTCAGCACTAGGAGCACTCCTAACTACAGAGGTTTCCTAATGGATGCTCCCCACAGAAAGGTGGTAAATGTATGTATATGTACTAACCCATGTGCACATGCCCATCAACATTTAATACTCGACCTCAGCATCTATGTATCTATCTATCTTGAGTTAACACTCCTACTTCATGTCCGAGTCCATCAGAGTACTTTCAAGACTTCCCCTCTTCTTTATGTCATGTTTCTTTACCAGTGAGATATCTGCGTCTCATTATCTACAATAAATTTGCTTATTTGTCCCATCCTACTATACGCAAAGTATTTTCGTAACTGATAACCCATATCCTTGTGAGGAAAAAAATGAAATAACTAGTTTACGGTAGTGAAATACAGGAGGTTTTTTCTCTTTTGTCTTACAGTATAGAGTCAAACACTGTTTTCCCAAGTTTTGTAGGTTAATTTATTTCTTCCCAACTCTCTTTGCTGTGGTTATGTGTGGTGGATGACCTAAAATTAAGGCCCAATATTTTGTGCTGCTTTGACAGCTGGTAAAGTTGGAAGACTCAAATAGCCTAAGTGTAACCCTCTTCACTCTGTTCTCATGGATTAAGTGCCCTGGCCAGACAACCTCCTATCAAAGGAGCAGAGGCAGTCCCTGCTTTCTCCCCAGGAGTCAGTTTTGGTTGCTTACCAGGCCACAGAATCATTCCAACAAGCCAGTCACGTCCTCCTGTGGGAACCAGGGGGCTATATATGGGTTGGTTAGTTTTACTTTTCCTAATTTTTATGGTATTGGGCTGCTTTTAAAAGTGTCCTGTTTTAGTAACATCCGGATAGTTTAGCACATTTTTATGCTTGCTTGTTTGATATTGGGGAAGGGCCTGGTGAGTCCTCTTTTTCTCACAGGGCCCTACTTTTCCCTTTTTTACATTTTTTCCCTTTGCTACCCAGTGGCTGAAGAGTGCTTCTCTCTCCCTTGTTGTCTTTCTGTTTCTCCCCTGGAAGGTATACCTTTCAAAGATCCCCCTTATTTAAATCATGCAGATGTTGTGGTCCCTTCCTTGTAGTTCATGCTCTTAACTATCAGAAGGTTTTTAGTATTTTCAGACTTAGTGTGGACTAGTCTTTCATACAATAATTTTAGATCAACATTAGTTCCCTTCTCTTATTTCCTTTTTCTGTCTTCCCTGCAGTTTTTCGTGGTTTGCCTTTGCTCACCAAAAAGCCTAGAAACAGAACAAGGGTGGGATCAGAAGTGTGGAAGGCCGTGCACTAGGATTTGGTGAGCTTTTTTCCTCTTTTTATTCACAGTTATTTTTAAGTTTTGGTGTTCTCTGTTGGGATAATTTCTGTGTAGCTTTATTTTTCTCTTGTATTTTTTTGTATTATTATTGGGAGACAGAAAGTTCTGTCTTCAATTATAAAGTTCAGTCTTCAATAATGTTTTATATTGTTTCTAGAGTTGTATTACTTTCTGTAATTAATGTTTCCTGTGCCAACAATTTAATTTTCACATCTCTGTCTAATTTATTTGGGTGGGGGAGAATTTCTGCTGGTAAAGATTGTCCAGTGAAGTTGATTCAGAAACTGCTTAGTGTAGATATGCCTAAGGAAAAAAAAAACAGTGATGTCCTGGACAGTTAATCTAAGCGGTCCTCTCTGCAAAACTTAAATATTAATCCTGCCTGACACCATTTGGAGAAGAGAAAAAGGCTAAGCAAGTGCTGACTAAAAAGAATGTCTTCTTACACATCCATTACTTCTACTTGTGTGCTTCCTAATATTCCGTTTCATGAAGCACGCAGAAATGAATATTAGAAATAAGGGTCCATGACAGTCACTGACATGACTTGTTAACCCATGTGAGCTTGCTGTAGAATTGTTTCAGGGCAGAAATTGTTCATTTCCTGAAATCAGAGAGTCTGGTGATTATGACAGATTTCCCATTTTTAGCTCTATTCAGCTCGCAGTAGCGCTAGTGAATAGCTGTATTTCCTTAGATTCAGGTTTGTCAGTAAAAAGAGCTGATAAGGCCTCACTTCTCTTTGACCTTTTGCTGTGGAAGGCTGTTCTAACTTCAGCTTGTGATGCAGTAAATATATGCATCAGTTAACAAAGATGCATATTTAAAATGTGTATTTCAGCCTTAACCCATCAACCTCAGTGGAAATATAATTCAGCTTGAATTCCCTCCTGAAAATGATTTAAAAATGATTTACATGCTTCACACAGTTAGACATCTGACTTAATGCAAAGTATAGAACAGTTTGCAGATGTACAAAATGAAACATAGAAAGCCTAAAGTGCTGTTAACAATCTGGTTGAAAAGGAGCAGAAATAGGAGAGATTTATCAAAACTGAAAATTGACGCAAGAAGCCAAGGATCAAGAACCCTCCAAATTATGTTACGTTACTGGCTTCTGCTCACAAGTAGCTAATGGAAAAGGGTACTGGGGAAGATTAGAAACATTTGGGTATATCATTAGGTGACTAACGAAAACTGGTAGCGTTATGCACATCTTGATTATTTGATCAAAATTATGTCTAAATTCTAGATTCCGACTAAGTTAATAACACATTTAGAGAAATATTTCTGTAATGTTTTAGGTAATACAATTGTTTCTAGGTATCATATTTCAAGAAACTGCAGTGAAACTCAAAACCAGTTTAGTCAAAGACTCACTGGCCAGCCAGCCATCACTAGACTGTGAAAAAGCAAAAGAAAGAGATTTTCTTAACTGGTTGAAAGAAAATTCACGGTTTAAGCACAAGGAGCAATTAAAATCTATGACTGACAGCCCAGGGCATCCAGATGACCAATGCACCTGTAACTTGATACTCGGAAGCTCATAAAAGTGACATAACAAACACTTGTCATCTTAAGAATATTTTATGAGCCAGTTGGATTTTGGAGAAATTGTAGGAAGTTATAGTGTAGCCTCAGGAAATGTCTTTTCTGTTCTCACACTAAGCTTTGGAGGCCAGGTTGACATTGCTGAGAGGGGATAACACTGAAATGGACAGTTTATATGCACCCTTCAAGAAAAGTCCAGTAACATGAAAATTCTCAGTTAATAGGGAAGCACCATTCTGAATTTTGTTTTTCCAGTTTCTCTTGGTATTTTAATAAATTTTTTTTTGATTTGTTTTGTTTTCTTTTTTCCTGGCACCATTTCATTTCAAGGTAAGATGCTAGCTACTTATTTGTAGTGGGAATTGCATTTTAATTTATTTCTTACCAGATGAACTGTTGGGAAAACAGATGACTAAAGTGAGCACTTTTGTTTGCAAGCTTGCTTAGGAGGAATTACATATTTCACCTCTCTCATGGCTTCCCTATCACTCTCCTTCTGTTTTAAGTGTATTCTTATAAAAAGCAAACTTGATTTCATTATTCTATATATTTCAGCTATAATCTCCTTTAGTTTACCTTTGACTGCTCAGTTTCTAACTTGGTGCTTAGGATATAGGAGTGAATAACTCCATATTGCATTCATGGATCTGAGAATTACATTCTTTCTTTGGTAGAATACTACAAAAAAATACAATTACTTAATATAAAAATAAACCACATTTTTTGAACTCCTAGAAACAGAGAGTAGAAAAGTGGTTGCCATGGGTTGGGAGTGGAGAATATAGAGAGAGCTTGGTATAAAGTACAAACTTTCAGCTATAAGATGAATAAGGTCTGATGATCTGATGTATAACATGGTGACAGTAGTGGATAGCACTGTATTATAACATTGAAATTTGCTAAGAGAGTATAATTTAAATGTTCTCACTCCAAAACAAAGGCGAATATATGAGGTGATGGATGTGTTAATTAACTCGGTGTGGGGGGGCCTTCTACAATGTACATGTATATCAAATCATCACGTTGTACACTTTATATATCTTACAATTTTATTTGTTAGTGATACTTCAATAAAACTGGAAAAAAATTTCAAATGTGACATGGTTTTAATTAAAATTATAATATTATGTTTCTTTTTTAATACAGTATTCTGTTGAATATATTTACTTATACCTCATTCACATTGAAACAGTTTAAAAATAAGGCAAGATACTATTTTAGTGAGAAATAATAAATAGCACCTGCTTGTCTAATGCATTAGTAGCTGCTGAAAATCAGGAGATTAGAAAAGAAAAACAAAATAAGATTAAAGAAAACAAATCAAAATATTTAATAAATGTGTTGAGAATGGTATCAGCAAGATTTATTAATCTCTAACTGCTGAATAATTTGCATAAACTCAATGTTTCCTCTAAATATAAGAAATGTAGTTTTTAGTATACAGGCCTTGTACATATTTTGATAAATCTAATGCTAAGTATTTCATTTTTTTATGGTATTATGAATATTAAGTTCAATTCCAATTGTTTGTTACTGTATTAAAGAAATATATGTTTTTAAAGCATTGACTTGTATTGTGTGACCTTCCTAAGCTCATATATTAATACTATGAGCTTTTTATAAATTCCTTATGATTTTTCACATATACAGTCAGGTCGTATGACTAAATGCAATTTTTTTTTCTTTTCAATTCATTTGGCTCTTATTCTTGCTTAATTGCAATATAATGTTGAAAATCTATCTTGCCTTGTTCTTGATTTTAGGGTGTGTATTGGGTAAAATAGTGTCCCTCTAAAATTCATATCTATCTGGGACCTCAGATTATAACTTTTTTGGGAAGAAAGATCTTTGCATATATAATGAAGTCAGGATTGAAATGAGATATACCAGATTAAGGTGAGCCTTAAATCCAATGATAGTGTCCTTATAGGAAAATAAAAAGACTCACAGAGACACCCACAAGGGAGCAGGGATGTGATGATGGAGGCAGAGATTGGAGTTAAGCTGTTATGGTGCAAGGAATGTCGAGAGATACGAGAAGCTGAAAGAGGCAAGAAAGGTTTCTTCCTGGAACCTTCAGAGGGATCATAACCTTGTCTACATGTTGATTACAGGCTTCTGATTTCCAGAACTATGAGAGAATACATCTCTGTTGTTTTAAGCCACCAAGTTTATAGAAATATATTACAGCAGCCTTGGGAAACTGGAGGGTGGAACCATTTTGCCTTTCATCATTAAGTATGATGTATGCTATTGATTTGTCATAAATGGCCTGTGTTTTAAAAGGCAATGTGCCAGGGAAGAGGCAAAAATATTGGGCCCAGCTGGGGTCAGGGATAACCCACAGAAGGGCCCTCTTGGTTGAGTTAGCTAGGACAAAAACACTACTCACAGAAAGCTAATGGCAATATTTTCCGATCTTGGTCTCAGTTCCAGAAGAACAGAAAGATTTTTATTTAAAGATTTATTTATTTATTTTAGAGAGAAAGAGAGGAAGCACAAGTGCGGGGAGTAGCAGATGGAGAGGGAGAGAGAAAATCTCAAGCAGACTCTCCACTGAATACAGAGCCCAATGCAGGGCTCGGTCCCATGACCCCAAGATAATGACCTGAGCCAAAACCACAAGTCAAGTGCTCAACTGACTTAGTCACCCAGGTGCACCAATAGAAAGAATTTTTAAAAGCGTATGTCTCCTCCAACACAAAATAGCCAAAACAATCTTGAAAAGGAACACAGTTGGAGGACTCATATTCTTGATTGCAAGACTTACTACAAAGCTTTAGTAATCAAGACAGAGTGGTGCTGGCCCAAGGACTGACATATAGAGTAAGCGATTAGAATTGAGAGTCTAAGAGTTGGAAGATGGGGATGGAATAGGAGAACCTAGGCTCACCTTGTCCCATAAATACAACTAGATAACTATATTATCCTAAAAAACCCAGAAACTGACCTGAAGATTAGCAGAACAAACTCCACAACTAAAGGGAGAGAAGAGGCCACACCAAAGAAGGTAGGAAATATAGAGACATGGTTTGAGAGAGAGAGAGAGATCATGGCAGCTGTGGTAAGGATGGAGCCATGCTCATGGAGAAGGGAAAGAGATAGAATAACACACAGGGGAGTAGATGGGAAGATGAATCCCCTTAACAATTGGCTTAGAATGTGAGAGGCGCTGAATTTTGTGACTTCTGGTAACCAATAGTACTTAAAGCCTGGAGTTTTAAAGGTCATTGGGCTTGGCCGGGATAGAGCTGGGAGAGCACTGTGCGCTTGGAGAGAAGGCAGGGAGACAACCCATGGACATACAGTGTGGAAACAGATCTGAAGAGTGCCTGGGGCACACAGTAGGGAGGTTATTTGTTCATCTCAGAGTGCATCCTAGAGAGACAGCATACAAGAAGAGACCCCTCCAGGAACAAAGGAACTGGCTGGCACCATTTCCCTCCCCTGCCCCTCTTCGTAAGGCCATCACCCTCAAGAACAGGAAACATAGCTGACTTTCCCAACAGAGAAATATCACAGAAACATGGACAAAATAAGAAGACAGAGAAATTTATCTCAAATGAAAGAACAAGACTAGGCCATGGCCAGAGATCTAAGGGAAATAGAGATAAGTAACATGCCTGATGGAGTATTTAAAGCAATGATCATAAGCATACTCACTGGACTAGAGAAAAAAGTGAAAGACATGAGTGAGACCCTTAACATAGAGGTAAGGAATAGCAGAGTAGAGATAAAGGACTCAATAAATAAAATGAGAAACACACTTGATGGAATGAACAGCAAGCTTGAAGAAAAATGAATTAATGACCCAGAAGACAGAGTAATGGAAAGTCATCAAGCTGAACAAAAGAGAAAAAAAGAATTATGCAAAATGAGAATAGATTTAGGGAACTCTGTGACTCCATCAAATGTAATAACATTCCTATTATAGGAGTCCCAGAAGAAGAGAGAGAAAAAGTGGGCAGAAAATTTATTTGAAGAAATAATAGCTGAAAACTTCCTAAACTGGGGAAGGAGTCAGATATCCAGGAGACACACAGAACCCCCAACAAAATCAACAAAAGCAAATCCAAGACATGTTGTAATTAAATTGGCAAAATATAGTGATACAAAGGAATTTAAAGCAGCAAGATGGAAAAAAAAAAAAAAAACAGAGTAACATATAAAGGAAACCCTATAAAGCTAGCAGGGGATTTTTCATTTCAGACTGAAAGACACCTGCAGATTGAAAGTGTAGAGATGGAGAAACATCATGCAAATGGATATCGAAAGAAAGCCAGAGTAGCAATATTTATATAGGACAAAATAGACTTTGAAACAAATCTGTAACAAGAGACAAAGAAGGACACTATGTAATAATAAAAGGGACAGTCCAACAAGAAGACATAAAAATTGTAAATATTTATGCACCCAACATAGGAGCACCCAAATACATAAAACATATAATAACAAACACAGAAGAATGAATTAAAAATAATACAATAAGAGTAATAATAATAATACAATAATACAATGAGAGTAGATGGATGGATCATCTAAACAAAAAAATCACCAAGGAAACATTGACTTTGAATGACACACTGGAACAGATGGATTTAACAGATATATTGAGAACATTCCATCTTAAAATAGCAGAATACACATTCTTTCCAAGTGCACACAGAACATTCTCTAGAATAGATTTCATATTAGGCCACAAACCAAGCCTCAACAAATTCAAGAAGATTGAAGTCAGATCATGAATCTTTTCTGACCACAACACTAGGAAACTAGAATTCAACCACAAGAAAATATCTGGGAAGACTACAAATATATGGAGGTTAAATAACATGCTTCTAAACAATGAATGGGTAAACCAGGAAATAAAAGAAAAAATTAAAAAGTACATAGAAACAAATTAAATGGAAACACAGTGGCCCAAAACCTTTGGGATACAGCAAAAGCTGTTCTAAGAAGGAAGTTTGTAGCAATACAGGCCTACCTCAAGAAGCAATAACAATCTCAAATAAACAATCTGAAGTTTCACTTATAGGAGCTAGAAGAAGAACAACAAACAAAATCTAAAACCAGTAGAAGGAAGAAAATAATAAAGATTACAGCAGAAATGTTGTAGAAACTAAAAACAAAACAAAATAAAAAACAAAAGGACAGATCAATGAAACCAGGAGCTGGTTCTTTGAAAATATCAATAAAGTCGATAGGCTTCTAGCCAGACTTATCAAGAAAAAAAGAGAAAGGACTGAAATAAAGATACAAATGAGTGAGGAGAAATAACAACCAACACCACAGAAAATATAATTATAAGAGAATATTATGAAAAACTATACGCTAACCTACAAAAAAATGGATGAATTCCTAGAAACATAAGCTACCAAAATTGAAATAAGAAGAAATAGAAAATTTGAAAAAGACCTCTAACCAGCAAAGAAATTGAATTGGTAATCAAAAAACTCCCAATGAACAAAAATCTGGGACCAGATGGCTTCACAGGCAAATTATACCAAACATTTAAAGTAGAGTTAATACCTATTCTTCTCAAACTATTCCAAAAAATAGAAAAAGAAGGAAAATTTCCAAATTCATTCTATGATCCCAGCAGTACCAAAACCAGATAAAGACACCACAGAAAAAGAGAACTGCAGGCCCAAATCCCTGATGAACATAGGTGCAAAAATACTAGCAAATAAAATCTAATAGTACATGAAAAAAATCATTCACCATGATCAAGTGGGATTTATTCCCAGTATGGAAGGGTGGTTCAGTATTCACAAATCAATCAGTGTGATACATCACATCAGTAAAAGAAAGGATCATTTCAAGGGACACAGAAAAAGCATTTGACAAAGTATAACATCCATTCATGATAAAAGCCCTCAACAAAGTAAGTTTAGAGGGGACATACCTCAACACAATAAAGGCCGTATATGAAAAATTCACAGCATCATCCTAAAGGGAGAAAAATGGAGACCTTCTCTCTAAGGTCAGGAACAAGACAGGATGTCCACTCTCACCACTTTTATTCGATATAATACTGGACGTCCTAGCCACAGCAATCAGAGAACAAAAACAAAGAAAGAGCATCCAAATTAGTAAGGAAGAAATGAAACTTTCACTTTTTAACATGATATGATCTATAGAAAACCTGAAAGAATCTACCAAAAAACTGCTAGAACTGATAAACGAATTCAGTAAATTTGCAGGATACAAAGTCAATGTGCAGAAATCCATTGCATTTCTATACATAAATAAGGAGGCAGCAGAATGAGAAATAAAAAAAAAAGAAGGTCCCATTTACAATTGCACCAAAAATAATAAGATATCTAGGTATGCATGTAACCAAAGTAGTGAAAGAGCTGTACTCTGAAAACTATAAAACACTGATGAAAGACATTGAAGATGACACAAAGAAATCCCATGCTCATGCATTGGAAGAACAAATATTGTAAAGAGGTCTATATTACCCAAATCAATCTACACATTTAATACAATTCTTATCAAAATACCAACAGTATTTTTCACAGAACTAGAAAAAACAATCCTAAAATTTGTTGGAACCTCAAGAAAATCCAAATAGCCAAAGCAATTTTGAAAGAGCAAAGCAAAGCTGGAGGTATCACAATTCCAGACTTCCAAGTTATATTACAAACCTGTAGTAATTAAAACTGTATGGTACTGGCACAAGAATAGACACATAAATCAATAAAATGGAATAGAAAACCCAGAAATAAACTCACAATTATAAGGTCAATTAGTCTTCAACAAAGCAGGAACGAATATCCAATGGGAAAAAGACAGTCTCTTCAACAAAAGGTGTTGGGAAAGCTGGTCAGCTACATGCAAAAAAATGAAACTGGACCACTTTCTTACACCATCACAAAGATAAACTCAAAATGTATTAATGACCTAAATGTGAGACCCTGAAGCCATAAAAATCCTAGAAGAGAGCACAGACAGTAATGTCTCTGACATTGGCCTTAACAACCTTTTTCTAGATATGTCCCCTGAGGCAAGGGAAACAAAATCAAAAATAAAATATCGGAACTACATCAAAATAAAAAGCCTCTGCACAGCAAAGGGATAAGCAGCAAAGCTAAAGGCAACCTACAGCATGGGAGAAGATATTTGGAAATGACATATTGGATAAAAGATTAGTATTCAAAATATATAAAGAACTTAGAAAACTCAACACCCAAAACCAAAAAATAATCCAATTAAAAATAGAAGACATGAACAGACATTCCTCCAAAGAAGACATCCAGATGGCCAACAGGTGCATGAAAAGATGCTCAACATCACTCATTATCAGGGAAATGCAAATTAAAACTACAATGCATTATCACTTCACACCTGTCAGAATGGGTAACATCAATAATACAAGAAACAACAGGTGTTGGTGAGGATGTGAAGAAAAAGGAACCCTTGTGCACTGTTGGTGGGCAAAATTGGTGCAGCCACTGTAGAAAACAAATGGAGGTTCCTCAAAAAGTTAAAAATAGAACTACCCTACAATGCAACAATACACTACTGAGTATTTACCCAAAGAATACAAAAACATAATTCAAAGGACTATATGCACCCCTATGTTTATAGCAGTAATATTTACAATACTCAAATTATAGAGGCAACCTAAGTGTTCATCAGCTGATGAATGGATAAAGAAGATGCAGTGGATAGATAGATAGATGATAGATAGATGATAGATAGATGGATAGATAGATAGATAGATAGATAGATAGATAGATAGATAGATAGATAGATAATAGATAATAGATGATAGATGATAGAAAGATATAGATAGATATATAGATATAGATAGATATAGATATAGATAGATATTATTGCCATTTGCAGGAACATAGATGGAGTGAAATAAGTCAATCAGAGAAAGACAAATACTATATGATTTCACTCATTTGTGGAATTTAAGAAACAAATCAAATGAGTAAAGAGGAAAAAAAGAGAGAGACAAATCAAGAAGCAGACTCTTAATTATAGAGAACAAACTGATGGTTACCGGAGGGGAGGTGGATGGAGGGATGGGTTAAATAGGTGACGGGGATTAAGGAGTGCACTTGTCATGATGAGCACTGGGTGATGTATGAAATTGTTGAATTACTATATTGTACACCTGAAACTAATAAAACACTTTATTAAAAAAAATGAGAGTCCAGAAATTCATACATTTATTTTCAGTTATTTTTAGCAAGGGTGCTAAAATAATTCAATGGGCAGTGAGCAGTCTTTTCAACAAATTGTGGAACAAGCAGATAGCCACATGGCAAACATTGAATTTGGATGTCTTCTTATACCATGTATAAAAATTAACTTAAAATGGGTCAAAGATCTACATGTAAATACTGAAACTATAAAATTATTAGAAGGAAATATAGATGACATCCTACATGGCCTTGGATTAGGCAACAGTTTTGTTTTGTTTTGTTTTTAAGATGTAACACCAAAAGTTCAAGCAATAAAGGAAAATATAGATAAATTTGACTTTATCAAAATTAAATGTGTCAAAGGACACTTCGGAAGTGAAAAGATGTTGAATGGGAGAAAGGATTTGCTGATAAAGCTCCACTATCCAAGATATATAAAGAACTCTTACAACTCAACAATTAAATGAAGATTACTCAACTAAAAAATGTGCAAAGGACTTGAATAGACATTTCTCCAAAGAAAATATACAAATCACCAAAAAGCACATGAAAACAAGCTCAATATCATTAGTAACCAGAGAAAAATCAACCAAAATCACAATGAGATACGGCTTTATACCCACTCAAATGGCTACTAAGAAAAAAACAAACAGAAAATAACAAATAACAAATGTTAATGATTATCTAGAGAAATTTGAACCCTCATTCATTGCAGATGGGAATGTAAAATGGTGTAACCATTGTGAAAAATGGTTTGGCAGTTCCTTAAAAAGCTGAATGTAAAATTACCATATGACCCAGAAATTCCACTCCTAGTTGTATACTCAAGAGAATTGAAAACATATGTCTACACATGCATATGTTGCACATGTATGTTTATAAGAATATTATTCATAATACCTCAAAAGTGGAAATAACCTAGAGTTTCATCAGCTGATGAATGAATAAGCAATAATGTGGTATATCTATACAACAGAATATTAGTCGTAAAAAGGAATGAAATGCTGTAATATGCTGAAACATAGATGAACCTTGGAGACAGTATGCTAAATTAAAGAAGCCAGACACAAAATGCCACATAGTGTATAATTCCATTTATATGAAATATCCAGAATAGGCTCAATTGAGACTGAAAGTTGATTAGTGGTTGCAGGGGATGCAGGGAGGGGGAACTGAGACTAACAGCTAATATGTCACTATTTCTTTTTTTTATAGTGATGGACATATTCTAAAATTAGATGATGAAGATGAGTGCAGAATATTATGAATATAGTAAAAATCACTAAAATATTTTTTAAAAATACATATCTTTTTTGGGAATTCTTAATAGTAAAATTCAATTCAGATACTTGGGGTCAGAATTTATACTACCTGTATTCCACCCCAGAAAAGGATAAAATTTGAATTTAAATAATGGAGTAGCTTTTATTGGATTTACTCTTGGATAGATGAAAATTACAATTTTGTGTGTTAATTGTGGCAAGAAAAATCAAAATCATAGAGCTGAAAATGGCATAAAAGTGATAAAACTATCTCTACTCATACATGATGTCATTTTATACCTAAATAATCCTTAGGAATTTGCAGAAAACCGTACTAGAATAAGTGAATAAAGCAAAGTAACAGAACACAGGACAATGTAAACATAAATAGTATTCTAATTATTCTGGAAGCAAACATTTGGAAAATGAAATTATATATTCCATTTATGATAGCCTCCAAAGACGTAAAATTTTTAGGGAAATAAATTTAACAAACAATTTGCAGATCACCACACTGGAGTAATGAAGCCCTGGCGATATCCTGGAGCTCACTTTCCCAACATCTTGTTCAGTCACATTACACTGATAGCTAGAGATGAGTCATGCCAGGAGTAATTATACCATAGAATTAGCAAATGCTACACGTGAGAGTTATGTATTCTAAAGAGCTGGTTATTAAACATTTATCACCACACTGCTGAGAATACTTAAATGAAGAGATATGCAATGTTCATGGGTTAGAAGATTCAATATTATTAATATGTTAATCATCAATCTATTCATAGGTTTACTACCCACCCATGTCAAAATTAAAGCAGACTTTTTTTTTGGCATAAAATGACAAAGTTGTTTTGTTTGAAAAAAAAATAGGAAATACAAAGAACTAAACTAGCCATAACAGAATTACAAAAGAAGAATAAAATTGAAAGATTTCTAAGGGTATAAAATGCACTATTTTTTTCAACAATAAATTGGCCTTAATAAAAATAAAAAATACTCTGCTTTCCAAAAGACAATGTTAAGGAAATGAAAAGACATACCAGTATTGGGTGAAAATGTGTACCATATATATCTAAAAGCCAAATAATATCAGAACATATAAAGAACACCAGTAACACAATGATGAAAAGACATATAATGCAATTAAAATAAGCAAATGATTTCAACAGGCACTTTATCAAAATAAGATAAAAAACAATGACAATATGCACAAGACAAGTTAATATTATTAGATAACAGAGAACCATAAATTAAAATCACAGTGAAATACAATATTAAATTACTAGAATGGCTAAAGTAAAAAGTACTGATAATATTAAGTGTTAGCAGGTGGAGGAACTACTGAACTCTCAGAGATTACTTATGGGAATATAAAATAGTACAATTTCTTGGGCAAATAATTAGGCAGTTTCTCACACTGCTAAATATAACCTTACCTCTGACCCCATAATTCCATCCCAGGTGTTTACCAAGTAGAAGTACTAATATCCACAAAAATTTATCTCATGACATAAGTCAAACAGAGGTGAATGTGACATCAGAAAGTTGGAAGACATATCTAAAGATGAAAATAACACAGAAAGGGAAAAAGAAAAAATGAAATGTATGAAAACGAGATGAAGAAAGAGAGTAAAAGATGAGAGGATCCAACACAGATCAAATGAGAGAAGAGTCAGCTCAGAAAAAATAGCGGCTGAGAATAGTGCAAAACTGGTGAAAAACACCAATAATTCAGATTCCAGATACTGTGTCCTATGGAGAAAAAATAAAGAGAAGACCTTCACCAGACAATGTGGTGAAAGGCAGATGACCAAAAACAAAGCCAAGATTTAGAAGCAATCAGAGAAAATAGCAGTTTGAACAGTCACTTAACTTTTTAATATCAACAATAGCAGCAAAAATGAGGAATAGTATCTTTAAAGGGCTGAAAGAAGAGAGGATATATATATATATATATATATATATATATATATATATCCATATATGCATATATTTTAAGATTTTATTTATTTATTTATTTATTTATTTGAGAGAGAAAGTGAGTGAGAGAGAGAACACGCACGAGCAGGGCGGGGGGCAGAGGAAGAGGGAGAAGCGGACTCCCCTGCTGAGCAGGGAGCCCAATCCGGGGCTCTATCTCAGGACCCTGAGATCATGATCCGAGCTGAAGGCAGACACCCAACTGACTGAGCCACCAGATGCCCTGAGAGGATATATTATTTTTATAATATTTTTATAATATTTTAAAATATTTTATAATATTTTTAGACAAAAATAGTGTTTACCATCAGAGAACTTTCACTAGAGACATTTCTAAAGGAGGTACTTTAGGAAAAAGATCTCAGAAGGAAGGTGCAAGATTCAAGAATGAATAGTAATGAACAAATAGCACTATATTTATTTGGTTAAATTTTAACAAACACCAGTGATATAAAATAATAATGTATAATTTGTGGGGCAAAGAAATATTTGACCAAAATGACATATAAGTTGGGAGGAATTAAAATGGAGTTAAAATACTCTCAGAGGTTTTATTCAAGAAGAATGTAAAGATGGTAATTTACTTAGGATTTTGTTAGATTTATACCAAAATTTTTAGAATAACCACTAAAAAGGTATTGATAGACTAAATGATACTAGAGAAATGCACTAAAGGAAAATATATAATTTCCAAATTAGTAATAGGAGAATGGACAAAATTTACAAAATTGACCATGACCTAAGCTTTGATCTTTCCAATCATAGTAAAAGATTTGATATTTTAAATACTGTATACTCATAGAAAACGGCTAAACCCTAAAACGCCCATATTAGGATACAGTCTGTATCCAAATAGAGCTGCAGGAAGGAAAACAGAGAGGAAATATTAGTGAAATAAAATACAGTGGTATCCAAGAATAAAATAGGAGGTTGAATGGGGTTCCTCTGGATGGAAAGTCAAGGCCAAGACACAATAATCCAAGAAAGTGCTGAGGCCAGTCCTTCCATGGGCCAGCCTTAGTTTTCCGACCACATCGCCTGCACAGCTCATTTCTTCCTTGTAGCTGAACTGGTGTGAAACAGAACCCACAGAGTAGGTGACAGAAGGAAAGACGATTATGAGAGACAATCCACAGAACCGGGGTTGAACTTGAGACAATTCCAGCACCTCTGCAACCTGAAATAAAGGAGCGCTTGATGCCAGCTGGGACTGTGCCTTTTTATTTGCCTAGGTAAACAAACTGCTCGAAAGACCTTGCACCAGCTCTGACTAGGGCATCATGCATTGCCCATCTTTAACCAGGCTTTCAGGGATGTGCTTTCAGCCGTTACTAACTGCTTGAAATATTTATAGCTTTACAGTGGTGTTTTATGATGTATATGCTCCCACAGGCCTTGGTGAGTAGCATGGCTTATAAATTTATTGAATTTCAAAACAGATTTATATATTTCCTTTTGGCTATGCTTTATTGGGCACTTACTCCTACATTGCCATGTAGAGGATGGTGCCCTGTCTGGAGGGTAACTTGCCAATCACTTGGCACTAACGAGGGAAGTGAGAAACAGCAGAGCATTTCAAGCTGAATGGAAATTCATCTCCGGATAAGTACTTTTTTTACCACTGAGGAGGAGAATGCTGAAAGCTTGCTTATGAGTAGAGTGTGCTTGTAAATGAGACACTTGCTTAACGCCACCTTGTAAACTGAGATGGTGACTCACAACTTACACCCAACACGTGAAAAAGAATTCAAGTCATGGAATGCTCTACGAAATGCAGGCCTGACGGTAGGCGGCACACTATTATATTGTAATATATCTAACAGGTCGAATCAACATAGAAATTTATGAGTTTTCAGGAGGACTTGTTTACAACCCCTCATACTACCAAAAATCTCTCTCTCTTTTTTTTAAAGATTTATTTATTTATTTATTTATTTATTTATTTATTTATTTATTTATATGTTGTGGGGGGGAGCACAGAGGGAGAGGAAGAGAGAGAAGAAGAGTCCCTGCTGAGCAGAGAGCCCGAAGTGGGGCTCGATCCCAGGACCCTGAGATTATGACCTGAGTCGAAGGCAGACGCTTAACTGACTGAGCCACCCAAGTGCCCCCAAAAATCTCTTACATGCATGTTTATATATGTATGTATGTATTCATGTATGTTCAAGATGTATTCATATATATTCATTTGTATATATATGCTTTTCAAACTAACAAGGAATAAAACCATCTTTGTTACTTTGGTTAATGAAAGCCCTCCTCACACTTGATGTTTCTCTTCTTTTAATAGATGTATTTCTATATAATTTGCATTTTAAAAGTTATACTTTCTTCTTCAACTTGGATAATTGGAACGTGAAATGGATTTTTTTTTTTTTTTTTGCTTGGGTCTTTTTCTTAGTCAGGCATTTGGTTATTACTTCCTTCTAAGAAAAAATGTTCATTCAGAGGATAGAAAATAATTACATATATTTGGTCTGAGGTCTTTGAAACCATATCTGACAAAGGCTCTTCTCCACTCACAGATGCACACTGAATTCACTGGAATGATAACAGCATAGCTAAAGGGTTTGTAACTCAATTACCCATCAGGTAGAAGTCTCAGAGACACTGGGTTTTAAATTTTTTTCTGGCTTCTTTCTCACCTCTTCCTTCTGAGAGAGCCATTATCAATAATTTTAGTAGTTTTAAATTTAAACAAAAAATTTTTTTAAATGAATGAGTCAAGTCTTATATGAAGCTCAATTATATCTTTGGAGCAAAGACTGTTATAACTCATTCATTTCTGGACAGTGGTGACGCACATTTTATAAATGTATGAAAGAAAGAAATCATAGCTAAATGGAAGATTTTCTATAGATTTAAAGTTTTAGACATACAATTTTTTTCTTTTGTCCTATGAAAGGGCTGTAAGACAGTGTCCATTTCAGAGTTCCTTTATAGTCATAGAGCAATAGTTTACTCTCAAAAGCTACCAGCTATTTATTCATTAGTATATGTATTATTTCTTTCTGGTGGCCACCTGAGATAGATGTGATATTTAAATGCCTCTAGGTTTATATGTGCATCTCTGGGTGTGGGGCTCTGATAGACCTTAGTCTTCTGTAATTAATTGAATAAATTTCTTGTGTTATGTGACTCTGACTGCCATGAGATCTGCCTCCTACAACTCAGAGACAAAGGGGAAAAACATATCTCCACCATCAACCCTGTCTGGGCAGCTCCTCCACTGATGTCTGGGACACCTCTGATAATTGCCATCCAGCATACTGTATTAACTTTTTAATTTATTTTTATAGGATTTTTTTCTAGCTTTATTGAGATATAATTGACATATCAGGCGTACCTCGTTTTATTGCCCTTTGCTTTATTGCATTTTTTACAAATCGAAGGTTTGTGATAATCCTGTGTCGAGCAAGTCTATCAGTATATTTTTTCCAATAGCATTTGCTCAGTACATGTCTGTGTCACATTTTGTTAGTGTTCATAATTTTCAGATTTTTCATCATTATGATATTTGTTATGATGACTGTGATCTGTGATTTGATGTTACTGTTGTAATCGTTTTAGGGGGCCATGGATTGTGCCCATATAAGATGGCAAAGTTCGTTGATAAATTTTGCGGGTGTTCTGACTGTTCCCCTGCCTCTTTCCCTCTCCTTAGGCTTCCCTGTTCCCTGAGACACAACAATATTGAAATTAGGCCAATTAATAACCCCACGATGGCCGCTAAGTGTTCAAATGAAAGAGTCACACATCTTTCCATTTAAATCAAAAGCTAGAAATAATAAGCTGAATGAGGAAGGTATGTTAAAAGACAACGTAGACTAAAAGCTAGGCCTCTGCACCAAACAGCCAAATAGTGAGTGCAGAAACGTTCTTGAAGGAAATGAAAAGGGCTAGTCCAGCAACCACACTAGTGATAAGAAAGCCAAACAGACTTATTGCTGATATGGAGAAACTTTTATTGGTCTGCATAGAAGATGCACAACCTTCCCTTAAGCCAAAGCCAAATCCAGAGCAGGGCCCTAATTCTCTTCAGTTCTAGGAAGGCTGAGAGAGGTGGGGAAGCTGCAAAAGAAAGGTATGAAGCCAGCAGGGGCTGGTTTATGAGGTTTATGGAAAGAAGCCATCGCCGTAACATAAAAGTGCCCAGGGGAAGCAGCAGGTGCTGATTGATGTAGAAGCTGCAGCAAGTTATCCAGTAGATAATTAATGAAGGTGGCTACCCTCAATGGAGATGAAATGGCCTTCTATTAGAAGAAGGTGCCATCTAGGACTTTCATAGCTAGAGAGGAGAAGTCAGTGCCTGGCTTCAAAGCTTCAAAGGACAGGCTGACTCTTTTGTTAGGGGCTAATGCAGCTGGTGAGTTAAGTTGAAGCCAGCGCTCATTTACTATTCTGAAAATCTACAGCCCTTAAGAATTGTGCTAAATCTACTCTGCCTGTGCTCTAGAAATGGAACAACAAAGGCTGGATGACAGCACATCTGTTTACAACATGGTTTACTGAATACTTTCAGCCCATTGTTGAGACCTGCTGCTCAGAAAAAAAATTATTTTCAAAATATTACTTATCTTGCCCATTGTTAATACACCTGGTCATGCAAGAGCTCTGATGGAGATGTGCAATGAGATTAATGTTGCTTTTATGCCTACTAGCACAACATCCATCCTGCAGTCCATGGATCAAGGAGTACCCTCACCTTTCAATTCTTAATATTTAGGAAACATATTTCCTAAGGCTATAGCTGCCATAGATTGTGGTTCCTCTGATAGATCTAGGCAAAGTCAATGAAAACCTTCTAGAAAGGATTCACCATTTCAGATACCGTTAAGAACATTCAGGATTCATTGGATAAGGTCAAAATATCACATGAATAGGACTTTGGAAGAAGTTGATCCCTCATGGATCATTTTGAGGGATTCAGTACTTCAGTGGAGGAAGTAACTGCAGATGTGGCAGAAATAGCAAGAGAAGTAGAATTAGAAGTGGAACCTGAGGATGGGACTGAATTGGGGTGCCTGGGTGATTCAGTCAGTTAAGCATCTGACTCTTGATTTTGGCTCAGGTCACGATCTCGGGGCTGTGTGATCAAGCCCTGTGTTGGGCTTCTCACTCAGTGGGGAGTCTGCTGGAAATTCTCTCTCTCCCTCTCCCCCTGCCTCTCCTCCCTACTCTCTCTCAAATAAATAAATAAATCTTAAAAAAAATGTAATGAACTGCCTCAACATCATGATAAAACTTCAATGGTTGAAGAAATGCTTCCTATAGATGAGCAAAGAATGTGGGTTCTTGAGAAGGAATGTACTCCTGGTGAAGATGCTGTGCAGACTGTTGAAATGACAAAGGATTTAGAATATTTGATATAGCAGCAGCACGGTGTGAGAAGATTGACTCCAATTTTGAAAGAAGTTCTACTGCGGATAAAATGCTATCAAACAGCATCGTGTGCTACAGAGAAATTGTGAAAGGAAGAGTCAACACATGCAGCAAAATTTATTGTTGTCTTATTTTCAGAAATTGTTACAACCACCTCAGCCTTCAGCAACCACCACCCTGATCAGTCAAGAGCCATCAACATCGAGGCAAAGACCCTCCACAAACAAAAAAGGTTATGATTTACTGAAAGCCCAGATGATGGTAACAAAAAAAGCCATTTTTTAGCAATAAAGTAATTTTTAATTAAGGTATCTACATTGTTTTTCTAGGCATGATGCTGTTGAACACTGAACAGACTACAGTATAATGTAAACACAACTCTTTTATGCACTGGGAAACCAAAACTTTTGTTTGACTGGCTTTATTGTGATATTCACTTTATTGCCCTTGTCTGGAAGGTGACCCGCCATATCTCTGAGGTATACCTGTAATTAACAAAGATAAGATGGAGTGAGATCATTGCAGTGAGAATGAGGTTCTGTCTACTTCAGAAAAGATAAAGCCAAAATTTCTTTCGGAATTACTTTTAACTTCTAACATTTCTTTAAATTATGATCGTTAGTTCTGAAACAAAATTATTAAATCCGGTGAGCATTTCCAGATATAGATCAGAACAATGTATGATTCTTCTTTCTGATATGTTTGTTGTTGTAGCTGTTACTGTCAGAAATTTGTATTATTTAGGCAAAAGTCTACAGTGAAAGCAAGTAATTTTCCATGTGATTGTGGTCTGGTATTCATGTAGTAAGATATTGGATGAAGACAAATAAAAGAACACTACTGCATGGACTACCATATCATTTGTTGTCACCACAGAGGAAACCAGCAAAAGGGCCCCCGTCTTAATCAGTGTCTCATCCACTTTGGCTCTTTGTGCTGTGGATTATAGAGTACTAACATAGCCATGGCAAATGGGCTCTTCTTACTTCTTTCCTGATTTCATTTGAGGGCTTTAGTTATGTGTAGACATCATCGACTAGGCTACTACTAAACTTTAGTGTTTACCTCTGTCTCCTACACTATGTGGCCATCAGAAATAGTAGCTCAAAGTCTCCAAGGGTCAATAGAAATTTTCTGATTGAAAACTCTTTTCATGGATCATTTATCTCCTAGTATCCCTGTTTCACATACTTCTTGCTCTCTGCAGATTCCTTCCTTTTGTGACAAGTTCGCCAACATATTTTTCAATCCAGCGTTTTAGGATTTTAGTTAGGGGAGTCTTTCAGAATTCCTAGACACCCTCCACCTCTGCTGGAAATGGAATCTGGGCTCCTTTGATGCTTCTGTTCCTTAGGTGATTATTTTGGACTAAACTCTATCTTAGGACATTTCAGTGAAGTGGTTAATAATTGGTTTCCCCAGTTAGAAAACCTAAATTTTAATCATGGCTTCACAAGTTCCTGGCTCTTGAACTTGCTGAATTATTTTCTCTCTAAGCCTCAGCCCTCATTAGTGAAGTGGAGATATAACACTACCTTCCTCATAGGATGATTGTTTAAGACTAGACAAGTATAATGGGGAATGTGCGTAGGAAAGAAACAGACTTAAAGGGTATTGTGTTTTATTTTTCACACAGCAGCACCATCATCTTTCCCTCCAGAAACTAGCAACAGACAGGCTTCCTAAAGTACTGGCGGGAGGGGGGAAGGCTTATTTTGCTGCTTTGTTCACCATATACTGGTAATGCCCCTAGCTTTAGCTAAAAAGATACAGAACTAAAACCAAACCAAACCAAACAAATAGCTGATATTTACTGTTAGTCAATATGTCAAAATTCTAAATACTTAACATTAAGTACTATTAAGTTCTTACATCGATCCTCAGATGAGGATCTTTTCTCCATTACTCAGATGAGGAAACTAAGAGACTCAGTCAGATTAAGTAACTTGTCCAAAGTCACACAGTTAGACATGAACAGAGACGATTTGACTTTGAGCCTGTACTCCCAATTAACATACTGTTATGGCAGTGCTTAGGTATGAAGTCAAGGATCACACCAAGAATTTGTGTGAATTTTCCAATTTAAATGTTCCTATTCCCTGATATTCCTTTCTCTGCCACCAATATTGTGGTTGGCAGAATCCTACTGGTATTTCACGTTCCCCCTGAAAGGTCCTTGTCTGTAGTCTTTCCCAAAGACTAACAGAAGTAAATATTCCCTTTTCTTTGCTCAGAGCACTGCACATAAGCTTATAAAAGTACACACGATAGTGTTTAGACATTTCATCCCTGCCCTCTATCCTGTGACTATCCTGTGAACCTTCCAGGAAGTGTTAAGTGATTTCCCCAACACTCCTTTATGATCATCATCTTTATTATTATTATTGTCATTATTATTGTTATCACTTTCATCATCAGATGAGCACAATATCTGGCATCTTGGAAAGACTTGATATTTATTTTTAAAATGGACAGTCTGTTTTAAAATTATTTTTCACACAGTTAATACTTTATTGAAAATCTGAGAACTTCTGGTTTCTTCTATTTTTTTATGACTGGCTGTGGATTTTCAGATGTGTTTGCTGCTGGGTCCACCCGGTTCTGCTGCCTATGGGCAGCCTTTCAAGGTGCAGGAGCCATGCCTTGTCTATTTTTGTTACACTGGTCCCCAGACCATCATAGGTTCTTAATAAATCTTCTTTCTAATCAGCTTTGGAAAATGGAGCTTCATGCTTTACTGCAGTCAGTTATGTAGATGGTCGTCACCAGGGCCTTCTCTTTAGCTACAACCACCTTCCCAGAATTGCTTTTCTTTCCTCAGCCCCATTTACGAGGCTGTAGCCCTCCAGAACCATATGTTGCAGCCAAATTGTGCTTTCCCCTAGTAGCAGGATATCATTTTTTAAAAACATCATATTATTTACTGGTCCCTTGGTTATACAAGAAAACAAGGAATCTCACACATGCTAGCAATTGTAGCTCCAGTAGCTGAAGATTTACTATAGGCAAGCATACGTTTACAAGCTGGTTTTCAGATCTCATCTCTTAACTTCCTAGCAGAGGTATATCTGGGCCTAAAACTTGGGCATGCTCCAGAGCTGGACATGCATTTGTGTATTTGTGTGTGTGTGTGTGTGTGTATGTGTGCATGTGTGTGTGTGTTGATTTGAATGAGTACATAACCTTAGAGAATGATGCTTTTAAATTTAGTTATGTTTTTAATATTGTTACTGGCATTACATGTCTGTGATCATTTTCCTCCTGGCAAACGTAGCTTTCATTACAAAACCCAGTCATGCAATTTGCATGCTTTGGAGATAAGGCTAAGGCTCTGTCAGAGCACTTAACCACAGGTGTAAAAATGTTGTGATTAAAAAGAGACTGCACATTTAAGTAGGAGTAATTAGAAGTGAATTCTTAATTGCAAAGTTACACAAGCATTTATGCTTTGCTTTGCGTTCCTAAACCTTTGAAAGGTGCTATATAAATGCAAATTGCTTGTCACATCATTCATGCCATATATTCATGACATTGAAAATGTGCATTTATACTGAACTAAGCTCAATAATAAAATACTAAATATAAAGTATCTATTAGAGTTATATGTCCATCAGCCAAGAAAAGTGCATTTCTGTGTTTTCCTTTTTAACATGTACTTGTGCTGATGAGATGCAAGTTCTGTCTTTACATCTGATTAAGAGACTGAGGTATAAAAATAAAACTCTTCAGATTGATTAAACTACAAAACTGTAAACAGTTTTAAAAAATATTATTATTGTAGCTGAACAGCATTTAAATTAGACAGTTTCTGAATGTGAACCCACATGCTGGTTGTAGTACATTCGTTGCCTGTTGGTAATTTAAAGACCTTCTTTCAAGACTCATAGAGATTGTAATTTATAAGTAACCAGAATATTCTGTTGCTATAAATATTTCAGCCTTTGTTTGACCTCTTGATATAATAATCTTCACATCAGAAGTTTGGGTGTGGATTATGAAATGTAACTTTTATGAATACCAAGGTTTAAACCAGTTGGGAGAGAAATGAAAATCTAATCTTCGCAAATGGATGCCAGAAATGGTAATCTTCCCAAATGGTGAACATGCTGTCCCCCTAAACCTCCATGTTTCATGCACGTGTCAACAAGAAGAAATTATTTTAGGGCAGTGCTTTTTCAGTCACTGATGTCATTATGTCATTTGGGGTCTTGTTAAAATGTAGATTCCAAAATTCAGTAGATTAGAAGTGGGGTGTGAGATTTTACATTTCTAACCATTTTTTCTTGAGATGCTGATGCTGTTGGCCTATAGAACACACTCAGAATAGTGAGATTTTAGGGCAGGGTTCTACAAACATCTCTGTAAAGAACCAGCTAGTAAATAGCCTTTGCAGACTATAGGGTCTCTGTCACAACTAATCAGCTCTGCCATTGAGGCACAAAAATAGTCATAGTTAATACATAAATGGATAAGCATGGCTGTCTTCCAGTAAACTTCATTTGCAAAAACAAGAGGTAAGATGACTTAGCTCCTGGGCTGTAGTTTGCCCATATGTATTTTGGTAACTATGAATATTCTCCTAAGCAGTTCATCTGTATTCTAAACTTGAACCTCTTCCAGGTTAATGCAACAGAATCTAAATTCTTGAATGGTCTTAATGATAATCAGGCTCTGGAAGTTCCAAATATAAACTTATACAGGCCCCGTTTACATTGATCTGTCTTCCATTTTCTTCCCCTCTTAGTATCTTCATCTTCTTTTCTCATTCTCCATGTTAAGGAGCCCCAAGGCAACATAAATATCAGATGATATTTAATATGCTCATAGAATGTTCAAGAGACCTTTCATAGAGCAGAGATGTATAGTAATAGAGTTCCTTTATTCATTGGATCATCTGTTTCTTGTTTATTTTTCCACCTGGAACAATCCAAATTCTCAAATAAAGCCATACAATTAATTGCCCAGGCAATGTTGAAATTTCCAGTTTGATTATCTACATCCAATCCTTTTCCCTATCTCAGGATCAGAGGTCACCTCTGAGCAGAGCTTTGTTTTTTTCCCAAATACCTAGCCTCCCTTACTTCTTCCAATGGTTTTGTCATTGGACAACTCCAGAGTGGACATTTTATTAAATTGATCAGGTAAGCTGGTTTACATTCTCTATTTAAGACTGAACAACCTCAGTAGCAATGTCTAAAGTGCCCTTTATTACTACATTTCAGAGGAAATAAAGTTAAGGATTGTGCCAAGTTGCATTGAGAATATCCACCATTGTTCACTCTTAGGACTGTTAATATTATAGTATAATAATAGACCATTAATATGGCATTTTCATTACTTTGACTGCTGAATAGTCAAGAATTTTGAAAGAATTTATATATAAATTGTGCTTTAAATATAAGATATAGCATTTAAACAGTCTTAGTAGAAATAGTGGATTAGAACAGAGTTAGATAAACTATAGCCTGAGGTCTAAATACTGTTCACCTTCAATTTATGTATTGTATATGGCCAGCAAAACTAAAAACTAAAACTATATTTGCTTTCTTTGTTGTTTCAAGTTTTTATTTAAATTCTAGTTAGTTAACATATACTGTAATATTGGTTTCAGGATTAGAATTTAGTGCTTCATCACTTACATATAACACCCAGTGCTCATTACAACAACGCCCTCTTTGATATCCATCCTCTATTTAACCCATCCCCCACCCACTTCCCTGCCAGTTTGCTCTCTATAGTTAAGAGTCTCTTATGGTTTGCCTCCCTCTCTTCCCCCCTCTTCCCCATGTTCATCTGTTTTGTTTCTTAAATTCCACATATGAGTGAAATCATATGGTATTTGTCTTTCTCTGACTAACTTATTTTGCTTAGCATAATACAGTCTAGCTCCACCCATATTGTTGCAAATGGCAAGATTTCATTCTTTTTGATGGCTAAGTAATATTCCTCTGTGTGTGTGTGTGTGTGTGTGTGTGTGTGTGTGTACACACCAATATAATATATACACACCACTTCTTCTTTATCCATTCATCAGTCAATGGACATTTGGGCTCTTTCCATAATTTGGCTATTGTAGATATTGCTGCTATAAATATCAGGGTACATTTGTCCCTTTGAGTCAGTATTTTTGTATTCTTTGGGTAAAGAAGTAGTGCAATTGCTGGTTTGCAGGGTAGTTCTATTTTTAACTTTTTGAGGCACCTCCATACTGTTTTCCACAGTGGCTGCACCAACTTGCATTCCCACCAGCAGTGTAAAAGTTTCCTCTTTCTCCACATCCTCACCAACATCAGTTGTTTTCTGTGTTGTTGATTTTAGCCATTCTGACAGGTGTGAGGTCATATCTCATTGTAGTTTTGATTTGTATTTCCCTGATGATGAGTGATGTTCAGCATCTTCTCATGAATCTGTTAGCCATCTGTCTGTCTTCTTTGGAAAAATGTCTGTTCATGTCTTCTGCCCGTTTCTTAACTGTATTATTTATTTTTTGGGTGTTGAGTTTGATAAGTTGTTTATATATTTTGGATACTAACCCTTTATCATATATGTCATTATCAAATATCTTCTCCCATTCCAAAGGTCGCTTTTTAGTTTTGTTGATTATTTCCTTTACTGTGCAGAAGTTTTTTTTTATCTTGGTGAAGTCCCAGAGTTCATTTTTGCTTTTGTTTCCCTTGCTTCTGGTGACATGTCTGGTAAGAAGTTGCTATGGCTGATCTCCAAGAGACCGCTTCCTGTGTTTTCCTGCAGGATTCTGATGGTTTCCTGTCTCACATTCAGTTCTTTTAATCCATTTTGAATTTATTTTTGTGTATGGTGTAAGAAAATAGTCCAGGTTCATTCTTCTGTGTGTTGCTGTCCAGTTTTCCCAAAAGCATTTGTTGAAGAGACTTTTTTCCCACTGGATGTTCTTTCCTGCTTTGTCAAAGATTAGTTGACCATGTAGTTGTGGGTCCTTTTCTGGGTTTTCTCTTCTGTTCCATTGATCTGTGTAACTGGACAAAGACCCCACTTAAGGCAGTACAGCTCAGCACAGTTTTTTTTTTTTCCCACTTTTTAAATGGTTGAAAAGAACATCAAAAGATGAGTAATATTTTGTGACACATGAAAATCACATGAAATTCAAACATCAGTTTACATAAACTAAGTTTTATGTGAACATAGCCACACCCATTCATTTGTATATTATCTGTCTTATCTAAGGCTACTTTTGCCCTACAATGTACAGAGACTATGTGGCTCTTGAAGGCTAAAATAGTTACTATCCGTTCATTTATAGAAAACCGTTTGGCAACTTCTAGGTTAGATTAGAACATGAAATGTCCTATGACTTACACCTATGTACTTCACTGAAACTTGATGATTCCTAACATCAGTCAATTAGTTAAAGCAGCTTAGAAGATTGGGCACAGTGAGGGTGAAATCTGGAAGAACAGAACAAAGACATTGGTTAAAATTTCTGGATCTTGTCTAGTTCACAATATAACAGTTTTATAAGAATTAACACTTAACACATGCTCACTGTTTTGCCAGGCCGTATGCTAAGAACATGAGGGCCTTATGGTTTCTATCACAACTAGTCAACTGAAATTATTTCACAACCCTCAATTACCATTTGAAATAGGCACTATTGTTATCCTCATTTTGTGAATAAGGAGTTGAGACTTAAATTCCCAGTATCACCAAACAAGCAAATGGCAAACTCAAGATCTGAACAGAGACTATTTGATTCTTGGGCTTAATATTTTTTAACTATATAATAGACTTCATCAACATTTTGCAAAGATAGTACCAATTTTCTTATACACATATCGATTATTCAGTCTTATATACATGGGGAACTATGATCTTCTGGCCTGAATGGTGTCTTGGTCAATTTAAGATGAAATGGAACTCCTGTAGATCATTATTAATGTCACTGAAGCATATACTTCCTTTGAAATTGATTCTCACATTTCACTCAGTGTTTGAGTGACTGTGAAATAAAATGAAAGCAGGCAGGTTGAAGTTCAGTCCAGGTGAAATGGAAGCTTTGGGGTAACTGAAGAGCATTTTTGCTACACTGAATTAAAGTCTTCACAGAACAGAAGTGATTTAAGATGGTGCCTCAAGAAAGAGAAATTTTGCATTATTTTTGTGTAACAAGTTATGACCTTTTCTTTACCTGGTAACCTTTACTTAAATACATTTTTTTACAATGCCATGCTTATGCATATATACATACATAAAATTAGGTGAGCAGGGGGCAGAGTCAGGGCTTTCATTACTGAAATTAGATGCATCGCCGAATATTCAGCTAGCACAGAAAACAATAGGCCATGTGCATAAAGCCAGTAGTGACACCAAGGCTTGAACAATCACCTACATCTGGAGCCATCTACTTTAGAGTGGGTTATTTATTTACCCTTGACTTATTTTACTTTGCTGCTAGGATTTCTTAGGGCTTAGAGAGAGTGAATTCTGTTGGTGGTAGGCATGGTCTTTATGCAAGTCCACTGTTGTAATTAAAATCTACAGACCTACCTTGTTTTACTGTGCTTCATTTCATTGTGCTTTGCAGATATTGCATTTTGTACAAATTAAAGATTTGTGGCACCCTGTGTTGAGTGAGTCTGTCTGTACTGTTTTTCCAACAGCATTTGCTCATTTTGTTTCTCTGTGTCATCTTTTGGTAATTCTTGCAGTATTTCAAACTTTTTCATTTTTATTATATTTGTTATGGTGATCTGCAATTCGTGATTACAACTCACTGAAAGCTTAGATGTTGGTTAGCATTTTTTAGCAACAAAAGTATTTTTTAATTAAGGTATCTGGATTGTTTTGTTGTTGTTTTTAGAAATAATGCTATTGCACACTCAATAGGCTACGGTATAGTATAAGCATAACTTTTATATGCACTGGGAAACCAAAAAATTCATTTGACTCTCTTAATTGTGATCTTTGCTTGACCGTGGTGGTCTGAAACCAAACCCACAACATCTCTGAGGTATGCCTGTATTGAGATAGATGTGAGGTTAATTGTAGATTTAAAAATGTCCTTTTGTTTGGAGTTGAGGAAATAAAAAGGAGGGTGTTTTGAATTCTCTGTGTGTTTTTCCCCCTTATTGCATCATAGACCTCCACTGCTGACCTTCAAGCAGGTCTGTTCACAAAGGCCTTTGCCCAAATTATATGTGGGGATCTTTATTTTGACAGTGGGCTAATAGGTTAATTCTGTATTCAGAAATACATCCCATGGTGTAGACAAGGATTATTTTATTTTATTTATTATTATTTTTTTAATAATGAGTTGTCAAGCCAATTCCCATTTCCTAGGCATTTGCTTTCTTCCAATGGCAAGCACTTTTGGTAAATAGATCATGTTATTTCACTGTATTCGCTTCTTCATCCACCGCAGAAATCTTGTGTCTCTTCTAAAGAAAAACTTAAATGTGATATTTATAATTCACACGAAGGCTGTGGGAGCTAGGATCAAATGCTTATGATTATATTCAGATGATAAAAAAAGTAATGAAAGTCTAGTAGAGCTTGCTTATTACTGTTGGCCTCAAGTGCAGCGTCATTTAAATTCAAACAGCACTGCCCTCTGCTATGAAAAATTGTCCAAAGGGCAAAGAATTGTCTCCAGGGCTATTCACTGATGTACATTAAACCTTGGTGGAGAACAGATTTCTATTGACAGTATGAAAGGGAAAACCAGAGTGTTTTGTGGAAAACTACGCATTTTAATAAATAATTTCCAAATGATTTCATTAGATAATTGAGGCTTTTCAAATACGAATTTTCAGAGAATTAGGACAGAAAGATGAATAGTGACATTAGTAATGCCTCGCCGTGAAAACAGCCTTGGCTGCCACTCTAAAAGTGAACATATAATTATTAAAGCCCCATCATTTTATTTTATTATTTTATTAGGGGTCATGGTCTATTAAGCTTCCTCTATCCTGATGAAAATGTGAATTTGTACTTAGCAGAACTGTGACTAATACAAATCTAATATTGGATTTCATTTTACTAACCAAAGAAAGACAGCGAACACAAACATATCAAACTACCCTAAGGGCAAAAAATCCACAAACAAAACCAAACAACCAAAGATATAAAGACGGCAGAAAACCTCGGAAGGGGAGAAGTCAACTAATCTCTCTACTTTTGTATTTCATAAAAATGGATGAATATTTGTATCAAATTATATCTGACTTCTTTGGCAAAAAGCGTTTGCCCATTTCTTAGTGCGTGTTATGAAGTAGCTTTGAAAGTATAGATGGAATGGTAAAAAAACAAAACGAAACAAAAAAAACTTTCTATTTTTTTTCCCCTTTTTAAAAGTATTAAAGTGACATTTTTAAAAAGATTTTATGTATTTATTTGAGAGAGAGTGATCATGAGCATGAGGGGGGGCAGTGGGAGAGGGAGAATCAGGCTCCCCGCTGAGTAGGGAGCGAGATGGATGAGGGCTCTATCCCAGGACCCTGAGATCATGACCTGAGCCGAAGGCAAATGCTTAGCCAACGGAGCCACTCAGGTGCCGCTTCCTTGATTTTCTCATTAGATCATCAAGTGTCTCTCTCTCTCTCTCTCTCTGTCTCACTCTCTCTCTCCATTCCTTGAAGAACTAGCCCATCCCTACACAATCATACCATCTTCTCTGTCACTTAGCTCAGGAATGAAGCACACGGCAGCCAAATAGGCATTTTGGAAAAGCTCAGTTACCTTTTCCACCTGACAAAGTGGGTCTTCCGTTTTGAAATATGGTGCACTGCAAATAACTGAGGGAGAAAACAACAGGTAACATGAGGCAACCAACACAAGCACAGTGTTTTGATGCACTCACAAATCTGACTTTGGGTCTGTTGAAAGCTTTCCATTTTTAAGGGAGTTTTCATGTGGAACAATACCTAGAAATAGGATTAGTCACTTTGGTTTAATAATTTCCTCTCATAATCCTTAAGAGCAGATTTGACATTTATTTTCTCTAAACCACATCATTACTTCAACGTCAGCAAATTGCTTCCTTCCTCTTTCCCTTCCTTTCTTTCTTAGTAGATTCTTCAGTCTCTCCCCCTCCCTCCCACCCTCTCTCTCCCTCTCTGTTTCGAATGAAACTTCTGAACAACAGCAGCAACACAAACAGCCATAAAGCTGTACGTCTGGAGACGACAAAGAGGGAAAGTGTGGAAGGGATTGAGAAATCAAATTTACATACTTATCACTTTCATTATCTTCACAAATAATTTTATTTTGTGAGTTCATGTTATTAAAGGTTAAAAAAACCAATTACATTGAATGGCTAAGTGTTTTCTACTTAGCTTTAGTTTTAATTTCCATTTTTTCATGAAGTTTTCATACCTTATTTAATCTATAACAACTATGTTGCTATCATTAATGCTAGTGGAAAAATTAAAATAATTTTACTTTAATTAAGAATAATTCATTGGCCAGAGGAGGTTAATCATCACGGTTTTTCAGACTGAAATATCTAGACCACTGTCTTTGGACAGTGTCACCAGGACCATTTAGATGAGGCAACTAAGCACCAGGTGGGTTAAAAAATAAAAAATTGTTCAATCTCTAATCCAAGTTCCTTCATGATACATGAGTCATCCTAAACTACTATTCAGATTTATCCTTCAATCTCTGCTTGACTAATTGTAGTGGTAAAAAAATTATCCCATTTTTAATAACTTAATTAGAAATGTATTCTTTATATTGACCTAAAATTGACTTGTTTCCTATCCCCAGTGATGTCAAATTTAGAAGATGACCATATCTGATGGACTATTTTTTCAAGGTGGTCAGGAGCAGATTTTTCATGGGGAGGATTTTCTGATACATTTCAGTGTTTCTTAGAGTCATATACATACGTATCACAAGTAATATTTGTTAGAAGTACTTAAATGAAGGCATTGCTCCCTGTCCTATCACCAAGATTTGGATACTTACTGCTGCCAGTGACTTCCCCCTTGTTTCAGATAAAAATAGTTGAGAAAGAAGCTCTATCAAGTATTCACTCTACTTATCTTCCTTTGCTGTTTAAATTGTTCATTAGACTATAAGCTTTTGCTGGCAGAGCTCCTGTTGATTCTGCTCAGAGGTATATCTCGAGAACTGCGCTGTGCAGTATGGTAACCACTAGCACATGTAGCTAAGTAAAATTATGTTTAAATAAATTAAAATTAAAATTCAGTCTCTTAGTCACACTGATCACATACCAACTCCTCAATAGCCACATGATAGTTAGTGACTGTCATAATGGAGAGTGAAGATTTAGAACAGTTCCATCATTGCAGAAAGTTCTACCAAACAGCATTGATTTAGAAAGAAGAAATTAATATCAACTGAATTAATTTATTCATTAGTCTTTAGGAGGCAAAAATCCCATTTATTTCATCCTCATGATGGGGAGATGTTTTTTGGCTACCAATATAGGAATGTGTGGAAGAAGAATTAATGCAATTGCTATCCCCTATAATCTACTTCCTACACCAGATAGGCAGCCAAGAATTATCACCTTCTAAGAAAGAAATCTCATGAGTCCTTGTGAATATTGATAGGCATTCATGAAATGGTGATAGTGGTGGGGATCTGTCTTAGTCTTTCCAGGCTACCATAACAAAACACCACAGTCTGGGTGGTTGTTAACAGAAATTTATTTCTCACAGTTCTGGAGGCTGCAAGTCCAGTCTCAGGGTGTCAGCATGGTTGTGTGAGGGTCCTCTTCTGGGTTGCAGATTTCTGGTTGTATCTTCACATGGCAGAAGGGACTGGAGAGTTTGGCCAGGCTTCTTTTATAAGGGCACTAGTCCCATTCATAAGTGCTCCACTCCTCTGACCTAATCACATTACAATAACCCTACCACCTAATGCCGTCACCTCAGGGGTTATGTTTCAACATATGAATTTTGGGGAGACACAAACATTCAGACTATAGCAGGACCTTTTACAAATCATACTTTTGATTGAACTGTTTCGAGAGAAATTTCAGCACTAAAAGAACCTAAAGTTTCAATTGCCTCATGACAACTTTGGCTAACTAAATGAGATTGAGGGAAGAGCTTTGAATCAAATATGTGAGTTTAAGATCATAGCAAAGGGACTATTTAAAAATAATTGTTAAAGAAAGATGTTTTTGGTTAAATATTTTTTCATTAACTTCCTCTCATTCTAGAATTTTTCCATTAAATTCTCAAAAGCTAGATCCAATTTAAGGCCTGTCACTCCATTTTTGGTTCACACTGTTTTCTTCAGATACAATACCACTCTGTAACATACAATATTGTGCACTGGCCGCAAACCCAGAAAGCGTTGAATTTATTTTCTTGTCATTGATGAAATCCAGCCAAGCATTAATATCTGCTCACTGTATAAAACTGTTTCCTTCTGGGGTATAATATTAAAACAAGGAGATGAGATTCTTTCAACATGGTGCTCATAGTTTCAACTGAAGTGAAGAGTATCTCGTTAAGCCACAGATTAAGGACCATAATTGAAGCATGACAATTTGAAGGAAAAAATTCATTAATCTCTCTCCCAGTGTTCTTTTATCTAAGGAATTCTCTAATCAAGCAGAAATGTTAAATAAGAGAAAATTGATAGAATGGGAGCTCTGAAGTCATTTAGTCAAAATTCCTGATTGGATAGAAGAGGCTATAGAAACACCAGAGATCTTCCTAAGTCTCAGCAGCAAAAGTCCAGAACACTTAAATGGATACTAGAGAAGACTTTTGAAATGCATTTTGTATCAAGAAATATTTATTCAGAATTTATAAGCGTCAAGCTATTGAGGAGTTTTATTAAAAGATGAGACAGACATAGTTTCAAAGAGCACATAAGTTAAGATCATTGTGTTGATTTTTCCTGTCTCAGAGATATGCTCTTTAGCATCTACTCTTATCAAAGATAATAGGATTGTATATGACTTAAAGAGTGTCTACTTCATCCTGTTTAATTGACATTTTATAAAGTCACACTCATCAGACTTCAACAATAAGACACAGTATTAATCTAGTAATTGATGTAAACACTTAGCAAAAATACGCCTTGGCAGAACTATATTCATTATGTTTCCCTGGTGAAAGATTGGCCAACTAGAGAAGTTATTGACTTTTTACACTATAGCTCTGAAACACAAAATGGCTATTCAGAGACTAATTTTGATTGGAGAATGTGAAGATACTGTCACTCATTCGTTCTTTCATTCAACAAATATTAGTTCAGTACCTAATATTTAGACACTGAACTAGATGCTTGGGATTCAACAGTGAACAAAACAAACATTCATGCTCTCCAGGAGCTAACCCTTTAACAGAATGAGTCATAAAATTTTAAAAATACATTATGTACAGGTTTTCTAGTATGTTAGAAGATGATGATTGGCAAAGTATGTAAGTGGAACAAGAGGAGGAATATCAAGAATGGTGGGTCAGTGGGGGATCGTATTTAAATAGGTCAGAGTTGGCCTTATTAATGTCTTCTAGAAAATTCTTGAAGAGGAAATCAATTATGTTGACATTTTGAAGGAGATTCTAGACAGAAGAAATAAGTATTAGCCCTAATGTAGGAAGGTACCCCGTTTGAAGAGTAGCCAAGAGGCCAAAGGCACTGGCATAGAGTGAGTGAAAGGGAGAGCGAGAGAGCTGAGGTCAGAGAGGTAGCAGGTTCCAGATCATACAAGATCATTGTGAGGACTTTGCTCTTCTTCAGTGTGAAATGTGGAGCCATCTCTGGACTTAAAGCAGAGAAGTTTCACGGTCACGATTCACATTTTCACAAAATTACGTTTCTCTGATCATCCAAAATAAATCTGCATAAATGGAATTTTAAAATAGGTATGGAAAAGAGTTGGAACCTGCGTTTAAAGTTATATTGCTCCCTCAATAATAAATATTTATCAAATACACTCTACATGCCTTAGTAGGAACTTCAGGGCAGAAAAATTTTATGCCAGATTTAATGCTTTTTCAAACATTTACTTCAAGTTTAGATATTCATATTTCTAGTTAGATGTAATTTGTGTGAAGCTATTCAATAAGTGTGTCTCTAAAGAAGATAGATGAATCTGACAAAAATCAGTTAATGTCGTCGATGAGCCCATTGTTATTTTTTTTTCCCATAAGAGACTGTTTTAGATGAAACTTAGCAAGAATTTACTGTGAGCAGATTTTCAGTGCTACCTATATGTCTACTCCAAAAGAAAAATAATTAGGTGGAAGAATGCCTTTAGGAAACATGGGTAAGGACTACACTATTTTTTTTTTTCTTAAAGGATCTATCTGCCAATCTGGCTTTTATTATTTCTACACATATCAGGGGAAAATTATTCAGACAAAATCAAACCATCAGCCACAGATAATCTGACAAAGTGAGTCTATTCTGAGACATCTGCAGATTGTTTTCATCTAGAATTTTCTGTCAAGCCGATCTAAGATAACTGGTTATCATTAGCATGACCACATAATTCAGGAAAAGGAGAAAGAAAGTTTCTGCAAAGAAAATGTGTATAATGCTAACACATCCTTACTAAAGAGATTTTATTCCTTAAATGTATTGTGTTTTTACAGCACTGTTTGATCTGATCTGACTTCCTTCACATTGTTTTTAAAACACCTTTTCATTCCTTTTTATTTTTACTGTTGCTACACAGGAGAGCAACTTACTGAAAAAGACTAGTTGTAATAAGTTGCCTCCAGAACTCTGGCCCATGGACTTACTGCCTGCATTTAAATTCTGGCTTATTGGTGGGATAGTTTGGGGATATTGGGGAAATTTTTGAACCTTTCTTAGCCTATCTTTTCCCTTGTAAAAGGGATTATTATAACATCAGTCTTTAAACATATTTGAGATGAGACATCTGTGTTGATCACCCAGCACACTGCCTGTTCCACAATGAATGCTGAGTAGATTTTAAGTATTATTATGACGACCCATTTAACAATTCATGTTACTTCACATACTTAGATTGATTTTTATAAAACATTACCACCTCAGATGAGTTTTCAAGAATTTCTCTCTTTCTATAGGGCAAAATGATTTTTCCTTAGTCTTGTAGTATAAGTCCCTATGGACAGGCACATCCCTATGGTCTAGAATGACCTAGACTCCAACTAGTTTTCAGTGAATGCATTCTATAGACTTCCTTAAAATCTGTCCTGGCAAGATGGGTATGTACCCTTTCCTTAAACCAATCCCTACAATGTGACTTTCCCACCTCATTTTCTATACTCAAACAATTATCCACACCTAAATTGAAGTTTTCTTTTTCCTCTGCAAGTCTAAATCTCATTTAACTTCAAGGGACAGTTTTAGATAAATTTCTTTTATGAAGTGATGACTGTCCCTCTTCCTTAAAAATCTGCAGTACTTTATTGCCTTTCTGTTCATTTGTCATGCGTCATATGTTGTTGCTATTTGACTTGTTTGTTGTTGATCATTAACCCCCAGAGAGTTTGGAAGCTCCTAGAAATGCAGGACCATATTTCTCCATGTAAACTATAGAACTTAGCACAATATAAGCCACAGAATCAAACCCAAATTTTGATCAATGTATTATTCTTAATACAATGGTCTACATACTGTGTACATTAAATTTAATCTTGGTGAAGTGATGAGTGAATTCTTCTGAAAGCAGTGCAGATATATGTCATAATAAAAAGCAAGGGCACTAAATCATTCAGGCATTGATGATGGAAGTCCTGGAAAAGATGTTTTATTAAAGAGATGGTAATCTTTTTTTATGAATAATGTTTTAGGTATTATTGCTATAGCTTTATTTGGCACCAGGAGGATACTGGTAATCTAAGCTGATTGTGATCTCTAGGATACAGTCATTAAGTTAGAAGCTTGCTGAATGTGAGAGAGAGAAAGAAAGAGAGGGAGAGAAATGGAGAGCTCTAAACGTTTCTTCCTCCATTATGTGCCTGTGTAATAAATACATATAAAACAATATACACTAAATTTAAAATTTGATTAATGGAAGGGCATTTTGAAATGAAACTCACATTCTCAAAGAAGGTCAATAAGAAGGCCTCAAGGAATATATTTTTAAATACATATTTTATTAAATGTTGAAAAATACTGAAGATTATGTATTTTATATTTTTTATTTTCAGAAGAGTTAAACACACTTGCACTTCCTGCATCTGCCTAAGGCCCAAAGTTTCCCAATTTTGGATGTTTCCCCATTTATCAAATTGCTCCCTGGAAATTGGATATCTAATAATCTCCTGGCACCACGTGTATAAAAACCTGTTTCACCCTGGTTATAAAAACTGGGACTACTACGCAGTGACCAGCTTAGTAGTGTTTACTCTGGATGTTTAATTCTTCTAATTGAAAAGACTATTTCTATGAAATAAGGTTTACTTTATTATAATGGAGTACAATCTAAAGTTGTAAAGTGGGCTCAGTGTGAATGCTTCTTTCTCGTTGGCTTTAGAAAAAATTCTGAATAGAAATAGAATAGAAAGAATAGAAAAAATTCTGGTTTCCGAAAACCTGTTTTTGTCTCACCTTTTGCTGTAACTAGCAGCTTAACTTTGGAAAGTCAGTTGTGAGGAATGATATTCCTTTGTCTGTATGAAAAGGCTTATTTTTAATTTTTCTTTCTAAATAGAAAAATAATTATAGTGAGGATAAATTTTCAAACATCTGTATCTTCCTCCCTCCCAGTAAAAGAACAAAGGAAAAAATACAACCTGTCATTGAACATATAGCAACAAAAATGATTAGGAATTAGGAGGTATATACCACTTTGTTCTATAGTTATTTAACATTTTCAGGGTCTTGTATGATGTTAATGGCTTTAAACATGAAATTATCCAAATGTTTGGCTAATTGCATATGTCTGCATTGATGATATATGTTATCCTCTGGCATTAAATAACTTTGGTTGCTTTTATGATGCTGCAAATTGAAGAACTAACCACATCTGTTATTAATGTTTTCCTTATACAGGCATACTTTGGAAATATTCCAGGTTTGGTTCCAGACCACCAAAATAAAGCAAATACTGCAATAAGGCAGGTCAAATGAATTTTTTGGTTTCTCAGTGCATGTAAAAGTTATCTTTACACTTTACCATAGTTTATTAAGTGAACCTAAAACAATGTACATAATTTAACAATACTTTATTGCTAAAAAATGCTAACCATCATCTGAGCTTTCAGTGACTCATAATCATTAATCACAGATCACTGAAAAATATAATAATAATGCAAAAGTTTAAAATATTGTGAAAATTACCAAAATGCTACACAGAGACATGAACTGAGCAAATGTTGTTGGAAAAATGGTGCAGATAGATTTGCTCAATGTAGTGGTGCCACAAACCTTCAAAAAATGGGAGTATCTGCAAAGTGCAAGGAAGTGCCATAAAATCAGGTATGTCTGTAATTTATTAACCTAATATAACTTAAGTTCTACTTTTATTTTTATTTTAAATCTTAAACACTAGTGATTGCACTTGTCCTTGGGTTATGCTTTTAAAAATTCAATTCTAATTTTGGCCATCAACCATTTTTCCCGAAGCATTTTCTCTGTTTAAGTTTTGTTTTTGTTTTTACAAATTATCATTTATCTTGTGGTCATTGTTGATTAATTTTAAACCCTTAAAATAGATTATATCTGGACAATATTGAAATATGTTACATTTAGCTGATGTAATTTGATATTAACAAATTTAATTTAAATTTAAAATATATACTTAGAAATTTTCCTACGAATTTATCTTATTTCCTAAGAATTTATCTTACAGATGCATTCACAGAGACATGCAATAATATAAATATTTATGTTTTTTATTTATTATGTGTGATCTAGTATTATATAATATATCATAATATAATATATAATAATTTATATATAGACATATCTATAAATATCTAAATACCAATTCATATGAGTATATCTGAAAGTATTGGCCAAAAATTCATAATGAATTTCTCCATTTTAATCAGACTATCCAAATGACCTTTGAGGATAGGAATTTGGCCGCTTCAGCTCAGGAACGGAGTACCTTTTAATCTTTTTCCTATATTCTCCTATATTATTTAAATTTCTCCTGTATTATTCTCCTATACTGTTTCTCCTATATTATTTAAATATTTTATTATGAGAACAAATTATTTTTATAATTAAACAACATTAACATCACTGAATTGACACTTTTAACCTTTTTTCTAAGGGTAAGAGAATTCTAATAGATATGAAATAAAAATCCTTACTGTGCAAAATAAAAAGGCAAGAATTAGAGTCCAGGATTTTTATCATTGTTTGTAAGAATAAAAGGCGAACGCTTTAAGGTTGTGAATTTGTTGTATTCACCATTCAGGGAAAAGAATACGGTTGGCACTTTTTGACATTTTCATAAGAGGACTGTAAAACTATGCAATTTTGTAAATTTAGAATGACATTTGAAAGCATATCCTTCTGTGTAATTGTGTGGTTTTGTTGTTCTACTGTCAGTTTCGATCGACACTTAATAATTAGGTGTGGGGATACAGAGGATGGTGGGTTTTTTTAAAGTAGCTTGGCACAAGTGGAAATTTTCAAATCTCCTCTCAGAATGCCTGAATAGAACATCAAGATCACAAACTATCTTTTTCTGCTTTCTCTGGGTGAAAGAAGAAGTCTCTAAGAAGTAGGAAGATCGGTAGGAGAAGAAAGGGAAGAAGAAAGGGGGGGTAAACAGAAGGGGGAATGAACCATGAGAGACTATGGACTCTGGGAGACAAACTGAGGGCTTCAGAAGGGAGGGGGGTTGGGGAAGGGGATAGACCGGTGATGGGTATTAAGGAGGGCACATATTGCATGGTGCACTGGGTGTTATGCGCAAGTAATGAGTCATGGAATTTTACATCAAAAACTAGGGATGTACTGTATGGTGACTAACATAATACAATAAAAAATATTATTAAAAAAAAAGACATTGTAGGCAAGAGCCTTAGTGATTCAGACTAAATGCTTATGATTTCTGGGAAATATATTTAACAGGAGCATTAGAGAAATAGATCTTTTTGCATTTTTATGTTTTCTTAATAGTTAGAAAGGCTTTTCTTTTTTATTAAATGTTTACTTATTTCAAAAAAAAAAAAAAGAAAGAAGAGGTCTCTATGTTACAAAGGTAACTTATTAAAAAGTAGGAAGACCAAATCTCTTTGAATATAAATTAAAGGGCACTCTGACCAAAACATTGGTCTGCTCCCCTAATACTTAGCATGTAGAAGCACAATGTCTCCATTTTAATCAGACTATCCGTATGAACCTATTCCACTTTCATAACTACCTTATTAATGCTGAATATACTACTTAACCAATGTCAAATGGTGTCCACATTATACAGAAAAATAGCATTTCTATTACTTTATCAATCAAAAAAGAAAGAAATCAGAGTACAACCTCTAATGTGAGTGCAGGAAATAACAAATTTCTTTTTAAGACTTATACTTAAGTACATTAAGTTAATGATCCCTAAATTTCTGAAACATAAGCCAAAATATATTTTATATGTTTTTGGACAGATCTGTGATGTGATTATATGGAGAATTCTGATGGATTCAATTTTTTTCCTGTCTAAAGAAAAATAATGTTTTTTACCATTTGAAAGGCTGGCAAAAAATTCTGGGGGGAGGAACCATCTCTAAAAGTTTTCCTGTCTAATTATTTTAAGATCCTTGTTAACTTAATTTTTCTTTGGCAAAAGAACTTCCACAAAACCATCTTTTCGCTCATTCTCAATACTATGCCGCTTTTGCTGGCATTCAAAAGCCACAGGAAATACTTTCATTATGTTTGTGCTGTTGTGACAACCCTGTGTTTATACATTTCAAGTTTTCTGGTTTCTCACTTTACTTTCTTTATCACTGCCTCAGGAAGACATGCCTATATATTACTATTTTCATCTGTTGTTGATACCTTCCCCAATGTTTCCTAATATTCTGTCTAAATAATCAGTAGGAAAATAATTTTTAGAAATTACTTAAGTGTTTAAAAATCAAATATGTCTAGTAGCATTTTGAAACCTTTTATTTCTAACATGTAAAACTGATTGTGGTGGTTTTTTCTGTTTTTGCTAATCATTATTTATTTGGAAATTGCAAAAGATAAATTGTATTTCATATGAGAAAGCTAAGGTTGGACGAATCAGGGGAGAAGAGAGAAAAATGAATTAATATAAGATGTGTCTTTTGTTGGGTAGTGGTTGGAAACTCAGAATGGTATCTGAAGGTGGAAATGACATGAAATTCAATTAAGTGCTGTAAAAAAGTGATGTTAGTTTTCAAAACTCTTATTTTCTTGACTCCCTTATATTAAAATGACTTTTGAGCTTCTCCCTTCCATTGTATTCCAGAGTTGACAGATTAATAAGCTTTAATGTGAGCTTTAATTGAAAAATCGTTTTAAGATGTTGCATGCTAGCAAACATTTTACTTTTTCTTTTTCAGAAAAGGTTTACTTCTGTAGTGAACCAGAATAATAGAATAATGACATAAAGAAGGGTGCAAAAGATAGAAGGCTTACCTGTTTTTTGAGATGCTTGGATCATGCAACATGATTTCAAGCATGTCTCTCTCCATATCTATGCCTTTATTTACTCACCTCTAAAAGCAGTGGCTAATTTGGATGATTGTCGAGGCCCCTTCCAACCAAGATATTATATCTCTATAATACCATGTCTCTTTGGGAGTCAATCTGATTAATATATTCTCATGTAGGTCTTATATAGATAGTAAGGTTTAATATCTGTGGATTGGTCTCTGATACTTATTATGATAAGTGGGTCTCTCATGCATTCATCAGCTACTTATTGAGTACCAATTCAGGTCTAGTCTCTGACCCATGGGGAGCTGTTGAATGGAAACACGTATGTTCATTTAACGATCTTATCATCTCACAAATAGAGTAAGGATAAAACTTCATATGCCATTTGAAGTCAGAAAGATATCTAGTGGGGCACCTGGTGGCTCAGTCGTTAAGCGTCTGCCTTTGGCTCAGGTCATGATCCCAGGGTCCTGGGATCCAGCCCTGCATCGGGCTCCCTGCTCAGCTGGAAGCCTGCTTCTCCCTCTCCCTCTGCTGCTCCCCCTGCTTGTGTTCCCTCTCTCGCTCTCTCTCTGTCAAATAAATCAAATCTTAAAAAAAAAAAAAGATACATAGTAATAAATCAAATCAAATATAGTAATTTTGAATTAACACAGATTATTAAATTATAATATGTTCATATACTAATTTGTAGCTTACCAAAACACTTTTACATATTAAAAAATTTGTTTTCACAATAACACTTGAAGAAGTCATAATGCACACACACACACACACACACACACACACACACCCATATGCACATATAAGAAACTGATATACAGAGCATGCCCTACATCATATTATTAGAAGATACCCTAACTATGTGCCCTAGGCCACATAAAGGCAGTAGAACTAGAATTTGGACCCAGTTCTTCTTTCCAAGAAATATTTTAGTTGTTTCTCATGAAAATTAGGAAAGAGAAAATATCCCTAGCGTTGGTTTCTTTGGCTCTCCCGTGGAATTTTTTAAGAATTGAGAGTATTTGCTTTAAAAAGTTTTTAATTTGTGCTATACAGTTTAGTGATATATTATTCTAAATGAGCTTGAAAATAACACATGCATCTATCCTTTATTGATATACTTAGCGTTTTAAGTATGGCTAGTGTTTGGTGTGCACTAGAAGACTGGAAAATATGATGTTAATTACATTGAACTGTGGAGAGACACTGAACTTCTTTTCAGTTCACTAGTGTCCTTTTATGGTAAAATGTACCAAGTGCAAGGAGGTACAGTAGACATTGTGACCCCTCCTTAGGAATATAGTTCCTTCCTCCCCAGCTTCTGGAAGAGATGTAAGCTGAAAGTCCTCAGTTGTTAGTTCTATTCAAATTGCCCCAGCTAAAAGAGTCACCTCACCCAATATCACCTCCCCTTCCCTGGGGAGCCTGTATCCAGTGACTAGTCAACACAGAGATACAAAGTCCTGGCTCTATTGTTGCAACTTACGACTCCGAATGGTTAACAGAGCTTCAGGGCTCCCTGTGAGACCAGCTGAGATCTTTTTTTGAGACAGCAGCACAGTGCAAGCTGTCCTCTTCAATCCTGGAACCTTTACTCTTCCACAGGCATCAATTTTGAGAGCACTCCCCAGTATAATTCCTGCTTGTAGGTCTTTGTATAGAATCTGTTTTGGGGATAACTATCTATTCAGGAAAGGGGAATACCCAACCATTTGGACTGTTGCTCACAGGGTCTACATTGACATTGATACCAAACCACTTTCATTATCAAACTCCCTCCCCCACCAACACACACATTAGAGTGGAGGGATATGGAAGCAAAGTAATAAATTGAGTGTTTGGTGCAGGTCTGACTCACATTGTTTCACTTGTCCATGGAAGTACCTGATTGCCATGAAAGAGATATTTTTGGTAGTGGCCACAATGTCCACATTGGTTTGTTGGCCTGCAGGGTAAGAGGTCTTATAGTGGGGAAGGGAAAATGATAGTCTCTGAAATTGTCTTCTCCTCCCAGACAAAATGCTAAATGAAATTCACTTTTGCAACCTGAGGGGAATGGCAGACATTGGTGCAAAGTTAAATACCTAAAGGAGCAAAGGTAATAGCCCCATCTCAGCTCCATTTAATTCAACAGCCTAACCTCTAGGAAAGCCAGCTAGATCCTGAAGGCTAGCACAGACTATCACAAATGCAACCAAATAACAGGCTCAGTTGCAGATGTTGTGTCAGATGTGGTACTGTTGCTAAAATTGGTTAACTTGGCCCACGTACATGATATGGCCATTGGTCTAGCAAATGCATTTCTTTTTCATTCCTCTCAAAAACAAAAGAGTATCAGAAACAGGTTGTTTCCTTTGAACCAACAAGAATATACATTAATGTCCTGCCCCAGAGCAGTGTTAAGTCCTCACCCTCTGTTATAATAAAGTCTGAAGAGACCTGAATCATCTGGGCATCATAATAAACATTTCACTAGTACCTTATATTGGTGACATCATGCTAATCTGATTGAAAAGCAAGAGTAACAGGTATGTTAGATGTGTTTCTATTCCAGAGAATGAGAAGATCTAGGGGTTTGTCATATCAGTATTTATGGGTTCAGTGGTCAGGGACATGCCAGTATATACAAAGTAAAGGCTAAATTATTGCCTCTGATATTTCTACACCCCCCCCCATGAAGAAGAAAACAACTATTGGTAGGCCTCTTCAGGTTCTAGAAGCAGCATATTCCACACACATGGAAGAACTGTTCTCCCCAAATAAAGTATGACATGAAAAGCTGCTAGATTTTTTTAAGGATTTTATTTATTTGAGAGAGAGACAGAGATAACAACAGAGATAGCACCAGAGAGCACCAGAGAGCACGAGCAGGGAGGAGAGGGAGAAGCAGGCTCCCCACTGAGCAAGGAGCCTGACACAGGGCTTGATCCCAGGACCCTGGGATCATGACCTGAGCTAAAGGCAGATGCTTAACCGACTGAGCCACCCAGGCACCCTGAATAGCTGCTAGCTTTGAGTGGGTATCAAAAAAGGTTTCTGTAGTCAGTTTAGGCTATAGGACAAACAGCTCTGCTTCTCAGGCCTTACACTGCATTTGGAATTGTCTGTAGGGAAAAAAATGTCAGATGGGGAAAAAAATGTTAGGTGGAGTATTTGGTAAGTTCCAGAAGGAGACACACAATACAATTTATTCTGGAGCAAGACTCTGCAGAGAATGATATGCCTTTTGGAAAATGGGTCTTTTTTTAAATCACTGAACACTGGTAGAGATAGAATGCCTTACCATGCGGTCATCAAATGACCATGTGGTCAGAGCTTCCCCCATGAGTAGGCCTATGATTCAGATGAGTAGATACATCAAGAATTCATTATAATATGGAAGTCATCTGAGATCTGGTATAAACAATGCCCAAAGAGACAAGTTAAGCTTGTATCTTAAGTATATGTCTGAGACCTTCTCTGAGTCTACTATCACTACACCTTTTACTACATCATCACCACTATCCACCCCACCCCCACCCCACCCCCACCAAACCTCTCACTCTGCTTACACGTATGGACACATGGGGATTTGAAGCAGGAGAAGAGCAGAGTTTGGTTTATAAATATGTTGGCTTAATGCATTGGTTGATGAAAAAAACTGACCGAAACTATGCTTCAGTCTCTCTCAGAGGACTGGGGGAGGTGAGAGGCTTCAAAGCGACAGTTGTGAGGGAAAATCATCCTGATTAGCAAACTGCAGTTGGTATACCTGTACCTCTACTTTATGAGGAAAGAGGAACAGCCCCAAATTAGAATATATAGAGATTCATGAACACTAGTTAATGGCTGGACTACATGGCCAGAGGCCTAGAAGGAGAAAGAATGGAAGATAGAGGACGAGGAGTTCTAGGGCAAAGGCTCATAGATGAACCTATGGGAGTGGGCATAGAACGTGAAAATTTTTTCATTGCATGTTAATAGCACCAGACAACACCCATCATGAAAGAGGGACTAAATAGCCAAGTAGACAAAATGACTTAGTCAATTGATATCATCCAGCCCCGTTGTAGTAGCCAGTAGCTATGCCTGGACCCAAGAGCATGGGCTCATACTCATCAGGTCTAATCTTGCTACTACCACTACTGAACCTTCAACCTGTCAGCAATGGAGATGAACAATGAGTCCTTAATATAGCACCATCCCTTAAGAAAATGAAGACACTTGGTGGCAGGTTAACTATACTGGACCCCTTTTACTCTACAATGGCAGTGACTTATTTTAGCAAGATTAGGACTATTTTCTGAGGATGAGTTTGCCTTTCCTGACTTCAGGATATCAAATGGCACCACTATCCAAGGGCTTACAGAATGATCCACCAGAACAAGTTCTTTTTTTTTCTTATTTTTTAGAAAGAAACATCCCAACGTTTATTGGAATGCAGAATTTGATATTTTTCTTTTCTTTTTTTTAATTAACATGTAATGTATTATTTGTTTAAGGGTACAGGTCTGTGACTCATCAGTCTTACACAACACTTAGAACCAGATCAGGTTCTTAATATCATGTAAGGTTGAGACACCCATTTTAGAGCAAAAGAGGTACGGGAGTGGACACATTCCCATGAGATCCACTGCCCACATTACAAAGCATACCACCCAGAGGCTGTCAGCCTGATAGAGCAAAGAAAAGGACTTTTGAAGACAAACTGAGGCCAGCTTGAACAGGATTCCTTGAAGGATGGGGCACCATCCTCCAGGATGCCGTGTACAGATGAGATCTAGAATTGGTAAAGCTTTTCTGGAAAGAGACAGATAATAAAGGTTTTAGGTTTTGCAGGTCATGTGGTCTCTCTTGTAACTACTCAACTCTGCACTCCAGTGTGAAAGTAGGCTTAAATATGTCAATGAGTGGGTGTGGCTGAGTGCCAATAAAACTTTATTTACATAAATAAGCAACAGGATGGATTTGAGCCAAGGGCTATAGTTTGCCAACCTCTATACTAAATCAGTAGCCTTTATATGGTGTTTTGTCCTTAATAGTTAGACTATATGAGTTCAAAAATCAAGGGATGGAAGGAAGGGTGGTCCCATTTACTGTCACTCCTGCTGACCATCTTGGGAATTTGTGTTTTCTGTCTGCACAACTCTGTGCTTTATAGATTTAAAAGTCCTCATACCCAAAGAGGGAGTACTTTATGACGGGACACACAAAGAGTCCTATTGTGTATAAGCTATCACCTCGGGTGTCATCTGGGCTCTCAAAAGACAAGTACACAGGAAGAGGAATCAGCATCCTGGCAACAAACTGACTCAGATAATCAGGAGAAGATAAGGTTGCTGTTAACTCAATTAGAACAAGAAAGCCTATGTTTGGTTCCCAGGTGATCTACCTGCATACATCGTGGGTTCCCTTACCTTATTTTAACAATAAATGGAAAAGTGCCATAGTCACATTCTGGGAAGGGCCTGGTGCCCACAGATCCAAGACCAGCAGAGATGCTAGCTGAAGATGAGGGGAATTCAGAGTAGATGGTAGAGGAGGGAGATGGTAAGCATTAATTAGCCCAAAGATCCGTTGTAGTACCATGGGTTTTATTCATGCCACCAACCTTTTTCTCATAGATCTGACCCAGTAAAAGAGACCCATCATAACCACAAACCTAGCTGTTTAAGTCAAAATATTTATGGAGGAGTAAATCTGACCAGATCAAGGGGTATACTATAGTGGATGCTGTTCTATAAGGCCTGAATCTTCCATTAGAACTGAGGTATTTATACCTATGGCTTTTGGGAATACTACCAGCTGACGTACCTCAGCCCTTGGTCCTTTCTGTAAATTGCCTTGGACTGCCAACCCCAAAATCACATCCCCTCCTAATGAGCAGCTTGCATTCAATAATGAGTCAAGGTTTAACTCCCGCATCACAATGCAAAACAACTCTAAAAGGCCCCTTGGTGAAATCATATGCAGCCTAATATTCTTCCTCATCCAATACTTCTTACCCTTCCTTTCCCCAAGTGTTGATCCCAAGAGCTCTCCCTAATAAATTTCCTGCCTAATCATCTCCAATCTCAAAATGTTATTTACAGGGAATCCCACCTGCAGCAGGGAGATACATGTCTACCAAGCCCCCAAAATAATTTGATTCAAATCTGACAAAGAAATGACAAGAGTTCCCTCCTGACTGCCGGGGGCCTCCTCTCTTGAATCCCCTGGTCTGCTTTTAATGTAGTGCTCCCTGGTGGACTACCAATTAGCGGTGCTGCACCTGGGAGTGCTAGGGAGATTTAATGAGCACCAGCTTCGTTCATATGTGGAACTGTCAAAATGAAGAGCTCTTCTGGAGGCTGGCTGGCTTGATTAGAGCTCCATTGATGTTCCTGGATAAACTGATTGCATCAAGGTTTGAAAGTACTTCCACTTCAGGAAACTGGAAAAGGGATACATAGGATCTCTCCATACTGCTTTTTTACAATAGCATGTCAGTCTATAATTATCTTGAAATAGAACGTTTAATTTTTAAAAAGTCCCCTAAAATAGGATTTCCAGCCCTCTACCCCATTCACCAACCGAATAATGTACTTCTTTTCCTGGGAAGTGTTCTTGTGTGTTCAGTGGCTACCCATCCATGATTCATTGTGACTAGATTCAGACGGGAGACTCTGGGGCCTTCTCCATGGCTTTGATTGTCTTTCAGTTTTCCCTTGAGGAGAGTCAGGGGCCTCTTCTGCAAGAGACTTAACCGTAGATAAATCAATTGCTTTCCAGTCATGCTCCTAGAAACTCCATATATGTCCATAAGGTATTGGAGGATATTATGCAATTAACTGAGAAGTTTTGAAGGAGCTCAAATTCACTCATTTTTAATATTTGCTCATATGGATCAGTTTATATGAATGAGACCTGCCTTGAAAACATGCTGCTTTTGAGGGCTGTGCTAAAGGTGTTCTACAGAATCTTCTTAGATTGACTCCCTTGAGGCTGTGTTTTAGAAAATGGAAAATGATAATACTAAATGAAACTGAAAATGGAGGAAAAGCAAACTTTTGAAAAATATACTCACCATCTAATAAATTAGGCTGCAAAATACAAAGTAGTAAACAATCCTTACAGGCGCACATCAGGTTAACCACCCAACTCTCAAAGTCTGTTTCCTGGCAGGGAAAGCGGGGTCCACAGCGCATCAGCATGTACTCTAAACCCCCTGTAACTCAGGGCTGATGTACAGCATTGTAGGTCCCTGAGTGCATGGAGGGCTTTGAAACAGACGCTAGCATTGCCCACAGCCTCAGAAGAGCATTTCCTTTGAAGAACTGCACTGTTTGCCCCAAGGTATTTAACACCCCTTTCAAGCTCAATACTGGAGGTTTATTGTTTGCATTTAAAATCTCATTAAACCACTGGAGCTGTGGTTGCTAGGAAACCGGTATTATTTGGAAGCTGCTTTACCTTCTCCCTTGCAGTCACACCCTTAATTAGGAAGAACCATCAGATTGCGAAGTTTTAACTCACGTATTTCCCACTTTGAAAGGTCATCGAGACTAAAGACCACTCTTGCAGCATTTTCCACTTCTCTGTATTCAAAAACCGTTTGTGTAATAAGGTCCTTTGTGGTCTTGATTAAATTGTCTTCATTAAAGAGACCTCCTCCTCTGCCGTTGCACTTAGCATTTCCTAAATCCTCCCGAAGTAGTTTTCCACTGTGAACAAAGCAGTTCCTCCCTCTACCCCGAACCTCCCCACCCCACTCAGGGGAAATTGTTCATTTATGAGACGACTAAAGGGTTAACATTTACTGTTAGCACTTTGCACACCAAAGACCTTTAAAGGAGAATTAATGAGTTAAATAAATCACAGTGGTATCCTTTTTGCTGCTTTTTTCACACTGACAAAATTTTGAGTCCACTGGACACATATTTCCAGTTCGAGGGCTTAGGACAGTTTTTTGTTGCGTTTTCTTCTTTTTAACCTCCCCTCTAAAATAATGTTATTTTCTCAAGTTGTTGGGCTGTGACACTACCAATTTCCTGAAATGGTGGGAACATGATCTTCCAATTCAATATTCTTAAAAGGTTGGGCAGAGCTTAATAGCCTGAGAAAATAATATCAGCAAATTACGCATGCTGTCATCTATACCAGTCACGCAGATTGCAGAATCTCAGATTAACATTTACCCGAGGCACAGAAGAAAGAGATTATAAAGACATTTAATATATTTCACATCTCCTTATTATTAACTTGCCGAATTTTCAATAAAAGATATGTGGGAATGTGTTCTGAGGCCACACCTGTACATGGCATGTGACGAGAAAGCTGGGCAGTTTGCTAGTGTTTCAGGGGATCAGAGAATAGTTCATTTATCCAACAAGTATTTGTTGGCACCTAACAGGAGCTTTGATAGTGGCCAAGGGTAAAATGAAAAAGCAATTATTCTTCCTTGGCTAAAGGAACTCTTTCTCCAGTTAAAGGGGGGGGAAAAAGACATATATAAAGAAGCATATGAAAACCTAAGAATATATTTATTGAGAGCAAGGACCAATTATTTGCACCCCCAAGCTAAATACGAAGCTGTGCAAATATCTTGCTTATCCTGGACTGCCATATATTGTATAATCACAACCTAATATAATTATTTGGGCACATAAAACACTGAAAACCATCTTAACGAGCATTTATCTCCGTCAAATATTCACCTTAAAAGCTTATATGACTCTTCCTATGAAATCAACATCACTCAAAATATTTCTGAACACTTCTTTGTAAATTGCCTTCAAAGTCTGTCACTCGCTTTTTGAATATCCTTTATCATGGCATATTTGCAGACTTTGAAGTTGGATTAGGGTGTTGGGAACCATTAAATGCCATTTATAGACAAGTCTGGTGTATGTAATGGGTGATCCTTCAGTATAGTTTCATTATAAAATTAATATGTGATTCTAAAGTAATGATGCTAAAGAGTTTTCTATGTCCTAAAAACCAATCACTCCAACAAAAAAAGAATAATAAAAATATTTTGCCAATTGACAACATGGTTTAAATAAGTACATGTCCTCTAAGAAATCAGCATTTTTATGCATGTGTCAACTGTGCTTTTGCAGACCAACTATATTTCATCTTCTTATAGACTCACTAATTTTAAAATTGTAGTATTTTTCACTTTGTTCTGGCTATTAGGAAACTCACAGTCAAATTAATGACTTATATTTAAAGAAATTAAATACGCATTTTTGGGTAACCTTTGCCCCAATCTCATCTTCCATTTTGCTTATTTTTCTCCTTTGCTCATTCTTGTTATCTGTTTCTATGGTAGCGCAGTATATAAATTTCAGAAATTATTTCAAATCTCTTTGAAAAAAAGTTGGGTATAAATATCTATAGTCTTCTTCACTTCAATATTTTTTCCTTAGAGATACATTTCATAATCATTTATAGATAGTTATACATGTTTCTTTTAAGTAAGTAATGTAGGAAAATAAGCACAATTAGGAGATTGTTCAGGAAAAGATCAGTGGAAACATAAAAGAGGATATGTCTAGCTTAGTAGTAAATGACTGTAATGTAACAAATTTGCTAAAAATCTAGCATAATATTAAATAATAACAAATTGATTTGCTAAATTCTAGAGATTAATAGTGAACAAGCGACATATATTTCCTAATTCCCAGAACATGAGTGTGTCCTGGAAGTCATATGTACTATTTCATATACATTATGAGGAAGATGTGATTTAAAAGATGTTTTCAAAATGAGAAAAAAATATATACAATATACAATATATACATATATAATATACAATATATATATACACACTTTGATATACACACATGCATACATTTTTGTTTGGTTTTTGTTTTTCTTTAGAGAGGGAGAGAGAAAGAGGAGGGGGCAGGGCAGAGAGAGAGAGAGAATCTTAAGCAGGCTCCACGCCCAGCACAAAGCCTGTTGTAGAGCCTGATATGGGGCTCCACCTCACAACCCTGAGATCATGAGCTGAGCTGAAATCAAGAGTCAGATGCTTAACAGACTGAGCCACGCGGATGCCCCTCCATACATGTTTAATCAAGAGCGCAAACTATCAACCGATTGGGCACAAAGAAATGGGGCGTAGACTTCTTGAACTTCTATGAGTTACTGGAGTTTACACCTAAATTAGTGAAGTGCCTTGTTATCTATGGCAATATATGATGGTAGTAAAGAATTTGAAGATATCTTTGAGATTCAGAAAATAAGTTGCTTTGAGATTCAGAAAACAGCTCCAAATTCAAATCAATATTTAATATCCATCTCCATCCTACTTATGAAGATAATGTTAGATGTTGGTGGCATTAAACATTTGAATCCTCACAGCATGTTAAGTTTGTGCAAGACATTTTCATCAATTGACAGAGCTACCCTAGGATCTTGGGTATTAAAGCTCATTACACATGATGGCATGAAGATAAATTCTCCCTTACTTTCACTATTCCCTATGGTGGTTAATAGCATGGACTTTGGAGTCAGATAGATGCGTTCATTATTTAACAAGTTACACAATTTCTTTGTTCAATTTCTTTACCATAAAATAGAGATAATTATACTTCTACCATAGACTTGTTTTGAAAATTACACATATGCAAATTGCTTAGCTCAGTGGGTTATTAATAAATATTAACTAATAGTAATAGTAGTTTTAGTAGTAATAGTAATAGAAGTAGTAGTGATTATAGTAGAGTAATTATTCAAGAAACAATTGAGGATTACATATTAAAATGCAAATATTAAACAATATTTCTTATATGCAAATGTTATTAATCTTATGGTTCTATAAAACATATTTAGTAGTTTGCCTTATAGGTTAAGAGTATGAGACACATGTGTACTGGGAAATGAAATGGAAAGGCAGCAGAAATAAGGTTTTAGTACTTTTGATGCTGTTAACTCCATACCACTTCTGAGCTAGTAAAAATTGCTTGAGATCACCCCAAACATCTCCTGACAATATCTCCATATCCTCGTCCCTGATCTCCTTCCTAGCTAAGATAAGTCTAGATATGGTCAGTAAAAGGGGGTTTGGGAAAAAGAGAGTGTGTAGTGTGGAAGTAGAGAGCTCACCTATACAACTTTTACACCTCTTTTTGGGCCAAAAGGAAGAGTAAACCGACCTGTCCTTGCATTTAATCTTGTTCATATAGCCAATTTCTGCTAAGGGCTGTTAGCAGAAGTGGTCTGTGTCACTTGCAGGCCATGACATTGAATCGCTAGGGTGAGACCTCTAACACTTTCTTCCTTGTTTTGTGATCAGGGACGCAAAGTATTCCAGATGATGCAGCTGTAGGATGGTGGACCCCCTTACTTCAAGCAGACTTGTTATTTTGGAGATTTTCCTGTGAAGAAGAAATTAGTCTTTGTTGTGTTAAGCCATAACACCTAGCATATCCTGATTAAATATAGGTAGATAGAAATTATTTCAATTTTCTCTCTCTCTCTATTATTATTATTCTTCCTATTTCCTGTGGGGAGAAAAAAGGAAGTCTAAAGGAAACACCTAATTGTTATAAAAGGAGCTCAGTTTTCTACTTTACAAAGAAATAATCACAAAAAAATTAACTTTATGAAAACATATAAGCTGGTTTACTTTATGTTCTTCTCCCTCCACGTAAATTATTGTTCTCCATAAGGCACACTTTTCTATTAGTAAATATAGGCTTACAGTCCTTTATCTGCTATAAACAATCTAGAGTTCTATTAGACAATGTCCACTTGATATGGGTTTTTTTTCAACCAGCAGGAGAAATCCTGGAGGACTTAAAAAACAAGGAGTCTCCTGCATGCTACAAAATGCCTATAGGGAAATTGGCAAGCTAGGGTTACAGCCCTTCCCCATGTTTGAAAGGAGAGGTGACCTGGCTCATAGTTCAAAAATCTTTTGTGTGCTGTACAACCTCTCTGTTTGAGCTTCTTGTCTCTTTTTGTTCTGTACCTAAGAAGTCTGAGAAGATTAAATCCCTAAGGAAATCTGAAAAAAAATCCAGTGTGGCATATTTAGAAAGACTCTAGCCTATCCAAAACCTACTAATGATAAAAATTTGTGAAATTCTTGGAAATAGAAAGATAGAACAGGATAAGGTGGAAGAATTTAGGAGACAGGAAACTCAGAATTAGTGATATGTGACCAGCATGTGACATTGCATTTGGACCATTTCACCAGAATGGCAGTTTGGTCAGTGTGCACAGATTTCACCAATGTCAGGTAAACACTTTTTTTTTTTTCCCCATTAGCTACCACTTTACTGCAACTAGAATAAGGTGAGAAATTGAGTCCTTAGCCCACTCACTCTTATCTAATCGATTCAGTAAAAAAGTAAGCAGGGTGTGCATAATTCTCAAGAGTTACATACTGGAGATTTACTTTCATGTTATATCTTTAGGAAGAGTGTGGACATTTTCTTTTAAAATGTGAGCTAATCTGAAAAATTTCCACCACATGACTTTATGTGTGTAGACCAATCCAGTGAAGACTATGTCCTCCAGACCAATGCCTAAAGGTCCAGGAACTCACAATAGTCTTGGGCATAAGCCCCAACCTTCTTAAACCTCCCAGAACCTTCCATGACCCTGGGCCCCCTGACAATATCTGTATTCTTTTTCAGTTCTGGATCATATCAGTGAGAGGGGTCATCTCATAGAAAAAATCAGCTAAACCCTTCTATCTCTAACTGTGGCAGAGAAGCCTGCCTAATTGGCAAAATGTGGTAGAATACAGGTATGCATGACAGAGAGCTCTTTACAGCAATAAAGCAACAGATCTGAGTGTGTGTGTGTGTGTGTGCACGCACATGTGTCTGCTCTGTAATCCTGAGTTGTGATTTATCCCTGAGATTGTTCATGCTCCTAAGAACACAGTGCAGGAATGAAGGATGCCTAAATTAAGATATACAAAAACAAAACACGATGAACGTAATTACTTTTAATGATGGAAAAACTTTTTAATGTCCATATCATTTTTCACACAGCTGGGGCACTTGGTATTCTGAGGGGAAATGATGCTGAAAGTGTAGATATTCAAGGGAACAAATAAAATCATACTGGTGTGGCACGGGGAGGGGGTGCAGAGGTAGGAATCATCAGGATTGTTGCTGTTTTCTCTGACTGTTCTTCACATTATCTCCATGTATTGCTTTCAGAAACTCCTTGTCCTGTTTTGCTACAGCAAATTTGGAAAGACCTAGACAGGAAAAAGCCTTGGAGATTCTTAAAAGAGAAGCTTTCACAAAAGTGGCCTCTGGGGTTGAACCCAGTAATCCTGCCACACATTCCATCTTTCTATCAAGAATACATTCCTTTATTCATTGGAGCCTGTAGTAAGCTTGGCTGGCAAATGTGGGGCAGATCTGAGCAGATTCTAAGGGAGGACAGTGGTGCCTCCTCCATTGTTCCTATTTGTATGAGGAGACGAATGTATAAGGAAGTCACTTTTTCTTTACCCCCTTCCCTCAACAGTGAAAAAGCTTTGATAATGTGGAACCCTGCCCAATTCCTCTAGCACTGTGGCTGTCCTTACCCCCACAACCCCATTTTTTCCAGGTCCTGTGAATATATCCTTTTTTAAAATCAAGACTTCCTGATTTTGCAGGAAACCTCTATGCAATTCTTAGTATGGGATGGTGGCAGCTTGCTCTCACTACTTGTTGGAATAACTTGTCACCGCCTCCCCAATTGTAGTGCCAGGAGTCATGGATGGGAAGCAAATCTCCTCCCCATTTCATGAGGTATCTTGACACACCTGTTTTAAACTGTAGGTTGGACTCAACTTTATGGTTACTGGAGCCTAGAGTCCTGGTGCCTAGTAAATGAGTTGACTTAGGTCTAGAGACTCCAGTTGCCCTTTATTTCTCCTGATCAAGCCAGATGACCTCAGTCCAGGCTATAGAAACTTCCCATGCTTGATTTTCTCTCAAAATGGCCATATATTGGGAGAATGGGTAAAATAAAGGGGATTAAGAGCTCCCTTATTTTGATGAGCACTAAGAAATGTGTAGAATTGTGGAATAATTATAGTGTACACCTGAAACTGAGGCAACATTGTATGTTAATTATACTTCCATAATTTTAAAAAAAAGGTCATCGATCTGATAGGCTGCGAGTTAGACAATAAAAGTATCTTAGCAGTGTCAGACCTTACCACAATCCTTAGAAGTTGTGTGTCTACTTTTTTTTTTAAATCCTAGAGTGTTGCTGCTAGTTTCTTATCTACAAAAGAAGCTCAGAACACTTATCAGGTGCTAGAAACATATATATGAAATGAATTATTGATGGACTTTCAAGTTGATGCTCCTGGGTTCCTAGTAAATGATGAGTATCTGTGGACCATAGATTAGGGGTGCAGCGCAAGGCTGAGGAATAGACATACAAAAACTCAATCCATGATCTTGCCATTAGGAGTACAAGATCCCAGCTAACAAGATAATATCTTGACAAGAAAACTTCTACTTTTTGCTGGTACTGCAGTCAAATGCACCCAAAGTGTTCTCATCCCTGAGATCCTATGAGACTCCGTCAACAAAACCTCCTAAGGTTCCCAAACTCTAGTTTGAGTAAAACCCCTGCCATGAAGTCATATGTTCACGGAAACTAGTATAATCACAGGAGGTCAAAGTGTTCTATTTTGCAGCTGAATTCCAAAATGAGCTGGATAATTTTATGACCAGCAATAAAACTAGTAGCTATGAGAGCTAAAATAAAAAAGCTAATCAGATCTCATGTTTCAGGACATAAACTTGTCACCATGAACATTAACAAGATTCCCCCCCTTAAATGGCAATGCAATATGTTATAGAGGATTTTCACTTTTTAGTCATCTATGCCATATGTTTGTTCCTGAGAAAATTCAATTCAGCATGCATTTATTAGGTACCTACTGTGAACAAACACCACCCTAGGCAAGATTTCCATAGGGCTGAGAGACTTGCAAAATAGAATTAGGCATAATCTAGTTGCAGAGGGAGATGTGTGCAACCGGAGCCTACTTCAGCGGCTCCAGGCCGTCAGGAGTCCTGGGATTCCCAGGAGTTCACATTGCAAAAGGCACCTCGTATTCTTTGGGGCAACTGTAAAGGGGATATTATGACCAGGAGTCAGTTCTCTTCAAATATTAACATCCTTACCCAAGTCTGAGATGAAGGGTATCCATCTAACCCTAGAAAGGGTTCCCTGTGATGACAACTCTCAATGTCAGGGACTATTAAGGGACAAGATTAGAGAGCAGAAGAATATTAGAAAAAAACAAATTTGCTATAGCCTGACATGATTTTCTTATCTAAGGAGTTTTACATTTAAAAAAAACATATCTCTCTTCAGGAGATTTTTAAAAAATTCAGAATTTCTTGACGGCAAGTCCATCTCTTGGAAAGTTCTGTCATATTTGGAAAACGATTTTCTTTCTCCTATGGCAAAAGAGCCATTATTCTAAATGGGAGGCTATCCACAATGCCATAGAGTGGAAAGGAAAAGTGATGCCAGGAAGCTTAGGGCACTTGGCAGGAGAGGAGAAATGAAGCATAAGCAAGGTCAAATTCTAGATGCCAAGGGGAACCCTGATAGTGAGGAACGCCATTGCAAATGTCTGGTATCTAATTACCTCTGCTACTCGCAGGGAGACAGGAAATTGTGGGCAATTCTATTTTCACAGTGGCAGTAAAGCAGTTAACAGGGAAGACATTGTCTAGACTTGAATAGGAAGTAGGAATTCTAAAAGGGTAGGGCAGAGCCTTCCACAAGGCTAGAATAGTCTAAGCTTCAGGTATAAGCAAAGAACTGCCATTTGAAACAGAATAAAATAGACACTATATGATCGAGGGGCAAAGAATGGGCAGTGGAATTTCAGAAAAAGAAGCAACTAATTATGAATGAAGGGACTACTGAAAGCTTGTAGAGATGATGATATTTTAACAGACATTTAAAGATAAGTAGGATTTCAAATGATGGAAGAGGCATTAGGGTGTGAGGCATTCCAGTATAAGGAGATAGCACGAACAAAAGAAAATAGATTAACTGTTCCTATTTTTCAGCAAAGGACTAATACTACGGTGAAACTGTACTGTCGTGCTCTTTGTTGGAGAAGATGAGACTGGAAACTTAATCTCAGGTGTGTAATTTCTTCAGGAGATAACAGGGAATCTATAAACAGAGGATAGCCATGGGCTAGAGTATTGTTGAGGACATAAAGCTGTAAGCCCGCATTGTGGGGGTTGACACTGAGCATCAAGAGACATGAAACAGATTATTCCCTCTTTCTTTGCTTAATTAGAGAAGGGATTTACCACTAAGTTCTGGTTTAGACATTCACCTATTCCAGGAAGCCTTCATGATCTTCAAGTCTGGATTAGGACTAACCTGTAAATGTTGACTTATTTGTCAGTATCTGCCTCAACCTATTAACTCCATTAAAACAGATACCATGTCTGCCTTATTATTCATTTACCATTTTCTTTCTTGTGCCTGGCCCTTCATAGATACTTAATTCACATTTATTGGATAAGCAAATGGAAAAAAAAAATATGTGACTACTTTGAATAAATCAGTTGGAACACAAGGGCATCAAAATACTGACAGTAGGAATGAAAATCATGGGAAATATGTAGAAAATACAATCCAGATGATTGGAGACACGTGAGATGTAGAATGGGAGCTATGGATTGAAAGTGTCTCCAGTGTGTCCAGCCCAGGTGTCGGGTAGGAGGGTGATGCTGTCCTCCAATGATGTAGTCAGAGTTCTAGTTCCTTTCACATAGAATCTCTTCCTTGTACAAAACTTTCATTTGAGGTGTTTGGAAATCTCTTATTAATTTTAGAAATGTGTTCATGGTCCTCCCCTATATGTACCCTGAAGGTTGATTCCTGGGATGGGAAGATGTAAGATCTTGGTGCCAACTAAATATGTTCTGATTCTCCTCTTGGGAGTGATTCCTTATCATGCCATGATTCTGATGGAAAGAGAAGCCAGAAGTTGAGATGTTTAGTGGCGCTTTAGGCATCTGCCGCCCAGAAAGAAAAAAAAAAATTATTTTTCTGGCTTACCCATCTCGATATTCAAAGGTGAAAATTTTTATTGGATAATTTCCTAGAATAAAATGGTTCAAGCCTATGAAAGTCTGTAACATTAGCACTGTAGTGAGAGAATAATCTGCAGAGATTCTCATTGTATAACACACAAGAGTGGCAACGTTGTACCCAGTTCCATAGAGTTAGTTATGGTGCCTGGGCTGGAAGTGAAATCTTCCATAGAAAGGTAACTGCTTTGAAGCAGATCATTTAAATGGATTATTACATAATGTAATATGTTTCAATAGTTATATTGTAATCAAAATTCATTGTTTTAAGAAAGAAGAAAAATAAAATTCAAAGTCTTCTTTGAAAAAGAAAGTTAATTTTCATTGAAAAAACATCTGCTTAATTTGGTAGCCAAATATCAGAATGAAAAAAAGAAAATTCTCAAAGCTGTGATTCAAAACCTGAAATAATTAAATTCTTAATTTAGAATGGAATTATTATAACTGGTCATATTTTTCTGCACATTAATCTAAAGAATTTTGTATTTGGATTATTTAGCCATTGAATATGCACCTGCTTCTCAGATTGGCAAGGCAACAATTTACTGTGAAGAATCAGTTGTTTTGAATGGCTAATTGGTTACAGGTGCAATGAATCAGCCATCTGCCTTGGAGACTGACTCAACGAAGGGAAGGAAAATCCTTCTCTGTCACTTTGGGAGCACATCAGTGAGCTCTGATTCTAACTTGGAATTTGTGGATCCTATGTGGGATGAGGTGAATGGGAGGAAAAGAAAGCAAGTTTAGTGGTTAAGCAGAAGAATATTATAGAGTCATATGTGAGACTAGTTTATTAACTTTTTAATCAATAATTGAATTATCTTTTGAAATAAGCATCCAACCATCTCAAAATATAGTGTTTGAAATACATCCAGAAGAGAGAATATGAGCCCATAGATGGATTTACACCAGTGCATTTGATGTGATCTTGGTTTTGGTTTTTACTTTCTGGCTGTTCTCTCTTGGTTCAAATCTAACTTTTGAAATATTCTCAGAGTTTATGATATTAATCTATTAATGTGTCGCAATACTTGAAATCTTTTATTTAATCAGGTGACTTTCTGATTGCTCAGATAAGGTGAGATGTACCATTTCTAAATGGGCAACAATAACAACAACAAAGGATAGTCACAATCTTCTGACTCCGAGAAGACAAAACATAGCTCTTAAGAACTAGGACATGCCATCTGCACTGGGTGACTAAGTGGAAATACTATTAGGTAATTTGGTCTGACTGTACCTCTTTGCCTACAGGTAGATACTTTTTCTTCCCCTTAAGTAACTGAAATCATATTTTACATGTTGTTTAGTTTACTATGTCAAACTTTTAATAACCTTAAATAACTGAGTTTCAGTTGGCTTAACATGTTTCCTCAATTAGCTGTTCAGGATTCACAGAGTCCTGTAGTCTGTTCTGATTAGGGATTTTTCTAAAAGCCCCTCTTTTGCTCACCCACATTTATCTTGGGGAATTGATAAAATGGAAATCAGTTTTTCCTCACAAAATGATGTGGAACCTTTCTGGGTGCATGTACCCAGAAACACAACTTCCCTTCCAGTTGCTCTTAAAATATATCCTAATGTTTGATTGACTTGGTTAAACAGATTAATAGTTTTGCCATCTTTAATTATTTACAGCAAAACACAATCATTTGTGCTTATGTGTTTGCCCTTTTAAAACAGTATGACCTTTTGCCATCACTGAGAAGAGCAGTCAAAGTAGCCACGCAGGGAGGACTCTTCTACACATTAATATGTGAGAATGAATGGGAATTTCAGGCATGAATTATTGTGTTCCAAAAGTGTCTCATTTCTTTTATAAAATATTTCATAATACAAACTGAATATTTGGGGGAGAATATTATTTTCAAGATTCCAGTTAAGGATTCAGGATTAGGTTGTTTTAAAAAATATTTCCCATTGAAGAAGTTGGAAATTGAGTAAATGGGGTACAATATTATTCCAGTTTTCTTTGCCTTGTCAAAATGTCATAAAATGAGAATTTTTTTCAATAAAATGCCATTTTAATTTCCTTTATTTTTAAAATTTTTTAACAAGATTTTATTTATCTGAGAGAGAGAGTGTGCACACGTGCGTGAATAGGGAAAGGGGCAGAAGGAGTGGAACAAGCAGACAGCAGACTCTGCATTGAGTGGGTTATCAATGCCAGGACCCTGGGATCATGAGCTGAGCCAAAGACAGACACTTTTTTTTAATAATAATATTTTTTTATTATATTATGTTAGTCACCATACAGTACATCCCCAGTTTTTGATGTAAAGTTCGATGATTCATTACTTGCGTATAACACCCAGTGCACCATGCTATACGTGCCCTCCTTAATACCCATCACCAGCCTATCCCAATCCCCCACTCCCCTCCCCTCTGAAGCCCTCAGTTTGTTTCCCAGAGTCCATAGTCTCTCGTGGTTCATTCCCTCTTCTGTTTACCCCCCTCTTCATTCTTCCCTTCCTTCTCCTACCGATCTCCCTGCTATTTCTTATGTTCCATAAATGAGTGAAACCATATGATAATTGTCTTTCTCTGCTTGACTTATTTCACTTAGCATAATCTCCTCCAGTCCCATCCATGTTGCTACAAATGTTGAGTAATCGTTCTTTCTGATGGCTGAGTAATATTCCATTGTATATATGGACCACATCTTCTTAATCCATTCATCTATTGAAGGGCATCTCGGCTCCTTCCACAATTTAGCTATTGTGGACAATGCTGCTATGAACATTGGGGTGCATATGGCCCTTCTCTTCACTACGTCTGTATCTTTGGAGTAAATGCCCACTAGTGCAATTGCTGGATCACAGGGTAGCTCAATTTTTAACTTTTTAAGGGGCCTCCACACTGTTTTCCAAAGTGGCTGTACCAACTTGCATTCCCACCAACAATGTAGGAGGGATCCCCTTTCTCCACATCCTCTCCAACATTTGTTGTTTCTTGCCTTGTCAATTTTTGCCATTCTAACCGGCGTAAGGTGGTATCTCAGTGTGGTTTTTGATTTGAATTTCCCTGATGGCTAATGATTTTGAACATTTTTTCATGTGCAAAGACAGACACTTAGCGGAGTGAACTGCCCAGGCGCCCCTTAATTTCTTTTATTCATATAGGAAAAAAATTTTCTGAATTTTACACTCTCTTTGAATATATGTACAATTTTATTGTGATGAAATCTTGGTACAACAATGAAATATTTCTGATAGAAGTTCACCCCTTTCAAATACTATCCAAAAAGCAACATTCCATCTGATCAAAAAATGTAGTCCAGGAGTTTCTTAAGATCATTATAAACAGACATGGTTTATGTAAATCTACAGATTGCTCTATAAATAATTTGTCATTAATTAGCACTATAGAAGTAATGCTTTCTCACTTTCATATACGTATTTTCTTATCTATCTCATTAAATGAAAAAGTTACCAAATAGTTATCAAATGCTATCAAATCACATTCTTTTTCACTTGTTTCTGAATGCATACAAACGCTCATGTTGATTTTCTCCGCTAACAAGGTGATATACCTTATGTATCTCCACTCTATTCCCTCCATTCATTCCCTTTTAGTGCTGTCCTTCTCCTTTGAAAAGCAGTGCCAAAGAAAATCCTTGTGTCACAGGAAGCTGCATTTACAGAGGTTATTAATGATAGAATTGAGAATTACATATCTTATCTAAAATAGCTGTGCTATCATCAGTGTTGGAGGTCATTTTAGAAACCCTCTTCCAAACTACTAATTGTTCAAACATATTATAGCCACAGGACTCTTTCAAATGCAAATGTAAGAGGCAGTAGAAAAACACACTACTCTCCCAGTTGATGCGAGGATGAAGTGCTCAGATCCATTTTTTTGTTACGTTCTTTGTTCTGTCTGCAATCCTTAATGTTGTGAGTAAAAGACTCCTTTTTGAACGACTGTTTTTTTCCTGCCAGGAAACTAAGGCATAGAGAAATCATATGGTTTATCCAAAGGCAACCAGTTGTTAAGAAAACCAGAAGGAAAAGTAAGTTCTCTTGAATTCTAATCTAGTTTTTCTTTAAGATATGAATTTTAATATTTGAATTATCCATATCGTTTCTTTTTATTGGTTAAAATGCCCGAGATCCCTTACCCCTTCATTTGACCTCACCCGTGTATATGAAGATACTGTGCCGACCCCTTCGTAGACCCCCCTTCTCTGAGCTCATGATAACCTTAAATCCCAGTACCTGGGACTTCAATCTCTTAGACAGTTGATTATGCCAAATGCTTAGCATGGGGCCAATAGATGGCTCCGGGCTATCGATGATTTCATTAAGTCTTTCCCAATCTATTTATTTACACAATTTCAACTGGAAAAAATGCACTGAAATGAAACATCTCATTTCCAGTATTGGCCTGAGGCAAAAAGAGACAATGATACATATCCCCAATTTAGACTAGATGAAACTAGCTACATTTCAAATAGAGAATTCACATTGTGAGTTTGAAACCAAGCTAACCTGAAAGGAGACATTTTCTCCCTGTGTATCTGTGCACAGCTTCAACTGATGGCACTTTGAACTGTGCATCTGAACCAAGGACTACATTTTTCTGAAGAAATGTTAAAACTGGCAAATTAACTCAAGCATTGCCTTAGAGTTTCCTCCTCTGTTTCTTCTAGGGGTGGTCTCCGTGGCATTCACTGGCGGCAAACATATGAAAAAGTGTTTTATTCAATTATCTTGATTGCCGAATGGATCATTTTTTTGTGCTTTTGCTCTTAAGCACAGCAGGAAAAGAAAACAGTCAAGCAAGCTTTCACTTTGATCAAAGTGAAAAAAAAAAATTAGGACAGAGAAGCAATTGGTTCCAGTTAAAAAAACAGTTAAGGAAAATTTTCAATATGGAAAGATAGCTTTTGTTTTGTAATGAGGATATTGCCAATTAGTCACAAACGAACTTGAGCGCATTTTCTTGATAATCATGAAGGATGATGGCCAAATGGATCAGCCACACATATTTTTTAGTTTGTCCCACTGCAGTGTGTCTTTTCTCTACCTGCAGCATTCCAAGTAGTTACAAATTAAGTTGTTGATAACAGGTCAACATTGTAAAGGAAAGTTTCACAAGATATGTAATTAGATTATGTAATTGAGTTTTAGCTAATGTATGTTTCTACAGAAGTTCCGGGGCTGAGCTTACATTTTGGCTTAGCCTTATCTTCTGCTAAGGTGTGTTCTTTCCCCCTTGCTTCTCTCTTCAGCATCCTGATTAGATCTCCAAATTTCCAAATCAGCTTCCATTATTCAAGACTCACTGTAAATTTCAAATACCGGATTGATTTCTTAGTTTACATGTTCTCCATGTCTGCTCATCGTTTTATATAAGAAAAGCCATTTCTTATTTATTATGTACAGTGATATTAATATTTCTTTACTATGCAGTATTCTTGTAGTCGACAGCATACTCTTTTATAACACCTCATTGGAAATATTTATACTCTGAAACATTATCTTTTGAATTGTTAAATGTAAATCACTTACACTGCAATACTTTATGGGAGAAGCATATGCTGAATTTTAATGGGGTTTTAGTCTGCAACCCAAAACTGTGAAGGCACACGTATAAAATCATGAGATGGCTAATGAAATGTTCCATCAAATGTAAGCTGGCTATATAAGAGTCTATCTATCTTATCTACTTATCTATCAATTTATCTAAAATATATATACAATGAAAAAGTATATATAAAATAACAATGAAAAGATTACATTTAATTATCAAGTAATAATGTTATCCAACCCCCAAATGGTATTCATGTAGATGGTGCAGAGATCATTGAAGTTTTGAAAACAATTATTCTGGTTACTAGACAACTTCAGTAAGCATCAAAATTAGAATCAACTGGACCTGGACCTTAAGACTCCAACTCTCCAGGAATGGATAATGACCTGCATTTTAAAGGAGCTGTTCCAGTGACTCTGACACTGACATTGATCTAGAGAGATTTTCTACAGGAAAAGGTAAAGTGTTATGCTATGCTTGTTTGTCCCTAGACACTTCCCTGGTTTTCTGCTTTAAAAACCATATCTGGGGGTGCCTATGTGGCTCAGTCGGTTAAGGTTCCAACTCTTGATTTCCTCTCAGGTCATGTCCTCAGGGTCATGGGATCGAGCCCTGCACCACGTTCCGTGCTTGGTGTGGAGTCTGCTTCTCTTTCTCTCTCCCTCTCCCTCTGCCCTTTCCCCCGCCCTAAAATAAACAAATAAATCTCAAAAAAATCATATTAGGTTGTGGATTTTTGGTATAAGCCTTTAAGTTTTGGAGGAAGATAGCTTAATTGACTTTATGTATTTCTGCTTGCTTATTTCTTATGATAGACCATTAACAATGTTGGTAGCATTTCCTCTGGAAGGACCATCTGGTGCTCCTCAGGAGATAGGACTGAAAGGTAAACAGTTTGAAACCAGGATGTATATTTGTTAAAGTGTATAAGATATTAGTATAATACTAGCCTCTGAGATGACTCATGATATTTTGATACCTTGAATTTAGACTACAAATTAAAGTGCTATATTTCATTATACTTTTCTATTATCTCTCTACTTTATACTTTTCCTTAATTTTGTGAAATATAATTTATTTAATAGAATTATAAAATAAGAATTCATTTAAATAATGAGTATCTTGCTTATACTTGCATTTTGATATTAGATAGGAACTTGCCTAAAATATAAAAAAAGTAAAAGTCTAGGAAATTAACCAAACAAATGTTGAGAATTTCTTCTGATTTTAAAAGTAGATATATATAGTGGTGCCCGGGTGGCTCAGTTGGTTAAGGGACCGACTCTTGATTTCAGCTGAGGTCATGATCTCAGGGTCATGAAATCAAGCCCAAAGTCAGGCTCTGTGCTCAGCGCAGAGTCTGCTTAAGATTCTCTCTTTTCCCTTTCTGTGCCCCTCTCCCTGCTTGCACTCTCTAAATAAATAAATGAATAAATAAAATCTTTTTAAAAAGTGGATATACATATCCATTTTGTTTCCCTGTGCATAAAACAGATTCCTATCTCAAAGGGATGCTGTGAGCAATACATTTTTAATATGAATAAAGATTCTAGAATAGTACTTGACATAGTTGCATTAAATAAGTTATCAGTATTCAGTTCATCCTCCAAAGTAGAACTTTACAATTACCTCTGGAAAATTATATAGCAAAGAAAATGGTTGGGTTGGCAGAAGGTAAACTTCGCATCTCACCCAAACCCAGAAAAGTCTAGAAAGTTAAGACTGCCTGGCTGCCTAGCTGTTCTGATGATTGGTCAAGGAGAAGGCTGGCATTAGGAAAAGTCTGCTTTCCCCAAGGTATTTAAGGGCAAAGCCTGCATAAATCCTGCTCACTGTGTGGTCTTAAAGGAACTTAGTCAAAAAAAGGTCACTTGGTGGAAAGTTGGTTCAAAAGATTTTGGAGTAAATGCTCAAAACCAGGGTGGTGAGAGAATATTTACAAAAGACAAGCTGAAGGAGACGTTATCAGAATTTAGGAAGCCAGACCTTATCCCAGGGTGGGGGTTAGGGGTGGGGTGGGGATGGGGACTAAGTTTGAACGTTTTTTTCAAGCCTGAAGTTCAGATATAAATACCTGCTGTGCTCTAGGAAGACCAAAGTCAAAGTCTATTTTTGCTGGTAAAATATCATCTCTTCTTCCTCTTACAATTCCTTCCTTTTTCCTGCTTCTTTTTTCACCCCTGGGAAGCTAGCAGCAGCTTATTTAAAGGAGTAGAGTAGTAGAGATAGACAGGGGAGCAGAGAAGTCAGCCATACCCTCTTGTGCCACTGAAGCCTTTTGAAGGCTCACCTGCGTCAGAACTGGGATTTTATTCTTCATATACAGAATGAAAGTCTAGTGACTAAAATGTTATGTTTTTACAATGACAGCCATTAGAGAACTTTTTCACTACTTCCTTTTGCAGCAAAACTCAGAAGGGCTGTCAGTTTCTGCCAGCTCATTCTTCTTCGAATCCCACACCAGCCAGACTTTCACCCACATTATTCCACACAAACTGCTCTCATCAAGGTCATAGATGACTTCCAAACATTGACAAATCCAGTAGTCTCGTCTCCGTTCTCATCTTATTTGATCCAAAGCCAGCATACAGTACACCACCCTTCTCCTTTGTACACTTTCTTCATTTGCTTTCCAGAATACAGTCTCTTTGGGTTTTCTTCCTCCAACACTAGCTATTTCTTCATAGTCTCTGTAGCTTTCCCAGATTAGCTCTAAATTCTGAAGTGCTCTGGGATTTGATCCTTGCACTTACCTTCCCAACTATACTCACTTCTTAAGAGAGTTTATCTAATCCCAAGGCTTTAAATATAATTTATAACTGCAATTGATTCCTATACTATCCTAGACCACTCATCTGAACCCCACATATACTTTACTGTATATTCAGCTTATTCACTTAGGTGTTCATTGGCTTCTCACAGCCAGACTTCACTCTTGATCTCAGTCCGCCCACCGGACCTGTTTCTAGCTTCATCTTCTTCCATCTCCATATACAGCAATGACAATCCTCCAGGTGCTCAGGTCAGGAAACCCTGAAGTCATTCTGGATTTGTTCTTCTGACTTCCTGCATCCAATTCATTAGAGTTGTCTCTACCTGCAAATGATATCAGGAATCTGACTGCTGCCCAGTACACCCATCATTGACACGTTCAGCTAAGTTGCCATCATTTCTCACCTGTATTCATTGAAAAGCCTCTTAATGACAGTCTCCTTGTTTCAATTCTTACCCGCTACTGTCCATTTTTCAACATAGTAGCTGAAGGTGATCCTGTTAAAAAAAAGTCAGATCGTGTCATCCCTCTACTCAGAACTGTCCAACTACTTCCCTTTTCTTTCAGAGAAAAGTCCAAACTTCTCAACATGACATGCAAGACCCTACAAGATCTGGCTCTGATGCCTCTTCAATGTCATTTTCCTCTACTCTGTCAGTTACAGGCTCCCTAACTTCCTGTGTTCCAAGAACACACAGAACTCGCTCCTCCCATAGAGATTTGCATTTGCAGTTCCCTCTGGAATGCTATTTGCTAACACACGTATTTGCCTGGCTTGCTCATTCCTTCAGGTCTCTTTCAGAGGTACCTTCTCAGACAGCGCACATAAAATCAACCCACATTCAAATCCATCTTTATTCCTACTTCTCTAGATCACTTGTGACCACCATATTATAAAGCTTTAAAAAAATTGTTTATGCTTCATGTTTTGTTTCTTGCTGTATCACCTACACCTGGCAAATGAGAGCTGCTCAAGAGATATTTAAATACATGAGTGAATGAGAATGATTGGAACAATCATGGGACCTGTCAGAGAGCTCATGGAGAGGAAGGACACATTTCCCAGAGCTGGTTTGAAAGGGCAGTAAGTGAGGAGTGAGGGGAAAATAAAGCTGTTAATTGCTGCATCTTTTAAATAACACTTTTAACTTAATGAATATATATCTATGTAAAATAACTATAATGAGAACATTGCATTTTTATTAATTTGATGTTTCAAATTCATTTATTCACTTTCACTGTTAAATAAAATAAATATTACCTTTATTTGTACTAATATTTGTACCTTTGTGCTTTAGGTACTTTAAATGTACTAACCCAACCTTACATGTTTTTGGCTATTATTAATTTTTATTAGATTTCATTGTAATTATTTGTTGACATATTTACTCCTTTCTTAGTCTATATGGTCTTCAAAGACTGTTATGTTTTAGATTTTTGCTTTTTATTTTAAATAACCTTGGCACCTAACTGAGCACTTGACACACAGCAGGAACTAAAATAATGCTGTGAGATTTATTTTTAATAAGTATTTGACTGTGTTATCTCTTTTAACATAAATAGTATACACTATAGGATTCTCAGAACATGTTAGCCAGGGATTTTCTATCCAAGCAAGTTGCTCTTCAGACGTAAAGGCTACAAATGCAGAATTTTTATGCAAGAACACTGGGAATATTGTTTTCCTAAGCCCTCCTTGAAAAAATACTAGTGCTCCACAAATCAAGGATATTTTAGCAAAAGAACTGGCAGTAAGCATTGAATATATTTAATTACAAATGTAAGCCAAAAAAAAGTGATGATAAGGATAAAAAAATGGAACATAAATTTTAAATGCTCTCTGGCATAGAAATGGTATAAAGAATAATAAAAATTGGAAGTGGGAGCAACCCCTGGAAGTAGAATAAACCCCGTGATTCCTCACCTGTGAGGACGAGGGTCAAAGAATATCATTTAAGCTACTATTCAGGCAGTGAAATTTTAGCACACTTAAGTGAAAGAAGTAACCATTCAGTAAGAAAAATAATTGTTAGTAATACGTAAGAGATAACAGATAGATATGATCTAAAAGAGGAAGGTCTTGTATTAATGGTGTTGTATTAAAATGTAAGTGTAAGGTTAACTACTAAAACAAATATACAAGTCTTCTAAAATTTCAGAACTACAAAAAGAGGTAAAGAAAACATACAGACAAACCACACACACACACGTAATTTATACATGTTTATATATGTATTCACACGTACATAAATTATACAATGTTCATATATTAGGCATTATATGTTGTTTTGCATATTATAAGGTCAAATCCGAAATACTGCCATATATCTTTTTTTAATAAATATAAACGGGCTTAACTATTAAAAACAAAAGATTTTTAGTGTGAGTTATAATACTTTGCTATAGAAAAGTGATACATCTAAAACAAACGAATTCAGAATGGTTAAATATAAAAATAGGGATTGGGTAAGTCAGGGAAATGCAAACTAGAGAAAATCACAGGTAGCACTCTTGCTCCCAGACAATGTAGAATCTAGGCCCAAAGTATTGTAATGCAAAGGTACAAGATCCAATAATCTAACTAGATCCAAGATCTAATACTTAGGAATATATATGTACAAACACTGTTGCAGTGTATTTCGTGTAGCAAAAATTACACGTGATATGGAAGGGGGAGGAAAAAGACTAACTTTACAGTGTAGAAACCCAACAGGCCTGGCCACAGCCATGTGGGAAAGCTTGCCATCATCAGTGATAGGTCATGTTGATAGCATGTATCCTTGGTATGATGTGATGAATATAGCAGCTTCCCTCTGTGGTTTTCTTCCCCAAGACCCACAACTTCAGTCTAATCATTAGAAACATTTTAGACAAACTCAAAATGAAGGAAATCCTTCAAAATACTAGTACTCTTCAGAACAGTCAAGGTCATCAAAAACAAGAAAAGTAAGAGAAATTGTCACAGCCAACAGGAGCCCAATGAGACATGACAACTAAGTATAATGTGGTCTCCTGGACGGGATCCTAAAACAGAAAAGGATATTAGGTAAAAACTAAGGCAATCTTAACAACATATGGACTTTAGTTAGTCATAATATCCCATCATTGGCTCATTAACTGTAACAAATGTACTAATAGAAGACGTTAATAATAGGGACATATGGGAACACTCTATTATCGTCACAATTTTTTCAGAAACCGAAAACTGTTCTAAAAATAAAGTCTAATTAAATCCTTTAAAAAAAAAACAAAGTAAGTTTAGTGTATATTGCTAACTTTTGTAGAACACGTAGAACTATATATTTTCCTATCAGTTTGTGTTTACGTAAAGAAAGGCTGGGAATTTATAACAGAAACTAATAAAAGAGGTTACCTACAGGGGAAGATGGTAAAAGGAAACAGGATAGATATTCCCTGAGGCAGGAACAAGGCTTCTTAAAAATGTACCTTTTTATATAGTTTTTTTTTTTAACATGTGAATGTCTTAATTTTAGGAATGCACACAAAACAGTAGCAATTGACACAGAAATTTCTTATTAAAATGGCCCAAATTTCAATCCCCTGTGTTAGAGTCATGTAAGTTCAGAATATATTGATTCCCAAAGTACGTATGTTTTTAATTGTTTCAATTCTGTTAACATGTCTGGGCAGCAACCTGGCCCAGACAGAGTAATGAGTAATTAAGCATATAATAGTGCACTCTATTATAACTCTCGTCTTAAAATTTTGCAGATGTGAAAGTAAAATACTTTCACATCTGCTATCTCATTTATTTGACTTTTTGAATAAATAAAATAGAAGTAAATTTGAATAAATAAAAAAGAAGTAAATTTGAATAAATAAAAAAGAAGTAAAGAGTAGATTTCCTTCCCTCCTTCCTTCCTTCCTTCCTTCTTTTTTCTTTTCACTTCTCTTCCTCTTCTCTCCTTTCCTTTCTTTTTTAAAGAAATCTGAGTCTTAGAAAAATAAAAGGCTTCAGTCATAATGTGGAAGTGGCAGAAGAAAGAGGAGATAAGAGAATCAAATTTTTTTCTAGCTCCTAATTCAGTGTTTTCCACTATATTTGGGGGTCTCAGTGAAAGTACAAACCTTCAGTAACATCTTCATGGTCATAAATTCTGCAGTGCTTTGTTCTCTTGAGAGAGAAGATTGCAGTGTAGTTACCTGCGGTCTAGAAATAAATTGAGTAGCATCCATGCATTCTGTGAGCAGTCAACAATGAGAGAGTAACAGTTTTTAGATAGAATTGGCTAGATTTGAACCAACAACATGCACATGAGTAGATTGATAATGTACACCAACCATAAGAACTACCAGACACCTAATAATAAAGTCTGAATATTTCCTCTGCTGATTTTCTTCAATCTTGAAGGACTTCCAGATGAACTTTTAAATAAACCATTATGGGTGCATTTCCATTGCTAACTTCCCTAGGTTGTGTGTGACTGAAAATCATCATTTCAAGGACAGGCAATCACAGAATCATATAATGCAGATTCTTATACTCCAGACTTGCTCCTTTTCTTGGATATATTAAACGATCACTATTACCTTTATATTTTCAAGATATGTGTTAAAACCACTTGATGTTTTTTTCTCCCCTTTAGATATTTGGTAAGCCATTCCTATTCCTTGGTCTAACCACCAGGGAAATAAAAAGTCATTCAAGTTCATCTTTCTGATATTTAAATTAATGCCATCCTTAATCAGAATCGGCTACTATTACAGAAACTCAACAAGAACAAAATACTATCAACAATGTGACAAGAACAATACACTCTCAAGAACTCAGCCACAAATTGATTTGCTGGGTACATGGATAAATAAAAGTTCTACCCCCTGAAAGCTTCCAATCTTTTAGAAGAAAAATGAAGCAGACATTATATAAATAAACATGCATATGTAATTGCAAATATTGGCAAGTGACATGAAGAAAAACAGGCTGATTAGGATAAAGTTAATATTTGGGATGGAATTGGAGGTAAATTCTGGTAAATAATTAAACATAAGCCGGACTATGCAGGACAGGAGACAAAGATCAAGGCAAGCTTCAGAATTTACCAGAGACATAACATGGAAAAATTTCCACATAGTTAAGGAACCAAACAAACATGAACGTTTTTCCTATGGTAGAAATTCAGTGAGTGAAAAGAAACACATTTTTTTCCCTAAAAATAACTAGCACTTCCACGTGCAATCTGAAATGTATTTCTGTTAGTAGTCATCAGGACCTTATGGAGTTAGATTATATTCTAGTGCAATAAAAAAACCACTAAGTAGTTCTAAGAAGGGTTGTGCAATAATTGAATTTATATTTATGAAACACCCGCTCTGGCTGCTCTGTGGGGAATCACTGCAGAGGACTGTTTGAATACCAGGTAAATGACTATTGCAATATTAGTCCATATGAGAGACTAGGATAGAGTATTAGATGAGTATTTTCCTGCAGTAATGTTGTACAATGACAACCTCAAAAATTACAAGCATTTATTTTTATCACTCATGGGTCTGCAGGTAGACTGAGGACTCAGTGTCTTACCTTAAGTATTGGAAACAGATCTGTTTCACGTATCTACTCTTTTTCCTGGGACCACCAGCTTCCCCAGGAATCTTCTTTTCAAGGCAGATGGGCAGAAGTGCAAAAGTCTAATCCAAATTACATAAGTATGTTAAAGCCCCTGTTAGATGGGGCATACATTATATATGCCTGCATTCCTTTAGCTAAAGAAAATCACATGACCAAGCAAAACATTGGAGAGGGAGATGTAGTCTAGCTACTCTAGTGGGAAGTACAAAATCATGTCGCAAAGAAAGTATATGTACAATTCTGTAACAAACGATGCAGAATATAATCAAAGAGGTTATTATAATAGATTGGATGTATGATATATTTTGGAGGTGGTGTCTAATTAGATATGAGCGATGAGAGAGGGAGTTATAAATGATGATTCCCACATTTTTGGTATTAGCAACTGTGTAGATGCAAGTGCCAATTACTGGAGACTGGAGTAAAAGGAAGTTGGGATGAAAAGAAGACCAATATTGCAGTTTGGGGTATGTGCAAGCATTAGACAAGTGATACAGAGGTAGGTAACTGAATATTCATATTTGGAGTCAAAGTGTGGTTAGGGCTAGAGTCATTGGCCTACTGGTATGTTTGTCTTTCTTTCTTCCTTCCCTTCCCTTCCTTCCTTCCTTCCTTCTTTTTCCTCTTTCTTTTTTTTTTTCCTTCTCACTCTTTTTCTTTCTTTCCTTTTTTGGTTGCTTCTTTTACAACAAGAAGTAAACTGTAGAAGCAACAGTGGGGAAAACCACGGACCCCACCCTGTATGGTACGAGGCATGAGGCATGTGGGAGAATAAATTCCTATAATGAAGAGAGACTTTAGGGAAGGAAGTGTGCTCAAGAACCAGGCAGGGGAGTTCTAGAGAGTCAAGGGAAGGATTTAGGAAGACAGGGATTTGGGTTCGATACAAAGATGTATGGAACAATATGGAAATGAAATTTTAATAAACAAATTGTAGAGATTCGTTTTTGACTAACAAACAGAGCGGTAAGATATTATTTCCAACTTTTAAAATAGATATCATAAAAATGTATAACACTTCAAGATACTTATAAAAGAATAGAATAATCACCATTTTCATTTTCTTAGTACCTTGTATCTTATTCAAATGCATATTTCCCTCTTCCATTAGATTACTATAATAAGCCAAATGATAAAAAATTTATAAGGGGAAATTTAATATTCTTTTCCTATCATTCTCAAATCCTACCCTTTATGTTAAGTAATGCTAACAGTTTTTGTATTTTTCTATACATTTTTATGCGTATATGAATGTATATTTGAGCATTTTTTTTTCTGTTGATTTTTCTTCTCATACAAACTTGCTTTACTCACTTGACAATGTATCTTGGAATATCACCCCAATTCAATAATGTAGCTCTATCTTCTTGTTTGTAATAGCTATATAATGCTACATTATTTGTACAATATTAATTCAATGTTTCTCTTAATGATAAACATATATATGTTTCAAGAGTTAATATTCTCATCTGTTATTATTTTTAATTTTAGTTTTGTTGGCTACTACAAACAATGTTTTAAAAAAATTCTTTGTATATAGTTCCTTATATACAGAAGCTTTTATATTTGCAGATAGATTTCCAAAACTAAGATTACTGCTCCAAGAAAGGTGAAGATTTTTAAAAAAAAAAAATTTAGTACACCCTATGTTCATTTGTTTTGTTACTTAAATTCCACATATGAGTGAAATTATGTGGTATTTGTCTTTGTCTCATTTTGCTTAGCATAATAGTCACTAGCTCCATCCACATAGTTGCAAATGGCAGGATTTAAAAAACAAAAAACAAAACAAAAAACAGAGGAAAATCAAGAAACAGACTCAGTTAAGAGAACAAACTGATGGTTACCAGAGAGGAGGTGGGTGGGTGGATGGGTTAAATAGGTGGTCGGGATTAAGGAGTGTGCTTAGGTGTTGAGCACTGGGTGTTGTATGGAAGTGATGAATCACTAAATTCTGCACCTGAAACTAATATGATACTGTATGTTAACTAACTTGAATTTAAATAAAAACGTGGAAGAAAAAATAAATAAAATAAAAATTTTGGGTACATGTTGCTGGTTTACGTAGTCTGAAAGTTTATAGCAATTCACATTTCCACCAAAAAATATATGATTACCCATTTATCTGTATTATTTCCAGCATTGGGTGTGATTGTTTTTATTTTTAGTCTGATTTCCTCTTTTTTTAAAACTAATTTTTGATGACTGTGTTATTAATTTATTATATAAATATTTCCTGTGTCTTAGTGTACTAGGATATGGTGGTAGGCAAGATAGAAATAACATCAGGGGGCGCCTGGGTGGCACAGTGGTTAAGCGTCTGCCTTCGGCTCAGGGCGTGATCCCGGTGTTATGGGATCGAGCCCCACATCAGGCTCCTCTGCTGTGAGCCTGCTTCTTCCTCTCCCACTCCCCCTGCTTGTGTTCCCTCTCTCTCTTGCTGTCTCTATCTCTGTCAAATAAATAAATAAAATCTTTAAAAAAAAAAAGAAATAACATCAGCCTTCCTAGAGTGCAGTAGACCAGGAATTAGTTTGTTATTAATTAACAAATTTATTTATTGTCACAGAGATTGTCAGGAGAAAAATACACGGCTATAGCAATATTGTCTGCCATGGTTTTCTAGAGGATATAACAACTAAGCCTAAACCTAACGGATGAGTAGGAAGCAGCCAGGTGAAGGAGAAGGGAGATGGGAAGACCCTTCCGAGCAGAGGAGGTAAACCAAGTGCAAGGTTCCAGAGCTAGAGAACCTGAGGGAGAGCCCTGTAGTGTACAATAGTTGGCCTCTTAAACCAAGTTTAAGCAATGAGCAATAACAGTAAGAAAACACTGGAAAGATTCATGCAGGACAGTGACATTACAAGATTTGTACTTTAGAAGAATTGGTTTGTATTGTGCAAAATCGATTGGCTAAAAGTGGATGCAAAAGAAGCAGTTGAAGTTAGGGATGCCAGACCCCCAGAATCAGGCAGTAGGAGCGGTGATGGAAAGAAGGGATTGAAGTTGGTAAAGTGGATAAGGGCTTTATGTTTAACTGCATGAACCAAGTGAAGTAGAGAGGAGGGATTAAAAGGTATTTCCCAGATTTCTCATATCAACAATTCAGTGAATGGCAGTTCTGTTAACTAAAAAAGAATATTTTTTAGCTCATAACGTGGAGCCAAATTTCTAGGCAGGAATGGGTTTAATTTCAAACACTGTGAGTTTGAGTGCCTGCCAAATGCCCTAGTAGAGCTGTTTATTTGACAGCTGGGTAGATATGTCTGGAATTTATGGATATGAGTTAGAGATAAAAGTTTTCCTTCCTTTGGTTCCTTTGTTGATAAATTCCCAAGGTGGGTCAAATGGCCTTTAACATTCTTACGGTTCTCAGCATTCATTACTATAATTTTTACAAAAAAAAAAAATTCTTATTTACATTCCTACTAGTAATCTATGACTACCCCATTTTATCTCATAATTACTACCACCAAATAATGCCATTAATACAGTTTATCTCTGAATAGGTGACTGAACACAAATTTGTTTTAATTTTCACTTCTTCAGTTTATATGGTAAACAATGTACAAGATATGTTTAATTAATTTTATTTCCTCTTGGGTGAATTGACTATTCTTGTCCTTTGTCTGGACACCGCTTGTGCTATCACCTATCCGTTTGAGCTCATTCACTAGGTAATCACTTGTTGCGTACTTATCATCATGCATTACACTGTTACGTAACAGTTTGGAGCTCAGAGTAAAAATGTATGAGACACAAATCTGCCTTCTGATCCAGAGAGACAAGAACTATAACATTAAAATAATCTGTGCTTAGTGCCATGAAAGAGATGTGTTTCTAGGTGTTATCTTGAGGGACACCTGACCCAGACTGGGCAGGGAATGGGACAGAGAAGGAAGCAACACCGGAGCTGAAAAGCAGTGGTAACTAAGCCAGGAAAGGGTGTGTTATGGGGAATGTTGGGGGTGTGTTGAGATTGGGGTGAGTCGGGTAGAGGTAATATGTTGCAAAATGGCAGAGAATGTATAGAGAACATTGCTCAGGTACAAAAATTATTTCAGTAAATGTATGGCATTGAGAAGCAGAGAAAGCAAAAATAATACTAGAAAGATGAGCAGAGGTCAGATTACAAGGTTATATGTGTGGTAAATCTGTATTTCCTCGATATTTTACCTGATCTATCTAGCTCAGAAACCATTCTATTATATACAGAAACCACACGTAATGCCCCCTGATCCGAATGAGTAATGGAAATCATAGAATGGAATTTGGTACAAGGTATTCCATTTTCTGCTCATTTTGACCCATGTGAATGGAAACATCAATGAAGTAAGGATTTTGTTGTTCATGTATAGATAATAACAACAACAAAAATTGAAGCTGGATTATATTCTATTCCATATATGTCCTGAACTTTCTTCTTTCAAGTCTCAAGGCCATCCCCCTAGTATAAGTATTCAGTGAGTTTTGAATGTTTCAAGGTTAACTGCCTACAAAGTTTATAGTCTTACAGATTTCCATGGGCTAATACAAACTGGGAATTGTGGGGTTAATGTCGTAGAGTGTTAAAGACTATTCATGCAATCAGAATTTATAGAAATGAAAAATACGGAATTTGAAATAAACAGCAAATAACTTATAGTTTCTGAATCCCTTATTTCCAGATATTCCTTCATCTTCTTTTGGGAAGTAATAAGCACACAAATTTTAGTTTGCAATTATCCACAAGACGGTTTGTTTGTAGGATGCCAGATAGGCTGCCAGTGAACGAAAAACCGAAAGCCGAAAAGCTAAACCAAAAACAGACAAACAGACAAACAAACCATCAAACTCTGCACTCTGGCCCACACAGAAGGATTAGTCATTATTTCTTATTTAGTACATTTGTTTAGATTATGCTTGATTTTGTTCAGAATCTTCAATAACAGCAAAGTCATCAATTCTCACTGGAACATATAGTTTATAAAGCTAAATAAGGCAACAAAATAGCTAACATTTTTTTTAAATTTTTTATTAAGTTATGTTAGTCACCATACAGTACATCCTTAGTTTTTGATGTAGTGTTCCATGGTTCGTTGTTTGCGTATAACACCAGTGCTCCATGCAATATGTGCCCTCCTTTTTTTTTCATTTAACATTGTATTTATTTATTTATTTATTTTTAATGTTTTTTTATTATATTATGTTAGTCACCATACAGTACATCCCCGGTTTCCGATGTAAAGTTCGATGATTCATTAGTTTCGTATAACACCCAGTGCACCATGCAATACGTGCCCTCCTTACTACCCATCACTGGCCTATCCCATTCCCCCACCCCCGTCCCCTCTGAGGCCCTCAGTTTGTTTCTCATAAAATAGCTAACATTTTAACAGAAAACTATGTTTTAGGAACTTTGATGGCATTGTATCATCTTAAATTTGTAACATAAAGCCAGGTACTTTAAACAGAAAAGTGTATATTTACATACTGCAAGTCATATTTTTTTTGTGGGAATATGTTTAGTAACATTTGTTTAGTTGGTAATCTCTGTCATCATATGTATTCAAATAGAAATGAATTTGCCATCAAATTCTGATTAATTTTTTGTCATGCAGTCTTCATATATGATCTCTTTAAAAGTCTTTGCAGAAGCTAATTTTTACTTCAGCCACCTCAACTGGTGGATATCCAATCCCATCCAAACTCTTAGTTTAAAGCATATACATGAATAAGACTTCCCTTCACTGTAAAAATAGAGTCTAAAAACTTACAAAATATAATTACTTAATCCAAACAAGGTAGCCTAAATAAAAAAATATAAAAAAACACTGTGAACACCATTTATACTTATGCCTAAAAGTAACCCGTGTTACATCAGATGTGGAAAGACAGGAGCTTGAAGCCAATGGCATATGCCAATAAATGCTGCAATATTATGCTTACAGGTGAGTTGTAACCTTAAGCTATTTTAAATCTACTATAACCATTCCAGTTTAATGAATCAATAGAACTCTCACTAGAATTGATGAATTGATAAATACTAGTATTGATGAATATTAGAATTCAACTCACGTATGTGTTTTCTAAGTGTCCTTGAACAAGTATTCTGAGTTCCTTTTATGTGTTAAGTACTCTTCTAGGTGCTGAAGATACAGAGGCAAACATGATTGACAAAAACCTTGCCATCAAGGAGACTATATTTTATTAAGGGAATAGGACCATAAGCAAATAAAGGAAAGAATAAATAAATAAGCTTATTTCAAACTGGGATAAGCACCTTTTAGTAAATAAAGTACTGTAATGAGATAGAATTTTATACAGAATGACTTTCATAAGAAGTTAACATTTACAATGAGTCTTGAAGATAAGCAAAAGCCAACAATGCCTATTGTGGAAAGGTCAAGTAGATGAATGAATGTATGAGTATGGTGCTGAGGGGAACAAAACAGAGATATAAATTTTAGAGTCAGAGTATATAGTGCTATTTAAATCCATGGAAATATTATTATCCAGGAAGAAAATAGACAAGAAAACGGTTCAAAACCAATCCTTGGACACTACAGTATTTTGTGTAAGGGTATTTTATGTGATAAAAAGCCAAAGGGTCACAGAGAAAAGTTGGAAGGATAGAAAGTCTCAAAGCCTAAAGAGGGAGAACTTCATCAACTGTGTTGCCTGTGACAGAAATTTGAATAAGAACAGATATGTTTCCATTGAATTAGAGAATAAGGAAGTATTTAGTAATCATTAAGGTAATGTCAGGGAAGGAGGAAGAAAGCCATCAGGGTAGTTTGAGGAGTAAATGGTAGCGATAGAAAGATTTACTACTTAGTGTATAGAAAATATTTTCCAAAAAGGGCTTTGATACACAGATGAGCATGTTGGAATGATAGCTGAAGGATATAAGTTTAAGAAAAAGTACACAGGTGGTGCAGAAGAGAGAGGAGATGAAGTCCTTAAGCAAATGAGAGGCTATGGGATCTAGTGTCAAAGTGGAGAAGTTAATATTATATAGGATCAGGGACAACTCTTAATTAAAATATAGGGGGAAAGCATATGAATACAGAAAAAGATTGTATGTTTGGTGGTAGAAAAATGAGGTACTATTTATCTAATTGCTTTTCCTCAATGAATAAAAATTGAGATACTAGGCTGAAAAAGAAAAAAAAATTGGAGATTTGATATGAGTTGTTATCTTTTTAAAATTTTTTAAAAATATTTTTTATTTATTTGAGAGAGAGAGAGAGAGAGAGCACAAGCAAGGGGAGTAGCAGAGAGAGAGGGAGAAGTAGGCTCCCCACTGAGCAGGGAGCCTGACATGGGACTCATTCCCAGGACCCCAGGATCAGGACCTGAGCCAAAGGCAGAAGCTTAATCAACTGAGCCACCCGGGTGCCCCTAAATTGTTATCTTGATGGGTGGGAATACAAATTCACTGGTGAAATGTAGAATAATGGCTATGTAGCACTAAGTGCCCACTTGAAATATGGGCTCAAGAATTAAAAGTGTGTCCAAGCAGTAAGGTTCTATTTTCTCCATCTATATTCATGTGTTGGGGTCCAGACAGGGGACTTATTAAACTTTGGGTTTAAGTTGAGTTGTGCTCTTTGGGTGTAATCAAAGGAGATAGGAGAAACTGGAGGGGGTGTGTGTGGGGGGGGAGAGAGAGAGAGAGAGAGAAGTAAATCTAAAAATATGATTATCATGATGGATCGCTGAGCTGTACCTGAGTAAGAAAGTGAGGGCATTGAAGGGGCAAGAAAGCAGAAACAGTTGGGCCAATAGTTTGCAAATATTGATGAAACTGAAGTTGGATGACAAGTACTAAGGACCTAGAAAAATAAATGGTAGTGCTTAGAGAATGGAAACCAGAATGAAATAAAAAAGAAAATTTAGTCAATTCATTACTTGAACAGGGGTGACCATCTGAACCCCAAGCCCAAAAATGAACATATAAAAAAATAAGCAATCTGCAATCCCGGATACATTTAAATACTATCTCCACCAAGAAGCTAACAGATCAAGAAACATGTATCCTAATGAAACAAACCTGGTGGGTTTACAAATTAAATTTTTATCACTCTGTGATGATAAAGTAAATCACTCTGAAACATGATTTTATAGATTATCTTATGGCACAACTATCGAGTGACAAAGGAAAAATATGTTTATTTTCTCTAAATTCATAAGGATATTTTTTCCTTAAACACTGAAAACTTTTTTCATAACTTAGAAAAATGTCATGACTCCTTAGACATGAATGAGTTAGAAGTCTTTTTTTTGTTTTAATAGTATACTTGTTTATATAGATAACTCAACCAATACATTTTTTAAAATATAAAAATACTAAAAATATTTGTACTATTTCTACAAGGAAACATCTGAAATAAGTATTTTCACCCACTGTCTCTGAAATTTCTGGCTAACTGGCGATTGAGTTATAAACTCCTTTGCTACGCTGTTGTGAGTTGAGTGAATTCAGTCTGCATTTGTGAATACAGGAGAGCCTACATAAGATAAGCCTAGAAACATATGGTTACATTTTTACTATCTAGTACACTTTTTATAAGGAAGTAATAACATAAGGCCTAACTAAAAGGAGATCCACATGCTAAAATTTGTTTCCCTGTACCAATTACACAAGAAGTAGAAGGGAGAGCTTTCAAATTTCAAGTGATTCAGAAATATTCTAATGTAAGACAAGAAATATTAACCATCATAGGATTTTGATTATTAACCACTATGGCATACATGGTTTTATTCTTTGTTACTTTGTAAGACATATTTACATATGTGTATCTGTGCACATATATAAGATTGTATATGGGTGGTATGGAGGAGGTGGGGTGTGCAGATAAGTGTTCCTATAACCTCTTTGATTAATTTCTGTGTGGCTTCTCTTCTCCAGGATTATGTGAATATGGCCGCTCTGAGTGTTATGCTTAAAACTGAGGTTTCTCCAGGAAGAAGCTAGGAATCTTAGGACTTTGGTTTCAGTTAGATATAAGATTTATCCTGGAGAGTAATAGTGAAGCAGAAGGAGAAAAGCTTGTTGAACAAGCTTTGTTGTTTACAAAATAGTGGTTATAAAAGCGGACTTTGGTTTCAACTTTTCTTTCTAATATTAGCATTTAAAACTATAATTTTCCATCTCTGTACTGCTTTAATTACATCCTACATATTTAATGTGTTCTTTTTTTTTTTTCTTAAAGATTTTTATTGTATTCATTTGACTGAGAGAGAGAGACAGCCAGCGAGAGAGGGAACACAGGCAGGGGGAGTGGGAGAGGAAGAAGCAGGCTCCCAGTGGAGGAGCCCGATGTGGGGCTTGATCCCAGAATGCCAGGATCACGCCCTGAGCCGAAGGCAGAGGCTTAACGACTGAGCCATCCAGGCGCCCCTAATGTGTTCTATTTTAATTTTATTTTATTCAAAATACTTTCCAATTTATCTTGGAATTTCTTCTTTAACCTATGGTTATTCAGAAGTATGTTGTTAAATTTCTAAATATTTGGAGCTTTTCCAGATAATTTATGGTTATTGACTTCAGATTGAATTTCCTTACCATCACATAACGTGCTCAAGAAAGCTTATACTTTCAAACTGTATTAGGACATATAGTTAAGCATATGGTCTAGCTTGATAAATGTTCCAGCTACACATGAAAAGAATATATATTCCATAGATGTTGGATGTAATATTTTCTAAATGTCAATTAGACTAAGATATTTGATGATATTATTTAAATCTTCTGTGTTTTTACTGATATTTTTGAATAGTAATTGTATCAATTAATAAGAAACAGTGTTAAAATAAAATATCTAATTAGATTGTAGGTGTGTTCATTTTTCCTTTTAGTTCTACCAGATTTTGGTATAGGTATTTCAAAGCTCTTTGATTAGGTGCAAATCAATTTCAGATTGTTATATCATCCTGATGGGCTTGACCCTTTTATTATTAGAAAGTGCCCTTCTTTATTTCTAGTAATATTCCTTAAAATAAATAAAATAGAAATTTAGTCATGGGTGAAATCCGTAGCAGCTTGCTTTCATTTGTTGGTCTATTTTGATTGATTTTTTTTTCTCTTGACTATGGGTCACATTTTCCTATTTCCTTGTGTGCTTAGTAATATTTAACTGCATATTGGGCATTGTGGATAATATGTTGTAAAGTGTATGTTCTATTATCTTCCTTTGAAGAGTGTTGATTTTACTCTAGCAGGGAATTAAGTTAAAAGATCATCCTGCATGTATGAACGATTGGCTTTATATGACTAAAGATTGGTTTCATATGGATGGTTTCATATAGAAAGATGGCTTGTTTTGATTTTGCTATTAGTCTTAAGGATATTCTTAGTCCTGGGCTGATAATTTTCCCTTAAGGCTTGACTGTCCTGAGGCTTTAATGGAATGCCCCAACTGCTTATGAAGCTCTTCCAACATAACAAGATTTAAACTTTAAACTCTGTCTTCTTTGTTGTGGGTATCAGCTAAAATAGCTGCTAAATTCTTTCAGCTTTACAAATGTTCCCTGTTGCTGGGCCCTTGGGATCTATACTAGGCCTGTACAACTTAAAGGTTGAGTCGACATTTACAATTTCAGGAATTTCCCCTCTGTGCCTACCTCATTTCTGGCACTTTTCCCTTCAACTTCCAACTGTACCAGCAGTCCTAAAGGCTCTCTGAGATTTCGAACCAATAAGACTTTGGCTCTGTGTTTGAGTTCAGACTGCCTCAGCCACACAGACAGGGAAATGCCCCAGCAGGGAAGAACATATAAACGTAGATCTTCATTCTATGTAATTCTCTTCTTTCTAGATTGTATCGCTTTCACCTCTAGCTCGCCTTGGGGCATTCCCTAGTGCCTTCAATAGTTGGTGTTTTTCGAATGTTTGGTTCAGGGTTTATAGTTGTTCTTAGTGGGAGGATTAGTCTGATACAAACTACTTCTCCATTGTTGGAGCCAAAACTAGTATCAAAATGGACTTTGGAATAGCACAAATTTACTTTCACTGACTGCATGTTTACTTGCTACACAATGTGCTAGCACATGTTCCAGGTATTGGAAAGGATGAATATGACCAAGCCTTAGTTTTAGTCTAGCAGGAAGGACAGACTCTCTAACATTAAGGAGAACATACTCCCTCAAATGTCTGTGATCCAGCGTGAGAAGTGCTCAGAGAGAAATAGTTCCAAGTGCTCTGCGAGCACAATTCAGGGAGCCAGGAATTCTACCTGGTCAAGTTTTCCAGAGGAAATAATGGTTGGATTGGATCTTGAAAAATGCATCAGAGGCTTACCGTATCAGGAATGATCTGAAAGTTACGAGGAAGGGAATTCTAGACAAAGCGAACATACAAACCAAAGAAGTACAAAACTAGGTAGTTTGTTTTGGAAAAGGCACGTGAATATGAGTAGTGAGTTTAGCTGGAAAAGTGTGAAGAGGCCAGATTGTAAATGATGTGTACTAGTAATAACGATTGAACACTACTACTGAGAACTGATTATGCAAGTACTTAGGATAAGCAGTCAGTATATGTTTTCTCTACTGATTGTAACTACAACCCTCTGCAGTAGGTACTATTAGGATCCCCCATTCTTCAGACAAAGATATTGGGGTTTAAAGAGATCAAATAATTTGCACAAAGATACCCAGTTGGTAAGTGCAGAGTTGTGACTCCAACTCACTATGTTTCATTTCATACCCTTCACACTTAGCTACTCCTCTAAAGAGTTTCAAAGTGATCTCATAAGTAAATAGGAAAATCTGGATGATTTCCCGCCCCCTTATAGCTTTTATTGTGTCTTTTACATTATACGGTGCAGGCAGGACCATCAAACTTGCTTTTGTCTCTTTTGATATCTTATACTTAAGTCCATTTTTATTTTTAAAATTTATTTATTCATTTTTTAAAAGATTTTATTTATTCATTTAAGAGAGACAGAGAGAGATTGAGAAGGCACAGGAGAGGGGGGTGGGGCAGAGAGAGAAGCAAGCTTGCAGCTGAGCTAGAAGCCTGACGGGCACCACAGATCCCAGGACCCAAGATCCTGACCTAAGCCAAAGTCAGACGCTTAACCAACTGAGCCACCCAGGCACCCCACATTCTTTCATTTTTCAAGAAAGATTGGGGAAAATCAAAAGGCCAACAGTGACAAAATACTTTCAATAATCTTCTGCCCAGTCACTGTCCTTCCACACCAAAGAACATCTGGAAAACATCCGCCCACTCTTTGGTATTTAAAAATGATAAAGACAGACAAATACCATACAATTTCACTCATGTGGAATTTGAGAAACAAAATAGATGAACATAGGGGGGAAAAGAGAGAGAGAGAGAAAGAGAATGGCAAACCAGGAAACAAACTCTTAACTATAAAGAACAAACTGATGGTTACCAGAAAGTAGAGGGGTGGGGAGATGGGTGAAATGTGTGATCGGGATTAAGGAGTGCCTTATGATGAGCACCGGGTGTTGTGTGGAAGTGTTGAATCACTACACTGTACGCTTGAAACTAATATAACACTGTATGTTAGTTAACTGGAATTTAAATAAAAACTTGAAAAAAAAACTGATACAGCTGACCAAAGTCCATGTGGTTTCCTCTGGCTCCATTAACATTGAACACTTTGTCTTCAAAACCTGAACATTTTCTTTGTTTTTCAATTTTGTCATTTGTACCATCAAAAGGAATGTCTTCTGATGGCTAATTAAAATTCTCTTCCAGTTTAATTTTCTCAGTCCACTCTGTGTCATTCAATACACAGACATCTCCAAGATAATTCTTTTGCAGGTATGCAGTCAGATCTGTGTTCAGCTGGGTCTGCTGGGATCTATTTAGTGATACTGATCTGACAGTAATTTCAGGCAGAACTTCAGGGCATTTAAAGGGAGGAATACAGACAAGAGAAAACATCACCATTGCTTCCTCCGATACATCCAGGTTCACATTGATAGTAAAGTAAACTTTCGAAGATCGTCCCTCCATTGTCCTCTTTTCTATACAATCTTTCAGTTCTGCTAAAGCCAGCTGGTCATTCACTATGAGCTCATTCTCACCGGGGAATATACTGGCTGGCAGGTCTAACTCTGAGAGCTGGGCCTCTGCCTGTTCAATCTCAATCATTTTTGGATATCCGTAAATTTCTTCTCAAAGAGAATCTACTCTGTGAAATCAAATGCCATTATCTTGGTGAATGGCCTCTTCATGGAATTTCTTCTCGCCTTTGGGTAAATGTTTACTGAGTAACTACTATATGTAGAGCTTCATCTTCCATTCCTTCCTGGAGCTTTCTATTTAGTTTGAGGATCGGCATGAATTATCTGGAGCCATAAACCTCCTTTGGTGCTAAAAAACTGGATTTTCTAGCTGCATGGACAGCTCAGGTCTCATCCAGAGGGAGCCTCAGACTTCCAGCACTAGGCAATCTGAAGCCTACAGACCATTCCAGTGAGGCAGCCTAGGGGAAGTGCAGAAAATCTGAATGACTTAAAAGAGGTCAGTGTCATTATTAGATCTGAATTTTAGAAAATTTAGCTTTGTGGAAATATGGGACATTACAGAAAAAGGAGATTAAAAGATCAGTTACAACAACATGGATGGACCCAGAAGGTATTATGTTAAACGAAATAAGTCAGATAGAGAAAGACAAACACCATATGATTTCTCTTATTTGTGGAATTTAAAAAACAAAGCAAATTAATAAACAAAAGCAGAAACAGACCCATAAATACAAAGAACAAACTGATGATTGCTGGAAGGGATGGGTGAAAGGGAGTGGGAGATACAGCCTTCCAGCTATGGAATGAACAAGTCATGGGGATGTAAGTAAGGCTCAGCACAGGGACTAGAGTCAACAGTACTGTCACAGCATTGCATGGTGAAAGATGGGAGCTGCACTTGAGAGCATAGTGTAGGTGTAGAGTTGTTGAGTCACTGTGTTGTACACCTGAAACTAATGGAACATCATGTGTCAACTATACTCAAATAAAAAAAAAAGTTGCTAAATTCTACATGTAACACTTTGTAAAGGCATTCAAGTTACCCAACACCACTACTATTTCATGAGTTCAAACTTTACATGGGTTTATCGTTTATAAAGAGACAAAGGAGTCAAGAAAGTGGCAGATTAGACCAGATAATTCATATGTTCTTAAATTTAACAGCATCACACAATAGTTTAGAGTCTTATAACTCTGATTGCCATTATCTTTCCCTCTCTCCCCCATACCATTTTGTAAAACACTACCTAATATGTAATAGGGAACATTCTGATTAGCCTCAGTGATCAACGATAGTTTCTGTATTGTTAGCCAGTTTCAGATTAGAATTTGTTCTGATAACTGCTTCCTCCATCATCTTTAGTGATCATATAATTAGAGGCAGGCTAAATGCCAGTCACCACCAATGAAGGGGTTTGGTATAAAGACTTCTTGATTCTATTTTTAGGCAGCATTGACATAGACTCCTAGCTTTTTACACAGTAGGAATGGAAATCAAAAAGCCAAATAAAACATTTCAAAAATAATGTTTTAAGTCATAAACCTAGTTCGATTCTACTTATAAGATCTATTCTGTCCCTACTTCAGTTCAAATACCTGTAAAATGCATGTGGCATTTTATGTTTTGGGCATTACTTTATTTAGTAAGTTCCATCTTTGAATTATTCTTTTTAGAAATTTTTCTGAGTAACTGGTGTTTTCACTTTACACTTCTTGAAAAATGAGGTATTCCAGATGTTATAAAATGAGTAAAATAACTGAGGTTAAGAACAGACTACCTAGGTTTGAATTTTTTGATTCATCATGTCTCAGTTGTATGGCTTTGCACTAATTTTTCTTAACCTGTCTTCTTTAGTTTATTCATCAAAATGTCAGGGATATTAAGAGTGCTATCTTAAGGTCCTTATAAGGATTGAATGAGATAATAAATGCAAAGAATTCAAACATTGTAAATATTCTAATATTAGCGTTACAAATGTTGGGAATTTTCTCTGAAATTTACTTAGAGATTCTGAATTTATTATAAATCTATTCATAATTATCTTGCATTTTCACTGATCTTGTTGAAAGTCTGGTTTCAGATCCATAATATCCTATAATTATGTTGTAAGATTTATTATGTTTGCCTGAAATTTACTTTTTCCAACAGGAGAGTCATTTATGAAACTTCTGCTAATGTGAAATACCAATTTGAATAGAGGGAAGTCATTGTAGACCCATCTTTGAAATAAATTGGGGCAGATGGCTCAGATAAATGTATTTTTCTGTCTTAAAAAGAAATGCTAACCTGACTGTATTCATTCCCTAGGGCTGCCATGACATATAACCACAAACTCAGTGGCTTGCAACAACAGAAATTTATTTCCTCACAGTTTAGGAGCCCAGAAGCCTGAAATCAAGACATCACCAGGGTTGGTTTCTTCTGGAGGCTCTGAGTCTGTTCCATGTCTCTCTCCTTCCTGCTGGTAAAGGCTAGCCATCCTCAGAATTTCTTGGCTTCTAGGTGCTCACTCTACTATTTGTTTCCACCTTCATAGCATTTTCTTTCTGTCACCAATCTTCTTCTTTCTTTAATAAGGACTCCAGTCATTAGATAGGGCTGACTGTAAATCTAGGATAATCTCATTTCAAGATGTTTAGCTTAATTACATCATCAAAGACACTATTTCCAAATAAAGTCATATTCATAGGTACCAGGGTTAGGGCTTGACATATCTTTTTGGGGACCGCTATTCAACCCACTATACCACCAAATGCTAGATTGGAGAAATTGTTACAAAAATATTATTAATCCAATGGCAGCATAATAATTGACTAGACACTAAAGAAAAATACACGACTTAAACCTATTGTCACCAATTACAATCCAGTTGTAGAGAAAATAAACTTTATGTATGAAATGATTTTTTATTCAATAGAACATTTCATGTAACCCTACATTATCTAGACTGGCAATTATACAATAGGATAGATAATGTTTTCTCAAGAGTCAAAATAGAAACATTCAAATAGAATTTAGAAATAACATTTATTTCAATCTACTCTTGATCTTATCGTGGGAGTTTGTATAAGAGAACAATTCTCTATATCATATGCTGCATTTCGAATTCTCTTACGTCAGTTTGCACACTTGTTTAATAAAGAGAATGTGGACTTCCCAGTTCAGCAAATTAGGTTCGAATGTCATATCATCACTGTTAAGCTGTGTGATCCCAGGAAAATAAATTAACCCATTCGTGTCCCAGCTTCCTCATCTGTAAAAAGAATGTGGTAATGCCAACTTCCCAGGTTATTATAACTTGCTGTTAGAATAAAGTTGAGGAACTGTATAAATGGGGCCTGATATAGGAGTTTTCAGTAATGTGAAGTTCTCTTTCCTGCGCTTGGCTTTTCAAGCCATGTCCAATCTGATCAGGAACAAAAAACAGACAAAACTAAACAAAATGACTAATGAAAAGCAAAAGGCATTTTTTATTGATATTTTTCACCTTATCTCTCCCCATGCAACTTGGAATAGTTTATGGATGGCTTCTCGTTAATCTCACCAATATCTGTGATAGATAAGGGATGAAACAAAACCCTGTTTCTCTCTCTCACACACACACACACACACACAAAGTATCTTAATTTTTCACAAGTTTAGTCATACCACAGATCCAATCACATACTAGCTATTTATGGCGATCTCTCATATTGTAGAAAGAGAAGTCTAATCCAGATGCTGTGCTTAAGGTAATTGACTGCCACTGAAATTTGTGGTGTTTTCTATTCTAAAATGGGAAACTGAGTCATGATCAGAGTAATCATATTGGGACAATCTTACGGCCTTGCAACAACTTTTTTGCCAACTTGGTAGAAACATTTATGTACGTTCTTTTTCAATTCAGGCTGATGGTGCCTTGTGACAGTTTAAGTTCCCAGAAACGTGTGGAAACTGGCGAGCTGTCAGGAAGACATACAAGGAGGCTTTTAAGTTGGCGATTCACAGAAACTTAGATGCAACTTAATCTTTCAGGTGCAAAAACTTGATTTTGTTGGTGATCCAGAAATCAGACTCAAGAATCATGACTCATTTGTTAGGAGAGACTATAGGACATAAACAAACAAAAACGAATTTATTGAGTAAGCGGCCCATATTGATTTTTGATGAGATTTAGGGCAATATTTATTAAGAAACTTAACCATATTGATTACATTTATTTATAGATCTGTATAGTAAAGAAACCAGAGATCCACACTTACATATAATCATGTGAAGTCATAATTGTGTGTTTAATTGGGAGTATTCAGGTTTATCAAAATTTTTATAACAGAAAAAAGTTAAAACCGCTTTATGTTCAAACAAGAATAGAGGAGGGCTTTTCAAAGTGTGAGCCCTAATCCATAATGGGACAAAATTTACTGGGCTGCAAAGAATATATTTTTGCAAATTACCCCAATTTATTAAGGAGGGAATTGAGGCACAGAAAGACTAAATAAAATACCTCTAATGCCATATACGTAGCCAGGGGAAACTGAGCTTCCTGACTCAGAAATCTTGTGTTCTTATTGGATTCTTCCAGAAGCTGCTATGTTATTGGTCTGCTAATGTAACATGGGTCTTATGTAGGGGAATAAGGGACCTTCAGACTCTCAGGGCTTGGAGGAGCTATGGGGAGTTAGCTGTCATGGGACAGGATGAGCAGAGTTGCCATCATTCTTATTCTTAGTATTTCTTAAGAGCTTTATTTTTTTCCTTTGGATTATCATGGCCATACTGATTTCATGCACACCTGGGTTGGATAGCTTGAATTTTCCAGGTATTGGCCTTTAGAAACTGATACATTTTTAACACATAACCCAAGACTTTCATCCCCTGGAAAGCTGGGACATAAGAGTTATGCATACTTTATTAATAGTTCTAAAATTGTCCTTAGTTTTTAAAATTTCTAATAAAATATTTTAAGCATATAGGAAAGTGTGCAGGTAATGTAAAAATTTTTCATGGACCCGCAACCAAGATTTGCCCTTCTTTCCTCCCTCCCTTCCTTCTTTCCTTCCTTCTTTCCTTCCTCCCTCCCCTCCTTCCTTCCTTCCTTCCTTCCTTCCTTCCTTCCTTCCTTCCTTCCTTCGTATTTGCTCCAACCATTATCTCAGAAGAGTTGTAATTCATATGAAAGCCCATATTGAGGGTTAAGTTTTTATTTCAATACAAAGAAAGCTTGTCTTCAGTGTTCCTTATAATCAGTACGTGTATGTGTGTGAATGTGTGTGGGTGTTTATATGCTTGATTTAGAAATGCATTCCTTTAGGGCTAAGCTTCACCTTTATGTAGCTACACCTTTTCATGTACATGAAAAAAGGTGGGTTTTTTTCCATATACATATAAATATATATTTTTTGCTGATAAGTGGATATGTATGAAAGACACCTAAATTGCCCATATCCTCTTCATATAATCAGAATCTTAATGGAACAATAGAAATGTTACAGTTGCTTCCAAGGTTTGAAAGTTTGAGAGAAGGAAAATACTTCATTAGGATAAAATTATAGATTTTTTTCCAATTAAACTTATGTAGGTAAGAAATATTGATTCATCCCCACAATCTGATAACTTTGTGAGTTTCAGCATCTTTTAGCTCAATGGATTTGCTGATTATCTTACTATAAGAAGTATAGCATTTTAAATATATTCTAGGTACGATGTGATATAGCAATAAATAAGAAACATGTCTCCTATTATGAAACTTGTATTAACAACAACATTAAGGCCAAATATAGTATATCCCAACATATTGGGTTTTGTTTTGTTTTGTTTTGTTTTGTTGAAAACAAACAGACTGTATCGTTTCTGCAATTAATTGCTATGCCAAATTATAGGTTTGGGGAAGGATGGGACAATTTTAGGTAGAATGGTTATGAAGGCCTCCCTGAAGAGGTGACATGTAAGCAGAAATTTTAGTTATTTGAAGGAAAAAGCCAAGGGAGATCTGGGAATGGATATTCCAGAAAGAATGTTCTTTTGAAAGCTATTCCAGAATAGCTGGTGTAAAGGCCAAGCTGCCTTTGCTTAGGGCAGACGAAGACAGGATCAAACAACAGGGAGAAGCCAGATCACACGGGGACTTACAGACCGTTTATAAGTGAGGAGTTTGGATTTTATTCCGAGTGTGATCAAAATCAGCGGATTATTTTGAGCATGGAAATCACATATCCGACTTATATTTTAAAGCGCTCTCTCTATGTGTTCCAAATAAGATAGACAAAAGGAGACTATAGTTGTTCAGACAACTATCCGTTAGTTTGGAGAGAACAGTGGAGATGGTATGAAGTGGCTGGACTTTGGATGTGTTATTGAGATAGACTTACTGAGGACTTGCTCTGATTAAAATAACATTTCTGGTAAGTAGTGGAAGGATAGACTATGACATGAAGAAAGCCATATACCTTTCTCATTGACAAAAATAAATTTCAAATGAATGAAGGAGATGTTTAAGAAAAATCTATAAACATATCAGAAGAAAAATGTTGTTATACATAGATGTGATTAAGACACACACAAAGATCAGGATCCAAAAAGAATCCAAAAAGGCAAAAGAAAGTATTTGAGATTATAAAAAATAAAACAAAAGAAAATATTCTGAATTTATAAAGATTACCTTTAAGTCCATTAAAGACACAATAAAGAGGGGACAAAACATAGAAACAGGAATTTCAGAGAAGAAACAAACGTAGTCAATGAATGAGTGAAAACAATTCATAGCTTCATCTCAAATCAATGAAATACAAATTCAAATGAAAATTTGTAAGTCATTATGTTAATAGACTTTGAAAATTGACTAATATCAGGTGTTAGTGAGAAGGGAGGCAAAGAAATGCTTTCATACATTGTGGATGTTCATAAATTGTGGATAAGAGTATAAATTAGCACACCCTTATTGGAAAGCAACTTGGGTGGTGTCAATCAAACTGCTATTTCCTTTGATTCCTAGGTATCTGCCATCTGTGTGCAGAAGCATGTACAAGGATATTCATTTCAGCATTGTAATAGCAGTGAAAAAGTGGAAGCGTGAACACCCATCAAAAGAGACAATTAACTGAACTATGGCACATGCCACCTAATGCTATGTGGGAATCAGATACATCTGATTGCCCCTAAAAAGATACCCAAACCATTATCAAGGAAAAAAAAAAACACCCAAGTTGTAAAACAATTCATGAAGCTTGTCCTGTTTATGTAAAAATAAAACACACACAGACACAAAACCCCAGAAACAGAAACAAACAAAAACAACTGCACAAATTATGTGTAAATGTATTTAGATAGTAGTATATTTTGTATTTGTGTTTATGTAAATGCACAAAAGTCTACACATATGTACATAAAATTGTTAACTCTGATTATTTCTAGGAAGGGAAATGGATTTGGAGTAAGAGCGAAAAAGTAATTTCAGGTTTTGCTCTCTATAGTTTGTAATGTTATAAATTTTCTTTGAGTATGTTCTCATGTATTCCTTATCTAATTAAAATTAAATTTTTATGTATACTGATTAGTCCATTTGGCAAGTCATAGAAACTCATCAATCTGACTTGAATTATTCCCAGAATGAGACTGTCTCTTTTTAAGTTTACATGGTTTCTATTTATCAGCCAAATGTGCATCCCCAACTTATCTGGCCTTCAATTTGATTTTCAACCTAACTCAGTCTGGATTGTGCTTTCCCCGCTACAGCACTGCCATTGGCCCTCTTAAGGTGTCCATTCTCCCAGTGGAGACAGGGAGACTGCGAAGGTGTATAACTTTCCCAGGGTCAGACAGCTAGAAATAACCACGCCAGGTTTTGAACGTAATCTACCTCAGAAGCTTTTAAAAACACCATTCAAGCATCATTTTAATGCATGCTGAAGCTCAGGATTTGAGGAAGCTTTGGCTCAAAGCCCCTGCAGGAAGCCAGAGTAGGCATCGTGATAGGGACCTGGGATTAACGCAGGGCTGAGAGTCAGGAGACAACTGACCACCTGGCCTGTCTCCATTGTGAGTACGTGGGAGGCCTGATTGTGTGAGTGCAGGGGCATGTGAGGCCATCCGTAGAATGTCCAGTTTAGCTCCCTTGCCGCCCACATTAGCCTTGAAAAGGAACTCGAGGGTATTGGAGTATACAACAGAAAAGATTTAGAAATGAGGAATATTTTATCCAAAGAAAAATATGCCTGGACTTTAAGGTCATGAAGAATTATTGTAAAAAGAATAGTCTTTTACAAGGCTTTTATGAAGATGGGCATGTCATTTCAAATTAAATAAGAGGGAGGATGCTGAAAAGATATTATGAAAAATTATAAACTTCATATAAAGCAGGACCAGATTTTAATAATAATGTTTATTGAGTTCCTGTGATGCCCCAGGTGCTAGTCCAGCGCATTACCTGTGTCGTGTGTCTCAGGACAAACCTGTGTAATGAACACTGTGACCAGGTGATCTTTATCTGTATGTGTTCTGGTTCCCACGTTCCCACAGACAGCATATTAATAAATCATTTTAACCCAAAGTAAATAAAGGGACAACATGAGAGTACATCGAAAAGTCATCATAAATCTTAAAATCAGCCTAGTATAAACCTCTGACCTTGAAACACTTCCAAGACGGGGATATTTCATTTGGTAAAAACAGAAGCAATGAAAAAATATACACGTGGGATGTCGGGTCTTCCATTGTGCATTCAAGCTGAGTATACTTTTATGAGAAATTCAAAGTGAGAAAGCTTATCAAATCATAATAAAAATCGGTCCAGATTCCACATATCAGATGTCATGATGTAATACATTTTACTTGTTTTGAGACTTAGAGGAAAAATGCCTTTATTAAACTTTTTGTTTGTCTCTAATTAGAGCCATTAACTCACTAGTGCATGGGGAGCAGGCAGTCGGCAGGGAAATAGAATGAGAATGCCAGAGTGTCATCTTTGTGTGTTATGTACAAAAGGTAAGAGGATAAGCACTTGAATTAGAACAGTAGCATTTTGAAGTCCTTTGCAAGAAACAGGCAATTTGGCTCATGTGGGGCACAACACAGAATCGTAGGTCACTAACAGGAAAACTGGGTCTCACCAGACAATTTGTAGCTTGCTGTGGCAGTGGCCAAGGGATTATGTTAGGGTGCAGGAGTAGATGTAATTTAACGGGAGTTCATATGGGACTTTTGACAGTCTATCATAGAAAAAGTTAATAAGCAAAATGCTAGACTTCGGTGTAAGTGTGAACCTAGCTAAAAGACTGATTGTAGCCTAAAATAATATAGAATAGAAGTAAATTGTAACAAGTCCTCATGGAGAGGTGACAAATGGAGTCCTTCAGGACTGATTGCCAGGCCCATTACTTTTTAACACACTGGATAAGTTATGGTGTCTGAATGAGTTGATAACATTAAGGATCCAAGTTTATTTTTTGGAGAGGTTATTGGCTAGAACACTTCAGTTGCTTTGAAATTTTTTTAAAAGCTATGACTATTTAGGCTAATTTTATGAACTCTGGCATTTCTTAGGCTTGGCTGAGAGAGAGAATATCAAGTTCCTACCTAGAAAATGCATACCCCTTCGTCACTGTTGGTGATTATGTTTGCATTTCCAATTGTTGGAAATATGGGTTAATAAATACTCGTTGAATATTGTGTATGTATAGGAACTTCCCTGTATTATAGTAATAAATAGATGAAAATGCTTTCATTCTCCTCAAGCGTGGGAGGCAGTTGAATGCTGGAAAAATGATGATAAATTTTGGTAAGGACGTATAGGCAGGGGATTATGAGAGCACAGAAGGGGGGACCCTACCTCGTCTAGAGTTCAGGGCAGTCTTCCTCCTGGAAGGCATGTTGACCTACTCTTGATAGTGCAAATGGACCTAATCTTACAAGTGAGAGTCATTGGGCAAAGGGAGTAGTGAGGCTGCAGAAGAGGGCCCTACATATGTAAAGGCACAGAGGTCTGAGGGGGAACATGGGTCACTCAAGAGTACGGCCAAGTACAGAATCTAGAGTCTCAGGTTTAGAGTAGATTGTAAAAATGGCTGTAAGTGTTCCCCCCTCTAGGCCCACGACATTAACAGTATAACATTTACCTCTTCCCATAGGGAATTGAGTCTCTTTACTCATCCCTTGAATCAGGAGCGGCTTTGTGACTTACTTTGGCCAATAGAATGCAGCAGAAGAATTGTACCAGTGCTGAGCACAGACTCAAGAGGTTGTGACACTTCTCACTCTCCTGGAAGCTTGTCCAAGCCACTGTGTGAGCCGGCATGAGTTGAGCTGCTAGAGGGTTAGACACTGTGCAAGGCAAAGTCAACCATTCTAGCTAAGGCCATCCTAAAACAACCTGGTGCAAGCCAACTTGGCAGCTCACACAGGTGCATGAGTGAACCCAGCAGAGACCACTAGAAAGAACTGCCCAGCTAAAGCCAGCCCAAGTCACCAAACTGAGCAATACAGAGGTTAGAAATACAGAAAACGCAAATTCATAGAGTAAAAAAAAAAAAAAAAGCCTGAATAGAAGAGCAGGGCAAGATTACGCGAAGTTTTTTGAACTCTCTACTGAAGGCGATAAGAACTAATAGTTCCACAAAGATCGGGCTTTGATAATTTTTTCCTATATTGATATTTTTGGAGAACTCTAAAAGTATCCTGCAAGGATATCTTTAATTACTTATTTATGGTTGCTTAGAAGGAATAACCATATTTAAGTTACGCCTAATGGTTGAACCAAATAGCTTTATAGAAATCTAATTCCCAAGCTGGGTTCAACTGTGGCAGAAACATTTAAACCTATCCCATGTAAAAGTACTCAGGAAAGTATATTCCGGGGAAAGCAAGATAGCCCACTTGAAATGGTATCCTGAAGTCTCTCGTGATTTATGGTCAGTATTGCTGCCCAAATTCTTTCCCCTACCTTATTTTTGCAAACACATCTTTATCCTGCTTCTTCATCCTGAGTGGCATGTTCCTAGTAATCTTACATTTACTCTGAAAATTATAAGTTGTCCTAGCAAAGCTATGTGTTGTATGCTGATGGATGAAGATATATGTCCTTTAAAGTGTATGCTGCAGGCGCGCCTGGGTGGCTCAGTCGTTAAGCGTCTGCCTTCAGCTCAGGGCGTGATCCCTGGGTCCTGGGATGGAGCCCTGCATCGGGCTCCTCCGCTGGGAGCCTGTTTCTTCCTCTCCCACTCCCCCTGCCTGTGTTCCCTCTCTCGCTGGCTGTCTCTCTCTCTGTCAAATACATAAATAAAAAATCTTTAAAATAAATAAATAAATAAATAAATAAATAAATAAATAAATAAATAAATAAATAAAGTGTATGCTGCAGGCACTTTTGGTTGAAGCATGTGACACAGTCACCAACAAGCCATGGGTATACAAGGTTGAACAAGGAGCCCCTGATTTACAAAGCAAATCTTATCGCAGTCTAACACATGCCTGTGGAAATGCTCTTCTGCTAAGTCAAAACTGGAATGATTGAATATGGCATTGTTTGAAGATAGGATTAAGATGAGGCTTGGGGAGGAAGAAAAATGCTACCTCTCCTCTCTGTTTCCCCCACCAAGAGGGAAGATCACAAGATGTTTGTCACACTTCCCCACGGATTGGTTCTGTGTTTGACAGGTGCATGTGTGTCCTAGTATGTATGTATATTTAAAGATACTGTTATAGCACATGTACCTGCAATAATCATTTATCTTGATCAGTGGTTGTGGTTATCACCAGGTATTTACTAACCATCTATCCCTGCCCAGCATGGTACTGATTTTGAGACAGAGTCAAAAGAAAAATAAGGTAGAGCCCCTGACTTCCAGATGCACGTACACTGGGGATGCAAGGCTAACTTACCCGAAGAAAATCAGACAACCCACTCCTGATGCTCCATTTGAGCACAGCATTTCCTAGTGTGCACGTTCTGGAATTTTCAAACACTTATTTCAATTAACTTGGTCATATTTCATACTTGATATATCTGGTGTAATTCTTACATGGCGATAATATTATTGTTGAGAAATTATTCCCTTTCAAGGATATATATATTTTTTAATATTTATTTATTTATTTATTTGCAAAGGGAGTAGAAGGCAGGAAATCATTAGAAACCTGTTCACTCGGCAACCTTATTTCACATCTAGATTCCGAATCCCACTGTTCCTTCCCCTCTCTGATAAAGAACTGTGACAAAGGTCATCAATGGCAAAGTTAATCGGGTTCCTTTGATCTCTTACAAATGTCTTCTCTCCTCAGGATTCCTCAGGTTCCTGTCAAGAGCCACTTAGGGCAGCAAGTCTTCTTCAGACATTTCCTTCCTCAGCGGTGGTAATTCGTATGTGACTGAAAGGTGGTGTTTACACAACAGGGTGCAGTGAGCAAAATTAGAAAGCAGGTACAGTTTGTCTTAGTCTTCTTCCCCTTCCCTTTCTGAAGCCTCCTCCCTGCACAGGGGTTCCCCAGCATGTGTTCCAACCATCCTTTCGGTGAGAGCTTCTCACCCACAAGGGGTCATCTGGATCTGCCTGCCGGGGAGTAGTTCTTGACCTTTCCTTCCTCACTCCTCCCTGTCCAAGCCTATCTAACCTTCAGTACATTTGCTTCAGGTCTGTTTTCTATTAGAGAGTGATAATCCAGCTTGTAGCAGTAGGTTTTAATGAGAACTTTTCACTCTTTACCCACCCACCATATAACACATTACATTTTAATAGGGGCCTTGGGGTACAGTGATTTAACCTAAGAGAACAATTTCAACCACGATATGTGATAATTTGGTACCTTGAAGCTGTCATCAAATACTTTCAGAGCCTTCTTTTTGTTACGGTGAAAATTTATTCTTTCCTTTCTCAGTTGTTGAGAGTTGAGTACATTTGATTCTATCTGAAGAAAATGTAAAAATGCTGGAATCCCAGCTAATTGCTTCACCTCCTGTCTATTCCTTGGCTAAAGCCAGCAGCAAAATTTTGAACATATCCTCTTTAAAACTTTTATCCTAGTAAAGCAAAAAAAAAAAAAAAAAACAAAACCCCCAAAACCAACAAAGAAACAAAAACAAAACCCAGACTTAAACCTACCACATTGCATTTTTAAAACTTACACTTTTGTGCTTTAAAAAAGTGAGGGTGTGTGAGTATGGACAAGTTGGTCTTTGTGTGTGCATGTGTTTGTGTGTGGGGGGGCTGTTTAATAGAGGCTTGTATTAGCTTTCTATCATTGCACAACAACTATATTATGCTCTTCGTAGCTGAAAACAACACCTGGTGATTATCTCACGTTTTTATGGGTCACAGGTCCAGGCATGGCTCAGCTGGGTACTCTGCTTAGGGTCCTATCAAGCTAATATCAAGGTGTTGGCCATAGCTGGGTTTTTATCTGAGGGTCAGGGTCCTCTACCAAGGCCATTCAGATTGTTAGTGCAATTCAGTTCGTTTTGATTATATGTCCCTGTTTTCTTGCTGGCTATTGACCAGGGCTACTCTCATTTCTTAGAGTTTACCAGGACATTCCCTTTCCCACGGCTCTCTCTACAACATTGCCATTTGCTCCCTCAAGGCCAGCAGGAGAATGTCTCTGTTGCTTTGAATCTTTCCGACTTCTTTCTCTTATTTGTAAACCCTCTTTTGAAAGGGCTCATCTGATTAGGTCAGGCCCACCCACACTCAGGAGGAGGGGATTATATGCGATGCACATACCAATGGTGAAAATTTTGGAGAATTTCTTAGAATTCTTCTTACCACAGACCTTTTCTTGGTTTTCTTCTAAATACTCATCGAGAGAGTAAAAATATAGAAGGGGAAAAAAATGAATAGCTGTAATAAGAAAGCAGAGACTCCCCCTGAGGCTGAAACCACAGATCCAAATATATGTAGCACCCTACCTTTCTCTGGAGAGGGTATTTCCAATAGAACTTTCTGAAACAATGCAAATGTTCAGTATCTTTTCTGTCCAATACAGTAACCATGAGGTGCCTGTGGCTGTTGAGAATTTGAAACGTAACTAATAAATATTGGATTTTAACTTTTATTTATTTTTGAACAATTTAAATTTACATTTAAATCACCAGATGCCTCAAGGGGCTACCGTGATGTGCGGTACCGTTTGAGAGCAATACGTAACCCCCAGCCCCTCTTCGCGGTCCTGAGCTACGTGCTGAAATACTGTCTGGTATTTATATTCTACCTGTATTTTCCACCTGTGCTTGGGATTTCAGTTTAAATTCCTCTTACTATCTTTATATCTATGGTTTACATCTGCCTGTGGCTTCCTGCCAAACTTGCAGTTTTAGATTTTGAGTCATTTCCTATATAAATTCATAATTGTAAGAAGTTCTAACATCGTTAGGTCTAATCTCCTAATCAAAGTAGAAACCCCTCTCCTCTCTACCTTTGTCATACACATGTCCCCCAAATAGTGATTGTCACCTTTATTGAACATTCACTGTCTGTGCAAGGCACTGAGGTAGCTGCCTCAGACATGGTCTCATTCACTCTTGACAAAGCCCCCATGTGGGATTACTATGATTCCCGTTTTACAGATGAGGACACCTGTTCTTGGAGAGGTTAAGTAATTTCCTGAAGTCTCATAATTATTGAGGGCTGAAATAGAAATCAGTCTGGTTCCTTGTCCACAATTACCCTTGGTTTTAACCTGCAAACTATATTACTAACAACCACTCTTGCTAAGTGTAATTAAGCCTGTTTCTACTATTATTAGTGATAGCGAGTCCATAACCTTGAGTGGCGATGCCTTCTATTTCCTGGCAGCTTTAAGAGAGCTTTGATGCTTCTGTGGCCTTTCCGTGGTTTCTCATGCAACAAATGGCTAAGCCTCCCACGTCTCTGTGTTTTCTCTCTTAGATCTGATCCAGGTTTTAAGTGTGGCTCCACAAACTCTGGGCTCTGAAAATGAGCATATTCCATAAGTGCTCGTAATTCTCTGCTTGTACCAAAGACATGCATCTGTGCCATGTTTGAAGCTGAACTAGGAGAATAAGATCAATCCTGGCATCAGAGCGAAAAGAGCCATGTAGGCTTATATAGAAAAACATAAAGAAGACGTGGTCTGTGATAAAGAGGCAAGAATGATATTCTATTTTTTTAAGATTTTTTTTATTTATGTGAGAAAGAGAGAGAGAATGAGCGGCAGTGGGAAGGCAGTGAGAGAGAGAGAGAGAGAGAGAGAGAGAAGCAGACTCCCCTCTGAGCAAGGAGCCTGTTCTGGGCTCGATCCCAGGACCTGGAGATCATGACCTGAGCCGAAGACAGACGCCGAACAGACTGAGCCACCCAGGTGCCCAAGAATGAGATTCTAATATAATGCAAAAGATATAATTTCTGCTGCGAGGGCTTGATTATGCAAACTTCCAGGTCTGGTGCAAAATGAAAATATGTTTTTTAAAAAAACAGATAAATCGTTAAAAATGGTATTAAAATGTAAAGCTTCTTCTTTTCTCTTGCAGTTTCTCTCTTGATGTGTCAGTGTTATATTTGCTACTTAATGATCGGAGTTAAGGACAGTATTTTTAATTTTAGCATAGCTTTTACTGCTTATATTGTGTAATGCTAGTCTTAAATGCAAAAAGTAGAGCATTTAACTCATCTCTAGAGCCACCAAAATCATGCAACTCGAATTTAGTAGCTCACACGCGCATATGCATTTTGTTTTTACGAGAACAATGACGATGCCGCGCAAGCCTAACTCAGCAGTTTGTATTGTACTTCTCCATAGGCACGCTCTCTACCAACACGCTCTACCTTCAGCTTGCTGAGTAAGGAAGGACTAAACGCAAAAGGATCTGTGGGTTGCCCTATTTTTTCTTTTCCTTCTCTGTCATCATTTTCTGTATAGTGGTTGCTTAATAGACAGAAATGACATGAGTAAGAAAGGACATAATCGGATTCCTTGATTGCGTTCTTGGACTGTCATCACTATGGTCAGGGATTGAATTGCGTATGCTGATCTTGTTCTGAACAGCTACGTTTGAACCCTCTCTCTCTCTCGCTCCCCTCCTGTCCGCACATTGAGGGGCAATATATATAAATATGTCCCTCCCAAGTAAAAATTTATTTTCTACAGGAAGGACATTTTTTTAGTAGTCTATTTAGAACTCTGTATTCACAAAACCTAAAACTATTTTATTTCCTGTGGCCCTTTTCTCTATTTCTCTTCTAAGAAAATAATCTCCAAATATAAAAAAAGCTTTATAACCTGTATCTATGCCTTTGACTAAAGATTTCCTAGCTGACACTGGCACATACATCCTTTAATTCTTAATTTTCACTTCACAATTCGTTTTAACATGAATGAGGAAATTTTTAGGTTTTTTGTTTGTATTAATATCAGAAAATACTGCCTTTGAAATTTTCTTTCTTCAGCTACAGCTAAAGCATTTTTAAAAATGTATTTGTGAAATAAATCCGCTCACTCAGCCATTTATGGGGCACCTTTCATGTGACATACAGTGTGCTCAGCATTTAAATTATTTCTAATCCTTGGTGTAATCTTATCACATGTATATAATATTTACAATTGGTCTAGGTGCCAACGGCTGACTGGGGCACAGGAAATTACATAAAATTCAAAACGATTCATATACCTATAAATATAGCTGTAATATCAGAACTGAGTTGATTGCAGATCTTTTCATTAAACAAATAAACAAAAAAAAACCCCAACAATACTAGTGACAAGATCCCTAGATTATAGGGAATTTATTATCATCCCGTTAAACGAAGGCACTGAACGGAAGAGACAATATCCAATGTTGTTTTTTTTCCTAGCCTCAACTGCTGAAGTTGTTTCTGGCATATAGCTGAAGTTCAAAATATGTTTGGAGATTATATTCAGGAAATTTAATGAAAACAAAATAAATTGCTACTGAGTTTTTCTCTGTTCAAAAATGTATTTTAAAGCACTTTTGCATTAGCTTTTCTCGCCAAAGGACACATGCCATTGTACTATTAGAACAATCAAGTTTCAATGTGAATACTTCTAGAATTTATCAACTTGTCTCCTTTGTGGAAAAAGAGGCAAAAGCCCTAGAAGTAATGCAGGCATGGTTGTAGTACCAACGACTTCTTTATGTTCATCAAGGGCTTTCATTCTGTTCTTTTATCTTCACACCATCGCAGTCTTGATTGGAGACTAGAAGTATTGCAACAAGAACAATTGTATAATTAGGAGACAATCATTTACTCTGGCAACATCTTGAAAGTATGAGTCTTAAAGAACAATTAAAATTTCTATGTGTTTGATTGGAATGTGTTTATCCTGATTAACAATTTACAAACATTTCTCTCTATCAACCTTCTCTAAAGAAGTCTCAAGAACATTTTAGCTTACGGGGCGTCTGGGTGGCACAACGGTTAAGCGTCTGCCTTCGGCTCAGGGCGTGATCCCGGCGTTACGGGATCGAGCCCCACATCAGGCTCCTCTGCTGGGAGCCTGCTTCTTTCTCTCCCGCTCCCCTGCTGTGTTCCCTCTCTCGCTGGCTGTCTCTCTCTCTCTGTCAAATAAATAAATAAAATCTTAAAAAAAAAAAAAAAGAACATTTTAGCTTCCATATGGGCCTTTAGGTGATATGTATTTTTAATTCTAAAATAGTCAAAGGCTTACAATGATCTTAATAACTCATTCCATTTATTTCCCCCATGGCAGGAGAATTGCTTTAGATAAAGAATTCAATCTATCTATAGTTCTACAGAGAAAAGCTAAGAGTCAAAATAATCACATTAGAAGACCAAAGTTTGAAAAGTGACGTAAATGGAATAACCCTCATTTGCCAAACTTGTGAAGTTTTCAAATCATGTCGTTACTATAGAGGAAACAGATCTATATTTGCTCTTTGGGAAGACAACCTCGGAGGTAATGCCTGCCATTCAGAACATCTTCATTGCAGGACAGTTTGATAATGAGATTCTGCGCAAAAGACAGAGATACTTTTAGGGGGAAGTCATGATGTAAAATGGGTTCTTAATGAGACAGAAGTTGAAATCTAATACTTAATGGATTGTAGTAGTGAGAATGTTTCCAGATTAGACTTCTCTAATTGATAATTTTTACAGAAACTATTGTAATTGTAGTACTCATAACGCTATTTTACAGTTTTACTGGGACCTGTCACTTGCAAAGTGCTTTTAAAACTTCCAAAATGTCCTGTATGGTAAGTCATTTCTCCATTTTAGACATTAAGAATTAGAGGTTAAGGACATTGCTTAAATTCTTACAAAACTTTTACAAAGAAAGGAGAATACATACCCATTTTCTTAGTGTCTCATTTTTATATCCTGAAGCTTAAACCCAGAACTTCCTGGCCACCTTCCAGTGTGTTTTACTCTAGAGGAAACTAGCTAACTCCTCTCCCAATCTCTCTTCATTAGGAATTTACAAGTCTCTTCCAATGAATGCAGAGACTAAATGCCACATTTAGAGATCTTGAATCCAAGGATCTATCTCAACAAACATGAGCCAAGGTTGAAAATAAAAAAATAGGAGTTTGTTTAAAAGTAATGCCTGTCATAAGTATGCTTTTTAAGGGTTGTAATGTAAGATTGGTGTTGAAAGAAATTTCCTTTCTTTAAGCTTATTTCCATGATATTACATCTGGTAATAATGTATTTGATTTTCTGTACATATGCATTTATGTCTATTTATATTATCTAAATGTATGAATGAAAATTTGAGTTAAGTTGTTCTCATACTGAAATGCCTGTTAATCAAATCACACATACTCTATTTTATGCTATCTCCCACTGCTTATTGAGAAGTAACTTTTAAAATGCTTCTTCCTAATATTGTTCTAATCAAATCAGCGTTGCTAAATTTAATAAATAAAAATATAGGGTATCCAGTGACATTTGAATTTGATAGATGATGGATAATATTTTATATCAGTATGTCCCTAACATTGCATGGGACGAAATTATCCTAAAATAATTATGCACTGGTCATCTGAAATTCAAATTTAACTGGGTTTCCTGTATTTTATCTGGCAACTCTAAATGGAACCAATGGGAAATCAAAATAGTTTTGTCATTGGTTCCATGTGTGATGAGCTACAGCCAGAAGTAAGGGCAGAGTCACCGAGACAGGAATAAATTGTCCCTGAATCTGATTCAAATTACCTTAATGAGTGAGGGATTATTTTTTTCCCACATAGCTGGATGTCAGAAGAAGAAGAAAGGAGGCCCCAGGTGCAGTGTGATCAACAATTCAGTCGTGTCCTCAAGGACCTGGTTCACTGATCCTTCCATGTCTCTGCTGGGCAGCTCTCAGGCCTCCCTTCCTGTGTGCAAGTGGCTACAGCAGTTTTTGGATCACATCAGGAAATGGCAATGTCCAGAGGCAAAAAATAAGCTATTTATTTCTGTGTTGTTTTCCTAAGAGCAAGGAAAACTTTCCCAGAAGCCCCGTGAAGGCCCGGCTTCAAGACCACATGCTTCCCTCTCCTGCAAACTAGTCATCGATAGGCATCATGAAATCATGTTTTACTCTCGTCCTGATACACCTGCAAAGGCAGGCAAGAGGTCACTTTCCCACGAGGCACATGGCAGCAAAGGAGGCCCGAACAAATCAGGCTCTATGAGAGAGGAAGAAGGTGGTAAAAAAAAAAAAAAGCCACTATGTTCTATTAGTTCTAGTATGCTACATTCATACAAGCTCATTGGTGTGGGGGAACCTGCAGGGTCCCTACAAAATTAAATTTGCTAGCACGTGGAATGGCCTGCCTTATAGGGAAACTTCGACTGTTTCCAATTGCACGGGACTATCTCCCGTTCTGAAGAGGGAGGGACCTGTACTAGATTGTTGAGCTCATCACTGAACGATTATATGGAAAGGATATGGTTTAGTGAAGGGGGAAGAAGGAGACCGAAAGTTTCCTCCCATTGAAAGTCTTCAGGGCATTTTCATGTTCCCCCAGAGTGGAGTTGAGCTTATTGTTTAAGATCTTATTTCAAAGACACCCACACAGAGCTACCGTGAGCTCAATTGATCTCAATGGCAGCATGAAAACGAGTCACTTCTAGTGAGATTTTAGTTGGTATTTGCTGAGAATCTGTTTTGAGATTAAAAAAAATAACCAAAGACAAAACATCATCTCCTCCTCCTCCCCCACTGCTCTTCATCCTTCTTCTCCTAATTATTATTATATGATTAACAGTCATCTTCAATCATAAATAAGACTGTACACTGAAACTTGAGAGTGTAGATTGGGAAAATTATGTTCTTATACAGTGGAAATTTCTAATTTAGTTGGGCTGAGTGAATAATTCTTGGGATTTGGAATAAGCAAAGTAAGTATAATAGTTTGATATATGAATGAACCGTTGTGTTTTCTTTATGGCTTTAGCTTAATATCGAAATTCCTTATTACAGGTATGCTCAACTCCCAGACACGTGTACGCTGTACAAAACACACACTGCCTTGTGGCTAACCCTGCGAAAGCAAATAAGAGGCAGTTAAAAGCACGGAATATGGAAGGCAAGTAGACACACCCTTGGGAGCTCAGATCTAGCTACCTTCCTGCTGCAAATGCAATGAGAGCAAGATTTCTGGTTCTGATCCCTCACAATAAATTCCCACAGTGACTCCTCTGGAGATGGGGGTGAGACTGAGATGCTGTCCTGGGAACCACCAGGAAGCAAGTGGTCTCACTAAATAGAGTATAAATAAGAGCTGCAACCTTGGGAAATGTATCAGGTTGCTGAGTGATAGGAAGGTAATGATGACATGTATCAAGAGTATCACGTTCCAGAAGAGCTTTAGAAATGAGAAAAACTCTCCAAAAAGTCATGGATTAATACATATATTCTAGTGAGCTCAGGCAAAGAAATAATGAACCACCACCATGATTTAATGGTGATGTTCCAGAACACTCATTAGGTCTCTTTTTTCTCGGAGTCTACTTTTAGTAACAGTTTTTAATTTAGAATGTTTTAAACTAGTTTTTCCTTCTAGTATGGACTAAATATCAGGAATGCCTGTCAGTTATATTTCTTGATGCCGTTTAATAGATTAATTTTTTTACTGAGTTCTGGCAATATTCCAGACACCAGGGACACGAGGACAAAAAAAGGTGAAAGTAGAGACATGGAAATGTGGACTGACATTGCCATAGCCCTTCTGGAAGAATGACTGTTACCTTCAGGAGCCTACATTCGTGTAAACATAAAATTATTGCATATGAATAATCACAGTAATGGAGACATAAGATCTCGTAATAAAAGCACAAATAGAGAAAAAGAGCACAGTGTTACTAACGGTAACATGGACTGGACAGTACGTGGGCCTTTCTGGGAAGCCTTATCACGGATATAGAATTTGTGATGGAAGGGTGAGGGGAAGATAAGGGAGAAATGTGAAAAGAAGCATGAGGGTGTGGAATAAAAGATGCTTGTCTGTAAATAATCCGATATGACTGCAATATAAAATGTGGGTTGTTGGGCAAAGTTTAAAGGCCTTTCTATAACCCAGCTGAAGATCAATGAGATTGTAGACCAAATCAAAAAGGAGATGGAGAGTAGAAACCGAAATGAGTTGTCTTGGTCACCAAATAAATACGAATGATGAGGAAAGTGGTAGTCATTAGGGTTGTTTAGCAAATATTCCCATTTCCCCTCCAAACACTGTTAGTTCTGTACTTTCCCCAGAAGTGAGGTGTGGCGCCGGGACTTGCTTTGGCCAATGCATGTGAGCAGAAGTGGTGTACGCTGCTTCTAGGTGTCTGCTCGTTAAACGATTGGACACGCTGCCTTCCCTTGGCTGTGGTAATCATGGGAATGGGTGCTGACACAGATCCCTGTTAGTTCAGATCTCCCAACAACCAGGATGGGCAGAAGCCCCTGCCAACTCATGTTGAACATGTGGGCGCAAGAAATAAACTTTTGGTGGGTGAAGCCACTGAGATTTGGCAACTGTTATTTGCTACTGGCACAATCTGCTCTGACCAGAAACCCTACTCTTCAGCATTCCCGAGAACCCCGTTCATTCACCAGCACCTGTCTGACCTGAGCGAGCACATGAATTCACTATTTAGACCTGACTACATGCCTGGATTTGGATTTTGAACGAGGTCTACACATCAAGCCTTGTGGTTTAGCTGCTTATTGGGGTCGCGGTGAGATGACCTCGTGAGGAGACCAAGGCCCCTTTGTGTGCAGTTTTAACGCAGACTGTAGCAGTGACAGCCACTGGCGAGAGGCCCGTTGAAGAACATGGCAGTCATCCGTATGCTGGCCAGACCTTTAAGGGCATCGGGATTCACAGCTTAAAATCACATGCCTCGGAAGGAGTCTTCGATACCGGACAAAGGAGATACGTAACGCTTTCCAGGAGAGGGCAGAGAAGCGCGCCATGCTGACTGGAAAATGATGGTCACTGAGCTATGTGCAGTCAGCACAGAGTTGCGTCCGTAGAATTCAATTAGCTTTTGTGTCTGCAGTGTAGGGGGCAGTGAGCTTCCAGAAAACTGTGGAAGAGTGTGTGGCTGTGGTTAACTCCTGTTCGTACACAAGGCGTCTCTTCCTCGGCTTGTCCGCTTCTTGTCCAGAGCTCTGTGGGCCTGGCCGGGTCTGTGGAAGCAGCGCACACTTCGGGGCTGGGACTGTCGCTTGGCCTCTGCAGAGGACCAGAGCCCCCCTCAACTCCAGGAAACTCAACATCTGCCCCGCAGGCTCCTGCAGGACACCCGATGGCCACACGCACCACCACTAATTTTTGTCCTTTAGTGTTGTTATTAGTACATTTCCTCTTCCTTGTTTGGTTGCAGCTCCTCTGTTTTAGAATATTATTGCTTGGTCTTTGTCTTGTTATGAATTCGGAAAGAACAACAGAAATCAATGGGAGAGGAAAGACACAGTTTAATTACTGATTGAAATTCACCCTTAAGTGGCCCTCACGGGATCCACTGACAGAGTTGTCAGATCTTTCAAAAGTTTAATTTCAAACACTTATCTGATGATGTCCCATGTAAGAAATAAGTTTTATATACCTACACAAATATAAACATAAACTGGTAACAAAAACTTAAGTTTGATTGAGCAATAATTATCCTTGTTGTATGTTCCGCACTCTAGTGTCACACACATGCGTGCACGCATATGCAGTCTTGGGGATCTTGTCTGGTTGGCTGCACGTTTTTGGAAGGAAGAGGAGAAACAGCTGTGACCTAGCTGCTTAGCATCGACTAAGTTGTACTAATCGGCTTAGCACCACCGAAGTCCTAGAGCTACATGCTTACTTCACCTTCTAACATAATCTTTTACAGAATACTAGCAACTCTTGTCATTTGATTATCTTAGGACAGGGAAACCCTAGCAAGGTGGCAGGTTATTATTGCTGCTGTGTGGCTGTTGTTGTTGGTACTATCTTTAGTTAAAAAAAAAAATTCTGTGCCCACAGGAAGAGGTAGTGCTACATCGTGGACTGGGAATGTTACAAAGAGTTCCCAGAGCTGTGGGAATTGTCAAGAACTCCAGGTATCATATCCCCACACTCTGTTTCCCTCCTACATCGCGGGAAGCTTGATAGCCTAAGCTTTGTATCCGGAGAGCTATGTTTCAAACTGTGAGTCAAGAAATAATAATGAGACATAACAAATTATTTAATGGCTCATGATCACAATTTGTTTTCAGTAACTATAAAAGAATACACTAGAATGCATTACACATCATCAGGTAATTATTATAGAATAAAACTCGTTTAATGATATATGTATGTATATACACGTGTCTATATATATATACACACACACAAACTTGGTCACAACGTAATGTGTTCTTACTACTGTGGTAAAAATAGTTTATCTTTTAAAGACTTTATTTATTTATTTGAAGGAGAGAGAGACAGAGAAAGAACGAACACAAGCAGGGGGAGCAGCAGAGGAAGAAGGAGAAGCAGACTCCTCGCTGAGCCAGGAGCCTGATGCGGGGCTGGATCCCAGGACCCTGAGATCATGACCTGAGCCAAAGGCAGACACTTAACCAACTGAGCCACCCAGGTGCCCCCAAATCATTTACATTTTAACAGTGATTTTTATATGCCAGACTTTATTCCGACTATATGTTAACTCATTCAGTCCTCATTCTTGGTCTTATAACTTTCCCCGCTTGACAAACTGAAGCACAAGGAGGTTGAGTGATTTGCCTGATTTTATAGAACTGTTGAAACCTCAGCGGTTTTGCTCCACGTCTTAGTCAGCTTGGGCTACCAGAACAAGTTACCATACATTGAGGGATTTAAAAAACAAATGTTTATTTCTCACTGTTCTGGAGGCTGGGGATTCTGAGACCAGCGTGGCCGCAGAATTGAGTTCTGGGCGAAACATCCTGTTTCTGGTTTACAGAAGTCATCTTGCTGTGTCCTCACAGGGCAGGAGAAGCCCCAGCTGCTCTGGGACCTCTTCTTCTAAGGGCACTAATCCCATTCATGGAGGCTCCATCCTCATGACCTAATGACCTTTCCGAGGCTCCCCCTCCAAATCCCATCACACTGGGATTAGGTTTTTGACATATGAACTTGGAGGGTACAAAAACACCATTGCAATAGTCCCCTGTCATAACCTGTAAGCTATATATACAGTTCGCTGAGGAGATTGAAAACATTGTTCTGGGTGACCATTGGCGCAGGGCAGGAAGGAACATTTCTACAGAAAAAATGAACATAGTGAATGAATCATATGAACAAAGTCAGGGTATTCCACGCAAAGGTAAACATGTATGGAGAAAGAGGTGATGGAAAGAAAAAATAGTAGGGAAGAATTTCAGTGCGGATGGGATGATTTATGGTAAAAAAAAAAAAAAGGAATGGGGATTGCTTGCTTAATTTAGCTGTTAGGAAAGGTCAGCCCGTTCCAGACAATCGTGTTGAATGTGGAATACCGGAGAATCTCCTAACCACCTTTGCATATGATCATTCTTGCTTCTATCTGACTTGGAATTTAGATCCTGGAATTTAAACTTCCCTTTTTCCCTCAGACATGCTTTCATACTTGCCTAAATTTCAGGTTGGGGAATATTTCCAGAAAGTCATTCTCCCTTTATCAGTTTCATATCCCCTTCATCCTTTATCTATCTCCATTTAAAACAACCTCTCGGTGAGCCACATATTTGCTAACTATTATCATCCTCTCTCTGACCAAACTAAACAAATTTCAGCGTTTTCATATGAGTTTATGAGTCATCCTCCTCCTGACATTTAGTCATCTTATTGCTGTCCGTGGTACACTACACCCCGAGGACCAGTGCTCTCCGCACCGCGGTCGGGGTGGGGGTTAGACTCCGGTACTCAGGCTCAGAGCTGGGGTTGGGGGGATGGAAGGGGTGGGTGTGGGAGACAGCCTTGCTGCTTGGGAAGGAGGAGGGACACTGCAGGCACACAGTCTTTAGGGATCTCTGGAAGATGTATCACCTTTAAAGAGATTCCACCCTTTAGCCACCTCCCTTGGGACCAAGAATTACCAGCATTCATAATCAGAGTGATTTCAAACAGATGGTTTTTGCCTGTGGAATCTCTTGAAAATGTCTTGTTTGCTCTCTAGGACAAGAAGGACAACTCCTTGCTTCTTCTGTAGGTTTTTAGAGATTGAATTAATTATCCTATTAGTAAAAGCAGGTCACATTCACATTTATTAGAAACAAATTTAAACTATACACACACATACACAAATACACACTAAATTCCAGACATTAAATAGTGGGTCTATATCAATTTATTGGTATTGCCCTTCCCTAAATATAGAAGAACCTTGCTGAAATTGTTTCTTCTTTGAAAAACAAACAAAACGAGTTCTGTTCTTAGTCCCCTCAAGAATGATAGAATTACATTTTATTGTGCTTTTAGAGATAACGATGAAATAAATATCGCCTGACCTGAAAAATGCAGCATTTCTGTTTCCAGAGAATTTATGGGAAAAGCCGAAACTCTTTGGTTACAAATATAATGGAAACAAACCACGTTTCTCTCTCACAAAAAAGACTTGCAGCTGTGTTAGCAAAGCCACTGCGGCTGAGGCTGTGGTTTCCCAGGTGTTGCGCATTCTGAACACTAGAGGGCACTGGTGATTTACCCAACTCCTCTGGCTTCCTGGGCTTTTTAAAAATTCAGTGTATTGCCAGCAACTTTTCAACTTTCAATGGGCAGGAATGGAGTGGAAAATAACTGTTCAAAAGTCTGTGTTTTGAGAGAGGTTAAAAATATTCTCTTCAGGATCTAGCAGGAGAGAAAGGAAAAGTGGCTAATCTCGGTCCCATGCCGGTTCACAGTCCTCGTGCGGAAGTTGTCCCGGGCTCAAACTTCATCACTTGTTGGAGCGAGCGCCAGAGAGGAAGTTTGTAAAATAGGAGATGGCTGGTTCCAATCCTATGTTTGAACACACTGTTTTCCTTTTGACTCTTACGTTTGCTGTTACAGGATGAAACAAGACTGTAACTCTCTGTGTAACTCTGTCGGAAAGACATCCTGGGCCACAAGCACTGATTTAACGGAATATGTTCATTTGGACATAATGAGGCGAGACAAAAAGGATTAAAATAAAACAAGGGCAGTGAGAGTATAGGACACCTTCACAAATGGAGTTTAAAATAGAACAGCAGAAACCCTAGTTATCTGTGTGATCCATGCTCCTGATGCTTGGAGGCACTGGGGAAAAATAAACAGCAGCCGCAAAAACAACAGGGAAAAAATTTAAAGAGATACCAGCGTTGGACGGGAGGTCTTGAAGGAAAGGAAGCTACCAATTAAAAGCAGTGACGGTGACTCGATTAGGTGTGACAGGATAAAGCCACAACAAGCAGGGGCCACTGGGTAATCTGCTTGGTCCATAATTATTTTTTTCATCATAGATTTTTAAAAATTCATCTTATCTTTCCCTGAACCTTATAGAGATTTTGGGGGAGGAAAGCCGATTTCCCTTTCAGAATCTCCTCTTGCTCAAATATGTCAGTTCTGACCAGAGGCATGGAGAGAAGAGTGAGGGGGAAGGCAGTGCATGTTCTCCACACGCTTCGGGAAGCACAGCCTATATTGAGAGCTGCCAGGGTCAGCCGCCTTCCTCCTTCCCAGAGGCCCCCCGAAGAAGTGAGGTCACCGCAGCCCAGGAAGGCTGCCTGATCCCCAGCCCATACGTTTCTGGCATGTGTGGCGGCTAAGGGTAAGTCATGGGCAACATGACCGTCTTCTTGGATACAATACACTCTGCGCTGTGCTCGTGCATAATGGTGAAGCTGACTACACAGACACATCACTGAGAGTCTGTCTGTCTGTGTGTCTGTCAGGATAATGGAAGACAACTCCGCTCCACATCTGAGATCGTCTCCTCCCAGCTCAACTGTCAGCTTCTTAGTCTCTAATAAATTAGTTTCTTCTAATCCCAATAAACTTCCTTTGACCTAAAGACTGATTTATTTTGCTAACTGGTTTCTACTTCCCATCCAGATGACTACACTGTTTGCTGACTTCAGGAGTCCTTTGGTGTCAGCTTGAGGAGATAATGGTTGTTTACTGACCGTGATCTTTAAAATAGTTTTAACACCCGGAAGCTCTCATAGTTTGTAGAGGAGTATGGACTAACTTATTCAACATGATGTTATTAGTGGGAGAATTTACCTTTCTTCTTGTTGCAAACAATTTATCCCCTGAAGAGTAGCTTAATAAAGAATTCAATATTATTAAAATGCACAGGGAATTAAATCTGAAATATATAATTGCTTTGTTTAGAGAACACTTCTTGGTAGGTTTAGGTTTTGAAATGTGCATGCACGTATAAATCATTAAACTTTGGAGAGAATCTTATTGAGGGTGCAAAGATCAATGTAGGTATGGAGGTGGTAAGATAGTGATGTGTTTTGACTTACAATGGTTTGAATTTCTTGTATAAGGTGTTTATACATTTCTTTTATAAAAATGCACGTTCTCATAACTTTTATAAGTTCTGCATATTCTTGTATGTTTTAATTCTCAAACACACACACACGCGCACACACACACACACACACACACACACGTGTTTATGACCAGAACCAATTTTTAATTTATTTTCTGGACAAAAGCTGATAAATTTTGAGCCATTTTTATGTTTGTTTCTAAAATGAGTGAGTTTAATTTGTTACAATAAAAAGTAGAATGGGGACATCTAAACAGCAGGCTTCTTTCTTAAAATTCCCCGTTCTTCAAATAACATTAACTCTATTTTAACTGTATGTGTTGTAACTATTACAGAGGTATATGCGCACGCACATATTTTTTTTTTAAGATTATTTGTTTATTTATTTGACAGAGATAGAGACAGCCAGTGAGAGATGGAACACAAGCAGGGGGAGTGGGAGAGGAAGAAGCAGGCTCATAGCGGAGGAGCCTGATGTGGGGCCCGATCCCACAATGCCGGAATCACGCCCTGAGCCGAAGGCAGACGCTTAACCGCTGTGCCACCCAGGCGCCCCGCACACACATATTTTTAAGCTTATGCTATGTATAATCCAAAGTACCTTGCCCTCTCTTTAAAGACTATTCACTATTTTATTGAAGGTGAAATTCTTTATTGAGATGATTTTTTTTCTGGTGGTAACCAGTTTAGGAAGCGGGGACATTTTGATTTTAAATTATTCTCTAATTTTCTATCAAAGATGTATAGGATACATTTAGGATGTGATTTCTTTGGTGAAGGCTGCCCAAGCTTCCATATCCTAACTACCTCAGGGTCAGAGAGTGGTTTTACTCATTGCCCCCAAGAGCTATTTTAAGATGATTACTCTCTTGTAAAGGCAAAACAAAACGAACACGAACTGTTCTTTCCAAATGTACACTATTGGCAGCATCACTCTCTACCCTGTCTACCAAGGTCTCTACCAAGGTCATCCAGTATCATTCTGACACCCAGCTCCCAGTGTACCTCTCTACTCCAAGTCTTACCATGAGGCTGGGTGACTGAAATTTCCACTTGGCCTCAGTTCCTTCACTGTCTTATATCCAACGGCTTCTTTCACTCTTCTGTTTTGATCATCCACTCCATTGTACCTTGGAGTTGTCATCACCTTGAGATAGTTGACTTACACAACCTACTTTTTGAGCCTGACCTCCTATCTTTCTAGTCACTCTACCAGATAACCTGCACTCCCTCTTTCCCTTTAACTCTCCCTGAAATTTTCAACTATTTCTCCATCTACCTCCTGTTTTGGCTTCCATCCAAAATTCATTTGGGTTCCATAAACCATCAGTTAAGGGATTTTTGTTGTTTATATTCTACCTTCCTTTGTTTCTTTGTTCTTTGGAAGCCCAGTTCAGTCCAATATCTCTGCTGTTCCCTCTGCCTGAAAGATGCCCAGCCTGACCACAGTCCCTCTCTGGCACATTCTTAGGTAGAGAACATGCACTCCACCTTCAATCTATGGCTTAGAGATGACTTCTTCAGAGAAGTCTTCGCTGAACCCCCTTTATTGTAGGAGCCTATTAGCTTCATCTCATCAGTCCTCCATTACCTTTTATCCCCTGTGACCACTACTCACATTGTAGCCACATGTTCATCGTCTTATCTTCTCTAGGGTTGTCTCTGAGCACCCCAACTGATGGGTCTGCACAGTCCCTGTACTTGCCAGAGTATATATCTAGTTTATAGTAGCTACCGAAGAAATACATGTTCGATGAACAATATATGACTTTGGGCATCTAATAAAATGATTTTAGTGTTTCTCAGGAAAAGCTTAATTCCTCTGACTCTGTTTCTATCACTATGTATTATCTTCACCATTGCTACTGTCTTTCTGGTTTTAATGAAATCATACTTAATATTTGCTCAGTGCTTATTAAGTTTCATTGTGGTAAGTGCTATAATTTCACATGACCCTCCCAATAATCTCTTGAAATAAGCCCATGTTTTTCCCCATTTTAGAGTTGAAGGATCTGGATGATTAAGTAACCTGCCCGAGATCAAGAACTAACATGCAATACTGAAGAACCAAAATTTTTCAGACTATAAGCCCTTGATTATATTAATGGGAACTCCAAAAGTGTGTTTAAGCTTTGACAAAAAGAATGTTTTTTAAAAATGAAATCTTTTTCATCTCTAGCAAAGATGGACTAACTAAACTCCATAGTATTTGTATTAAGCCCTGGGTCATCCTTAAGATCTTGGACTCTGGTATTTTGTACTGGCTTCCTCTTCTCAGTCCATTCTCTTCTCAGCCTTATAATTAAGTTGTGTAGATTAATAAGATTCTACCACATGGGAATGAGTATTTCTAGCAGACTGTCTCTGGGGATGATCAATCAATCTCTTCTTCAGGCCACAAAAATATCTTGATTTTTCACCTTTGCAGATGGTTGAATCCATGTCATTAGATTTTGATTAATGGAATGTGGGTTAAAGACAATGTTGCTTTCAGGATTAGTCTCTAAAATCCCTCTGTTTTGTTATTTATTGCTCTATCAACATTACTGCAAAACTTAGTGGTTTTAAAAAAAGAACATATATTATCTCACATTCTTTGTGGGTAAAGAATCTGGAAGTGGCTTATTTGGGTGGTGCTTGCTCAAGGCTTCTCATGAGGTCACAATCAAGATGTCAACAAGACTGTAGTTGTTTGAAGGCTTGACTGGGGCTGGAGGATCCAGCTTCAAGATCCCCATGTGCGTCGTTGCTGGAAGGAATCTTCTGTTCCTCACTGGTTGTTGATAGGAAGGCATAGTTCATTATCACATGACCCTGTCCCTTAAAGCTGCTTGAGTATCCTCACACTGAGCTAGCTGCATAACTTGTGGGGCTCAGTATAGCATGAAAATGTGGGGATCTTTGTTAAAAAATTATTAATAATTGTAATACGACAACTACTAACCATTAAACTAAGTGTGAAGTCCTCCTAAGTGTAGGGCTTATGAGATTACACAAATCACACACCCATGAAGCCAGCCTTGTCTTAACAACCTGGCAGCTAGATTCTGTGGACAGGATGCCATAATTACGTAATCAGGACCAGCATTCACAATTATACATTATACCTGTTGTTCAAAATATTGATACTTTTATTTTGGTTGGTAAATAACTATTGCTCAAGCCCTCCAAATGTCCCCGCTCCCATTGGCCCCTCTCCAAGGTAATCTGGGTGGATACCTTTGGTGCACTATTCTGGTACCCTCCAGCCAATGAGCTAGGCAAAGACCCCACAATGACTCCTGTGAGATGGCACAATCACCAGAAGTAAACCCCTGTCTAGAGCAGCCTCCACCTTTGTCAGAGGAAATTGACAAATGTTCAATGCCATTTGCCCCTCTCCCCCCCGAGATTGGTCTTTCCACTACAGGTAGATATTTCCCAGAAATGTTCTCATACAGTCTCTTGATGCATCCTCCAAAATATTGCCTACCATTGGTTAAACACTTTTAATCTCACTTCTTTATTAGAACCACTGGCATTTTAATCAATTTCTATTGCAAAGAAGACACTTAAACACAAAACATGACTTATTGACTTACTAATTTGCATTGTCTAGGTGAAATAAACTTATTATTAACTTGTATTTTTTCAGATTATTTGAATTTCTTATAGTAATTTAATCTTTGTTGTGTACAGGAATTTTTAGCCTATGACAGGGAATTCATGCAAATTGATATTTAATCATTTTAATTGTATAGGGCCCACTTTGCCATCATATCACACTCCCCTTCCTCATTCACTCATTCCCAACTTCAACAAAGATTCAGTGAATACTTACCACATACAAAGAGCTCTGGTAGGTGCCATGAATGATAAAATATACCAGCCATACATTATGTTCTTAAGGGCAAGCTGTTTGCCTCTCATTCCCAAGATCACTCACATGGATTACTAGGTGCTTTGAGACTTATAGAACCCATACAATCCAAACATACTTTTGCAAAGGACCTCAGCTCTGCTGCAAATATGTTTCTCTTTCTTATATATTTAGCCATTGCCTTAACCCCTTCAACTTTCCTGTTTATGAGGAACTGAATAACAGAAACTTTACAATTACATTTTTATGTAAGGCACTGAGTTTTTATTTTGTCTGTCTTCATACTTTCTCCAACAAAAATACGTATCCGTTGAAAATGTTCATTAATGGAACGAATTATTTGTTTATTATGATGTACTAGACATTGCAACTTACTGTTATGTGTTAAGCGCTGTTATTACGAATAATTGTAAGATACAACTGAACCTCAACCAAGAGGGTAACTCATCACTTTTAAACAACGATTGTAGCACATAAAACGTTTCCAATAAGTATATTATTAAGGCTTAAAGTGAAAGTGGCTGTAATTTATAGAGGCACAGTTAGCCCTAAGAGGTTTTAAAGAAGACATAGCTTCTTTATTCTACCATGCAATACTAATTTTGAAAAAGAGATAGAGATGTGAAAGGAGAAAGAAAGAGAACAAGAGCAAGCACACGCTGTATTTTAATGTCAGGCAAAGCAGACTTAAGGATAGGAACTTACTAGTGATAAAAATGGGTATTACATACTTATAAAGTGGTCGGTTTATCTAGATGACAAAGCAAACCTAGATGAGTATGCACTTACTAGCAGAGCTTCACAATACATTAAGCAAAATATGTCTACTCTAACGTCCTAAAATATTTGTCAGTTAACATGATACTAAACAATGTATGAGCCAACAAAGCAGTCACAATGGAAATTTTAAAATAGTTTAAAATGAATGAAAATTAAAACATTTAAAAATTTGTAGGCTACATTTAAAGTAGTACAGTGTTAAATACTTATGTTAGAAAAGGAGGTGTGAACTCGATGATCTATCTTCCACCTTGTAAAATCAGAAAAGAAGAGCAAATTAAACACTGAGGAAGCAGAGGAAAAGAAATAATAAAGATAAGAGCAGACATCAATAAATTAGAAATAAAAAAATAGGAAAAAAAATCAATGAAACTAAAACCTGGTTCTTTGGAGCGATCAATAGCCAGCAAGATCAGGAAACAAAAAAAAGGAAAACAAAAAGTTACTAATATCAGTAATGAAAAAAATCACAACACAATAAATTCTACAACTATTAATATAATAGTTGTAATATAATATAAAAAGTATTCTGAACCAATTTATGACAAAAAAACTCACTGACTTAGACAAATTGGGATAATTCCTTAAATGGCAAAAATTAGCAAAGTCTACCTAAAAAGGAATACCCTTGGTAAAGCTATAGCTGTTGAAGATATTGAATACGCAGTTAAAAGTCTTGTCACTTCCCTCACTCCCACACACATATCCATGCCCAAGTAGCTTCAGAAATGGATCCGATGAAACATTTAAAGAATAAATTATACCAATTCTATACAAACTCTTCCAGAAAACTGAAGAGGAGAGAATACCCACTTACTCATTTTTTGAGGTCAGCATTAATCTAACACGAAAATCAGAGAAAGACATTAGAAGAAAAGAAAATTTCACACCAATTATCTTTCATTAATATTGATGCAACAATCATTAATGAAATATCAGCAAATCAAATCCAGCAATCTATAAAAAGGATAACAAATCACAACTGAGTGAAATTCATCCCAGAAATGCAAGGCTGAGTCAAGATTCAAAAATCAATCGGAGGAATTTATATTAACAGAACAAATAAATAGAGGTCAAAAAACATTTTAAAAAATTCGACATCCATTCCTGATAAACAGTCCCAAAAAATAAGAATGGAATGAAATTTCCTCAATGTGATAAAGACCAATCTATGGCTGACATTCTGAGTCCCATCCCCTCAAGATTTGGAACAAGAAAAGGTGTATGACCTCTTCCACCATTGCTCTTCAAAAAATTAAAATTAAAAATAAATAAATATATATATATGTATATATACATATATATACATATATATATATATTTGAAAGAAAAAGCTGGCTTTGCAGAGTATCTGGTCGTCAAACAGCCACTAGATCTAATAAATATTAAAAGATGGTGAGATACAAAGTAAATATATGAAAGTCAATTTTATATCTATGCACTGGCAATAAACAATTAGAAGAGAAATTTTAAGATAACCACTCTAATATCATCAATAAACATGAAGTGCCTGGCAACCAATGTCACAAAATAAGGGCAGGACTACAAACTACAAAATATTGCTGATAGAAATTGCGGAGGAGTTAAGGAAATAGTATTTATTTTACAATATTTATTATTATCATGGGTTGAAAGACTCTATTGCTAAGATGGCAACTTTTCCCCAAATCGGTCTTTGGATTTAGCACAATCCAAATCAAATTCTCAGCAGTGTGTGTGTGTGTTGTAGAAATGGAAAAGATGATGGTAATCAGGAAGTGTGCTAATGGCGTAAGCAGATACAGATCACTCCAACAGAATAGAAAGCCAATAAATAGGCCACACATAGGTGGTCAGTGGATGTCTTATAATAGTATCAGGGTCATTAAGTAGAGATAGAGACCCTTTTAAAAACGGTGCGGGACTTTCATATGCAAACAAAAGTCAAACCAAACAACTGCAGAACTTCTGCACAGTAATATGAATATAAAAAAGGCCCCTTGCTAACTGAAAGAAGCCATGCACAAAAAGGGTACACACTGCATGATTCCATTTATACAACATTCCAGAAGAGACAAAATGGAAACCAGATCCCTTCTTTCTGGGAACTAAGACTGAGGGCAGAGGATTTACTACAAAGAGGCATAAAATACTTTTTAGGTGTATAACTTTATAACTTGCTCCAACTAGGTAAGTACAAAAACAAACAATTCAATCTTTAGTTATTGCTTGTTTCATTAGCTATGTCTTGGCAATGAACAAGATACTGAGATACATTAATTATCTTGTAATATTAATCTACTTTACTCCTGTCTGGACCATCACTCTAGAACAATGTTTTCTATCAATAGTTATGATATAGGCCCCAAATCATTAGTTCCATTTTTTTTTTATTTGAGAAATCTTGAGCTCTTATCATGTGCCAGGTACTTCTTAAATACTTGAGTAACAGTGATCAAAACAGAAAGATACGACACCCCCCTGGAGCCCATTTTCTATTGTGAAGAGACAGTATAAACACGACAAATGCCAAGAACAATTCATTGGATGGTAGTAAGTAGTAGGGGAAAAATGAAGGGAAAAAAGAGGGCGAGAGCGCATGGGGTGTTGCATTTTTCCCTAGGGTGTTAGTGAAGGCTCCAACTGAGAAGGCAGCATTGAGTCAAAGACTTCAATGAAGAGACGGGAACTTGGTTATGTAAGTACCCGAATGAAGAGCATCACAGGCAGGGAGAGTGCACAACCTCTTAGGAAGAAGAGACTTGGGGTGTTAGAGGAAAAGGGACAGGATTGCTCAACTGGATCCAGTGTCCTTGGTCAGAGTGGTAACCGACAGCCAGAGAAGATAGAGCCTCACAAGCTGTTGGGAGCCTTTGACTTTTGCGCTGAACACACGGAAAGCCCTTGGAGATATTTGAACGAAGGAGTGTCATGATCTGACTTTCATTTTGAAGGGATCCCTCTGCTGCTCTGTTGACGATATATGGGAAGGGGGCAAGGGCAATAGTAGGGAGAATGATTAGGAGGTCATTGTAATAATCCTGGACAAGAATGAGGATGTCTTGGACAAAAGTAGTAGCACTGAATGGGGTTAGATTCGGGATATATTCTGGTGGTGCAGGTGATAGGATTTACAATCAAATGTAGGATGCAAAAGAGAATGGGGTCTGAGAAAGGAATGAAAATGAGTGCAGCAATTTGGACCTGAGCAACTGGGGGACCAAGGAAGCATGTTTGGCAGGGTGGGCCATGGAAGATCAGAAGCCCAGTTTTAGACATGTTGAGTTTGACATGGCTCTTAGACGTCAGGTAGAGATAGTGGTTAGGCAATTGAATATTTAAATCTGCAGTTCAAAGAAGAGATCTGGGCTGGATTGAAATTTGAGAATCCTTGGCACGTGGAGAGTATTTATGGCCATGGGACTACATGAGAATGAGAGAAGCATGAGGGAGGCTGTCTGGACAGATAAGAGAAGCTGCCCAAGGACTGTGTCCTGAGACACACCAGTAGTAAGAGACAAGGGGAGATGAGAAAAATCCACAGAGAAAGCAGACAGAGAGACAAAGGAAAACCGAGGAGAATGTGGTGACTTGGTAAAAGAACTCAGGTTTGCAAAGTCTACAGTTTTATAAATAAAAGTTGATTTAAAGTTATTCTATAATAATGTCACTCCCATTATTTACACCTTGATAAGCTTTTTCTTTTGAATGGGAAAGAAAATGATAGAACTTCAGCTAGCAGGCCAGAAAATGTACAGAAGCAGTCTGTCTTGTTCACACCATTGTCTAGCCCAGGCGATCACTACTGGTAAATGGTTAATTAATGTGATGATTTAAACAAAACAAAAGAAACAAGCAACCAAGCTTCAATGTCAGTTTCTGGTTACTTTTCCCCTTCATTCACACTATATTCAAGTCCTTTTCATTTTTTTCTTGATTTTTAAATTCTTTTTTTTAATTATGTTCCACTAGCTATATGGTACATCATTAGTTTCTGATGTAGTGTTCAGTGATTCATTAGTTGCATATAATACCCAGTGCTCATCACAATACGTTGGGGGGAATATAAAAATCTGGATATGTTCGCGCAATAAATCACATTAATGAACAATCCGTTCCCTAAGCTGAATTAGGAAAAACACTGAGCATCTCAAGTAAAATTTATTGGAGGTAACTCCCTGTCCACTTCTATTTTAGTTTTTTGTATAATTTCTTATAACTTCTCAACATGTGTTCTCAGAATACTCCTTGGCGTCGCAGTAAAATCAGTAATAAGCTCTGTGCTTTATTCGTTTTTTTAAACAGCAAAGGGCAAAAGGTCTGTAGGTTAGATTTTATGACTCCGTAATGAAAACTGGCCCTGTTGCATTTCAGAGCAAGTGCTTTTCTACGGTGACCGGCTCCTTAGGAAAGCCAGTGTCAATGTGCACAGTAATCTACACCCGCCTGATAGCTGGTGATGTGCAATTTTGGCAGCGTCATTTGACTTGTTGCTGTAAACCACAGGAACCAAAGGAACTTATTTCTCCCAATTCCATTTTAGCTTCGCTATTGCACATTTTTTTCATGATATGTTACTGAACATGTTACTTACTATAATTAGCGGGCACTAATTATGAGCAACAGCAAGCCTCGCAGCAGTAATCCTTGAAGGGGAGAACAAAGGTGTTGCCCTGAGGCACTGCTGCTTTAGTCGGTGCGGGGTGAGGCGCTGGTGCCTGATCCACGCACATTCCCGCAAGACCAACACAGCACAATCTTTGGTTTGGTCTCTAGCTGCATTAAAAAAAAAAAATGTTTAGCCTATTATCATGCTTCTTTGCTCCCCAAAGTTTAACCAAAGCAGACCATTTGCATTTCACTACACACTTCTTTTAGAAATACACACACAGGTTTTTAAAGCCTCGTGGTGTCCCCGAGTCACATCTTTTGCCCACTGATCACCGATTGTGATTCCATCTTTATCGTTTTTCTCACTCGCAAACATGTATGTGTCCGTGTGTAGGATGGTGCCCTTCAGCCTCTGTTCAGTTTGGCTGAATTGTTTAATCATGAGCATTGCTCTAGGAATAGCTGACTGGTGATAATCCGGGACTTTCACGATCCTGTCCTGCCCTCTAAGTGGGACTTGGGAGTAGTGCTGCTCAGCAGTTGGCAGCGACGTCTGACAGTGTAGTCAGACGGGACAGGCATTTCCTGCAGGGCGGCCAGACTCGATCATCTGTGTCTGACCTCACAGGTGCAAAGCATTTGAAAATTTCAGTGGGACCTAAGGGTCCATGCAGCACGCAGAAATACTATGACCTGATTAATTAGGGCTAGAACCCCCCTGTGCAGGTTACCGATTTGATTTTGTTTTTGTTTTTTGTTCCGTTTCAGTGCATTTGTTTTGTTTTGTTCCAGTGCATTTGAGGACAATGGGTTTTGTAGGTATCAGTGTTATTGCAGACTTCAGGTTCAAACGCCCAGGAAATTACGGAGCTAACAATATGATTTCCAGGGACAGCAGGCTCTAAGACCTTCATCTTCTGCCATATTTGTCAAAACAAAAAGTTGTGATAATTCTTGCAAAGCAGTTCATAATCTGCATGTGTGGCTGAAAATGTGGTCATATGGAGTTTGTCATTCCTAAATCAGTTTTGATGATGTGTTGGCCTTTTCGTCCAGAAGTCTTGCCAGAGTAGTAGAAGGAGTCTGCACATGTGAAGCTTGCCTCCCAGAGGTCTAATCTCAGATGGAGAAATGAGATTTATCTCATGGGATCCTGTTTTATTCCACTGGCGATAACAAGTGAGTTCAGACAGTAAACCATTAATTCATTCGAACAAACCGTGAGTACTTTTCTTGCCCGTATATTCTCTATCAGTCACTGTGCTGGGTAGTGGGAGAAAGAAACTGATATTGGTGACTTGGTGGGAAGGTCTTGGAGAGCGGTTTCCATGGGCAATGTGGGAACGAGAGGAGAGGCATCTAAAGGGAATCGGCCCCTAGGGAGTGTAGGGCAGCAAGACGAACTTTGTGCCGTGGACTTCTTTGGCAATCTCGCGAATTGACAAATCTGTGGGCCCCTTCATCGGAGAATATATTTAGATCTATATAATAAAATGTATGGGAACTTGAGGGAATCAAGAATAATCGAATACAGTTGTCAAAATATTTTTAAAAACACATTTGTGCTGCTTTATTAAAGCATGAAATTACAAGATCTAGCAACAGACATAACAACTACTATAATTTTGAAGTGGTAATGTGAATAAATAATATTTTGAGATATATGCCACAACTGTAATATGATATAAAAATATCTGTGATGTCTTTGGTGGGAAAGTTACAGGTACCGCTGATGCGACAGTAGTGGTTGCCAACATTCGCAATTAAAGGGCTGTTAAATTTCTATTAGATTTTGCTGAAAATAGAGAAGTAACTTTCTCCTCATCCAAGTTCATGAACTTCCTGAATTCTCTCTGTTCAGTGATGCCTTGGGGGACCATGGGCCCCATGCTAAGAACCCTGCACCAAAGTTTGCTGCTAGTGCAATTTGGGCAATAAAAGAAGAAAATGCATGCTAAACAGAGGCCTCAGATCCCTATAGAGTGACTCATGATTCCATGCATTCTAAAGGACCTGCTCTTCTTACTCTCATTCTCTTTGTATTTGGTGGTCTTGTCTCCTTGCACATAGAGGCTTGCTTTGTACGACTGGGAGAAATAATCCCGGTGAGCTACTTTATGTGTTATCAGGATTGATAAAAATATCTTTATTCTAAACATTCCTTGTTCTTTTTATTGAAATATTGTTTCTATTTGGAAATTTTGCCTGGAGCAAGCCTGAGGGTTAGGAATTCTTATCAGATGGACCAGGACAGGTTTTATGCACATTCCTCTGAAATGATTAATTTCATTTTTGGTTATCCAGTTCTGTATTTTTGAATTTCCCTGTTGTTTTTCTTTTTAAAAAATTACTGAAGTAATCCGTGCTTGTTTAAAGAACATTATTTACACATAATATGAAAAATGAAGTGTAGTATAAAATCAGTTATTCTACCAAAATAAAACTCCTTCCCTGTGCTCCCATTCCATTGAGGAGCTAATATTTGTCAGCCATTTGTGTGTGTGTTCTTTCAGAATAGAGATAGAATTTGTTTTGTATAAAATATATCATCGTAAGGTAGGTATGTTTATAAATATATAGTTTGGCAATCTAATGTGCCAACTGCATTGTTCATGCAGTGCGTCCTAAGTTGGATCCGTCTTGACATTAGCTTTATTTATTTTTATTTTGCAGAATCAAACACTCTGAACTTTTGGGCATACTTGAACATTTTCATCAAGACAAAACCGGGCCTGAGGTAAGGAAAAGGGCTTTCCAGCATTATGCGGGTAGGGGCATGTGGCATTCAGGGGAGGGAAGGGGTGATAGAACAGTTGGAAGACAAGGGAGGAGGGAGGAGCCAGCTCTCTGGCTCAGTCCCTGCCCTGAAATTCTGCACAGCAAACCTCAGAGGAGAAAGAACAGGTCGCGAGCGGCCAGACAGGTCGGGTGGCATGCCGCACTAGCCACGGTATCTTATTGTCCCAGTGTCTTGCTGATTCCCTTTCCTTTTTTCTTTTTTCTTTTCTTCTCTCCCTCCATCCTTTCCTCCTTGCTTCCTTTCTTCTTCTCTCCTTTCTTCCCTCCCTCCCTCCCTCCCTTCTCACGTGTTATAGTTGTTCTGCCCCAGTGAGAAAGTAGCTGAAAACAAATCACACACACTCACCTTTCCGCCCCTTAAATTTACTGATACGTCTCTTACCAAGATCTTTCAGTGGGCTGTGAAGGTTAGTGAACAGCTCTAGTTCATTCCAGTCCAACTTTTATTTCTTTATTAAGTTTATGTTTATTATTAGTATTATTATTAGTATTATTAGTATTAGTATTTTTCCGTAATCTCTACGCGCAATGTGGGGCTTGAACTGACAACCCCAAGGTCCTGAGTCTTGTGCTCTACTGCCTGAGACAGCCAGGTGCTCCTCAACTTTTATTTCAAGTGAAGCTAAAAGAGTTACCTTACGAGGCAAGAAAGGATATTTTCGAGACCAGGTAGCTGACCACGGTCAGCTAAGAAGAAGAGTGAAAAATGCTTCAGGAATAGTACGATGCTCCAATGCTTTGGGAATTTAAGCCATAAATCCCTTAGTAGGTGGCACTTAGTCCAAGTGACCACCAGGGGTGTTGAAAACACTTCTCTCAGTCAAAGAGCCACCAACACAGTGTTTTTGCAGATCCCATTGACAGCTTCTAGGCTCTACAGTCACCGACAACCTCCTTTTTTCTCTTATCACTAAGTGATTACAGCTCACATTCTTTGGAAGGTGGAGAATGACCTATTGTGGGTGGAGACAGTTGTCTGTTGTGGTTTTTTTTAACCTATTGTTGCGTTGATTTGGATTTGCCCCCACATTACTTGTATTGAGTAGAAGCTACATTTTGACTTAGCATGTTACCTACTTAGCATTTTAATATGCAAGTGCATGCCGAAGAAAAGAGAATAAACTTTATTATTTTTTTATTTTTGTTTTTTTTTTAGATTACTTATTTATTTATTTGAGAGACAGAGTGAGTGTGAGACAGAAAGAGAAATCGCAAGCAGGGGGAGGGGCAGAGGGAAAAGCAGACTCCCCGCTGAACAGGGAGCCGGAGGCAGGCCTCCATCTCCATCCCAGGACCCTGGGATCCTGGGATCATGACCTGGGCTGAAGGCAGACGCTTAACTGACGGAGCCCCCCAGGCGTCCCAGGACGATGGGTGTCTTAACTAGGAAGCAGATCTTTTAAGTTTACCTCTGAGCACTAAGAATGATTTCTTCAAAGTGCCCTTACTTTTGGATTAGTAGTATCTGCTAAAAACAAACATGATCTTAATAAATATGAAAAATGTTTTAAGTTGGAAGTTCTATGTTACTTGCATTTTATGAGCAGAACGCAATGACACTCCAGTGCCATTCGATACCATCTGAGATACACTGTCCTGTGATCGGTAGTTGAATAATGTAGAAAAGAAACAGTGCCGTCTGGGCTATAGTCTTGCTCCTTCTTGCTCTGTCTCATCACCCTGCACCCCTCCTGCCCTCCCTTCTGAAGACCAAGCTAATCACAACCATGGGAGCAAAGAAATGCATGAACAAAACTAGAAATAGAATAAGTAAAACAGAAATACCGGAACGTAGACTCCAGCACCAGGCTGGAGTCTTTTCTTGCTGCTGGACGTTAGGTAATTTACATCATGTCTCTGAACCTCGCCGTCCTCATTTGAACACTGGAGATACCAAGCACTTCTGATTATTTATGAGATTGTTGTGAGACTCCAACAGTGAGATATTTTAAGGGCTCAATAAACTGGAAATCACTAAATAAATATTGGTTTAAAATGGTTTCATGAATTACATTTGTTCCTTTGCTAAGAGATTTTTAAAAATGAGTAAATATTATCAATGATGCCAGATTCCTTTTGCAAATGAGAACATAGTGGGAATGTTTGAGAAAGTCTTTCAGAAACAGGTTGCATTCATTCTGAATTCCTAAGTTACTCTCGAGGAATGATTCCTATGGAAGAAGAACTCAAATGAACAAAACCTGGTGTCTGTAAAATGTAGCAGGCTAGAAAACCCTTATTTCTCTTATGAAATTAAAAGTAAAAAAAAAACCCAAACACCTCTTAAACTCAGGCATGGTTTGAGTTATACAGGCTGAATATGAAAATTTAATGTCTGGGACGCCTGGGTAGCATAGTTGGTTAAGTGTTGGGACTTTTGGTTTCGGCTCAAGTTGAGATCTCAGGTGGTGAGATCGAGCCCCGCGTGGGGCCCTGTGCTGAACGTGCAAGTCTGCTGAAAACTCTCTCTCCCTCAGCTCATCCCCCCACCCCCTGCTCTCTCGCTCCCTCTCTCTCAAATAAGTAAATAAATCTTTAAAAAAATAAGAAAATAATGTTTAGTTTCTAGTCCTTTAAAAATTTGTCTACAATTTTTTTTTGTATAAAATGCTTTTGAAATACTGACAATTAAATTTATCAAAAATGCAAGAATGTGGGATGGAAGGACAATGGAGCAGAAACATTGAAGATATTCCTGAATGCGAGACACATGTTAAAATGATGGCAAGAGAATTCAAGTTTAGAGGGGAGAAAATGAAAGTAACGACAGCACTGATCTCTTACTTTCTGCCAAGCACCAGGTGCTTGACACATATTAGTGCATGTTTTCCTCTCACACCTATGACGTAGATATTATTATTATCATTATTATTATTATTAGCCCCCTATAATGGATGACGAAACTGAGACAGTAAGAGGTAAAGTAAGTTGGTGTCACAGGGGGAGAGCAGTAGAGCTGGCCTTCAAACTCAGGCAGCTTGGCTCCAAGCCCGTTTGCCATTCTGCCCCTTGAGAAAACGAAGGACATTTGTACCCGTTTACACCCCAGCACTGGCTGTTGACCATCTGCTTGAATCTTTTTCAGCTTCACAGGCAATGAAGGCTATTTTATTGTTGCATTTATTCATATTTCCCTTATTACCAGGGATCTTAAAATCTTTTGTATAATCATTATCCTTATATGTCTTCGCTTTTGTGGGCAGCCTAATCACATTTCCACAGGCTTTTATACCGAGGCACTTACCAGCTCCTCTTACGGTTTTAGGCCTTGTCTACAGGAGACAGCAGTCTTTCCCCATATATATTGCAAGTTTTTCCCGCTTTTTGTTTAGCTCCATTTTATATTTTTTCTATAGAAAAGTTTTAAGTTTGTATGTACCTGTATCAATCTTTTCCTTGATGGTTTCTGGCTTTCGAGTCACGCTTAGAATGACTTTCCCCATCCCAACACCGTGTCACTGCTTCACTTACAGCACTTGACGTTACTTTTGTGACTTTAGTTTGTAAGTATTTACATGTCTGGTGCACTTGGAAATTTTGCTAGTATAAAGAAAGAAGAAAAGATCATTTCTTTTTGAAAGGTATAAATATCTTTCCATACAACTAGTCCTTGACCCAACACCATTTACTAAATAATCCGTCTTCTCTACCATCAATTTCAAATGTTGCCTTTTTCATAGACTACAAGCTCACATAAATTAGGTATTTTTGTCTAGACTCATCGTAATTTCCAGTGATCTACCAATTCTCTTGCCAGAACTTAATTGTTTTAATCACTGCACCTGAGTAATGGTTTTCTCCATGAAATGCTGTCTCCACTTGCCTTCCATGGTATTGAACGCTCCTTGTTCTCTCTCCACTCTGGCTTTTGCTTTGCTGTCTCTGCTCTAAGTTAGTTATGTTTATCCTACTTGACCCTTAAATCCTGACGTTGCTCGGAATTCGGTCTACCACTCCCTTTTTAGTCTTCACATTCTCCATCGGCACTTGTGTCATTCCCAAAGACCATCAGAAATGCACTGACAACTCCAAAATGCACGTCTCTGGCTCAAAATTCTTTTTTTTTTATTAAAGATTTTATTTATTTATTTTTCAGAGAGAGAGAGAGAGCGAGAGAGCACAAGCAGGGGGAGTGGCAGGCAGAGGGAGAAGCAGGCTCCCTGCTGAGCGGGGAGCCCGACGACAACGTGCGACTCGATCCCAGGACCCCGTGATCGTGACTTGAGTTGAAGGCAGACGCTTAACTGACTGAAGCACGCAGGCGTCCCTGGCTCCAAATTCTTCACTAAACATTAGCCATATTCCCCTAGTGTCTATCTGCATGGATGCGCCACAATCTCCTTAAGTTCCAAACGTCAGATGCTCCTGAGCGCCTTCGCGTCCATCGCCTGCACGCTCTCTCCTTCTAGCATCTGCTGTGATGACTCACAGCCAGCCCGCCGACCACCCAGCAGGCCAACGCCGAGCTCCAGGATTAACCCGGCTCATCCACTTCCTTCCTCCTCACTTGCTGTTTGGCTGGTTGATTGAGTTTGTTGTGCCAGTAACTACTATTTCCCCTTTTTATCTCTTGGTGATGTCCCCATCTTTACCCTTAAACCCCGTTTCAGGCGCCCATCGTTTTCCACAGACCACTTCTGCGGCTTCGACCCTTTCCAAAACATCCTCCACAGTGCCAGCAGATCGGATCTTCCTGCAACCCTGATCTCTTCACTTCATCTACGTAAAATTCTCCCTTTTCACTTCATCTACATCATAAAATCCTCGCATAAAATCTACGTAAAATCTATATTAAGAGAGAGTCCAAATTTTAAGCAGCTTTTAGAAGGTCCTTCATGGTCTGGCCTTGCATACCTCATCACTGGCCAATGCTCACCTCCGCCGAATGCTCTGAAAATACCGAACTTCTTTATGTTCTTCAAATACGTCCTGTTCCCTGTTGTCCTGGTCTTTGCAGCAGCTTCTCCCTTGGTTTGGAACATCCCTGCTCTTCTCCTGGCTCCCTGCTGCTTTCCACCCATCTGACCCCAGCTGAGACCTGGCCTCCTCCAGGAAGCCTTCCTCAAACCCTCCAATGTGTGTCTGTGCCGGCAGATGAACACCATGACACCAGGTGCTCCCTCATTTTCACACGCTATTTTGAAACGCCAGGCTAAGTATTCTGTATAGTGAACCGAAGTGTAAAACACATAAAAGGAGGAATGTTGCCTGAAATATTCACCACTGTATCCCTTGCACTCAGAAGAGTGCCTGGACATTCAGAGTGCTGTCTAAATATGTGTAGAAGAAAGAAACAGAAGAGGAAGGGAGGGGTCAGGGAGGAGGGACAGAGGAATATAACAGTTATTTATTTACACAATGTCTTTCTGTTTCTCTCACACACACATAACAAATACACAGGCACAAGTCTACACTGTCTTACAAATATTATGCGCAACTTCCATACACAAAATACTGAAAGCAAATGCTGCAAAAATTAGTGGTTCCTTGTGGGATTGTAGGCAATTTTTATTTTCTTCTTTAAGTGTTTCTATATTACCTAATACCAAAAATCAGAAACTCTATAATTGGAACAAGTTTTCAAATTAGATTTACAATTACCTTGAATATAACTCAAAGTACATTAGCATCCGCGAGTAACAATATTTTGGTTTGCGAGTATTTGCTTCCTGGGGTTCCTGTAACAAAGTCCCATGAACTGGGTAATGTAAAACAACAGAAATGTATTCTCTTACAGTTTGGGAATCTGGATGTCCAAAATCAAGGTGTCGCCGGGCCAAGCTCCCTCCCACTGTGGGCGGTCCTCGCTCACCTCCGCCTGGCTTCCGATGGTGGCTGGTGACCCATGCCATCCGTTAGCTTTTGCAACTGCATCCTGCCCACCTCTGCCTCTGTTGTCACGTGGTATTTCTTCCTCTGGTGTCTCTCTTGCCACTTCATATAAGGACACTGGTCATTGGGATTATGGCCCGTCCTAATCCAGAATGACCTCATTTTAATTTAACTAATCGTCTCTGCAATGATCACGAGTCTACATAAGGTTACATTCTGAGGTACAGGGAGTTAGGCTTCAACGTATCTTTCCGAGGGGGACACAGTACAACTCACAACACGTGTTGTGCATGTTTATATTTCGGTCTACTATCATATATGTAATGACAAATAATGAGGTTATCTGGATTATGCTTTTAAATTCCAAACAAAACACACTGACATATTATGACACCAATGTAATGATCTAGCAGTCTTTATGATGTAAACGAGTATGTTCTTCCTATTACCATTTTTTTTCTATTCTGCTACTGAGGAAAGGGTATTTCTTCCTTTTTCTATTTATCGTATTTGTATGAATTAGAATTGAGTTTGGTTGCCGGTGGGAGATCTGACTGTAGTGGCCTCAACATAAAAGGCTATATTTTCCTCACATGATGAGGAATCCTGGGGTGGGCAATTAATTGCACTGGTTCAGCATCTCAAACATATAGTGGCACGGGCTTGTGATTCGGGGGGGCCTTGACTCAGCATCTTAAACTATATACTGAGCAGCCATAATTTTATTCCCGGCAAGATAAAGAGCCAGGCATGGGGGGACAAAGGCAGCTGAGCATGTCCCGCCTTTGAAGCACACTTTCCTCCAGCCTCACCAATAATTTCTGTAGCAGCTCATTGGCCAGAACGGTGACACCTGGTCACCACGTTCTGCAAGGGAAGTTGATAAATGAAGGAGTTTTGTACACACTGCCGACCTCAACAGAATTAGGATTCTGTTCCTAAGGAAGACTGGAAAAAGACATATTGGTAAGCACCTAGCTGTCCTGGTCCTCACTCCCTCCACAGAATTGTTAATGGAGGATGGGAGGATGGGAGAAGGCGCTTGTCTCTTCCTTCTCCCAACTTAACCTATCAAACACAGAAACGCACAACCACTCACTTAATCCCGGTAGTGGATTATATGATAGTTTGAAGACCAGACTCATCTAATTAGGTCAGGTCTATTTTTCTAAATTTAAATGAAATTTGTTACAAGAAGGCCCTGAAACTAGACCTGGAATTGTAGCCCATACAAATGATCCCCAGACTCTGACCCGCTCTCTGGTCTCCGGTTTGGCAACAGTTTTATAGTCTGGGAAAATAAGAATAATAAGAGTAATCTGGTGAGTTTTTCATTAGGTTAAATTGGCTCAATTTAAAGAGCTGTCCATTCTGTGTCCTTGTCCTTTTATGGGGTTACTAAATGTTCTTTCTTATATAAAACATTGGTGATAATAAACAGCAACTTTTTTGTTTTGCTCTGTGTCAGTGTTCTTACTCAGGAAAAAAAAAAGTTCTCTGTTTGATCTCTTTTTTATTTGTTATTTTCTGCTTCATGGAATTCAGAAATCTGGGAACCATAGGCGATTACTACCTTTGTATATATTTGGCACATCTTTTTTATAAATGTCTGTAAATAGTTATATTTTCATGTTTATGTTACCCCCGTCTTTAGACCAAAAAAAGGCATTTCATCCTTGTCTTGCATCAGCTTTGCTACCTTCTAAAGAGTATGAGGTTTAGGAAATGATGATACAGTGACGATGGCAACACACGGAGCTGACTGTCTCAGCCGGAGGCCGACTAAGGACTTCACACACGTAACGTTTCTGCCTTACTGCCCCTCACCGTGGTGCATGCAGGTTTTATTGTCCCGCAGGTAAGATATCCGATAGTCACAGAGCTTGATTGACTTGCCAAGGTTTCCTAGAGGGTAAAGGGAAAGTCAGGGTTTAAATTAAGTTCGTCTCCTTCAACAGAACCCAGCTTTGAATCTATTAAGAGAAAACATGTTAGTCCTAAAACTCCTAGGGGTGAAGTTATGCCTTTATTCAAGATAACATTGATTTTGTTCCTCCAGCAAAACTATGCCTGTGCCTAGTATGAGCGTATTTTCCTCTGCAGGGGTAGTCTTCAGAGGCCAATCTATTTCACATATTTTTTTCTGAACTGCTTGTTCATTAAGACTACAATGAATAGGGGCGCCTGGGGGCACAGCGGTTAAGCGTCTGCCTTTGGCTCAGGGCGTGATCCCGGCATTGTGGGATCGAGCCCCACATCAGGCTCCTCTGCTATGAGCCTGCTTCTTCCTCTCCCACTCCCCCTGCTTTGTGTTCCCTCTCTCACTGGCTGTCTCTATCTCTGTCGAATAAATAAATAAAATCTTAAAAAAAAAAGACTACAATGAATATATTACTAATATTTAATGTTGAGTTGTGGTTACCTCTTTTTAAGGAAAATATAAAAGTATATTCTCCTCACTGAAGTTTTTAGGACCTGAAGAGACATTTAGATTCTTCAATGTTCAAACAGTCCAAAGAACTGAGAGAATAGACATCTGATAAGAAAAGAAACAAATTCTGGGTTCTCTTTGAGAAGAGAAGCATGGAGGACTGAAAATTTGGGCAGCGAGGGGTTTCATGACCCCCCCCCCCAAAGAACGACATTGCTACTAGCCTAAGCAGATTATTGAAATGGAACATAAGACTATTTTTCCCCCAGATTCTTAGATTTTCAAGAGAAACTTAAAGTGTTAAATTTCATCCACAAGATCCGTGTTTTAAAAGGCCAGCTAAAAGCTGAAGTTTAATATTTGTCTCTTTTTGTTTTGAGAGAGAAAGAGCAAGTGCCAGGGAGGGGAGGGCGAGAGGGAGAGGTAAGGGCACCTCAAGCAGGCTCTGTGCTGAGCTCGGAGCCCAATGAGGGGGCTTGATCTTCGGACCCTGAGATCACGACCTGAGCCGAAATCAAGGGTGGGACGCTTAACCCACTGAGCCACACAGGCACCCCTGCAATTTAAAATACCTGACGGGTCACCACTGGATAGAACAAACACAAGTCCTGGGGGGGTGTCGATCCATCAGCTAGTAGCTTGCAATGTCTGATTCAGGTTTTCTGTCACATGCATGTGTCACCAAGGTGATGTTGGACACTAAATGATCAGTGTTCGAAGCTATTGTTTCAAAGGAAAGGGATGGCCGTGAGAGTGTTAAATTTCAGTTTGACTGAAAACAAGAAAAGACTTTTTTCCCACCATGCTCAGACTTAATAAGGTCTCAAAAATCATGATAAAAATATCACTTTAGAATTATTAGGGCCCTGAGGCAGGAAAAAAGCGTTGAGAGCCCCCTAGACTATGTAGGGCAGCAGGAAGGGCTGCCCACGGAAGAAGAGTCCCGTGTGACAGAGAGGGACTGCTTCCTTAGCAAACTGGTAAGGCTCGTGAACAATCGCTTACTGAGGGATTGGAGAGGGTACAGGGTCAGAATCCACTGTGTAAGTGTGTCAGACTTCACTCTGACTTTCACATTAAATACACACACACACACACACACACACACACACACACTCTACACTCGCCAGTACTTGAACGTCAGATGCTAGTAGTTTCTGCAAATGACTTTTTTTTACATCTATTAAATCTCTACTCATTTAAGACAAAAATTGTCCTTTTCTTTTTTTTTTTTCTTTAATAAAAAGTCAGTTATGTGAAAATCGGTGTATCCATGCTAAACATGAAGTGGCTTGAAAAAGAGAAATAAAGACAGAATCAGTTCACTGTGTTCAGTGTTTCCTCTAATAAATTCTTCATGACTCTCCTTTTAATGATGGTTAGCCTGAAACCGACCCTGACACAGGATCTGGCTACCGCAGATGCGTTTACTAGAAATCCCAGCGGCCTCAGAGGAGGCTGTGCTTGGTGGGGGAGGCAGGAAACATCTGTGAGACAGGAGAACTGTGGAGCTGCGGTCAGGTGGCCCTGCCAACTTTCCCTGTTGTCTCATTTACCCCAGTCTGAGGAAGATTCTTCAACACAAACCACAGCAAAGGGGTGGAATAGAAGGGTGCCTCCCCTCCTGGGCCTGTAGCCAGCCCTAACAGCTCCGCCATGTTTCCAGTGAGCCTCCACCCAATATTCCCTGTCCGGTGTAATCAGCTAGCATATATCTTCGGCATTTTGTTACCAATCTCTAAATCCCTTTGGAAATACGATCCATGTCACCTTGGTATTGACGTGGAGATTTTTCTGGTTATATTTCAGAAGATGGGATACTGCATGAAGTGAACAATTTGATTTCCCTGGTCTCTTAGCCTCCGAGTTCTGGATAATTTTTTCCCGTTTTTGGCTACCTCCTCTTAGAGTCCCAGTAATTCCCCTAAGTTTCCCGCCCCTCCCAAAAAAAAGTGTCCCTGGCAAAAGACCTGATAAACCCATGTACACATGGGAATAAAGTGCTATTCTTTTGAAGTATTCCTCTGGCTCTCTTCTCATGAGATTTTGCATCTTAGCTAGTCCAAGAAAACAGAACCAAGACAGGAGACACCGATCTGCAGCTTTTAGGTATGCATGCATACATGGAAAGTGTAACTGGTACATTTGTTTGTGCAAAAGCAGTCAGGCAAATGCAAATTCAATCTACCCATTACTAGAATATACATATTTCCAATTTGGGTGCCTTGAGTTACAGGACATGTTCACCTATGTTTGCCCCAAACACTTTATTCTGTTGCACTTGTCTGCTCCTCAGTACTACTCCCTCAGGCCCTCCGTCCAGCCTTCCTTCTTCCCTTCCTTTCGTCCTTCCTTCGTTCCTCTGGCATTTCATGAGCATCTGCGATGTTCTCACTGCTGCACTGCTGCTGAGAGTAGACGAATGAAGAAGGTGCAGGTCCTGCCCTTTAGCACTGGCGGCCTAGAAAGGATGCAGACAAGTGAGCAAATAAAAGGAAACTAATAAGAAGAGGATTGCGATAGAAATATGAAGAGTAAAGCTCCAAAGAGAAGGGAGATAGGTGTGTTGGGGAGATGTAGCAATATTCTACAAAGAAGGTACTATTAGGTGAAGCTCTTGAAGGATGACTAGAAATTACATTTAGAAAGTAGGAGAAAAACATTTCACATCAGAAGGGAAGTGTGTGTAGAGGAATATCAGCTTCAATAACAGAGGTAATGTCGGGAGAAAGCATGCAACTAAATTTGGCATTGGCATTGGAAAATTAAGGTTAGCTCATGGACTCAACCTCGTCTGCAGTAATCTAGTGCGACATTTGCAAGTAACCCATTTTCTGAATCGTTCTCTCCTGGGATAGATGAAATGGTCTCCTGGTTTTCTGCCCATGTCACTGGTTGGTCTTCCCTGGGCATCTGTTGGACTTCTAGCTATTGGAGCACCCAAGGCTCAATCCTTTGACCCTAATCCCCTGCCACTTTCTGTTCTCTATTCCAAGAAGTTCCTTTGGGAAGTTTGCAAGAGCTCCCCCAGAGAGTCAAATTCTGAGTTTCAATTCCCAGCCTCTTCTCTTATTAGCTGAGTGAGCTTTCTCCTGTTCCCTGGCTTGTAAAACAGAAAGGAATAGGACCTATCTTAGAGGGTTGTTGGAGTCTTAAATAATTGAAGATACGTGTGCAGAAAAGAGTCAACAGAGCAGGTCTGATGGCTGATCCTTAGAAAGGCCTGCTGACAAGGCTGGCCCTGAGCTGGCAGCTAATCACTTGGCTTTGGGGAGGGTTCCGACCCCCCTAAGATAAGAGCGGCTCACCGTACCTAAGCTGTTTATGAAGCATATGCTTTATGCTGAAGACCTGCTTTCCTTCTGGGAATCTGGAACTTTGGTACATACCAGGCAGTGGCTGCCTATGTGATTAGCCTCAGTAAAACCCCGAGCACTGTCTCATAACCTTCCCTGCTTGGCAATGTTTCGCATGTGTAACCACAGCCCTTGGCTGGGGAATGAAGCACGTCCTGTGTGACTCCACTGGATGAGGACTCTCCCTGCTTTCCCTCGGACTTCACCCCCTGCGCCTTTTCCCTTTGCTGATTTTGCTTTCTAGCCTTTGGATGTAACTAATTGATTACCAAGTATCTATCAGCAGATTAACCCCTTTCCTAGCTCAGGATTCCTGGATCAAAGTTTCCGTGCAGCATCTCCACCGGGGTTTCTGATGGACACTTCAGATTGAGCATGTGCAAAAGAGACTCTGGGTTTCTGTTCCCGTCTTGCCCAGGACAGTTAAAATCACCACCATTCACCCCATTTCGTAGAGTCTTCAGTGTTTTCTCCCTTTTCCTCGCTCACCTTCCACATCTAATCCACTGTAAGACTTGCTTGATTTCCTTCCAAAAATTTACGTCAGGCTTTCCATACTGTTTCTGAGATCCCGGCTCTGTCTTCCTGACGTGTGGCGGGCGCACCCTGGCCGTCCCCCTGCCTCCGTTCTCACCCCGCACTCAACCCTGCAGAGCGGCCAGTGCCGTGTCTTTAAACCAAAAGCAGAGCGGCGCTCACCACGACTTCAAACCCTTCCGTGTCTTTCCATGTTAGCTAGAACACGATTCAAACTCCAAGCCGCGGCCTCGGAGAGTCTGCACCACGTGGCGCCTGTTCCCGGGGCGGAGCTTCTCCTGGCTCGCCCACGCCCCGGCTCGCCCTCCAACCCGCCCCGCCGAGCTGGCGTCCTCGAGCGTCTCCACATGGGGGCGCTCTGTCGGCAGCGCCGTACTCCAGATTTACCCTTGGTTGGCTCCTCTCAAAAGTCAGATCACAGTCAAACCACCCTACTTCGAGTGACCACCGCGCACTCCCTTTCCAGCCAGTGACTGTTTTAATCAACTAACGCTAGCATATTTTTGCTTTATTTACTTTTGATTTTAAAAATGGCCGTCAGTCTTTAAAACCAATCTCTGACGGACCCCTTCTGTCCTCGTCCTATTCCCCAGAAACAAACATCTGGAATCAGTTCTGCTTTTCTTTCTTTTCATAGTTAGCTTTTTAATTCTGAACGAGAAATAATTCTTCATTTATCAACGTTAGTCATACCTGTTTATTTTCCGCTTTGAAAGATGGGACTTCAGTTACTTGTATCACTCTTCATTTTCCCTTATCATACCTAACTCACACAGTTGATCATTGTATTATCGTTATTTCTTCCACTGTTCGCATTTAAACTTTGAATAATATACAAAATTTTCAATGCTGTCTCCCACTGACCCTCAGACAATGTCCCTCAAGTCCCCACCATGAAAAAGGAGGATATTTCTATCCCGGCCCTTCTCTCCGCATCTTCTAACCACTTTCCAAATTCCGCTCTCTGAACACTTTTCAGGTTACCAGGATGTATAACATTAGTATTCTATTCTGAAGCCGTATTTCATTTTTTCTATGTTGGCATATTTGTGTTTTAAAAATCAGGTATGGCAGGGAAAAAAAGCTTGAGATTCTTCTTTTCTTTTCCCCTTTTCTTATCAAAATATGTTTTCAAAAAGGTATTTGGTTACTCATTGAGACTAAAATGACAGTGATTAAATCTATTATAAACATAAGGAACAAAGATGTATTGGCTGAATTTCAGGCTCAAATCATACTTTAGGTTTCCAATCACATATCTAAAGTTCCTGTAATCAGACTGTTTTAAAGTTAAGATTTTTTTTAACTTGAAAATTTGTACAGTGCATATATTTTGTATTATCTACTACGTCCAGCAGGGCTTGAGGCAGAGCCATATAATCAAAAATATTTCTTCAATAAAATGTATGAATAATCATACTAAGTGTTATAAGCAAAGGTTATCAATAGTTTCACATTAGTTCTGTCTAGGTTTTCTTACCTAGCGAGTATACACCCAACTTACCAATTTTTTTTTTCAGTTTTTATAATATTTTGGTTGTTGAAAATGTAGATTCAGGATTGTGGAACAATGGAAGTGACAGTGTATCAATTTGTAAAAGTAACATGCATTCAGTTTGACTTCCACTTGCCTTTACTCTTACATATTTTTGCACTTTGCACTTTCATGTGAAACCATTGTTAAGCCCATTCGTTTTGTAAAATCAAGTTACTCACATGATGAGTAATATTGTTATGTCCACCAATGTTTTGTCATTACCTGAATTTATTTATATTATGATAATATAACTACAATAGGTTAAACCGAGGGGTCGTTAGCTGACTAGTTGATCGAAAGCTAGTAAATTTCTTTAAGTTGAAATGTAGAGACATTAAGTTTACCTGCATTTTCACATTAGATGTTTCCAGTTGAATTTGGATGGATGGGAAGTACTTTGAAATCTTATAAAGGCCATCTCTTTCTTACATTTCTGGAACTATGTAAGCAGCATACTTTATGGTTAAGCACTCAGGCTCTAGAGTCAGAGATTATCTAATCTCATTTTTACTTCTTGGTTAGACTTTGGGAAAATTACTCAAATTCCTTAAGATTCAATTCTCTTATCTACAAAAAAAGTTATGATATTAATTTTATCTTTGCTGTAAGGTAAAATTGAGACATGGTTTATAAAGTATTTAGCATAGTCTCTAGAAGGAGCTACATTTTATTATTACTGTTAAGACAGGAACATCTTCTTATGTTATTTGATCTATGTGTCTCCATGAAAAAGCCAAGCCAACAGCATAGATATTTATGATACCACCATAGATACATTTATGTATAGACTTGGCTACATTTGTTCCAAAATATTAAGGTATTTTGGTTTCCTAATATCTCTTAGCCAACCAAATCAGAATGTAGGTTCTAATGAGAGTAAATATAATTGTGAGGGAGCACCTGCATTCTAACTGATAAATGATGGAAGTATAGGATACATCTATCAGCTAGCTTTTGCTGCATAACAAACAAGCCCAAAATTTAGTGGCTTAAAAGAAAAGCTAGTCACTTAGCTCATATTCTGTGTACCAGCAGTTTGAGCTAGGTTCAGCCTCGTGGTTCTTCTGGTCTCGGCTGGGCTCACTCCTGTCACTGCAGTTAGCTACAGACTGGCTGTCTGTGATGGCTTCAGCTGAGACAGCTCATCTTTATTGTACTTCGTCTCCCATCGCTCAGCAGGCAAGCCTGAGCTTGTTGAAATGGCAGCTGAGAATGAATAAAAATGTATCATGAGGCTTTGGCTCAGAACTGGCATAATGACATGCTACTGTCCAAAGCAAATCAAGTTCCAATCCAGACTCAGGAGTAGAGAAATAAGCTCTCCCTGTTCATGGGACATCTGCAAAGTCACACTGCAGAGGATATGGATACAGGGACAGGGAAGCTTTGAGGCCATTTTGTTATCACTATATCAGAATGAATATACATATATAATTTTGCTAAAATCACTAAACCTTGAATAGTAACATCAGGAAAATAAAAATTATTCATGTGGAACAATAAGAAAACTCACTGGTCTCAATGGTAAGAAAAATAATGACTTAGTATTTGGAAAATATGAGAATAAAAACCTGACATAAAAGAAAAATTAGAAATTAAAAATGGCTACATCTAATCTATACTTCCCCTATGTCTTATTGAGAGGGAAGATTGAGCAAAGTCAACAATTCATCTAACCTGACTCAGCAGAAATGCAGTCCTCTGCATACGTATGGGTAAAATTTACAGACAAAGAACATCTCTTCCCAATTTAGCAGAATATAGAAAGCCCAAATATTTTTACAAACATGATTCCTGTAAAGCTTACACTTTTCCTAATTAGACAAATGCATCATAGCAAAGATACGAGAGGTTAACTAATATTCATTTTACATTATGATAAGTGCTTTTAAATTAAAACGTTTTAATCTCTTATTCAGAATTGGAAAATTTCTAAATGACACCACAGCCAACCTAGTGATTGCCTGAGAGTGAAATTAAAATTTAGCGAAAGGAAGTATCCTACTTTACTGTGGGTTTAGCTGTATCTCTGAGCCTAGTTTCCCTGTAAATCGCTTATTTTTGATACCAGACACGTTGGCATTTCCTAAATGAACAAGAAAGTCTGTCTCCAATAGGAGATTAATGCTTCTTAGAGATTCACAGGGGTAGATTCATTGGAGAAGGGGGTTTGCAAAACTACTGAATACAATCCTGGTATATTTTCTGGTGTAGATAAATCAAATCTAATGCTGAAAATTGAATAATGCTCACAACTCTAGACTCAGCATGTATATTTAAGACAGTGCAAAGGCCCAGACAATTCTTATATGCTGGTTGCATTTCCTATTCTGACAGTTTCTGTCTTAGTTTTAGTAAGAAAGAAGGTTTGCTGTTTTAACCTTTCATGAACAAACTCCAGAAAAAATACATAAAGGAAGCGTTCGATTTGCATGTCCTCCTGCTACGTCCTTCCTGGTGACCCTTCACGGTAGGCTAACTCTTCTCAACTATACCCAGTTGATTTTTTTCAGAGAGGACGGGAGAGAGAGAAAGAAAAAAAGAAAAAGAGAGGGAGATTTATTATAAGAAATTGGCTCAGGCCATTATGGAGGTGTGTAGCAAGCCCAAATCCGCAGAACCCAGGTCCCAGTTTGACTCTGCAAGCTCGAAGCTGCTCCAAATCCCAGAAGGAAGCCGACAGACCCGTTAGCAGGCCTTCAGGCAGAGTGCTCTCTTAGCAGGGGGCTGGCCACCACTTCGTTTTATTCAGGCCTTCAGCTGATCAGATGGGGCCCACAAACCGCTTTACTCAGTCTATCGATTTCTATGTACATCTCATCCAAAGTCACCCTCACAGAAACACCAAGAATCATGTTTGACTAAATTTCTGGGCAACCTGTGGCCCAGTCAAGTGGGTGCATAAAATGAACCATCACAGAGCCCTTTCATTTAGGGACTTTCTTTCCGCTTTCTAATATTTCGAACAGCTAATGTGACTGGTGAAATCAAATAGACAAGACCACTGTGTTTGCTGGAACTATTTCCATTATGGGGTTGTGCATTTTAGCAGGTGTCTTCTGGAGTCAGAAACCTTGTATTCCTTACCTACCCCAAAGGAGTAATTAAATTGTAGACGAGACAGGGGAGAGACTCTTGAAGTCAGCAAGCAGGTGGACCGCATGGTAGAAACTCTCAGTGTTCAAGCTACAGTGAGAAAGTTGGGGTTAGCTGTGCACCTCCCCTCTACTTTTCCATGTCTTCTGTGATGATTTTATGTAAAACCAAACCTCAGTACTGTAGTTTATATTCTGTGCTTTAAGAAACCTAGGGTGCCTGGGTGGCGCAGTTGTTAAGCATCTGCCTTTGGCTCAGGGAGTGATCCCGGCGTTCTGGGATCCAGCCCCGCAACAGGCTTCTCCGCTAGGAGCCTGCTTCTTCCTCTCCCACTCCCCCTGCTTATGTTCCCTCTCTCACTGGCTGTTTCTCTCTGTCAAATAAATAAATAAAATCTTCAAAAAAAAATCCTTTAATTAAAAAAAAAAAAGAAACCAAATTTTCCATGAAATGTTTTTTCTATACATTGTACATGATAAGATTGCCACATGATTAACAGTTCTTTTGGGACTGCTACAGGAGGCAGTGTAACTTAAAGGTTAAGGGTTAATGCCCTGGAATTAGAATGCCCGGCCCTGCCTTTGCTAGGAGTATGAATGTAAGAAAGTTGTAACACACCTGTGCCTCGTTTCCTTCACTGTGAGGAGAGGAAAGCTGTGTGACTTCAGGCTTATAATTAAATTCTTTGAGTTTCAGTTTCACCAAGAAAATAAATAAATAAATAATAGTAATAAAACTACTGGGTGCCTGGGTGGTTCAGTCGGTTAAGCGTCAGCCTTCGGCTCAGGTCTTGGTCCTGGGGTCCTGGGATGGAGCCCCGCGTCTGGCTCTCTGCTCAGTGGGGAGCTTGCTTCTCACTCTCTCTCTGCCCATCCTCCCTGCTCATGCTCTCTCTTGCTCTCTCTCTCTCAAATAAATAAAATCTTCAAAAAAATTCAACTACTACCTAAGTTAGTTCTGAAGATTAAATATAGTCATATATGTACATATAAAGTCTTAGAATAGTGTATTATAGATTATTATGGCCACTAATTGTTACTGATTGTGATTATAATTATGATTAAAACCAATGACTGCCAATACTGTCACACACCTACATATTTAAAGGTCTTCTTAGAAAGACTCAAGGGTCCTTTCAAACTGTGACATGTCCTTTATAATTCATGCTTCTAATACTCTAAAATAGTCTAACATCTCATTGCTACAATAAGTCACTGTTTTTGGGGGGAGTATGCCACAGCTTTCGTTAAGATTGGTCTAAAAAATGAGATCTCTTACAAACTTACAAATGATATTTTTTAAATGTTGTGGGTCACAGAAAGTTTAATTCTTCAGATTTCTTAAACAACCTATTGCCCACTGGGCAATAGCCAATTGCACTTGGTCCATACTAGGCAGTTTGCCTGGAACATTCTTCATCTTCTCGCCTGCCCCTGTCACCACCTGGTTTTCACCTAGCTCCTACGTACTCTCCAGATCTCAGCTTCCGTTACCTCTCTGTGATACCTCCCCTAACACTTCTTTTAACTCTTTGGGGCAAGTGTTCAGTCCTTAAACTCCCAGAGAACCTGGCACTTTCCTTTACTAGCAGTTACATGCTGCATTGTAATTACTATTTTCCTTCTCTGTCTTTCTCTGTAGAACGTAGGCTCATGAAGATAGAAACGCTGACTGTGATGCTGACTGCACCATTGCCAATATTGTGCTTCTGGAACATAAAAGATACTCAAAGTATACATACTGCATGAAAGAAATACATATTTCCTGAAAACACATCATTAAAAGTATGGAAAGATAAGCCATAATTGTGAAGTGAACAAATGTTTTTGAAGTAATACTCTAGGAGATCATAAGACAACTGTACCTTCAGGGAACAAACATAAAAAAATAACATGCATTAATTTAACAATCAAAATGAAGAGAATTTATATTTTATCATTTGTTACAAGAGTTCCAGATGTTGAGACAGTCTCTAAATAGCTCACAATTTCATGGTCATCCATTTACCTTGCCACAAATGTAATGGCCCGTTTTGACTTCCAGGTGTGTTTTTGTATAATACACAACTCTTTTCAGTCTGAAATTTACGAGAATTACTTGAGCTTGAGTGCACTAACTTCTATCAGCTTCAAGTATTCTATAGCATGTTATTCAAACTGTTCCTACATTAACTCTAGAGTCTACACCCCTGATCTGAAATCGCTCTCCCATTGTTCGTTCATTAGTGAGGCTAGGCTAACATATCTGTCTAGCGCCAGTTAGGAGATACACAGAAACCACATTGTGATTGGACAAGGGAAAGTTTAATATAACAATTATTTAACTATAATAGGGGAATGACATTAAAGATGTAAAGAGAACTCTAAAGCGTGCTCTAGAGCTGGATGAGATTACATAAGGAAGGACAATTTAGAAAGGCCTCCCGCAAACAGCTGGGGTTCAGACCTCATTGGAAAAGCCGTGGTTATGAGTTACTGGATGGCAGGCAAGTTTCCAGGTTGCCCAGATCACAGCTGGTGTCAAGTAGCCAGGAAAGCGGGCAACTGCTCTCTGGGTGCAGGTGGGCAGATGTTGGTAGCAGGAACGGGGAAGGAGTCAGCTGTTAGGAGCCCAACTGCTGGCCATGGCACGCGTCTGGCGTGCAAGGTGGCGCTGAGGGAGGGCTGCAGAAGCTAATTCTTCTGGCACAGGTGAACTGAGGCTGATGGGCAGGAGCTCAGAGGGAGACAGGGATTGCGGCTGCCAGCAGCAGTGGCCACGGGGTCCCAATCTGGGCCGCATGGTTGCTGAGGGACTGACTCTACACTCTGGGTGCACAGTGGGGGCAGAACGGCACTAGATACATCCGCACACACACGCACCACTGGACGGCAGGAGGGAGCAGCAGCAAAAAGGCAGCTCCCAGAACCAGGAGGAGGCCTTCTGTCCTGCAACGTCGCTCAGCTGACTCTCTGTGGACAACACCGAACACGCTCCCTGTAAAGGGGGAATGCGCCGTGGGGCAGGTGCTAGGGACTGTCTCTGGAGCGGAGAGGCAACGAACGAACGGACAACTGGCCCGGGCCACCCCTGCAGTAACTCCGCTTCCGCGAGCACTCTCCCACGCGCGCTTGAACGCCTGTCCAACAGTGAGCCAATGCGAAATGATACACCTAGACCCGACTGCAATAAGAAATAAATCCCACTATTTCAGCAGTTTGTCGAAAATAAGATTGATGTCTTCGCCCAGAAAGGAGACTCTGCAGCACAGCTGTCCTTCAAGGTGTGCGCCCGGGGTCAGGTGCTTTCTTCTAGAGCTCCAGGACCTGTGTGTTTGTTATTTCTAATTGTGGAGAAACAAAGGAAGAGGTGGGGGGAGAAACAGTCATTCTTAACTGCTTCAGTGGAAATGACGCATCCCTTCTTGTGATGTTCCATTGCAAGAACTTATCCCGTGAGCGCACCGAGAAGCTTCGGGGAACGGAAAATGTAAGGAACGGGTAGATATCTGGTGAACACCGATGGTCTCTATCACAATTTGTCAAATATAGAAACATAAATCATTTCTGATGCTTCATAAGGCACAATGAATTGATCCAGGAAAATGAGGCCTGAAGGCCCTAAGTCCAGGGTATGTATGGTTCTGGTGTTTTCCCAACATGCAAACTTTGTCATTTAGCTCAAGACAACAGTGTTGTTTTCTGAATTCTACTTGGAGATTTTTAGTTCCCCTGAGCTGTAATTTATAGCAAATCATTTCTCAGGGGTGTGTCATTACATGGAGGCTTAGTCACTTGTCTCAAGGAAAAAAGGAAGAGGATTAGGCCTTTTCTGCTTACATAAGATGACAACAGGAAATGATTTGTGTAACCTGCAAAAATTTAAAAAGAATGAATTTTAAATCAGCAGTATTTTCCTGTAATGCACATTTCAAACCTCTCTAATAAAGCCATTTGCCCGCAGAGAGCTGCTAATAAGGGCCAAATTAAAACAAAATATAGAAAGATGCTTCTCTTTTTCTGAGTTTGCTGTACAATTATCCCCAGAGTGAGCCTCACTACTGACTTTTGCCCCACAGATTCATCAGTTCACACTTTACAGACAGAAGGCTGAGCCAGTTCAACGGACTTTTGCTCAGTGGCAGAAATACACAGACCCATGTTTTAACATGTCTAAGCGCCTACATGACAGTGGGAGAGCACCTGCAAATATTCAGCTAAAAAGTGTGAAAGTCAACAAAATAAATATATCTAGAAAAATAACCAGGGATATAGGCACCAAATGGCAATACTGCTCAGAGGGCTGGTGAAATTATGAGTGATTTTTTCCTTCTTGCTTGCAATTTTCTGTGTTTTCAAAATGCCGTACTTGTTTGTACATTTTGTATTTTACAGTAACAAGTATTGTAAGTACAAGTTATTGCTTTATAAGTAGAAAAAGATGATAACAGCTTATGTTGGTGTGTGTGACATATGTGCCCGTATATTTTATGAATGCGTCAAACAGTAAGAGGTCTAACTTAGGGGCGCCTGGCTGGCTCAGTCGGTTAAGCATCCACCTTCGGCTCAGGTCATGATCGCAGGGTCCTGGGATCCAGCCCCGCAATGGGCTTTCTGCTTAGCAGGGAGTCTGCTTCTCTCTCTCTCCCTCTGCCCTCCCTACCACTCCTTCTCTCTCTCAAATAGATAAATAAAATCATTAAAGATATTATTACATTTTCGAATTAGTTTGTCTCATAGAACAGAAGGTAATCACTTTTATATATGGAGCTTATGTCATGCAATGCTGAATACTTATTATTTTCAATATTTATCTTTAAATTCTATTAGATTCTCCTTGTATGCAGGCATATATTTGAAGTAGAATGGAAATTTGGTTTCTTTCCTTCCAATCTTTATCTCTCTTATCTCTTCTTGCCACATTGTGTTAGTTAGCCCTCCAAGTGAAACATAGAAGTGTACTGATTGTTTCTCTCGTCATTTATTTTCATGGGAATGCTTTTATAGTTTGATCAGGAACTATACACATTTTGTGGGGTCTTGGTCTATATTCTTTAACAGGTTAAACAATTTGCCTTCTATTCTTACTTTGCTAAGAGTTTTGAGCATGAGCAAGTGTTGCACTTTATCTGATTCTTTCTCTGCATTTTTAATACAGTAACATGATTTTCCTATTTTAATCTAGGGAACCTTGGGACGAAACTTGATTTGGCTGTGCTACGTTCTCTTTGAAATATATGGCTGCATATGGCCTGCCAATTATTTATGACATTCATTTCTATGCGAAATTGGCCTAAAATCATCCAATCTCACATTGTCGCATCTAGGTTTGGTGTAAAGGTTATACTGACGTAAAAGAGTTTTGTATCTTACTCTTACTCCGAATCTTACTCTCAGCTGCATCTAAGGTATTTACTCTTTCAGGGTTTGGTAAACTCATTTATAGAATGATCTGGAAATACAATTTATTTTGTAGGTATATTCTTGACTACTGGTTTATATTTATAACAGCTATTGATTAATCAAGAAATCAGCAAATTAGGGCCTGGAAAGCCAGATCTAGCCACTGCTCATTTTTGTAAGTGAAGTTTATTGGACTAAGTCATATTTACATATGTATGTATGTGTGTATGTATTCATGTAGTCAAGATTTTATTTATGTATTTATGTATTTTACATATTGTCCATTGTGGCTTGCACACTTCAATGGGGAAGTTGAGTAACTAGGACAGAAACCGTATGGCTAAAATATATATTGTCTAGCATTTTAGAGGAAAAGTTTTCTAGTCCTTGACTTAATCAATTCTCGAATGATTTTCAGAATTATTTTATTCTATAAAACTGTCCAATTGATCAGAATTTCAAATTCAGTAGCATAATGTTCATATTATTTTTATGTTATTTATAGTGTCTCCCTGCAAATCTGTCATATCATCTTAAGTATTTCGTATGATATTTTTGCATATTCTCTTACCCATGACTTGCTTAGAATTTGAAACTTTGGGAGTATCTAAAACTTGGCATGAGTACAAATTTCTTCCCATAAAAGATCAGTTATTTTGATATTTTCTGTCACTATGATCAAAGCTAAGTGGTATAGTTTAAAAAAGGGTATTCAGACAGACTGGGACTTGAATTTCTAATAAGCCATTTAATTTGCAGCATGACCTTGAACACATTAATTTAACACTTCCGAACCTTAGACTTCTTCTCTGTCTCACAAGAATTAAAACAGTTAGCCACTGGGACTATTTTAACTATCCCATGGGGTGTCTTACATCTGACTTGGCTCTGGAGAAATATGAAACTGACTCATTAAGTCAATCCAAGTACAAAAGTAAGAGTCTTCCCCTTCGTTGCTTTCCACCATCGTTTAAAAGTCTGGAAACCAATCTTCCACGGAAGGGAGTAAGCTAGGTGTGAAAGTTTTACCTAATCTATTCATATTGTGTGAGCTCCTCACATTCCTTTGAGACCTAGATGTTTGAGATCCAAAAGGCAAGAACAATCCTTTGTGATTTGTTTCTGCGACCGCACATGTCATCCTTTCCTCTCTGTAAGTAGGAACCTCAAATGACTAACTGACTCAATGAGAAAGTGGCCAGAAGGCAGACAGAACTACCGAGAACAGAAATCTCATCAATTAATATTTCAAAAGCATCTTACCTCATGAGGATTAAAGGAGGCAGTGGATGTAAAATGTTTGGCACAGTGCTTACCGCATAGCAAGGCTCAATGTAACGTCAATTTCCTACTTTAAAAAAGGATGTTTTGCAGAGTCCGTTCTAGTATCAAGACTTTTGACTACATCCTGCCCAATGTCTTTGACCACATACTTTACGTCTCCACTTAGGACATGCTTATTGTTCTATGCCTGAGCCACATGATTTTTAACTCGATTCCATCTGCCAGCTCATCTTCAATTGTCAAGTCAAAGAAGTAAATAAATGCATTTATGCGTGAGCAGGATGTGGTAAGGGTAATACGGGCACTAACTATTCTTACTAGATTAGGTGGAAGATGGTTCTGAATTCACTGTCTGTGATCATCCTGATCAGTGAGACCGCAATTATTTGGGAAGTTCATTCAGTGTGCGAAGCTCGATTCCAGAAAATAATAGACTGTGTAGATAACAAAGTTAGAACTAGAGATACGAAAATTAATTAGAATTTGATAATTTTGCAATTATTGAAAATAAATAAACCAATAAGATTTTTGGTTTCCCATGGGGTGTGCATTTATCAACATGAAGAAATATATATACTGTGGATGTGGTAAAAATTCTGAAAGAATCATTGAAACTGATAATTATAGTCTTTAACATTTATAAAGCATTATTTCTTGGAGGAGGGTGGGTTATTCTGATTCTCAGTGTCTTTGTTTGCTGGTTACCTCTAACAAAACAGAAAGGAGGATTATGTAATTTGACTGCACATCTGTAAAATGGGATAAGCATGTCAATCTCTTCATAGGTTTGCTCTGAGATTTAAATGACCTAATCCCTTAAAGAACTTGGGAATAGCAATTGGCAAATTTATTTGAGGAGTTTCGACCATCGATCTTTAATGTGCTTATAGATAGTTATGTTTATATCCATCATCTTGCTGTTTGTTTTCTGTCTGTCCCATCTGTTTGTCCCATTATTCTCTTTTTTCTGCTTTCTTTTGGGTTAATTGGGTATTTTTCATAATTTCATTTTTCCCCTTCATAGGCTCATAGCTATAACTTTCTGTTTCACCATGTCAGCGCTTGCTGTAGGGTCTATAGTATATATCATTAGTTCATCAGTCTACTTCAAGTGGTATCTTACTGCTAGACATGTGGAATAAGAACCGTTCAGCAGTACACTTGCACGTGTCCCCTCTTCGACTTTGTTCTACTGCTGTCAGCTCTTTCACTCTTGCATATGTTATCAGTGCTACAATACATCGTATTTTTGTTTTTCACAGTCAGCTATCTTTTAAAGTGGTTTAAATAAAAAGGAAGAATTCTTCATAATTGCTCATTTAATTATCCCCTGTACTCTTCATTCCTTTATGTAGATGTAGGTTTTCATCTATTATTTTCCCCTGGCCTGAGGGACTTCCTTTCACATTTCTTGTGCTCCTCTCCTCGTGATGAATACACTCCATTTTTTTATGTATGAAAATGCCTTTAGTTCTTCTTTAATTTGGAAACATGCTTTCACTCAGTGTAGAATTCTAGTTTGACAGGTTTTGCTTTCCATGCCTTAAAAATGTTCTGCTGTCTTCTTGTTTATTTTGTTTCTGACGAGAAATGAACAGTTATCCTTATGTTCTTTCCTCTCTATATAATGTTTCTTTTTCTCTAAGTGCTTTTAAGATTTTTCTATGATTTGTTTTGAGAAATTGATTATGATATGCTCTGGTGTAATTTTCTTGACGTTTAACTTTTACTTGGAGTTTATTGAGCTTCTTGGATCTGTGAACAGGCAATTTTCTTCAAATTTGGAAAATATTCACCTACTCTTTAAGTAATTTGTCTGATTCTCCTCTCTCTCCCCTCCACACAGACTCCAGTCGCACATGTATTAGGCTCAGCTCACTGTCGCTTTGTTCCTTTTGATTCTTTTTTTTCCTCTGTTTCATTTTAGACAGTTGCTATGTCTTCTCTTACACTGATCTTTCCTCCTTCAATGTCTACTCTTCCATTAAGTCTACTCATCGTATTTGTCATCTCAGTCACAGCAGTTTTAGTCTCTAAAATTTTGATTTTGGTCTTTTTTTGGGCTTGAGTCCACTTAATTTTTTCAACATGTACAAATCCATAGAATGGGTAACTCTTTCAATGTGCTTGTCTTTAATTCTGGCATCTCTATCAGTTCTGGGCTATTTAAATTGTTTGATTTTTCTCCTTATTGTGGGTCACGTTTTCTTGCTTTTTGGCATGCCTGGTAACTTCTAAATGGATGCCAGTTATTATGACTTTTATCTTGTTGGGTGCTAAGTGTTTTTGTGTTTCTATCATAATATTGCATCTTTTTCTGGACTTTATTTTAATGAAGTTACTTGCAAAGACTTTAATTATTTTTGGTCCTGCTTGTAAGATCTGTTAAGCAGGACCAATGTGGTCCCCATGTACCAATGTACCCTATGTAGTGTCAATCTCATTATCCCTTACTACTGAGTCAAGACTCTTCTGAGTATTGTGTCCAATACCAATGAATTATAAAGCTTTCCAGTCTGGCTGGTGGGAGCAGGCATTATTTTCAGCTCTCTGTGAATGTTAGGTACTGATCCATCAAAACCTTTTGGGTGATTCTTTCCTGAGCCACAGGCTATTTCCTCACACACAGGCACTGATCAGACCTCTGCTGAACACTCAGGTTGGGGAGGTGGGAGGGTCCTTCTACATGTTTCTGGAGTTCTCTTTGTAGTTCTTCCCTTTTCATGTCTCTGTCAGGTGAACTCAGGCCCCCTTGGTCGCCCAAGACTTTCAGCTCTGACTCGTCAGCTCATGCTGAATGCTGGGCTCTGCCTTAATTTCCTTCCCTGTGCTGCGTCCTGGAAACTCTCTAAATACAGTAAGGTGGGACAGTGGTTGTTGCTCATCTCTCATGGATCACTGTCCCATATTGCCTGATGTCCTATGTCTTGAGAACCACTGTCTCATAAATATTATATGTATTTTTTTATTGCTTCAGTTGGAAGGGTTACTCGATCTTGGCCAGAGGAGAAATTCTCATGTGGAATTTCTGATTTTTTAATAGCAATATTTCATAGTGAAATTCTATTGTATCTGTTTTCATTACTTTTACAACTTGCAGCATCAGTATTTTTTCATTCTCACTGAAATGAGATGATTTTATTCTAATGTATGTGAGAGAACAATCATTTCTTTACATGTATCTGGAGAAATTCTATCTATCTATCTATCTATCTATCATCTATCTATCTATCTATCATCTATGTGTCATCTATCATTCTATCTTTCTATCATTGTAAAAGTTACACCAAACTTCAGCACAAGGCTGTAGGTAAAGAAACACTGGTCATTAACAGTTAAACATTAAATACTGGAGTAACTTCACTAATTAATGTTAAAGGAATTACAAGAAAAAATTAAAAATGACATTTAAAATATTTGTAGTCTATAAGCATGACCTCATTCTCTTATATTGCATTTTAGTTAAAATAATAAAATTTGTATGTAGGCTTTTCTTGCTTTTGTGAAAATATCCAGTGTAATCTAATGTAAAGAATATCATAATCAGATATGTCATCTGGGCTCTTAGTTTGTTAAAGCAATATTGATTTTACACTGTTTTTAGTATTGTTTTTAATGCACAGAGGCATAAATAAAGAAGACTGTCATAAATTGATGTTGCAGGAATAGCTGTAACTGCTACTTATTGCCTGATCATATTTCAGTGAGGAAAACAGGTGTTAATTTGCATTTGAGGAACACAGTCACCATTGACTACGGCATGCAGTCTCTGTAGGAGCTGGACATAACTAAATAAAAAGGTGCCATCAGGTCAATGGGGAGGGCGCTCTGGGTGGAAACAGATGTCAGTGAGCATGAAGCTTTGTGTATGCCCTACTACAGTTCCTGAAAGTATAGTCTGACCCAAGAGTAACTGAAATTATGGTGCTGAAATGGTCTTTATAATAGATTTTACTGAGTATAGAGTTCTTAATTTCTAAATGGGCTAAACACACACACAAAAGTTAACTCATACGAGTCATTTTTCAGATAAGAAAACAATTTTTATTAAACAACTATTTTAAATAGTAAATTCTGCAATATTGACCTCAGAATGCTAATTAAATAAATATATACATTTAAATATATGTAGTCACCATTCTTAATGCTATTTATGTGGTAAAATGCACTTCAATAAAAAAAAGAATACTAGGATTTTATCCTCCATAAGTCTATTAGAGTATTAAGGACCACTGCAGTTCTTGAGTTAGAGGGGGCATTCCATGAGAGGCCACTTTGGGGGAATTACTCACTCATTAAGTGGCTGCATATTCTAAAGATACCTGTATTTGCATAGGATAAAATGTCCTTACTCATTACCTACTCTCAAAAACTTCCAAATTGAATAATAAAGCAACAGAAGTCAGAAATGCCAGGCAAGAAGCATTCCCTTCCCCTCATATCCTCTAATTTGTGAAGTGGGGTTTGCTTATAAAGTGTTTTAATCTGAAAAGATGGATTGGAAAAAGATATTTGATTGGCCCATGAGAAATTATGGGGATTGTTATTTTTATTATTATTAACACTGGTTTGTAAATTCACATGTGGAGAGTTCAATATTTTGTTCTTTTTTCAAAGGGATTACATTATTTTGAATAGCTAATAAAACTTAATATTTGTTACATTGTTACAGTTAAGTCACTTTCACATACAGTGTCTCATTTGATCTTCAAAGCTCAATGGTTGAGAAATGGAAAAGTTGATTATCATATGTATTCTATTACTCATAAACAGCACAAATATATCCACTGGAAATTCACTTAGCTACTAAGTGTTCAGAGTATCAGCTATATGAAATTGCAGCAATCCCAGTTCATTTTGTCACAGATGCTGGATTACTTAATATATTAAAATGCACTGAGCCTTAAAGACCTATCTAACTTTTTAGAGTTTGTACAATATATTATTGTCTGTGGTTTATTTATCCTGCCATGTTTATTTAACAAAATGCATAGCAGTGAACGCTTTGAAGGCCTCCTTTGAAACGTGAGTTTCACAAGTCCAGGATATAAAATAAGATTATGGATTATAATGGCAGTAATAACTTCTGCTTCCTCTATTCCTTAGTAACTGAAAACTTGCACTTTCAAAGGATTTTTCAGAATTGGTTTACCATTCTCCTTCTTAATATATTTTTTGACATAATATTTTTTAGAACTCATTTTGCATTGCATTTGGTGCATTCTTTTCTTTTTTACCCTTTTCTGTTTATGCTTGCATTTAATTTCAGTGGATATCACTTATCACCATTTCAGTACTCTTCAAAAAGTTTCTTCACCTAGATGCTTTTTTCTGTCTATGGAAAAAAAAAAAAATGTAAACCTGAGCTCACGTCCTGACCTAAACACTGAAAAATCACTCTGGAATTAAGGCCATGGTTCTGGTTCTGTAATCGGATTTCTTTTGTGTGTGTGTGTGTGTGTGTGTTTTCTGAATAAATAAAATCAGTCTGCAGACAGACAAGCTTAAAGATATTAAATCCAAGCCCTCTAACTGATGGACAAGCTAAAGAGAAATGCCATGGTGTGTAAACCCCTCTCTTTTGTGTAAAAAAGTCATCTGGCCAGGCAAGCCTCTTAGGCTAAAGTGTAATTAAAGTCAATGGAGGGAAAAGCATAGCATTTTTAAAATGTAACTTAAAACATGGCAGTGGGGGAACATTTGACTATTTGTACTTCTGAGGGTGAAGCGAAATGGTTGGGAGATTGTGCAGTTTCCACAGGCAAGCAGGAGGTAAACCTGCCCACCCCTAGTTAGATTCTACCCCCATCTGCCAAAGCAACGCTTGGTAATTGCTCCACGGAGAACAGAGCAGGATTGAATCTGCTTGTGATGTGTTTTATTGTGATTTGCATTTTTCTGCATAGTAATTCATAGGCTTTAATAAAACATTGATTTACATGCTGTTACAAAGTGCATCATCTTTCAGGCTTTAAATTAAACGTTTCAGCAGTGTGTGTGTGTGTGTGTGTGTGTGTGTTGGTGGGGGTGGGGGTGGGGTATAGATTAGCTTGATTCTCTGCCCTAGGGGAAATGTCTTTTCTCCCCCATCTGGCCTCCATAAATGCAAAGCCTTAGTTGAGCATTTTTTATTTGTGAGTAGTTTGTCACTCTCTAATTTCTGTTAAATTTCATAAGACCTGACACATTTGCATTTACAGGGCTGTTAGATAATGTTTAGCACTTTTCATCTTCAAAGTGCTTTATAAATATTAACTAATCAAAGCTGCCAGCACACCCCTAAGGCAGAGAAGTATTGGATTGTTGTTGTTTTTATCTTACTTGGTTTACCTTATAGGAAGTTTGTGAGATTGGTGAATGTGTATATGTATAAATATATATATATTTATAAAAATACATATATATTTACCCAGTGTTAGGTAGCTTTTCCCTACCAATAGTTGAGTTACACTGTTTCTGGAATCTGAACATGGAGGCTTGTGATTTATTACTTACCATGTGTACCTTGAATAGTGATTTGAATTTCTGCACCTGTGTATTATTTTCCTCTTTAGATTGTAAACTTCATTGCAATGAACATTGTTTATACCTACACTTTTTACACAGTAGCTACCCTAGTCCTGTTTTCATTTATTGATTCATGCCTTCCAAAAGCATTTACTGCGTGCCCACTCTCTTCTAGGCATTGTATTAAGCACTGGGAGCATAAAGTTAACAAACACCTACATTCTGCTCTCTGGGAGGAAACTGCCAGGGTTGAAGGAGGAAATAGATGGCACCCTCAGAAGAGTTTGAGAACATTTGATGCACAAACTATTGATTAAATATGGATAGGGTTAAGAGAAGAAGTCAGCATTTGTGAAGACCAGGGAGTTGCCGTGGTGGGAAGATATAACCTGCTCCTAGGACTAGAGGGATAAGAGCTGAAGCCATGAAAAAGGATCCCTCCAACCAGAGATGTGATGTTAGAGAATGAAATAATGCCCAGGCCTGTGGACAAGTTAAGGAGGGAGTGGGGGAAAGAAATATGCTAAGTCTCCATCTTCCCACTCTCCCGTGTCCTACCCCATGGAAGCCTGGTGAAGGAGAACAGGAATCAAGAGGTAAAGGGAGTCTGGAAAGCATGGTTCACAGGAATTGCAGCACACGTTGAGGGCACAGAAGGGATGGAAGTTGTGCAGAAGCTGACAGTAAATACTTAGCACAAGTCTCTTACAAGGTAAAGATTGAGTTAGGCAAATGTACATAGGTATGGAAGTTAAACGTATGTGTATATATGCGGGGGGGGGGTGGGTAGTGTGGGGGGAGCAGAGATACACTTCTCTGTGTATTTCAGAGGTGAGGAGCTTTATTCTGCCTGTAGACATTGGGAAGGCGTGAAAGAGAGTGTAAGCTTTTATCTGAGCCTTGAAGGCTGATATTTGGATTGAATTATTTGGACTGTGAGGTCTCAGCATTATTTTGCTGGTTTGAAGAGGTACAAAGGAACCAACAACTGCCTTTTACTCTGTGATATTTTACTCTGTGGAATTAGGTTCCATTTGACTAATCCTTCAGATATTTAACATCATTAAAGATCGACAATGACTCAGAGAGTTTCTATTCTGACCACTTATGAAGCTGTTGATTTAAAACAAAATCACTAACAATTAAAATTACTCTCTTGGAATGTTTTTTAACCATTTAATTTTTTTTCTTTTTCTTAAATATTCTAGTGTAACTTGGTGGAAATTTAGCTAGCATGGCAGCGAGAGAGCTTTAACTGCTTCCCAGGAGTGTCTTCTAAGGTCTGCCATCTACATCTCACGTCATTGCTTTCAATTAAAACCCCCCATGAATAGAGAAAAGATGGCTAGTTTTATTTAAATTACAAGTTTCTATCAAAAGCATTAATTTCCTCTGTTTCTCAATCATACAACTTGGACATCCATCCCGATCTTCATTATTATCACAGACCTCTCTTTTTTCCTCAAAGAAATTTGGCAATGTCAATTTCTTTATTTTTCTCCAAAAGGAGAAGTAAGAAAGAAACCCATTTCTCAGATTTTCTCCCTTATTATTATGCTTTAAATCATGTGTGTGGTATATGAAGTGATGGATTGTTCTTAGGGAGCGTGCTACGGCAGATAACTACAAAGCGAAGCAAATTCTGTCAGATGTAGGTTCCAAGTACGCCCTCTGCTGTGTGTAAGAATTTGCCTCACCAGTTATCCAAAAGCTTTTACTTCCTATTGAAACTTGGTTTTCTGCTGGGTAGCAAGAAAATGTTCACCCAATAATGATTACGATTTGAAGGACTGACCTTAATACACAGTCTTTTCCATCAGTTCTGGTGATGTTCTTTACAGGGTCTTACGGAGTAAAGTCAATGTGGCATTCCCGTGCAAGACATGAAAACAAAAACCGAAACAAGTGGAGATGTAGTTCTAGAAATTATCCTGTGACACGTCTAGACCTGAACCTTGCCGGGTGTCGTTGGGAGTATTACTGGAAGCAATCGTATCTACAGGGTTTGTGTGAAGGTGTATTTGAAGGTATATTTTGAACGACTCAGAAGCCTATTCTGCTTTAGGGCTCGGCAGCTGTTTTTAACCATTTCATGCTTGGGATTGTTAAATGCCAGGACGTGCTTCCCAGTCGAAGAAGTGAAATTATTAGTGTCATCAGATTACATAGTCCATAAACTTTGAAAAATGCAAATATTAACAGTCTAACACAGAATGAACTATCCTATCTCTCCTAGATAGCAGATCATGGAATCCGTGACAAACTTAAAGGTCCATTATGAAAAATATTGTCGTAAGTCAGTGACACTAGCTAGGGAGTAATATATGAACACAGTTACCACTCATGACTGTATAGATGGGGTACTGTACGGGAAACAGGCATCTTTCCCACTGTCTCCTGACCCCTCTCCTCAAATGTAAGCGTTATTCTCATTTTCTTTCATAACTTTTATGAAAAAAATATGCATATACCTCCTTTTGTTTTAGCAAGGGTATTTTATTAAATTTACACTGATTTTTATTGGGCTTTCCCCCCTCAATAATTTATCTTGGAAATAGACCAGTGTATGCATATATCATAATTCATTTAATCATTCTTCAAAAGACAAACATTTCCTTCTATTCTAAAAGTTATTATTGATAAAACAATGTTAGAGCAAATATATTTGTGTGTATGTACACATATATACTTATGTGTATATTTACATATATATGTGTGCATATACAATGTGTGTGGGTACATACATACAAATGTGTATATGTACACACACATATTTAACTTTTACAAGTATATACATGTCAAGTAAATCATTAAAGTGAAAATCCATGGGACGCTTGAGTGGCTCAGTTGGTTAAGCAACAAACTCTTGTTTTTGGCTCAGATTGTGATCTCTCGGTCCTGAGACTGAGCCCCGCAATGGGCTCTGCTTCTCTCCTTCTTTCTCCCTCGCCCTTTGCCCCTATCCCTGCTTTCTTTCTCTCTCTCTCTCAAATAAATAAATCCTTAAAAAATATAAATAAATATAAATGAAGTGAAAATCCTGAATCAATGATAATGTCCATTTTACATTTTGATGGCTGTTAAATTGCCCTACAAAAATATTATGCTTTATACTACCACAAGCAATGCATACAAATACTTATTTCCTTCAAAAGTCTTATTATTATTAAACTTTTAAATTGCCCATCAAGAAAGTGAAAATTGTATCTGACATCTATTTTGATTTATATTTGCTGGAATTTAGTGAATTAATCTCATTCATTCATAAGGAAATATGAATGATGTGTCTTATCATGTCTCACGTAACCAGAATATTTATCTCCCACATTTTAAATTCTAATTTGATATTAAACTTTAGATGAGGAAGAAAAATACTCCCTGGATGCTTTTGGAAACCACAAGAAGAAAATGTTTACTTTTCTAGGCCATCTTAGTGGAATTGTGTGCAGCTGTGTAGAACACAAGGTTACAGAACAAGAATAATGTAGATTTGAGCTCAGATCCCACTTACCAGCCACGTGACCTCAGGCAAATCACTGACTTTACGGATCTGTAAATGAGGGGAGAATGAACTTAGCCTAGAGCATTGGTAGGAGTCACAAATGAGATGATGCATAGAGAGAGTGCTTTTCATAAATGTTGGTTGCTATTCTAAAGAAATCCACTATCACATGGAAAGTCAGTCCTTTAGAAAAAATGCAGTTGGCAAGATGGGGTCTCTACCAGTCTCCACCCCTAGGTGGTGGTGTAGGAGTACCTCCTGACGGAGGAATCGCAAGGGGGACCCAGGCGGATGCAGCTGATTAGGTGCATGGCTAAGTCTGCCCTGTTCTTTCATGATTCTGCATACAAAAAGCTACTTGTCTGAAACCCTGAAAGGTTAAGACAGCCCTCTAGGCTGAAAAATGGTACAATCCACATGCAAAGGGAGTGATAATTCATTTTGTAAAAAGCCCTATCCCTTTTCAGGTTTTCATTTTTTAGAAACAGAGCTTTCTACTCATGGGGAAAAGTACACATTTCTCCATCACATAATTAATTCTACCTGATCTAACCTGATCAAACTTGTCTTCCCTAAATCTGACACTTAGCGACTTTTCTCCTAACTCCTACTCCTTGTCCCTTAATCTTCTCTTTACTATATTAAAATCAAAAACCAAAGGTTGAAAGAATTTTTATTGATTTGAGTTTTCTGAATATTTTTACTAGCATTTAATCTGGGGAGTCTAGACAGCTACTAGAGTCTTCTATTGTCAATGATTACTCAGCTATTTGTTGGTTAGTTTTGTACTGAGTTAAGTTGCTGAAGCAACACCTAGCCCTGATGCATTTAACCTCGGATAATAAAGTTAGCTTCAAACCTTATAACCTCAGCTGTGGTGATTGCTTTTCTGCAATTACATTAGGCTTGCCTGAAACAGGTTAATTGAACTGCTATGTACTGTTTTGTCCAGATTTATCCCTGTATATAAATCTACTTGTGTCAGCTCTGTAGCCCATTGCTCCAAAAGAAAACTACCTGCTTCTGGGAAAACCCTAAACAAGGCCCAGTAATTAAACTGAACGGAGAGACAGATTCATCTCAGCACTGGTTTGAGGGAAGAAGTGTCATCCTGTGGTTAGAAAGTTTCCGAGCTCCGTTACTGAATTGCGTTTCTAATTGGGAGGTCCACGGTTAGGTAGAGACAAAGGTCCCTAAGAAATCTTTCTTTTCTTCATTTCATGGAGAATTGGAGGGGAGTGAGCACTATAATTGTAATAAAAGCTTTGTATTTAGAAGCTCAAAATCTAGGCTTGTCTTTTTTGTGCAGGAGATAGGTGTTTGCTTTTGCGCTATTATTTGACCAGTTCTAAGAAGTGAATATATATGTGTGTGTGTGTATGAAACTAGCTATTATATGTGAATTTATATATTTATATATTTATAGTATATATGTATTTATATTAATTATACAATTTATTATTTATAATTAAATACAATTTATTCCATATATTTATTTAGTTTATTTATATATAATTATATGTAATTTATTATTTATGATTATATATAATTATAAAATTATATAGTTTATTTAATTTTAAGCAGCTATGCCCAGAGTTTGTCTTAAACAGTGGTTTAAAATAATATAAGTATTTGGGGATAAAATAGAGTTCTTAAACATGGTTTTATAGAAGACAAACTTCTTAAAAAGCCTGGTCCATAAATTGAACGGGATTTTGTAGATAAGAGCAATAAAAGGGAGGGTAAAAGAGGGTGAACAGAACTGTAAGCAGCTAAGGCCTGGGGAAGGTGGGTCATCAGAAATTCCCACTCAATAAAAGTTAGCCACTGTTTTATGATTGTAAAGGGCTTCATGATTTTGTTATTTCCATCACCAAATGGTATAGCTAATTGAAATTTAGAAGTTCAGAGAGAGAGGTCATTTTGAATGGAGTAGACTGAAAAGATTTTGTGGAGAAATTTGAGTTTAAATGTATGGGGAAGTTAGGGGGGATTTGACCAGATAAAAAGGCAAGTTAAACTAATCGTAGAAGCTAGAAACAACAAAATTGGTGTAAGAGATGGCCGGCCAGGAGCACTGGGATGTGTACTTGAAACGATATGTTCAAGTTTGACGGGGGACCCGTGGCTCCTAGGTCCAAGTAGTTTGGGCTCGATCCTACCGGCTCTAGGAGTTGTCCAAGACTTGTTAACAGGGTTTGAAGTGATCAAAGGCATGCTTATAGTCTTAATGTCCTAGTATTTTATAGAATAAACAAGATTGGTTCACAGCGTTTTTCAAATAATCTGCAGCTTTTGCTTTCTAGAGTGGATATATTCACAGTAATAATCCAAACTGAGTTTTTTGAATGGGAGTTCAAGTCTGCGTCTTTTAATTTCCTTAATTATAGTAGACTAGTAAGCCAAGACCTGAGTATTTTGATGCTGAAGGAAAATGTGGGGAAAGTGAGGGATTTCCAAATCATTTTATCCACATTTCAGCATTTAAAGGGTTAGGGAGAAAGTGCCTGTGTGTGGCTATGCAGTACCATTGAGAATTTATGTGTCTTTGCAACTGCATTCAAAACTATCATCAAGAGCTAAGTATTTGATATTTCATCCCTGCATACAATTTTATCAATTTCCAGTACAAACCTACTTCCCTGGTTTTAAATTAGCTCCTGTATGAATGAATCACAAACTACATAGTCATTTCAGCCACTTATTGTCATCTGCAGTCTTAGTTTTAGAAAAGAACTATCTGCCGCACGAACTCACAAAGACTTATCTTTGCTGTTCAACAAGTAGGTACATTACTTTTAAAAGGAAGGGCACAGCCTGTGTGAGATTATCAGCTGTGATGGGGTCAGTGAATATGATTTAAGTATTGGATCTTTGGTTTTGATGATGTTGGAAACTTTTTATTTTTTTATTTGAGAGAGAAAGAGAGAGAGAGAGAGAGAGAGCGCATGCTCAGGGTGAGGGTCGAGAGAGAAACTCAAGCAGACTCCATGCTGAGTGCAGAGCCCCGACAAGGGCTTGATCTCACGACCCCGAGATCAGTACCTGAGCTGAAACCAAGAATCAGACACTTAACCAACTGTGCCACCTAGGAGCCCCAGATGTTGGAAACTTTTTGTCTTTGGGGAAGGACAGTCAAGGAGGGAAGTGAAATACAGAGGCAGTTCTGAAATTCTTGGAGAAAGGTTTTCCCTGAAGAAGACGTGGGCTTTTAAAAATTCAAATTTTTGTTGATAATTCTTCCGTTACTACTGGCTTTTCTGATGCCTTTAATAAGAAATGTTATCCAGGAAGCTTTCACTTAGCTTTCTAGACACCAAGTTGGGTTCTTTCACCTTAAAGATGATATAATCTTGTTGGGAACTCTCACACTTTGTAATTAATTGGTCAATTAATTGGTTATTATGCTATCTCCACTTGCACTCTGGGAGACCCTGGGGGAGGGGGCAGGCCTGGGTCCTATCAAAGTGTTGTAACTCTACACCTAACAGAGTGAGAGGCATACAGTAAATACTAAATAAACATCAGTTAAATGAACGAATGAATGAATCAATCAATTCATGATGAAACATTGAATACTTCCCATTTGCAAAGTATCATACCAATTGATGAAAATGTATATAATTTTTTTTGATATTTGCCTACAAGGGATCTGAACTTCAGTTTGGCAGCTAAAACTTTGATACACAAGTAATCAGTCATGTTTGATAGTTTATACTCTCTACCTCTCTTTTCTCTCACTTATTACCTATCTTAATCTTTATCTGCCTTCATCGCTGTGTCTTCTAAGGACACTAAATGACCTCTTATTTGTCAGATCCAGTTTTTTAAATTTTCTTAATCTACTTGATCTCTATGTAGCGCTAAGAACTAGAGAATCCAATCTTCTTTTGAATTTCTTTTTCCCTTTTTGATCCCAATGCTAAAGTCTCCATCTTTCTACCACCGTGCAGGTCAGAGAGAGCCTCCATCATTAGCATTGCTCAATATTCCCACCCCCCAACTTATGTGCTCCCTCTTCTTTTCTTTTTCTATATGTTTATCCTTTACCATGTTTTCTAGGCTAGTATCTCTATTCATGTTAAGGTGTATATGTAAAATCTGTCACTGAGGATATGCACTTGAATACCACATCATCCTCTCAAATTCAATGTTGTTAAGACTAAAAATCATGTCTCCCTTGAGCCTTGTTCTCTTTGAATTTTCCTTTACTGTCATAGTGCCAGCAGTCTCCTTGTCATCTAACCTTGAAACTTGGTACTCATCATTTTCTTCTCTTCATTACTTTTTCTCTTCAACTTTTCCTTTTTTTTAATGATTTTTATTTATTTATTTGACAGAGTGAGAGAGAGCACAAGCAGGGGGAACAACAGGCAGAGGGAGAGGGAGAAGCAGGCTCCCCGCTGAGCAGGAAGCCGATCCAGGGCTCCATCCCAGGACCCTGGGATCATGCCCCAGGCCGAGGGCAGACGCCATCAGCTGAGCCACCCAGGTCCCCCTCAACTTTTCCTTTTATGGCAAAGACATGTAGATCCCTTTTTATTGCCACATTAATTGCCAAGGCACTGGAGTTCCAGTATCCCGCCTGGTCTTGGCTTCTTGAGTTCATGTTCTATGCTGTGTTGAATTGAGCCTTATAAACTGTGCCTATTACCCTATCTTCAGAATCTTTCCATGGTGGTTATTGCTTGTAGTCTGCCTTGTGTAGCCTGGAATTCAAAGCCCTGTACAATATGACTGACAGAGCTCTCCAGCTATTTTACCCCCTCACAAACCCAATGATTTAATGACAATGCAACATACCTGATTTGGTGCATTTGCATACACTGTTCCCTTTTTTAGATTATTAAGTAGAAACAGTACTTGTCTGACCTCTATCCTCATATCAGAGTCGAATGAAAATCTAAGGGGAAAAGCTTCCTGCATAGTAGTGTTTTCCAAAGTGATGGAAATATAATTTTAAGTGGTGCATAGAGAAACATTAAAAGAACATGATTTATTTAGTTTAAAAAGTTATTCCCTTTCCTACTTCCTTCTACTTTTTTAAATTTTATCAAGCAGGAGACCTCAATTTGGTTCTAACTTGTTTTTAACATCACTCTAACACTTGATAATGTTTCTTTTCATCAGTGAGAAAGCAAGGAGAGAGCTCAGTGCATTTGGCAGTCAACATTATCTAGCAGTTGGAAATAAAAGCCATTATTTTTAAAATTTGTTTGTTACCTTGTATCTATGTCAAGAATACCGGTTTTCTCTTAGAAATATGATATTAAGCTTCTTCTTTTTTTTTTTTTTTAAAGATTTTATTTATTTATTTGACAGAGATAGAGACAGCCAGCAAGAGAGGGAACACAAGCAGAGGGAGTGGGAGAGGAAGAAGCAGGCTCATAGCGGAGGAGCCTGATGTGGGGCTCGATCCCATAACGCCGGGATCACGCCCTGAGCCGAAGGCAGACGCTTAACCGCTGTGCCACCCAGGCGCCCCTGATATTAAGCTTCTATTTAAACTATGTTTTACTAGCATGTACAGAAAAATATCAGGTAAACAATAATATATGTAATAACTGTTAAGAGGAAAATTCAAGACGGTGGAACATTGGAATAGTAGAAATCATAAAAACCATTCATGAATGGCTGCAATCTGGAGAACCCTCCATTGCCATTTTCGCCTACGATTTTTTTTCCTTTTTACACTGTGAAAGTTCAGGCACTCTCGTACAAGGTTTTTCTGTGTTAACTCATGGAATCCTCTCAAGAATCTTGTGTAAGATCCTTTTGTTTTCCCTACTTTACAGATAAGGAAATGGAAGACCTAACTTGCCCAATTTCTCCCACGTAGCAAAGCTGCAGAGATGAGTCTTGAACGCAGGTGCTTAGCCTCCAGAGCCTGTGCTCTTCACCACAAAGCAACTCTGCCTCAAGAGAAACACACTGAGTTCTGATTTGAGAATGACAAGTAAGGCTTTTTTGTGCTCGCTGACATTCATCTGTCCCTTTCCCTTAGAGGAAAGAATTTTACACTGACATGAAGCCAAACTCTGTGGTAACGTATGAGTAATTGCATTTGGAGCTGATTTCCATCGCGACAGACAATTTGAGAAGCTTTTCCTTCCAACGGCTTCATTCTTAAAACTCAGGAAGCCGTCAGTGAACTCCAGGTTCAGTATCAGATAGGAAAATGCCAGTCCTTGCACGAATAACTTTCAGAGTTTGTCCATTAGAAAGTCCAGGGCCATGATGACCAAGCACAATTTGCATCTGCTTCCTCAGCAGACTGCTGGGTAGATGAACAGCCCTTGGCAGTGCCAGTGAAATATTTAGTAACTAAACAGAGAGTGGTATGAAAGCAAATTATATACACTGGAGAAATACATCACAGGAAATGTTGTGGTTGGGACTGATATTAGAATATATTACCCTTACATTTGCCTTTTCAAGTCTCTACAGAACTGAAGGAGCACTTTCCTGAGGAACTATGGTATCTAATTTTATAATTGCTATAAATCGTAATTTGACTTAAGGATTTTACAGTAACTGGATATATTTTCAGCCTCTAAATATATGAGATATGGATCTCATATACAACTAAGAAATATTTAAGATAGAAATTTGCTCATAAACACTGCATATTTATTTTTAAAACATGCTTCCTATAACCAAAGTTGCTGTATTTCTTTCATAATTCTTGTATCTACTAATTATTGATCTAAAACAGAGATGGGCAAACAATGGTCTACAGGTCAAATATGGCTCTTGGCTTCTTTTTTATGCAGCTCACAGGCTCAGAATGATTTTCACATTTTTAGGGGTTATTAAAGGAAAAGGAAAAAAAAGAATATGGGACAATGACTGTATGTAGCCTGCAAAGCCTAAAACATCTCTAGGCCTTTTATAGAAAAGTGTCCCAACCTCTGATCTATTTCTAAATTCTGTATTTCCAGTTTTTATTTTGCTATGAAACCATTTCATTTTTCTTAAATAACTCCAATTAAATTCTGGTATTTGGTAGTACTTTATCTTTCAATGTATAATATGTGATTCTGGTGTTGTAATATAAGGTCAATCAGTTAAATGCATTATTTTACCTAAACTAGTGTTTGTCATGCTGGAGACCTGCACTTTAGGAAATGCACCCCAGAAACCACCTCCAAGGACTCTTTGCACCAGAATACCAAACCTGAGCCTGACATTGTCTCAAATGAGATTTGGGGAGGGGATGGGGGGTCACTGGGGTGGATTAGTGTATTTTGCTGATAAGAGGGATCTAAGTCGTTGAAGGGCAGACTGTGAAATCTAGATGACCTGCCTATGAACCATGCCTCCTGGTATTTACACACTTGTATAGTTTTCTTCCACACTGAATTTGAGTATGCCCTTGGTGACCAACAGAATGCAGCACAAGTCACACCACATTACTTCCAAGGTAAGTCCTAAAAGCCTTGTAGCTTTGCCTTGTTCTCTTGAAATGCTTGCTTTTAGAATACTTCCTCTTGAAATGCAGAAACCCCTTGGTAAGCCACATGGAAAAGACATGTGTAGGCATTCAAGCCAAGCTGAGCTCCTAAACAACAGCCAGGATCAATTACCAGTTGTTTGAATGCACCATCTTGGACATCGAGTCTAGTTGGACCTTCAGATGATTCCACTACCAGCTGCCATTTGTCTGTAGTCACTTGAGGAGATCCTAAGCAACAGCCCCCCAGCTGAGCTCCTACCACCAAGAGAGGTAATAATAAATTGTTTCCAACTATTAAGTTTGGAGTGGTCCGTCACATAGCAATAGATCATTGGATCAACATCTTTCTGTCATTTTCTGAGTACTTCCTTACTTACAGGCTTATCTTGTACTTCCCTGTGGCAGCCCTATAATCAACCTTTATCCAAGAAACTCTAGTTTCTATTAGTAGAGATTGTTATTCAGAGACTAAGATATAGGTGTTAGATGATCTTATTTTATAATAGGTCCCTCCTTTGAGATCTTCTCTGGGGTCAGTACTAAACTATGGAATACAGGCTCTCTCCTTTTCTTTTTCTCTCTTTCTTTCTTTTTTGTTCTCTCCTTCAATCCCTCTCTCCCTCTCTTCCTTTATTTCATCCTTTCATTCCATGAGTTCACACTGAAAAACTTCAATTCTAAACCAATGACACAGAGATTATTGTAGCCATTCCCTTTATCATATCTGTAACTCTCTTTTCTGACAATATATTTATTTACTTGATCGGTCTCCTGTACTTCATATTAACTTCATATTGAGGGATCTTTCGTCTCCTTCAGTGTAGATGCCCTTCTTGCCCTGTAGTTTTAACTCCCTGCCCAGCAAAGACACTGGTGATATACCCATTCATTATATGAGCTCCCACATTTATTGCCTATCTAATGACTTTTGGATAGAATAGCTTTTTTCACTTTCAGATTTTAATAGGTACATGTTTTCTTCATGGAGAAAAAAATCTCACTTTTAATCTGCTCTATAGTTTACTGATATTATTACACTATTCTTTAAAAACCTAAAACTAATAAAAACAAAATAGACATTCAGCAGGCTAGATGCCCAAAAGTTATGCAAATTCTTCAAAGCCACCTAATTCAAAATTTTTAAAAAACAGATACTAGTATTACTGAAGAAGTAATTATCCATAAGAACTAATTAGACTAAGAAGTTAAGAATGTTTGTTGTAATATTTAGGATACCCCCCCAAAGCATAATTAACAATTTAGTAGACAGATAATGGAAAAATGGAAAATTTTGATAATAATGATATGTGATGAATCTAAAAGATAAACAAAAAAAGAGAAAAGAGAATAAAAAGTGTGATTGGTCAAATAGAAAATAAATATTACATTTAGATAAAGGATTGACAAATGGCCGACTTTGGGAAAGTGTAAGTTATATGCAGTATATGAACATATGAATATATAACTGTAACAAAAGTGAATTTTCTATAAAAATTAAAATTTTCAATGAGAAACAAACTCACAAAATTATAAAGAAAATATAAGTGAATGGATATTTACATAAGAGACAGGGAAAACTTTTCTAAATTTTAAAACTAATGGCAGAATCTTTAATGAGAAGGTGTTAGCATTGACCATGTGTTTAAAACATCTTTACACCAAATTAAAATATATAAACAAACAAATAAACATAAACAGGCAAATAAACAAATAGGAAAATGTTGCAATATACACCGAATATATATTTTTCTTGATACACAGAATGTTCTTAAACAACAATCGAACACACACACAAACACACACACACTAGCACTCTAACAGAAAAATGGGAAAGGACATAAACAGGCAATTCAAATGAATAACATAAGACATATATAAAATGTGTCCCCTCAATAGAATTCAAAGAAATACTTATTTAAAACTCACCTAAAATTTGTTATATTAGAAAATATTAATGAAATAATATATGGGAGTCCATAGTCTCTCATGGTTTATTCCCTCTTCTCTATACCTCCCCTTTCTTCTTCCCTTTCTTCTCCTACTGATCTTCCTACTTATGAGAGACTATGGACTCTGGGAAACAAACTGAGGGCTTGGGGGGAGGGGATGGGATGGGCTGGTGGTGGGTATTAAGGAGGGCACGTATTGCATGGTGCACTGGGTATTATGCGCAAGTAATGAATCATGGAACTTCACGTCAAAAACTAGGGATGTACCGTATGGTGACTAACATAATATAATAAAAAATATTATTATAAAAAAGATAAAAAAACAAAAATGATAAAAAAAAGAAATAATATGTGGGAGAATGGTTATTTTCATTTACAACTGTCACATTGTAGTTTTCTATAACTCAAGAGGGCATAATGGAACAAAAGCTTTAATGCATTTCTTTATACTTCAAAATTTCATTTCTAGAAATGTTCCCTCTATGGTAAGTAACTCAATAAGTACAAAAAATATAAGTACAGTATATAACAACACGACTGACAATTTTGTAAGATACTTAAAATTTTTTTCTTAGTTTTATTCTGCCTTATCCAAACATAGGTCCTTCAAGAGCATGAGCAAAAGAAGTCTTTGTATATATAATTCTTTTTATTATGTTCAGTTAACCACTGTATAATACATCATTAGTTTTTGATGTAGTGTTCAATGATTTATTAGTTGCCGGGTGATGGGTATTAAGGAGGGCACACATTGCATGGAGAACTGGGTGTTATACGCAAATAATGAATCATGGAACACTACATCAAAAACTAAGGGTGGTGACTAACATAACATAATAAAAAATTATTATAAAAAGAAGGAGGGCATGTTTTGTGATGAGCACTGGGATGTTATGCCCATATAATTTTGAAATGAAAATTTCTTAGGACCAACAAATCTTCTCAGATAATTTTCCCCCATTTTTATGTACGCCTCTAGCCTTCTACATTCCCAGATGTACTTATCAATATACATCTACAGGTATGTGAACGCAGAAGTGTAGAAAACCCTGACATAATTTCAAGTATATAAGCTTCATTAAATTGTATTGATTCTTTATGGAGTTGTTGTTCCCTTCAGTCTGAATGTCTGAGATTGATTTCAAGCAAATGCAGCAACAAATCAAGTGTTCTTCCTTGGGAAGAGATGGATGTCTTGCCTCCTGTCAATCTCTGGCTAAATGCCATTACCATTTTGTTCTCTGGAGTTTTGGTTGTTTGTTTGTTTTAGACATTTTTATCTATCTTACAGTTCTGGTATCCTGAGTAAGTTCTAGAATAAATTTAATAGTTAAGATGGACTCTGAATTTGGGGATACCAGTTGCTCCACAATCAGTAGGCTGCATGCAGAATTGTAGGCATCATCATTTATCAAACTCCTTTCAGGTAGTCTGCTCTGGGGTTGCTTGTGATAGGGCTTTGGACAAGTCACTTGAACATTCTCCTTGACTGTCACTGTCTTATTGTGAGATGATGAATTTGATTGCAGCAGATGGCTTTTGTAAATAGTCTCTTTTAATTCAAAATCAGTGCAGTGGTTAAAACAGACTTTGGAAGAGATAGACCTTTATCGATATCCAAGTTTCATTATTTAGTGGCTGTATAACCTTGGGAAAGTTATTTAACTTTAATCACTTTCTCTCTAAAGTGAGGATAAGAGACTTATAGGCAAATTTGACTAAGAATGCGTGTAACATATGTAGCCCAGTGCCCGAAGCCTGAATGGAGTGCTCAGTGCTCCTCTTTCATCCTCCAGCACCTGGGCTAGTTTTCTATAGTTAAGAAACGTCCCACCTTGTGATTCTTAGTTCACCTCCACCACAGAAGCTAGTTACCAGTTTCTTTAGTCTCTCTTGCAACTATGCAATGCATGTATGGTAGATGTTGCTAATCACGTCACTAAATCTAGAGGCTTACAGAATAAAGGTCTATGTCGAATTTATGTGGGAAGATTATGGTAAAGGTGGAAGCTACACTTAATTTTCAGTGGTGATTAAGGAAGCTCTACTGTGATTTTTGGCAGTGTTCCTGAATGTTTGAGCTCCAATAATTTTTTGATCCTTCTATATTTTATTTTTATCAAGTAACCTTCTTTCCCTCTTAAACTAGCAAGTTTTTTCCTATTGCTTACAACTAAGAACGCTCACTGATACGGTAGCACATAACGCTGGTCTTCTAATGGTGGTGGTGGTGGTGGTTAATAATAATCATAATAGAAAATGTTATATTAAACTATGAATGACTAAATGTTGATAATACTGAAACTGAAAGATGATGTATATAGATTTATGACACCATTTTCTTTTCTTTTACGTATGTTTGGAATTGTGAGAATTAAAAAACACTTACATAAATATATGCATGACACATGCATGTGGTGACAGATGGAAATCATTTGATTCTTAACAGATGCTTTACAGCTTATTTTTGAAACCAAGTGAATGATATCTGCAAGAACAGACAAATTCTAACATGAGGCTTTATTCAGCTTAGTTTTTTGTTTAAGATTGTATCTACTCGCCTCACCTATAAGTCGTAATCATAAATGATATGGGGGGATGATGAGAGACCTACATTTTTCACCCTATCTAATATATTAACCAGCAATAAGTTTGGTGTTTCAAATTTTGATCATGCAATTTCTCCAAAGAATCGTATTTTACAGGGGTGCTTGGGTGGCTCAGTGGGTTAAGCATCTGACTCTTGATTTTGGCTCAGGTCATGATCTCAAGGTTGTGAGCTAAGCCCCATTGTCAGGCTCCACACTAGGCATGGAGCCTGCTTAAGCTTCTCTCCCTCTGCCCTGCCCTCTCCCTCTCTAAAAACAAACAAAGAATCATATTTTACATTAAAACGTAAGTGAAACAGGGTGCAAAGTAAACAAATTATAAATAACTTCAAAATTGTGTTAGGAATGGATATTGCCAATAAAATTATGTTCTTGTCAAACAATCTGCTTTGAAGTATATATTATGGCAATCAAAGTCTTTGAAGTTTTTAAAGGTTGAATTTAGTTATTGTAAAAATATTGAAATAACCAATGCAGTATTGCTTTGTAATTGATTCAGACATATACACACATCTGGAGGTATTATTAATGTAAATGAGATATTTTCTTCAAATAACTAAAATGCATAAGAAGAGAAAATGACAGAGGCATTTCAAGGTAAAATTTGTCTATTTCATCATGAAGTGGAATGAATAAATCTAAACCATAATAATAACTGAATAGAAGAACAATTTTGGACTGAATTGCAAAATATTATTATCATGTTTCATAAGTATATTGTTTTAGAACAGGACTCCCTAAGCTATTTGTAGATAGGAGTCTGTCCGGAAGCTGAGGCCCAACATCAGTGTTTAATTAATAAATGGAAATCATTTGTGTGGGAGTTACTCTACCACCCTAATATTGACAACAGATTCAACTAAATCTGCACAAATCTACAAATTCATTAAGAACTGTAAAATCACAAAAAGTTCTTTAATTTTATGACTATGAGCTTCAGTCTTTGTATACATCCCCATTTGTAAAGCTGTGTTATTTGGTATAATAACCTCCAGAACCTTTAATATATATGAATCAAGAATATCTTCATTTAGGATTTTTTACTTCAAATATCCATGCTAGTTTTGCATCCTGAATGCAACTCAAATCCCTCCTCTTATTTATAGTTAGTGTTCAAGTACAGGTCCTTGTCATCTTTTGTCTAGATTAACTCAAATGCCATGTAACCCACTTTCCTAATTATTATCTATCCATTTTCAGTTCCTGTTTAGGTACCATAGTTTATTGATTGTAATCACTCAACTTTTCATATTTTACTTCTATGCAATCAGAATGCTTCTTCCAATCCTGCCAGCCATGTGGCAGTCACGATGAGGTTATTAGTGTCCTCTTTGCCCAAGTCTCAAGTGCCCCAATATCATAACTTGCATTGATGTCAGTGACTTAGAAAAAATAATAATCCAAGAACAATGATAGAACAACATTTCTGAAAAGAAGGTCAAAATGTAGTCTAGCTTTACATGACTGCACATCTAACTTTTGAGCACTAATGGCTTTTAGCTTTTATCAGTTTTTTAAGAAATGTATTAACAACATTCTTGAGGGCACGGGCACGGACAAAGATTTAGTATGTAAAATCATAGATATTGACCATTCCGAGTTGAGAAACGACCCAATTTTGGATACTTCATATGAAGAAATTTTGAAAATACCTTAACCATTTTATTTTCATGAAATCCTTTTCTAATGTACACAGAAAAATGATAACTGATAGAAATCAATGTTTAATTCTAAAAGTAGTTTTTTCAACAAATGTAAAATAATAATTTTAAATGACCAGGAAGCATTGCTTTATAATTTAAATCAGCAGTATTTCTTTTTTCTTTTAGTGCACCTTAAAACCTTTGGCATCTTGATTCCGTAATTACCTCGTGTCACCTCTCTAATTGGTTTACTTCCAATTAAAAAAAAATAGCAGTCAACATCTCCCTGTCTCCATTAGCATGAGGGGACTGCTTTAGGTTGTGTTACCTAGAAGCAGACACCAAAATAGAATTCTTGCCCAAGTGGTTTGCTGATGCGATGCTTTTAGGTGAAGCCTGTGACTGGGAAACAGAATGGGCAGAATCAAGGTATAACTGTGTGCTCAGCTGAAGTCTACATAAAGTCCAGGTAAAAATGCGTGTTCCACGGATACTATGGGAACTTGTGATGGTTCTGTACCGTATCAATGTAGTTAGGTTGAAATTATGTTTCCTAGAATCCCCTTCCCTCTATGGTATACACATGGTATACACATGGTATTTGTAATTTTCAGAAGTAAAGCAACACCCCCTCCACTCTGGCAGTTAGCGAGGGCGCCAGGTGCTGTTGCTGATTGCTCCCATGGTGGCTGATCTGCTGGCTCTCATGCTTGGCCAGAGACAGCAGCTGGGTCCGCAGCCATTCCAGCTCACATCTGGTCTCCTTCAGTTTCTCCGAATCCTGGAGCAGATGCGGGTGCAGCTCCATGATCCAGGTCTCCAGCTTTGTCTACAGGTCAGCTGTATCATCGAGGCTGGAGGCAGTGGGAGACAGATAAGGCTTTCAATTTGTGCTCGTTGGTTCTAGTCTGCCTTCCTGAGTTCCAGTGTGTTTTTGTTCTCTCCCACTTTACGTCTGCTTTTCTCTCTTACTGTCCATCTGCTGACTTCTGGCAATTTCGGATTTACCATCAGATGAAGTGGTAACAGTTTTCCATAGACTTCTTCTCCAATACTCATACTTGTGTACGTCTAACGCGTACACAAAATCACTTACTTGGTATCCCTTATAATGATCAGTCCTCTGACCAAACCTTGACTACTACAGCCCACTAGATCAGCTATATCACCACTGAATTGTCCCCACAAGACAAGGAGGCCAGGCTTTCTTTTCTACTCCATAGCAGCCATTGGCGATGGATCACTCTCCAAGAGGGTAAGTGCAACCTCCCAAGCATTTGTGGGCAGAATGCCTCTTGTAGACCAGGGGCAGCTCTCCTGAGAAGGATGCAAGAGTGAGTTGGTGGCCCACGCCAACAATAGCTGGAGAATGAGAATGCTGTCCGTCCAAGGAAAAGAAGTCTGGGCAGGGAACTGATAGTTTCTCCTGCAAGGTCCTACAATTTACCTCTATCAGTTTGTAACCTCATTTTCTGATACTTCACATGGGACCTAACTTTGACCACAGTCTTTTGTCTATTTTCTTAACAACCATTCCTTTTTATACCTCAGACCTGAACAGATTTTCTTCTTTTACTGCCTGGGAAACTGCTATCAACCTACTAGATTTTCTCTAATGTGGGCTCTCACAATCCTCTGTACATGCTTTTATTATAGTAGCTTTATTTGTATTACAGCTGCATCTCAGATTTTTAGGTTGGGTGTTTGGTAACTCCAGATTCGCTATTACTCAAAGTAGGTGGGATTATCTCTGAAAGGCTAAATTGTCTTGTACCTTGGGTAATTAAAATTAGAATGCTAGCAGTACTGCATTTTGAAATCTTAATATTTGTAATGTATGTGTACATTAAGAGGATTCTAATTCAGCTTTGTGTGAGTTGTATTCTTTGGGGACAGTTAAGGCAAATGGAAATTAGGGACATGTGGCCAGAGTTCTTGTAGGTTTCTTTTTTGTTTTATTTTTCTGTTTGTTTTTTTAATCACTCCTCCAAATGAATATCTTAACAGAAAAATCACTTGAATGTATGTATGCTCATGAAGAGTTGCATGTGAGGTCTGCTTTATCTCTTACGTTTTCCTGACAAGCAGTTCTGGCTTCCCTATTTCGCTACTATTTTCATATAATATAGTATCATTAAAAGCAACTAAGAGAAAGAAAGATAAGTGGAAGAATAGGTAGAAACATATTTTAAGATCGAAATTCTTCTGATAATTATAGAGTTGGCAACTTTCTAGAAAGTATTACAAGGGTTTTAAGACTAAACTGTCATCACATGTACTACAATTTATAGAATCCGATTTTGGAAGTGGATTCTAACTCATCAGGTAACAAAGAGATGACTGGGGCACGAAAGTTCTGCACAATTCAAACAGAACAGTGGCTAATGAACAAACAGATGGAAGCACACTTGCTGTAGAACCTAAAAGTTTTTGTTCCCAAGGGATATTTTCAGGAGAAAAAAAATACCGATGAAAGATATGAACAAGGAAATAATGGGAAAAAATGACCCAAGAGGGGAAAATGTCAGAAATGTAGACATAACGGGCTGAACATTAAAGAACTCAAATTTTAAATTGTTCTCATTTAATATAAACAATGCATATTTTTCAAGCAATTATTGCTAGGTATTATAACAAATACCCCAGAATTATCAGTGCTTAACACAAGAAAATTTTATTTCTTGCTCTCCTTGCAGGCTAATCGGGTGTTTGGCAGATGGGCTTCCCCATAGTTGAGGAATCATGGTTCCTTACACTGTGTTGCCACCACTTTTTATTGCTTCCTCTGAGTCCTGCACGGGGTCCTCCCTCTTCGTTCAGCCCGTCAGGGGGGCATGGAGTGAAGAGAATCTGCATGACATAGCTGTGACTTTCCTGATTTCTTCCCAGAAGTGTCACTTGACCCCAACCTAACTAAAATAGGGACCAGGGTAGTCTTCCCATGTGTGCAACAGGAGAAAATCGATGGCTGTGCGTGTCTCTGGTTTCTACCAGAGTTGTATCTTTGAACTGCGCAGGGGTTCTGTAGGTTAGATCGGCCTGAATTTAGATCCTGACTACTGTTTATCAGCTCTGCACCTGAGAACAAGTTGACTTTCCCTCAAGGCTTCCACTTCTTTATCAGTGAACTAGGAGAAAATAATAGTATCCATCCCATAAGATTGTAATAAAAGTTAAATGAATTACTGTATTATAGTATGTATCTCAAAACCCTGGCATATTCGTTTTAATTAGTGTTTTTACCATTTATACTTATAATGTGCTAAAGAGAAACTAAAAGTAGCAATTTCTAATTGACATCACTTATAAGCATTTCATGCAAATACTATTGAAACTTCTATGTTCCTCCAAGAATACTTTGGGGAAAGTAAAATTCCCCTAGACACCATAGGAGGGGGAAAAATCTTATAGATCCAGCTCAACTCTCACCTCTGAGTGAGAATGAGAAAACAAAATCAAGGAAGATAATTAAAATAGGAATTAATTTGGCTCTGTTCCTTTTATCACCTTCTTGTTCTACCCTGAGAGCCTTCTGGATATTCATGCAGTCATTATGTATAAGTATTTCTCTCGATCATATTGGCTGGACTCAGCATTATAAGTCAAAATGGAAACGGAAGGAGAGGACACAGCAACGCAAAAAGAAAATGGTCAAAATTTGTCAAGGCTATAAACGAGACATCTGCACTTGATTACAAGTACTCCAGAGACAAAGGTAAAATGGAAACATACATTTATGACTGCAGCAGATACATGGGAATTTGAATGGGAAAAAAATATGTATTTGGTATATCTGAGCATTCTTCTCAATTGGCCTAATCCCTCTTTTTGAATCTTTTAATTTTCCTATTTTGGACTTCTACTCTAGTCCAATTAGACTGCTTGGCCACCATAAATAAAAGTCACATTTGTTTAGTTTTATTCCTTCAAGCATACACTTTCCTCTACCAGATTATCGCTCTCTACCCCCAGGTCCAACACCACTTACTAGAATCTTACTAATCTGTAGTAATTATGATAAGCTAGCTGCTGTCACAAAGAAAACCCAAAATGTATCATAGTTCAAGCACAAAGTCATTGCTTGCTTATGCGACAATATTCAGTAAGCAAGCTGTTGGGTAGGTTGGCTTCTTTCAGTCATTTGAGAGGCTGGAGTTTCCTCTACAGATGTCTTCCAAGTCACGCTGAGGGGGATCTCCATTCCAATTAAGCAGAAGAGGAAAGAACATTAAGGAATCAATGTTCTAATAGGCAAGGCGAGGAAACGATACTTCTGCTGTTCCCATTCAATTAGCTAGATCTCAGTCACAGAACCAAACTGTAAGGGCAGCTGGAATTGTTGTCAAGATGCATGTTGAGAAAGACGAGAACATTGGCTTGGGTAAGCAGCTAGCCTTCACTGGCACACCTATATTCTTAGTCCATCTCAGAGGACACTTTTTTTTTTTTTTTTTTTTACAAAGCCTTTCCTGATTCTCCTCAGTTCTACTAAATTTCCTTAAACAGACCTGTTAAGTCACTTACCTTATTTGGAGAAAATCAGGCTTCTGCCTGTTTGTTTTGTACTGGCTAGTCCTTCCCATTAGAATGCATGTGAGCTCTTCCGAGGGCAAAAACTGAGTGCTAGTCGTCTTTGCATCTCCTCTAGTAATTAGTGTAGTGTCTTATGCACTGTAGAGACACAATATTTTAATTTGATTTTTCTTTGGTTTAGTGGAAAGAAGTAAATTCTCAAAGAATTAAGCTCATTAAAATCACACCTGGCAGTTTTATGTAGTTATTTATTTAGGATATTACTTTAAAGCATAGCATATACTCTAATAAAGTCATACTCTAGAAAACACATTCCAGGCATGAACAAGTGATGGCGTATGTGTCACAGATGGAAAAGAACAAAAGATGCCACTTACGCTTCCAACATTCTGAAAATAATATAATGAAGCCTCTTATAAATGGCTGTGCTTCTCTCTTATAATGAGCATAAAACAATTCACAAGAACAAAAACACAGCTTTAGAACGAGTGGTAAATGTAATAGAACTGCTTAGTAAGGAAGGCAATCATTCTTGAGAGACGAAGGAACCAAATTTAAAGAGTAAGATGATAGTCCATGATTGTTTTCACATTTTTACTTTACGAAGGTAGATGGGTTATAGAACTCATCTTGATTCTGTTAAGTATTTCAAGTAAAGCTGTGGGAATACAATTTTAAAAGTTTCTTTAAAAAATGTGAATGCCAGTGTTGACCACAGCTGTAGGCTAATTAAGGAATCTCTTAATAATGATAAGAAAGCTGGCTCATTTCCATTCAGATTGCTTATCACCAAGACAGACAACATCACTGATGGCCACACAATATTAGGATATATATCAAAGTCTGTGAGGGAAACTTGATATCTACAGTGAAATTGTCAATCCATGGGAAAATACAGCCATATCAGATCAATTTTCAATTTTTTTCTTTTGTAAAAGGATGTGTGTAATGAATGATAAATTGACAGTGTACTACAAATGAAAGGTTTGTTCAATGACATTGTACCCTCTGTTTAAAAATCAAAAGCCACATACCCAGAGCATTGGTCATGCTGATCTCACGTTTAAATTTTAAAATGTGGATGTAATACAGAAGCGTAAGATGAAACTTATACTGTTAAAGTACTGTGTTTTGTTTTAAATCCAGTCATTGTATTGGGGAACTTACTGGATTCATTTACTGCACTAGAATTCAGTTGTATTTATATCACTCAAAATAAGTACACTTTTGGAAGTTCCATGTCATAGAATTTGGCTGTAATAAAATTTGTTGTTCTATTTTAAGAATAGAACAGAATTTAAGTTTTAAGAATAGAATACTTGCATACATTGTCAAGCATATTATTGCCTAGGTTTGGATAAATTGTACATCAGAATATGTCCCTGAAATGTTAAGAACCTTACCCACTAATTCAGCTGGCTTATAAATGGTTTAGCTGGGTCTCACAAAAGTAGCATTATAAATATTCTGTCTTATTTGGTGTGAACACAAGATCTAAGGACTGTTTTGCAATAGAGGTTGCTATCATTATTTCCATCAATGAAGTATTTTATTATTTCTGATAATAATTGAGGTATTTGGGCAGACTCTATCTCCACCCAGAAAATATGTGTTTTACTTGCCAAGAGAATACTAAATTTACAAATGATTTTAAGATTTCACTTAATTTAGTAATATCTTAGAGAATAACTGAGCCGCTGCTGCTGCTGCTGCTGCTGCTTCTTCTTCTTCTTCTTCTTCTTCTTCTTCTTCTTCTTCTTCTTCTTCTTCTCCTCCTCCTCCTCCTCCTCCTCCCCCCTCCCGCCCCCCACCTTTTTTTCCCTTACAGGGACTAAAATTTTTTCATGGTCCTGAAGCCATTTTCCCAGTCAATCAGTGGCATTCATTACTTCTGGGAACAGTTGACACAGACTAAAACAAAGAAGTCAATTGAACATCTGAAAATATTTTTTAAACATGAGATGACTTGGGATAGTTGAGAGTCTCCATTGCAAATACTAGAATTTTTATAGACAAAGGGATTTGGGGCTTCATAATGTTAAAAGACTAGCGATCTCAGAATGGAAAGATTACACTTAAATTACATCAGAAATAAAATGTGTAAATTATATAAGAACTCATTTTCCTGCTACAGTAAATGGAGAAAACAGTAGAAGCTAGCAGATGGAGAAAGAGATTTAGAAGAGATATGGTTAGAGTTTTACATGTTTGTTTGGTCCCATAGAAAAGACATAACACCTCTCTAGGGCAGATTGCAAAATGTGTTTGTGAGAATACGTTTTGTGGGGTCTGATAAAGATGGCACTTGCATCTCCCTTTCCAGTCTGTAGTGTAAAGAAATCAGACTCTCGTAGGTTGGCTATTCTAACAATGGGTGGGGAGGTGGGTAGAACCAAAAGGAATGGGCCTAGGGTCAGATTTGGAGGGCCCTTGCATCTCATCATTATCTGGAGTTTCTATGAAAGTTCCCTAGGTCCAGTTATAGAGTATGGTATTGCCTGAGAACAAGTGAGCAGAACCAAAGATATGTGGATGTACAATGAAGCATAGACATGGATACCAGAGTCATGGGAGGATCACAGACATTAGTAGCAAAGGCCAGCATACAAAGACAGAGACCAAGCAGAATAAGTTACTCTTGATAAAGGCTCATGCAGATGGAAAACAATGGTAGAAAAGAACTTTGCCATTATGCCAGGGCAATGCATAAGCTACCCTAACCCCCACTCATCAAACTTGAATCACTCCAATGAAAAGGAAAAAAAAAAAAAAAAGAGAAAGAGAGTAGACTATTCAGGAAGATCCATAATTGGTTGAATAGTTACAGAAGTGTCTAATCAAAAAACTGAACTTATTACCTAAAAAATTAAGACAAGATTAAATTTGAGATATTGAGCAAAAAGAATTGAATTCAGTTACATAAGGTTCAGATGAGTTCAGGTATATAAAGTCACAGAAGAAAGGCCTATTATATGGCTAAAATCTTATGCCTGCTATTTAGCTATTATTAATTTAAAAGTGAGAATTTAAATGTATTTAACTATATTTACCTAACAAAATGAAGCACCAAATTAAAACTTAAACAAAAGTCATACTTTAATCAAAGTACTAGCTATAAGCTTTTGAAGATCAAATTCCAACCAACTAAGAGTTAAAGAAGGAGCACGTGAAGGTATAATTGGAAAAAACACACTTATCTACCTGGAACTCAAAACTGGAAGTATACTTATCTTGGAAAACATTCTCTAAGATACACTGCATTTTGAAATCCCCCATTGAAAAACCCTATTCAGTAAAAAAAAAATGCTTCTGATCTACTCAATAGATAAGAGAACAACCCTATATTTGTCTTATGATGGGTGAATTGGGCCCTAATTAACCTATAAAACATCCTTTGTTCTTATTCAGGTTTGCCCTGGATTATTAAATATATTCCTTCAATATCTTTGATTTGCTTCTGTATAAATAAGATAGATATAAATCACCCTTTAAAGATGTTGTAAGAAATATCTAATAAGCCATAAAATTAAAATATGTCTAGTACTTTTAATTGGAAAACAATCTAATCGTTTTCTATAATTAATTTTAGGGACAAATAATGCTAAGGCATTTGTAGTAAGTAACTGGATATAAAATAGTTAATTTTTATTGATCACCAATTTTCTCAGAGTTGGAAACTAGTGAGAAGCAGTCGAAAAATTCCTGGGTTATGGTACTAGGTTACTGGCTCACTTTGGGCACACCACTTATTTGGGCCTCTGTTTATAAAATGAGAGTTTAGACAATATTGCTAGAGCTTCTTCTCATTTTTTCACCATGTAGAACCTTTTATATTCTAAAAGGGATAATGCCTGAGCTGAATCTTTGAATGATGAATTTGGAAAAACAACAAGGATTTTGGAGAAGGGCATGTAATTGAAAAGAAATGGCAGATGTTAAGACGTAGAAAGAGAGTTCATGGAATATAGTAGGTACTGTAAGCAGTTCAATATGCCTAGGATATTATGTGATTAGGCTGGAAAGGAGGAAGAAGAGCCACATCATACGGGCTTGTGAGTGTCATTCTGAATGGAAACTGAGGTTTAGATGTCAGACAATTGAGTTTTACACCAACCTGCACTTGAGAAGCATTGTACCATATGATTTCACTCACACATGAAATGTAAGAAACAAAACAGATGAACATAGGGGAAGGGAAGGAAAAATAAAATAAGATAAAAACAGAGAGGGAGGCAAACCATAAGAGACTCTGAACTGTAGGAAACAAACTGAGGGTTGCTGGGGTGGTGGGTGGAGGGATGGGGTAACCGGGTGTTGGGCATTGAGGAGGGCACTTGAAGTAATGAGCACTGGGTGTTGTATGCAACCGATGAATCACTGGATTCTATACGTGAAACTGAAAATACACTATGTGTTGACTAAATTTCATTTAAATAAAAAATTAAAAAAAAAAAAAGAAGCATTGTGGAGTTGGGCAAAAGAATTAAGTCCCAGTCTTAATATATGAAAAGAAGGAGATTCAGAGTTGATAAGTTTTATAGTTTCTTCATCACCTTAGACTTCTTCCATTCATATTTTTTCTCTACATTTTTTTGTGATTATACAATCTTATCAATCAAAAATAATTACTCTCATACTATTTATCTATACATTTGAAAGTTATTTTAATGTTGATTAGAAATAGATAAAATATTTTAAAAAGGAAAGATATAAAGAAGTAAATGCTATTTCAGAAATACTTTTATTTTTATTTTTTATTTTTTTTATTTTTTTATTTTTTTTTAAAGATTTTATTTATTTATGTGACAGAGAGACAGCCAGTGAGAGAGGGAACACAGCAGGGGGAGTGGGAGAGGAAGAAGCAGGCTCATAGCAGAGGAGCCCGATGTGGGACTCGATCCCGGTACGCCGGGATCACGCCCTGAGCCGAAGGCAGACGCTTTAACGACTGCGCTACCCAGGCGCCCCCAGAAATACTTTTAAACTGTATTTAAATGAAGTAACAAAAGGCCTCTTTGTTTTCACTAAATAAAACAATTAACAATGAAATACTTCTCAATAATTTTGAAATTTTTGGTTAAATATTTTTCCATCAGTAATGTGTCCCTTTGGGACACATTAAGTACATTCTTAATAGATTCCTATCAGTAGCCACTTGCTATTGTAAAGGTTAAATACTTTTAAAATCTCATCTTTTTGTAAAGGAAAAAAAATGAAGTCATCTCTAAATTTGACAATTCTTCTATGGTCTTTGTTATGAGTTAGTTTATGAAGATTTATGTACTACAAAATATTTTCATGGTCATACTTGATAACATTACAGTTTTATAACAACTTTACTACTGAAAGAGCTTGTTTTTATAAAATTAACTGCATTATTGTCATTCCCATGCTTGCCACAGAATTATGCATAATCACTTGTGAGAAATAAAATAAGCCGAGGACCGACTGCCAATTTGTATATAAGAATAAGTTTAAAATTGCACCTATTTTTTAAATAAAAGAGTAGGTAGAAACAGAAGTTCTACTGTTTTCATCTTTTACCTCAATGTACTACCTTAGAGCTCATTTCTTTATCTAATGAATTTAGAGAAAAAAATAATAACCTACAGGAACGGGTTTTTAACTGTTAATCACATTAATATTATAAGTTCCCTAGTTATTAAATGATTCATAATTTAACACTAAGAGCATAATGTTTGTTTGAAAAGATTAAGTTCTAAATTTCCTTTGGACAATTATGAAGATTCTTTTCCGAAAAACATATTTTGAAGTTTTATGTGTGAGGCTACAGTTAATTAGCCTAAGTTGCTGAGAGGATGCTTTGGGAGAGCAAAAGAAATAGGAAAGGCCGCCTACAGAGCACAATACTCAGAAGTTCTTGCATGGAGATTTTGGCATTACTGTTTTTGCAAAGAAAAGGCACACACTGAAGTCCTTATTGATTGCCTCTTGGGGAAGCGAGGGTGGGGTTGGGAAAGAGCAGGGACTTGGGAGAATTCAAGGGTCTGAACAGATCTGATTAAGAAGCACAATTAAAGAATCCAGTCAGGGAAATAAATTTGTGCAGATGGCTCTGAAAGGAAAACAGTTCTTTGCTGTCATGGGTCATAAATTCACTCTTTTTCTCACAAAAGAGATAATTGATGCTTCAAACATTATGGAGTAAAAGTACAGTAATGAATCCACAGTCAGTATTGGGATAATATTGTCTTTTCTTAAATGTTATTGGGAGCTTTCCTTCATAGAATGGCTTTGAGGACATAAAGAAAATCCATCCCAATGATAAAAGAGATTTTCAAGAGAGGGATCCTGGGGCAATTGCTTCCCTCTTATGAATTGATCTATTTTCCGCCTTCATGCAATGTTCAGTTTCATTGAACCTTGTAGTATTTCAGAAAATGATAGGGATAGGATTAGAAAAGGATACGCTTTACTTATTTTTTTAATAAGAAAAAGGGAAGAAAGCAGAAGAAGAGAAACTAGAATAGGACCCATGTATGAGGGTGATAATGCGATTTCAATTTCTAGTCCTTCTTAGTGCATTTCCCCTAAAAGGTCATTACTGGCTTCCTCACACTCTCTTTACTTCTTACATCTTTCTTTCCTTGCTCACTGAGACACATTTTTCTTCTCTGTTTGAAGTAAAACCCTTATCCTTTTACTATCCAGGGAAATTTCATAGTTGATGTTTTTTTGTTATTATTATTTTTATTTGAGATTGAGCACTGTCATCTCCCTGAGCTTCAGTTTTTCTTTTTTCTGTAAAATGAGAGTGAATAATTCATCCTTTTTACTATAAAAGCTTGAGAGATAGAACTAGATAGCTTATTTCTTTCTTCTTGCAGTAGGCCTCATGATACACATAGTAGCAGCTCAATAAATATTACTTTTTTCTGAGTAACAGACTGACAGCTGTTCCCTCAAGTGATCATTATTTCTTGAGCTCGATATGTGAAAAAGCTCTATCAAATAAGGCAACATATAAATATATTTTTATAAATTAAGTCACAAAGGCACTTAGCTATTCCTATGTTATATAAATCACATCAAGATACAGTGAAGACTCAAGACAAAACTGTAGAATAATCATGGAGCAGGAATGGCTCTTAATATGAACCGGGCACTGTGCCTGTTCTATATTTTAACTCTTACCTTCTTTACCACAACACTGTCACCTATTTTGCCCACACTGGACATGGAACTTTAATTCCTATTATCATACATGTATGGCCCTTTCAGAGCAACTATATGCATCATATATAGTACCAAGACAGTTTTAGTTATTTTTTAAGGCAGGATTTAGTGAGGTTGGCTAAGATTTTGTTGATAGTGATGTCTAAATCTACACTTGTAAGAAAGATTGTAGTCAGCTCACTGTGGCGATACAAAAACTATGAGTTTCCCCAGATCTTTTCCACCAAGGAGCCAATGGTAACTCTTGGTGTATCTAAGCGCTTTAGACCAATATAGATTCAGTTCTGTATGTTTTATGTTGTTGTCACACACTGAGATATTTGCTGTTTGATTTTGGATTTTTTTTTTTTTTTTTTTAGTTTTCCGATTAATTTGGGGAGTTACCATGAAAATTTTTCACTTCGACCTGAATTTGTAAACCCAGTGTTTCTTGTGAAATGGGAGAAGGAATAGCAAAGGAATCATTCAAGCCTTTTTGTCAGTGAGACTCTTGTTTTTGGATCCTGAACTCAAAATGTCTTCCTAATAGAATAGAGACATTGATAACACATTCTGTGCTGTACCATCAAAGGGCACGCCATCTTCAAGTCTTTGGGGACAGATAACCAGTGGAATCATTGCTATTATGATTGCTGAAGGTCAGTTCCTGATGGCTGCCAATGCTGTGTGATCCTATGTCCTGTGACTAAATTATTCTCAAATAGCTCTTTCTAGAAATATCTTTTTTCTTCTCTACATTTTCTACCACATTTATATACTTGCCACTATTTCCCTGCTATTCTTTCCCCAAATGCTCACTCAGATTATTATTCGAGTTTATATACTTTTGGCAATATTAATTTAGCACCTAGTTATATTTTGTACTGTAACCTTGGTTTCTGATATCCTGGAATATATACTCAAGCTGTTTCATACATAGAATTCTTGCCTAAAATCTGCTAGGTATCAAAGCTCCAAGAAAAGAGGTCACTTAGAAAATGGTTGGCCATGTGTTTCTTCGCATCCCTGGCAAAATAAGTTCTCCTTGAAATATTATTATGAATAAGTCGTCATCTAGGCTACAGGCCAGCTGTGATATTTCCATTCTCTGGAATGCCCTAGTGTAATGTCATGCAAGCCCAGCACATAGGAGGTAGGGCCTTCAGGGGCAATGCCCCAAATATCTTTCAGCACTACACATTTCCACTTCGGTTCACGTCAACCTGGCATCCTGCCCAAAGAAAGCAAAGACCTCATGTTTTAGGGGAGCAGCCCTGACCTAGATATACCCAATATTTGACAATGTCTTTGCTGGGACAGTAACGTGAGCTCAAAATATGCTTTTGACATTGAGTATGCCACAATATCTCCTCTTTTTCTTTGCATCTATAATATCTACCAGATATAGGAATGACAGTGATAAATGACAATGAAAAAAGAATGACTAAGCAATTGAGTGTATTAAACATTCATCTCCCAGAGCCCCTAAACTAATTATTTAGTCGCAGGTCATTCATGTTAGGCTGACTCTCCCTCACAGTATATTTTCATCATCTAGATATATTACTTCCTATTTGTCAAAATCAGTATAAGAAACAGTAGTAGTAAGTTGCTAAGAATAATACACTCATTTTTTTTCTTAAAGAGAAAGGAATCCCACCTACCCTCCCAAACTAATACTGCATATTATTCACCCATCAATATATCTACCCATCCATCCATTCATTCATATTTTCATTCACCCACTTATTTGCCAGAAAGGTTTTTAATACCAAATCAATTTCCAAGCACTGCTGGGTATCAGGGATATGGAGGCAAACAAACTAGAACCCTTTTCAGAGGAAGGAATCACAATCCTGTGGTTTAATCAGATAAAAAATCAAACAATTACAGCAGGCAGGCCTATGATGGGATTTTGCCCAAGACTGTTTCAATACAACATAAGAGCACCTGATTGAATTAAGAAAATCAGGGAGAGTTTTCTTGAGGAGTTAACACTTGAAATATATCTTGAAGGATAAAATGAACAATCCAAATGGATAAAGGGAAGTAACAGTACCCCTATGCACAATGCAACATTCTACAAGCATAAAGTGAACATGACATATTCCGGGGCTACATGTGAATACTGAGGTGGTGGTGGGATGTTATATAGGCTGCAGAAGCCAACACTTGTATGACATTCTAAGAAAATTCTATTTGATTCTAAGGCAGAGTTTATCCACTGAAGTATTTTAAGCAGTGGAGTTGTGATCAGTCTTGTGGCTTCAGTAAGTTTTGACATGGGGAATTGACTGGAGGAGTTGAGACAATAAACAAGGAAATAAGTCAGAAGGATTTGGCACTGAAGACTTCTTTACCTAATTATGTCTTCCTCTTCCAAATGATCTATTTACTGTCCTCTAATCATAAATGGTCTTACCTTTTAGCAATCTGCCTGAGGTATTTTGGAGGAAATTTTATTAAAATATTTACTAAAAATAATATGTAGACAGCACTATGAGGAACTAGAGACATAAAAGATAAACATGGATCTTTTCTCCTCTCAAGAAGTTTCTTAAGTCTGAAGTATTCAGGACCCAGATATCTTTAATACAGACAGGATGGAGGAAGAATGTTCATGAGAGAGACTGAAAAGAGAGAGAGATAATATCTATCTGAGACAGTAAGGGCTTGTGAGAGACTTCAAAAGGAAAATTATCAGAAGAAAATGAATAGAATTTCAATCAGTGGTAGTAAGAGAGAAGAGAAGAAATTTCTAAGAAAGTGATATTATGCAGATCTCCCAGCATGTATCATGTAACAATTTTTTTCCTTGTTTAGGGAACGGAGAGAATTAATGGATTGTGACCACAGTTCTTAACAGTCTAACCAAGGTGGCTGTGTCCTTCCATGTGTTATTTGAATATTGTAAAGTGACAAAATGAACAAAATATGGTAAGCCCCTGCTTCAGTTCATTCAAACAAACACTTATTTTGCTCCTTCCATGTCCCAGGTACTGTTCAAGTTCCTAGAAATATGACAGTGAAACAGACAAGTAAAAGGCATGTCCTGAAGATCTTATATTCTATCTGGTAAAGGCATAGAAAAAACACAAAAACATTTAAATAGATAAGGTTACTTTTGGAAGTGTTAATTTCTATAAAAGAAATAAACCTGAGTAATGGGATAGAGAGACTCAAGTGGATAGGGCTTAGGCAGACTATTCAAATAGGTGATCATGAAAGACTTCTGAATAATATAATTTTTTTTACCTTTTAATGAAGTATAAATATACACAAAAACGTGTAAAAATCATTACTCGTACAGGCATTTCTCTATCACTTTTTGTTCATATTTTTGCATGTTTACCATGTAGATCAATATATGGAACATGTCCAGCATCTCGGAATTTTCTCTTTGGTGCCTTCCCTAACAATACCTGGTCATTGAACTGCATGTTAAGCAGTTTACATTTGAAATAAGACCTGAGTAATGAAAACAGATCAACCCTGTGAAAATCAGCAAGTAGAATATTCTAGGCAAAGGCAACAGCAGGACTTTAAGGCAGGAAAAAGTCTGTTTGTTTAAGACACAAAATTAATGTCAAAGTAGCTAGAACGTAGTGAAACACAGAAAAACAGTAGAAGATTATGTCAGAGTTATGCAGCAGGCAGATCATATAAGGCTTTGTTATTTACACAAAAGAATCTGAATTTTTCAGCTTTCAATGTGCAATCTGTTGAAGGGATACAAATAGTGTGAGATATTGTTGATTTTTGTAAATGCTCATTCCAAAAAAAAAAAAAAGTTTATCCAGAAGGTATATGGAGACTGAACTATGACACTAAACATGGAAGCAGGGAGCCCAATAACGAGATTGTACTCAAGAAAATAGATGACAGTTGAATTATGGAAGTAGCAGTGGTAAGAATTTTGCTAGATTCAATCAAAATATAAAGAAATAAAGCAAGGTAGTGGGACAGACAGATTAACTGGATGTGGCATATTCACAATAGAAATAAACTGAGGATGATTCATAAGCCTAAACAGCTGAGTGACTAATGGAAACATTCATGATGATGGAGAATACTTGGGGAAGAATAATTTTGGCAAGAGCCAGGGAGGTATGTAAAGACATGATTCTAGTTTGGTCATTTATGTTTGAGATGTTCTTTTTACATGATCAATGAGCAAGATACATAAATTTGGGGTTCAAGGGAAAATTTTGCATAGATTTGGACTAGATTTTGGAGTTCTACATTAAATATTTCAAGCCATGAGATAGAATGAAATTACCCAAAGAGAGAATACAGATAGAAAAACAAGGAGAACTGAAATCCAAACCCTGAGGCATGGTATCAGAGAAGTACAAACTAGTAAGGGAGTCTCAGAAGGAGTAAACAGAGTGATAAGAGGAAAACAGGAAAATGAGACATATTAAAAGCCATCTGAAACAATCACTTTCAGACTCAATATCACGGAGACTTTGGTAAGACAAGAGGTTGAGAAATTGGCCACAGGATTTGGCATGATGAACACCTTTGGGGGTTCAAAGAGTTTCTATTTCTTGTTAGTCCAAAATTCCTTTATTGATTTAGTCATTGTGTAGAAAGACTTTACACATAATTGATGGGTTTCTTTTTAAGGGAATATTTACAAACTCAAGGTTTTTCTGGTGCTTGAACCATACTGAGTAAAAGCAAAACCACATCCTCACCCAGAAAAATAAACAAACAAAAGAGATAATGCTTAGGTGACCCTGAGTGAATAGTACATCCCTGCTTTCAGCTTTTCAGCATCTCAAAAAGCCCATTACCATTTGTCCAGCAGTGTTTCTGATTTAATACCTTTTTATGGTTCTGAATTTGGGCAGAGAAGCATAATCACAAATCCATTTTCCCACAGCAGGTTACCCCTTACTGTATCCTAGCTGACTACTATTATCTTTGTACTGAAGAGAAACAGGATCTGCCTCCTCTTTTCCCCAAATGTGGTTAAGATATAGTGATATAGTTCAACAAAGTTTTATTATTATTATTATTATTATTATTATTATTATTATTATTATTAGGCTTCATATTTTTAGAGCAGTTTCAGGTTCACAGCAAAATTTAGAAGAAGGTACAGAGATTTCCCATATGTCCTCTGCCCCCACATCAACATAACCTCTACCTAGTTCAACACAATTGTAATAAAGATGGTGATAAAACACAAGAGAAACGTAGGGACAATATACATGCACAGAATACCTCCTTATCAAAAGAGATTTGCCAGAAGAAAATACACACACACACTTTTTATCTTTTCCTTAATACAAAAGAGCAGCTCCCCTACAAAGTAAATAAATTCTCTCTCACTTGGGAGATAAAAAAATTTGTATGAAGAAATATCTATTTCTGGCATGGGGACTAGGAGACATGGACCAATCTTTCCACCGTGAATATACAGAAAAACTAATCAAAATATGTTTTAAAAATCTACTTGAAGGTATCACGAAGCTAACAAGGCACTGAAAAATTATGAATCTAAGATATTAAAGAAGAAAAAAAAAACAGAAAGAGGAACCTAATATTTGGAAAATGCTAAATACAAGTGAGAAGTTGAGAAGCTGAGCAGAACTTTTGGTAATTCCATGGGGCTAGAGGTGACAGACCTGGAGTGCAGAAGCTGCCAAGTAAGCAATGCTTATAAATACCAATAGTAAGGGTTACACTCTAGGACTGTAGACCAGACCATTTCTAGAAATGGCAATTTCTCCAGGGCAATGAAGTCCAATTTCAAGAAATCTTGCTTCTTCTAATCAGATAAAGCTCATGGAAGGTTATTAGCTTTAGACATATATCTCTTTGGAGAAAGAGAAGACATAATACTGTCTTAATTATATACAATTTATATTATTAACCCTAAAATAATCAGCCACATGGGAAAAAAGAAAACTTTTTTTTTTAAAAAAAGGAAAATATGGGGGTGCCTGGCACTCTTGATCTCAGGGTTATGAGTTCAAGCCCCCCATTGGACAGAGAGAGTACTTAAAAAACAAAAAAAGGAAAATATAGATATTAGAGCCAGACACACGAAGGACTCAGGTAATGGAGTTATTCAATGACTTTAAAATAATATCTTGAATATGTTTCAGATAATGGAGTTACACAATGACTTTAATATAAGTATTCTGAATATTTTCAAAGAAACAGATACAATTGAGAGCTTCTGAAAAGAAATAGTATTTAAGAAAATGGAAATTTAGGCACTGAAAACCTTGGTAACCAAAATTAAGAATGAAAATGGTAGGCTTCACCATGGATTACAAATACCTAAAGATATCATTAATAAGACAGAAGATAGAATACTATATAGAGAAAGAGGAACAGTGAATAAAAATGATGGAAAAAGCACAAAGCAAACATGATAAGCCTAGGGATACAGTGAGAAAATCTACCATATATGTAATTGAAGTCTCAGAAAGAGAAACAATATGTGGAAAGACATGGCTGCAATTTTCTCAATCATTAGAGAGTTATGAGAATAATAATTCAAGAATAACTATGAACCTCAAGTAAGATAAATACAGAGAAAATTGCACCTGACACATTTTACCTTTTCCTATAAGAATTGGAAAAGGTAAAAATCTTAAAAGCAGGCAAAGAAAAAGATTAAAGTAAGAGGAGGAATAACTAGAGAACAGACCTCTCAACAGAAAACAAAACAAAACAAAAAAAGGTCTAAGACAGAAGAGAATTGTATTAGTTACCTATTGGTTCATAACAAATCACCCCAAACTTAGTAGTTCAAAACAACATACATTTATTCACCCATAGATTCTGTGGTTCAGCAATCTATAAGCAGCATAGCCAGCTGGTTCTGGCTGAAGGTCTCTCAAGAGATTGCATTCAAGCTGTCTACTGAAGTGCAAGGTGTCTCAAGGCTCAACAGGGACTGGAGGTGTAAAGGTGGGGATCTATTTCTGAGCTCACTGAGGTGACTGTTGGCAGGTCTCAGAAGGTCTTCCAAGCTTCCTCACATGGTGGGTTTCAGGCCGCATTTCCTTGCCATATGGAGAACTTCACTGGCAACCTGAGTGTCATCATAACATAACAGTCGGCCTTTCTCTTTCCAAGGCAGCCTCACAACATGGTAGCTGGTTTCTCTCAGAGAGAAAGAGAGACTGAATGAGAGTGGGAGAGCACATCAACATGCAAGTCATAGATTTTTTATGACTGAATGTCCAAAGTGTATCCCATCACTTCTATTGTAATTTAGTTGCTAGACTCAAGTCACTAGGTTTGCTTCGTGCTTTCCTGATAGAGCATCACCCAAATGTCGTGTGGAATTACTATTGCTGTTTAACAAATTATTCCTAACTTTGTATTTCAAAACAACCATTTTATCTGATTCATTTTTGGATCAGGAAATAGAGATGAGCTCAGGTGGGTGCTACATCTCAGCTGGGTTGTTTGGGGCTGTGGCATCTACTTCTAAGATAGGTCCTTCATTTACATGGTAGGTACTTCAGTGGTTCTTGGCCTCCCCACATAATGTGCCATCCTGGAGGGCCTTTCCACATAGCTTGTATGTCTTACAGCATGGTGGTTTCAGATTATCACTTTTCTTACATGGTGTCTGGCATCCATGAGACAGGAAAAGGAAGCTGCCGAGCCAGCCAAGGGCTCCACCCAGAACCAGTGCAACATCACTTCTACTGTATTTGTATGCCACTGTAGTCACAGTCAACTCAGTCAACTCCAGGGGGTGGAGAAATAAATGTTACTTCTTGATTAGGAATTAGAAAGGTCACATTTCAGGAGAAGCTTGTGGTTTTTGAGATAATATTGTTGCCATCTTTGTGACAATGCAGTCTTCCAGTCACCAAGAATCTGTGGACATATTCTGAAACTACTGCATCTACATTGTCTCTGTCAACAGTTTTGCTAAATTTTCCATCAATATGCAGCACTATTTATCTGTTCTCCAGTCTCCAATGACACTTTTCTCATTATCCTTCCACTGCCATGCACTGTCTACTGGAGGTTCTTCACACTGCCACCCAACATTTGGTTCCAAATACAAAGGCACACTTTTTGCTTTTCTGTTATAACAAAAACCTACTTTTAGTACCAAATTTTGGTTTTCGTATATTTTCCTGAGTAACAAACCATTTCAAGTTATTAGTGGATTAAAACAGCAACCATTTCCTATGTGTGAACATCCTGTGGCTCAGATATTTTGTCAGGGCATAGATGGAATGCTCCTCCCCTCCATGAAGTGGGGGCCTTACTTGGACCAGCTGGTATGGCTGGAGATGACTGGTATGGCTTGATTGGGGCATATGTCTTGGGCCATAGTTTTGGGTGTGAGCTGGGTTTTTCTGTTCTCTTCCATGAGGTCTACTGAAGTTAGAAACACAAGATAGGTTCTTTTCCCATGTCTGGTGCCTGGGTTAGAATGGCTAAAATAGCTGGGTCTGGTCAGACATCTCTTTTTCTCTCTCTAAGTGACCTCTCTGCTGAGCTTGAGAGTCTCACAGTGGCTAGAATACTTTGATGGCACTGACCTCCAGAAGGAACATCTTAAGAAACTCAGGTAGAAGTTTCAAGGCTTGGTATGACCTAATTTCAAAAGTCACTCAGCATCACTTCCTCTGCATTCTCTAGATTATACAGGGCCAACCCTGAATCACTATGGAAGGGGACCACACAAAGGTGCAAACACAAAGAGTCTTGACTCATTTGGGAACCATAGTTGGAAACTAGCTACCACAGTCCTCTACTGGTTATATATGTGCTCACTTTTAGAATACACTTTTTATTCTTTACCCAAAGTACATTTCCTGAAACACAATTTTTATCTGCATCAGTGGGGTAAATAAAGTTTATTGCAATGGTTTGCAGATGTAACTAAATTGGAATGGGTTTCATAAGCCATAATGATACCCAATAAACTAGATAATATTATCTTCATTTCCCCAAACCAATAAGTTTGTGTGTTGTTGTTGTTGTTTTTAAGCACCAAAGGAGCAATTTTATGGGCATTGCTTATTCATTTAAGAATTTTATATACTGCTCCTTGTACATTCTTCCGTGGTCCCAGAGCTTATGCATTTATTCTTTAAGAATTGGTATCATTTTTAATTATACAATTTCCTTCAATCACAAAAATGTAGGGAAAAGCATTACACCGAATGGAGAGTCAATATGTTTGTTGGTGTTACTATTTGTATAGAAAATTATGTATTAATATGCAGGCATTTCAATAAGCATGTGCTAAATACCTATTTCATGCTGGGCTCTGCATGATATTTTTATGAAAGTATACATCCTTAAAACAGCTGCATAGCCCACTCCTCTCCCCTCCCCACCATCTTGCTTCCTGTCTGCATGGCTTTGAGTATCACTCAGGCTAATTGAAGTTTCAAGAGCACTGATAGTCATTTAAATATAGTAATTTTATATCTAGCAATTTTCTCTGAACTGTCCCTGAAACAGGTATAAGATTTCTAAATTTTTATGACAGTAGAATAGAATACATTCTAATTTCCTTCAAAATAAGAACAGCAGTATAAAAGGATAATTCACAATGTGTAATCTTTAATAAATCTTTCTTCTTCCCTCCTTTTCCTTCTTCCCTGCCTCCTTTCCCTCCTTTTCTCCTTTTATCTAACAAGAAATATAGAAAAAAATATAGGATTGCCACAAATATTACATTCTATGTGAGGTTTGGTCTTGGTCTACCAGATAACTGCTAAATGAGGTTTTTCTCTGGCCATTATTTCTGAAGTGGTGTATTTCCTTAATGCCAATCACATTACTTTCTTTGTTTCTTTCACCACACTCCCCACAATCGATAAAACTATTTATTTGTTTATTTCCTTTTCCCTCTTGAAATATTAGATCAAGGACAATGGACACATTATGGGTCTAGTTTGCCACTAGACCTAGTGCCTGGTCTAAAAATAACAATAGAGATTTGTTGCATAATTAGTACAATAAATTATTCCACGTGGAACCACAGAAGCTAAGCAATACAGTATCCATTTCAGGGCATTGTGGATACCTCCCCAAGACATGCTCTCCTTTCTTTTGGCAACTACCCCTATTTTCATAAAACTTTCCATACTTCCTCCGCACAATCCGAATGTTTTAGGGAAAACTAACTCTACTCCTAACTCAGAAATGTGGCAGATGAGCCAGGACAAAGGAATTCAATGGGTGACATTCCTTAGGCTGTAATGAGAGAATAGTTTTGATCCAGTCTACCAGACTTAATCCAATGGTCAATTCTTAGACCTTGACTTCGCCCATCAGTAGCACATTCTCTGGTGGACACTACCATGCATCACCTAGAAGGCTATTCAGAAGTAAGGATCTATTAGTCTAGCTTCTAGGATGCTATCATCCCCTTCAAAGACTACCTCAACTGAAGAGAGTCATCTGGCCTAAGATCATGCCTACTTCCTGGAGCGGCCCACATTTAGTGACAGAGAGATGTGTGAGTATAAAGTCCTGATCCTCTTTGCTTAAATTGCCAACAACTCTGAGGTTCCTCCCATCCACAGCACTCCTCTCAGGGTCAGCAAAAACCTCCATAGAGACTGCATTGCAATTTGGCTTCTTCCTCTGTTGAAACCTGTTTTCTTTTTCCTCCAATAGGTGTTGATCCCAAGCATACCACTTAATAGACATTTTCCACACTAATTTCTAACTGATACCCCAAAATATGTCACCAGGAAGACAGCCTGATGAAACAGAAATTCATCTTCTCTCCTCTGCCCCAAACAGAATGTGTATTTTTATTCTTTTAGAAATTTACTAATCTTGCCTTAGGGTCACAACTTTCAGAGCTCTAGTAGAGCTGCAGTTTTGAACCACTGTTGGCTTTCAGGGGTAGTTATTATGAGCAAACTAAGCAATTAAGTATGCTTTTACTCAATATTGGGGGTAAAAAATACATGAAGGTAATTATATTTTATATTTTACCCACATTTAAAATATACATAAGATTTATCATTCCTTTACATATTTTGCAGAAAACAAACCTACGGAGCTCAAAGAGGGTAACTTAAACTGGAACCAACACTGGACTCCAACATTAGTTTGTAATGTTAGAAGTTTCCAATCAGCTTATAAACGTTGTCTGAGAGGCCTCCTGACATTCAAAAGCTCTCTGATTGCCTTATAACTTGAATCTCTAAAAATGACTTCATTCTAGAATTCCTGAATATTACATTTTGAATCAATATTTGTTTCATTGTTATGATCGTTGATGAAAAATTGAAGTGTGAAGAGAGAAAAGACAGTGTGTATTTGTCAGGCTGTATACCTTAAAAGCCAGAAAAAATGTAACACATTTTGTTAGTCAACCACTGGTTAGTCCAATTAGTATTGGTCTGACAAGATTTCGTAATTGAAGGATTTATATTTAATGAAATAAATTGCAGGCTTTGCATTTCTAAACAAAGAAGCATGGTTTAAGAAAATATTGGAGTCTGTGCCAGGAGACCAGATTTCAAGCTCTGTCACTATCTAGCAGCATGAACTTAACGAAGTTACTTACCCTCTCTAGGGCTCATTATGTTCATCTGATATTATGGAGCAAATATGATTCTGCTTTTGGGTATAAACCCAGAAATGGGATTGCTGGATCATATGGTACCTCTTTTTTTTTTTTTTTTTAATTTTTGAGGAGCCACCTTACTGTTTTCCATAGCAGCCGCACCATTTTACATTCCTGCCAATGGTGGACAAGGTTCATACTTCTCCATAACGTCATGAACACTTATCTTTTTTTTTTATGTGAGGTGATATCTTTTTGTGGTTTTGATTTGCATTTTTCTGATAATTAATGATGTTGAACACCTTTTTATATACCTGTTGGCCATTTTATGTCTTCTTTGGAGAACTGTCTACTCAAGTTTTTTGCCCATTTTTTAATCTTTTTTTTCTTTTGTTGTTGTTCTTTCGCTATTAATTTGTAAGACTTCCTTATATATTTTGGAAGTTAACTTCTTAATAAATATATGTTGCAAACATTTTCCCCCATTTCTATAAGTTGCATTTGCAACTGATAGACGGACCTGAAAGATGTTATGCTAAGCGAAATAAAATAGCCAAAGAAGGACAAATGCTGTTATGATTCCACTTATATGTGTTATCTAAAATAGTCAAACTTATAGAAGCAGAAAATAGATTAGTGGTTGCCAGAAACTGAAGGAGGGGGAATGGGGAGTTGTTGTTCAATGAGTATAAAGTTCTAGTTATGTAAGATGAATGTGTTCTAGAGATCTATTGTGCAATATAGTGCCTATAGGTAACAATGGAATTTGCACTTAAAAAAACTTAAGAGGGTAAGTGTTATGTTAAATGTTTTTATCACACACACACTAAAAGCAAAGAAACTTTGGAAGTGGTGGATATATTTATTGTGGTGATAGTATTGTGGTGATAGTATTATGAGTGTATGCAAATGGCCAACAGGTATATGAAAAAGTGCTAACATCACTAATCACCTAGTCACCAGGGAAACGCAAACTCGCCAAACCTATACATTAAATATGTGTAGTTTTTTATGTATCAATTATACTGTAATAAATATAGTACATATATAAATATATTGCAGTAATCTATATTGCAATAAAGCTAAAAATATGATAATGCATGTGAAAGTACTTTGAAAACAAATTTTACACATTTAAGAAATCACCACTATTATTAACATTACAATAAAATATACATGTTAGTCAAGGCAGTAGTTTATAAACAACAAAATGCGATTAGAATACATTTAAGCATAAAAATAAATCATTGGAAGGATAGTGAATATGTCCTAGAAGAATGGGAAGTCTTAAGAATTGAGGTCTGGGATTGCGGGAGTTTAGAAAGTCGGAAAACCAGTCAGGGCCATGTTCCAAAAATAGTCTGGTGAACATATTATCCTTGTCACCACCAACATACTTATTCCATCTGTGTCTTAACTCACTACTGCTATAAGACACCACCACTGCCATGGTCAATGTTATAGGACATAAACTTCCAAACTTCATCTTTAGATGACTAATTCAAGTTTCAAAATATCTGGCTATCTGTACTTTAGTCATAGGTCTACATCCCACCTGCTGGGATCAGAAAAGGGTCTCAGCCCAATTCTAGTTTTGCAACAGAAATCGGAGTCCACCAAGATTTCCTACATAGGAATGAGTTACAACAATAGTATTTTCTTAATAAGGCTTGGATAAAGGGCCATCCAGGGACAAGGGAAATTCCCCATCAAGTTTTTGATAGCTATCACTTGACATTAATTACCCCTATAGAATAATAACCTTGGCTAGCAAATGGTGATAGGAACGCCACGTAGCTGTTAAGTCTATATCTGTAATAATTGCTTTCACAAGGATGAAAGCCAAATGATGAAGCTGGCAAGGATAAGGTAAAAAATACAAAAGGAAAGAAAAATGCCTTTATAATTATACAGACTGTTGAATTACTAGTGAGCAGGAAGGGAAATGCACAGTTCTAGTCAGACAATGGTAATTATTTCAAATGCACATTATATGGGTAATTTGTGAAAATGAGCTAAATCACTTATTAATTATATATTCAATGGGCTAATTTTCCAATTTTCAGAAGAAAGTATACATTTGTTCTTTACGAAACTCTGAAAATTATTTATAGTCTTTAGTAATAACTTGAAAATGAATCTTACTTTCATACTGTCTTATTCTTACTGATCTATATGAAGATTTCATTCAAATTTTCAACTTTGTTGACTTATATGGCCATTGGAATTTTTCCTATGCCGTGAATAGAAGAAAATTAGAATAATATTTCAGTTCTACCAGATGATGAAAGTTATCTTTGGAAGATACTATCAGAATATGAATATATATTTATACATATAAATTCATTTCTATACTTTATTACAACTTTCTAAGTCACAGAATTATCTCTCACTGAATCGAGAATTCTAGTTTCCTTTATAAGGGATTGAAGGCAGTGTCCTGAGAAGAGGTATTAGATTACAGACTATGCTGAGGGAAAAGAGAGACATAGATTATTTTGTATTTTCTTTTGAGAAAGCTCAATCCAAATTTATGAAGTTTATCTTTGGCCTAAAATCTCTATGTCGATTCACCATGAAGAAGCATGTGAAACGTTAGGAATAACTCTGCTGGATTTTTTATTTGTGATGAGAACTTGGTATCATATAGACCAAAGCCTTAATCCCACTCTACTTCCCTTTACAGAGACTCCATAAATTTAAGAAAGTATAGGATTGGCCCTAGAGTTGGTTGACAGGTCTCTGAGTGTGACTCCCTGAGAAGCAAAGGTGGCTGATCCTTTTCCTGGTTTGTAACAGCTGAAGTTGTGTGCCCTACCTTATCTCCTCAGCATTCCCTGGACTGCACTTGCCGCTTCAGTGGAAAGTTCCCATTACACCTACTGCTTTCCCCTTGAGCACTTGTGACTGTGTCTGAGTGATGAATCTGACCCTATGAGTAGAGAAGGACAACAGTTCTGGAGGGTGATGAACCAGGAGCAACTCTCAGCTAGTGAGGGTTTGTGGTCTGTGGACAAAATACGCAGCTCTGGGCCCTTTGGATCCTGGAATTCTGAGATGTGCTCAATATTACAGTCAGTCAGATTCAGATCAGTTGCTCATAGTGGTAATCCTGTCATGAGCACCCATTTTCTGTCTCTCCTGCCCCCCTACCCTGACTTACTTTCCTACTCCCTCATTGTACTTTCTGGGATCACCTCCCTTATGATAACCAAATTCTTTCCTCGTGGTCTGCTTTTTTTTCTGCCTAATAAAAATGTCCACTTAATTTTGATTTTTAAAAAGTCAACAGTGTCACTCTTCTGGAGACCTACGCTTGAGCAAGGAGGAATGAGTCTCTGCTCATTGCCTTTGTGAGGCGCTAAAACTCTTGGATTGTTGCTGTGTTTTCACTACAGAGGCTGTGGTCTGCTCTGGCGACTGCTTCTTTCCTTTAGTTTATGTCTGCCATGATTTGAGGCCCTCTCTCGCAGCATATGCACAACGGAATACATGAATGAAATCCATTTGTTAAGCTACAAGAAGGAATGTCTTCATTGATCTCAATTGTTTCTGATGGATTGCAATACTTGCTTCCTGCTAATCATACTTTCCTTGGATGTTTTCTTCATGACTATTTTAAATAAGTACTTGTGTAAATGGGACTTCAATATTGAAATTCCATGGTTCACAAAGCCCATTATCTCTTGCCCTTATTTTCTCTCAGCCTAGTCCACCCCAACACTCCAGCCTCCATGAAACCAGGGGCTTTGTTTTGTTTACCACTCTATCACTAACACAACAATAACACCAAAAAGTATTTGGCAAATAGTAAATGCTTCATAAATGTTTGCTGATGAATCAGTTGAATCAATTCAACATGGTACCCTTACAGACTTGGGCAAATTGATTTCCCTCTCTGTGCCTCAGTCTTCTCATATGTAAAATAGAGATAATAAAAGTCCCTCCCTTAAATAATTATTTTGAGCTTTTGAATGAGGTTTTACATGTAATATATTAAGTGTAGTACCTGACACGTAATAAACACTCAAAAAGTATAGCTTTTATTATTATTATTACTGTTACTCTTTCTATAATATGTATTTATTGAGAGATCACTATATGACATTGTTAGGTGTTGGGATTACAGCAGGGAAGTACACAAGCAAGGCTGCTATGCTCATGAGATTGTAGTATAACAAGTGTGATATATGATAAGTGGATAATACCTATATAAATATTTTAGCATAGGAAATTAGATTTTTTTCCCCCTATGGATCAAGAAGAACTACATGAAGTATGAATCAGGGAATGACATCTTTTAAAAGCACATTTTCATTGCATCATCAACAATATAAGGATAGATTGATTGGAGGAAACTATTGAAGACAGAATGATTAAGAAACTACCACAATATCTCAAGAAAAAGATAATAACAGTAGTAAAATGAATGCGTCTGAGACACTTTTCCGGATGAGAGAAGATAGAGCTGGGTGGATGGTCACTCAAAAACTGACAGGCAAACACAAGAAGAACAAGTAGAGAAAGGGATTTAAGATAACCGTGAGTTCCCCAGATCTACTGTAGAAAAGCATTACAAAAGAGCGGAGAACAAGCAGGAGCTGGGGAAGGTGAAATGGTTCTTGAAGCTTTGCAGAAAGTGGTAGGGGCTGATTTGGGCCTTTATCTGAAGTGGTGAGTTGAGAAGATAGACAAGTTGGAGGTTAGGATGAGAGGACTCATCATCAGGACTCATGATGTAGCTAGGGAGAGGGTGATTGCTCATAGGAGAAGAAAAAGAAAAGATCAGGAACATTTTCTGAGTATTTTCAAAAAAAAAATGGTGTCTCTCCTTATTTCAAGGCTGTTTTCTGCCATCACTTTTGTTTTCAGAGTGACTCAATCTCTGATTCTACCCAGAATGCTTCTCTCTAGCTCCCAACAGGGGGAGCCAAGAATCTCAGTGTCTCTGGTTATACCATAGTCACCTGAGTCTGGATAAGATATTCATAATTCCACAAAATCAAACAATGCTTTCCAACCTTTCTGTTTTCTTTTTAATCTCTAAAAGATAAGGATTATTTCCTTTAACATAAACATAATACCATAATCACACTTTAAAATAATAACTCCTTAATGTCATTAAATATGTAGTCTGTTCAAACTTTTTTTTTTTTTCTTTTGTGACTCATCCTTTCCTTATTTTGGCAGTATATCAGCCCTAAATTTTTATTATTTCCAGACCTGGTTTTCTTTCTCTTGCCAAAGTTAAAAGACAAACAAAAATTTGGGTTTTCATAAAGGTTCTCCCACTCCTTCGGGGATTTAAACAAAATACCACAAACTAAAATCATCTGAAACAACCAGTTTCTATGATCCTGAAATGTAAACATGTCAGCAAAATCAAATATGGCTTATATATATGTAGCTCAAACATATTGAGACCTAAAATAAATGCTGGAGTGTTCCTGCTTTCTAAGGGAAGAAAGGGCATTGCAAGTTCAATAATTTAAATATATTTCCCAGGAGCCAGAGAGCTGAAAAGGTTTCTACACAAGACTTGTGCAAGCCTCTAGATTATGAAAATGAAATATTTTAGAAGTAGAAGTACTTGTTCTTCCACCAACATAAAACATCTTATGAAAAATATTTTGTGGTAGTTGCTCTGTTAAGACTTTGCATATGTGAAATAATCCTCACAATAATTGTATAAAGTAGGGATTTATCAAGCCCACAATGCAGATCTGTAAAGCAAGTTTATCGAATGTGCCCAAGATTACTAACTAGTAAGTAGATTGACTCCCAGGCTGGTTCAAGTTTAAAACACATGGTCTTTCCATGCCTATAACATGCTGTCCCTTGTGGGCTTAGTCAAGGTGAGTTATCACCTGCCAAAAGATGAGAAAAGCCCAATTTGAGATATTCCTATGTAAACGTGATGCCAAGCTGTCCTCTGTAGAGACCTGCACTCCAATGGCAAATGAAGTGAAACCGGCAACCTCAGAGCCGCTGCACCATTGCTAGGATATGGTTATAGCTAACCTTCTTATACACACACATGAAATTAAATTTTCCCTTTACGTTGACCCCCTGTATCAATTAGAGCTCAGCCAGAAAAACAGGGCCACAATAAGAATCACGTGAATCAAGGATTTACGGTTTAACTACATTAATTAATTAGCTTATGTCGACCTTACACCCATACGTGACAACTCGGGAAAGTAAAGATCTAAAATGAGGAGGGAGAAGCACCAATCATTCCATCAGACACACAGGTACAGGTATCCAATCAGAGCTTGTAGGATAAGGGGTGCCAGGGTGGCTTAGTCGGTTAAGTGTCTGCCTTCAGCTCAGGTCATGGTCTCAGGGTCCTGGAATTGAGTCCCACATCGGGCTCCCTGCTCATCAGGGAGCCTGCTTCTCCCTCTGCCTGCTGCTCCTCCGGCTTGTGCGCTCTCTGTCTGACAAATAAATAAATAAAATCTTAAAAAAAAAAAAAAAAAGAACTTGCAGGATAAGGTTGCCAGATTTCACAACTAAAAACACAGACCATACAGTTACATTTGAATTTCAGGTAAATAACACATAATTTTCGGTAAGAGTGTGTCCCATGCAATAGATGAGATGTACTAAGATTTTTTCCGTTGTTTACTTAAAGATAAGTTTAACTTGGTGTCCTGTATTTTAACTGGCAACAGTGTAGCGGGAACATCTGAGAAGCCAAATATGTTTGTGTCTGAAGTAAGACTGCAAAGGGGAAGTTTGTGGTGCGTCTATGGAAACAGCTGCCAGTTCTGTGGCTTCACAACTAAGTGTCTGGCAGTGGACCTGGGGCTACTCTTGGTCAACAGGGTTAAGAAGAGGAGCTGGATATGGAGCAAAAGAGAACAAGGACATCTGGGACCTGCTGGGCTCCTCTATGATGGACTGACATGATGTCTACCCATAAACACCTCTGGAGAATGAAGACTTCTGCTTCCGGGCTGCCTCCTGAACTGCACAGGGACATCTCGGCCACACGGGGCAGGAGGTGCTGGGAGGGGCACTTTCTAGTCTTATTCAAATTGCCATAACTCAATATAGCACGTCTATTCTTTTTACCCAAAACACAAAAACACACAAACACACACCCTCTCTCTCTTTCTGAGTTAAAGTGTTTTTAAAAAGGTATGAATTTTAAATATATAGTTATATGAGTTTTGACAAACTTATATACACCTATTTAAGCACTACCAAGTCAAGATACAGAATGCTTCCAACACCCTACAGAGTCCTCTCATGCCCCTTTCCAGTCAATTCTTTGTCTCCCATAGGTAAGCACTATTGATTTTTTTTTCATGATATATGAATTTCAGCACTTACAAAGTTCTCTATAAATGGAACCTTACAGTATTTTTCTTTTGCATCTGGTTTCTCTCACACAATGTAATGTGCTCATCAATATTTCTGCACATACCAGTTTATTCGTGGTTCCTTACTGGATGGTATTGCATTGTATGAGTGTGTCCACATGTACAATTAAAATTAATTTATTGAAAAGGTAACTTATCACTGACACTTCAATTTAAAAAAAAAAAACCCAGCATCATTGTCATATGTTAAAAGGCAAGCATGTAAAAAGAATACAATAGAAAATGTAATTTAATACTAGTAAGGCATACTTACTGGTTAAATACTCTGAAACTTCTCTCATTTCCTAATGTTAATTAGAGTGGAATCATATACATACAGGCATAGACCAAAGATTTTTATTTTTAAGTGATCAAAAGTATTGATGGATAAAAGAAAAAAGAAAAAAATTATTTTGATGCCCTGACCTCAAACAATCTAAAATCATCTGGCTTATGATCAGTGGTAACTGCCATCACCTCAATTTCCCACACACATTCTGAGAAATGTTACATTAGTACACGATGTAGGAATCCTTGGAAACAAAGGAACTGGGGTTCTGTGGAGATCTCTGTGGTCCATACTCCAAACACACCCTAGAAATCAACTCTAGCTAATACTAAGCGTGCAGTGAGGCTAGAAACCTTTTAGAATAACAGTCTTGGTAAGAAGCCAGAACCAATTCCATGAGCTGGAAAGTCTAGACTTGGACATGTCTTCGGAATGGCCAATATGTGTTAGGGTAAGCGGCAATTTTCATCAAAGAGCAGTATTACTGGATGCTTAAAATCTTGCATATACTTCACTGTACTGCTCTTAATGCCTATTTATCTGCTTCTGTGATCTAGCTCCTTGAGGACAGAAGCCACATCTTTTCAATCTATGCATCTCTACTGTCTGACAGAGGACATGGTATTTGCAGGATGCTTGAATGAATGGCAGTGGCAGCAGAACCAGGACACACTGTGGAATCAGAGTATCACAGCACAGCCTGTGATAAAGTTGGTGGAGCAGTAATGAAATGGGGGTGACAGAGACTCAGGCTATCAGGATGGCACTGTCTTGGGGTGGAACTGCTGGACTATGGGTCACTCTGCTCAGCTCTGACTGTCTGGGGAATGGATGTATCTTAGGGTGGAATTTTTCAGACTTTGCTTGAATATTTCATCTGCCAGTTAGCTGTACGTGAACAGAATTGTCAAAAGAGACCCAGTAATGACAGGTGTACTAGGAGGGGAGTTTATGGTGCCTGAAAAGGAAGAGCCTCTTATTTGGCATATACATGAAGAATTGGGTTTTAAGACAATGCTTTCAGCAACTGGACCAATCCATCATCTAGTTAAAAAGCAACTGAATCTAATGTGACCTAACCATGGCCTGAAGAGTACAGTAGGTCTTCTAACACTAGGTAAGGATGTTTTATAAATTGACTAAGGCTCCAGAAAGACAAGAATTCTCCTTGCTTTCAACTGGAGAGAGACAAAGTTAGATAAAGATAGACAAACATATATATAAAATACCTACATATAAATATAAAAGTCTTGGGGCACCTGGGTGGCTCAGTTGGTTAAGCGTCTGTCTTCAGCTCAGATCATGATATCAGGGTCCTGGGATCAAGTCCCACATCTGGCTTCCTGCTCGGTGGGGGGTCTGCTTCTCTCTCTGCCCCTCCCCCCATTCATTCTCTTTCTCTCTCTCTCAAATAAATAAAATCTTAAAAAATATATATATAAAATTCTCTCTGCACCAGTTTTTTTTTAGTATTTAAACTAATTTACGTTTATTGGTTTAATTAAGATAGACATGTTTTTAAAGTTATCAACATTAAATGTGAAAACTTTATTCCCTTTTTTTTGAGACGATCATGTTTGCTTTATTTTTATTTATTTAATTTAATTTTTTATTATAATGTTAAATTAGCCAACATACAGTACATCATTAGTTTTTGATGTAGTGTTCAACGATTCATTAGTTGCATATAATACCCAGTGCTCATCACAACATGTGCCCTCCTTAATACCCATCACCCATTTACTCCATCCTCCCAACTCCCTCCATTCTGTACCAGTTTTTATCCACATCTATTTATAGAGTTTACCTATGTTTTCTAACTTTTATACACTATCATGGGTCATTTTATAATTAAAATAATAAAAGCTCAAAAATACAACTTCAAGCACATTTCACAAGACTGATACATTGAAAAGCACTTCTTAAAAAGTAATACTAAACAGTGAGGCACAAGAAGCGTACTTTTGATGCTTTCTTTTCTTTTCTTTTTTTTTTTTAAGATTTTATTTATTTAGTTGACAGAGACAGCCAGCGAGAGAGGGAACACAAGCAGGGGGAGTGGGAGAGGAAGAAGCAGGCTCATAGTAGAGGAGCCTGATGTGGGGCTCGATCCCGTAATGCCAGGATCTCACGCCCTGAGCCGAAGGCAGACGCTTAACGACTGCACCACCCAGGCGCCTCTGATGCTTTCTTTTCTGATTCCATGTTGAACAAGAAAAGTGAGAACTAACGACAAATTCATGGGCTATATCATATTCCATTTGTGCTAACAGAGTAATATTTTCAAAGATAGGAAAACATAAAGCATATTGTAAAAAATCTATAAAAGCCCCCAGCAGCACACTACCTGACCCTCAGTAGGCAGTCAATAAGCATTAGTGTCTTTTCATCTATAAAAACCTCTGGATTAGGAAGTCTTATACAGGCTATAAAATGGAATTGATAACTATCACTGATCAAACAGTTTTTACTTTTAAAAAATGTTTAAGACTGATAGAGAATATACTGAAACTTTTTGAAATTTAACCTGGATTAGATCTACAATAATGAATGATAAATAAGAGTTTTGGTTCAAAATAAACAGCTGTGTTGTTGTGAATGAAAGCTGAGTTTACCTTGTAGGTTCTCCAGAGGAATCATTTTATTCAAGCCATGTGTACCCAAAGGAAGTTTTTCAACCATATTTTGCTATTTGGCAATGAAAATTGTTTTCTGATTCTGTATCTTTGTTTATAGAGCCAGCATATTTTGACTGGCACATAGCAGTGCCTACTACACATTTGCAGGATAAATGAAAGGAAAATTAGGCAACATGGAGGGCTCTCCTTACATGAAGAGAGAATCACAAGAGGAGAAATTTATACTGGAAAATTTTCCTCAATATATCACAGGAAAGAAATGCTTAATGCTTTGACTCATAATGCTTTGAAGAACCCTTTTTTACTATGTAAAACCAGCTCTCAGCAAAACCGTTGTCAGTGGGTTACTTTCCCTTGCTTTAAGTGACTTGTCCCCTCCCTCTTGAGCTGGATGTCCTTGTTGGTCCCATTCCAACCTCAGGCCTGTGCTCTGGTCAGTGTATTCTAAACAATGGGTGATGTGGGCCAACCTGTCTGCCAGACCAAGCCCCTCTCCCTCCAGCTCCCTTTCTCCCTAGTCTCTATCCCCAGAGCCAGGCAAAGAATCTGGTGTATTTACCAGTCTTTGCTGTATTAAACTGAACTACTATGCCTCCCAAAATCATTTGCATTTTATTAGAGGACTTAAGAGTTTCAAAATAATGGCTCACCAATGTAAAAATTCAAAGTTTAGGAGAGAGATTTCTGACACCTTAAAATTCTTGTCATAGAGTCTCACTGCCTCTGCTTATGGATGTCATCAACTTATTACTTCTCTTTAAACTTTAAGCCCCATTGTACATTTGAAACCATTTGTACCAATCAATTGTACACAGCCTGGTTCTGCCAATCTGTACTCATGGTCTTCATAATTTCAGAGTCTGGCAGTGTTCAAATGGTTCTGGAGGCAGGGATAAGTACATGTTTGAAAGCATTTCCCGTGGGGAAATCCAGTACGCTAGACGGTGGAGAAATGTAGCTTGCTAGAGAATGAGCCAGTTAGACTCAGCAGGATGCATGCACTTTGGGATAAATAAATCTTGATAAATTGGCCCTAATATGAAGTCTTCTTTCTCAAAGTATGAAGAAAATTTGTAAGATTTCTCTTAAATACATGAATGATTGGTGGATAGTGAATAAATAGCAATTTTGGATTACCTTTAAAGAATCATAACATTATCAGTTCAAATCTTACCACATATTCATAATCTATCAAATGTTTGCATTTTCCACATGTGGATTTTTAAAACTGGGTTGTTTATATTTTATATCAGACCTTTTGTCTCTTTCACTGATGTTTGTTCAAATCGGATGGTCTTGGAAATGCCTAGCTAACTACAGTGCATCACTATCAGTCTTTCAGTTGCTAGTGGCAAATACATACATACATACATGCATACATACATACATACATACATACATACATACATACTGCAATGTCAACTGGCTTAAGCAGAAAGAGATTATATGCTTTCATGTAACTGAAAATGCCTGGAGCAGCTCAGGCATGAGTGATCTAGAAACTCAAATGATGTCATCCAGGATACCCTGTTTGTTTTTGTTTTGTTTCTTTGGGTTTGTTTTTCTCCATCCTGTGTTTGCTTCATTCTCAGAAAGCTTCTCTCCTTGTGGTTAAAAACCCAGCCTCAAATTTTCTCAGTTCAAGATCAGTGAAAAATACATTCTTTCCTTATAGCCCCTGTAATTTCCTCTGTTGGAACTAACCTGAGTCTTTGGCTCATCCCTGAACCAATCATTCCACCTCTATCCAGGTGGACAGATTAGGAAGGATGGGGGGTGGGGGAGAGCTAGAGAGACAGAGAGAGAGAGAGAGAGAATGAGAGAAAGATTGGTTTCCCTGAGGCAGGGACTATCTCTAATCCACCACTTTTTTTTCCAGTTTATTCCAAGGCTTTGGTACACACTAGGCCCATAGTACACATTCAATACATATAAATTCAATTGATGTGAAATTAATATCTGGTTTAGTTCCCACAGTATTTTTTCTCTTTACTATCTTGTTGGATTATTTTAATTCTGCTGAGACAATGTGAAAGTTCCTTCAACTTTTACTTATGTAGCTTTACTCAACCTCTTTTCTTTGCATGCTACTCTGTTATCTTTCTATCACAGCTGCTGCTTCTTTTCTAGAGTGGCTACATTTTTTAGTATCACATGGAACATCATAAGTTTTCTACTTTGTTGTCTCATGAGAACAAATAGGGGAGTAGGGGAGCAGGAGAAGCATGTATCGAGGGTTTATGATGGCTCTACACACTCCATGTATGTTAGCACTTTCAATCCTAAGAGCAAAGGCATGAAGTAGAACAATTATTATCCTCATTTTACAGATGAGAAAACTGAGGCATAGAATAGTAAGCCATTTGCATAAGTTTCCAAGGTTAGGAATAAATGAGCTGGTCCAGGAAATAATTCATCAGTAAGTTGCTCATTTTTTTTGGCCTGTTTATTTTGGAGACCCTGTCTTTCATGATGCAATTTTTCTTCAGAGCTCCCACTTTGTTCATTGGTAATGTTTTGAATATTGATTTTTCCTCTAATAATGAGAAATATACTCAAATCTGTGTTTGCAAAGCAGAATTGGGGAGGAGTATTTGAGTACTGGTTAAAACCCTTTCTTAGAGAAACAAACTGAGGGCTTCAGAGGGGAGGGGGTGGGGGAATGGGATAGGCTGGTGATGGGTAGTAAGGAGGGCACTATTGCATGGTGCACTGGGTGTTATATGCAACTAATGAATCATCGAACTTTACATCAGAAACCAGGGATGTACTGTATGGTGACTAACATAATGTAATAAAAAAATATTATTATAATAAAAAAAGCCCTTTCTCAGACAATTTGAGAACAGGTTACTATTGAATTTTCCTATTTAGCAGTTACTTCATCTAACAAGCCTCCTGCTCTTAGTGGGATTTTTTTCCTTGTTCTACTAGCTATTCCAACATGCTGTATAGAGGATTATGTAAAAAAAAAAAAAAACAACTACAATCACTGCTATTTAGCAGTAAGTGGTTGTGCAGTTTTCTGTTGGAATAGACTCTGGCTCCCTGAGCAAGAAACCATGTATTAGTGAGAAGCATCCTATGTTTTCTCATGTTCTTTCACCTGGAATATCTCGTTGTATTTCATGGAGCAATGGAGAAATATACAGAAGGAAAACCACTTCCCACCCTTCATTTAGTTCCTTCTAGCTTATATTTAGTAGAAATTCTTCTCATGTACCAGTAGTACCTTATATGATAGGCTTAATATTTAGGTCTTGTGAATTTACATCTTTTTTCTGGATCTCACAGATAATTTCATGGAAGTTTATAAGGCTATTAGCCAGAAACCATTTGAAACCAGACAGCTCATTCATTAGGTTCATTGATTTTTCTAATTTAACTATCAGAGGGTAATCTTCTATATTTCTATTACTACAGGTTATTGGTAGGAGAGAGGAAACTCATTTTTCTCCCTTGATCTCTAACATTATCATTTCACAAACAACTAACAACATGAAAATAAAATAAATAGGAGGAGAAGGAACTTTAAAAAAAAATAGAAACATCTAAGTACGTTATGATGTTTTCATTTAAAATCAATCAGTGCCACTCACTCATTAATTTAAATTTAACATCCTTTCTACTTTAAAGTAAATATTTATTTAATGATTTACTTTTGCTTCCAAAAATTGGAAATTCATGAATTGAGAAAACATAGGTACTGACTGAAAGAGAGTTGTAGCGTTCTGGAAATCTGAATTTAGAGAAGTAGGGACAGAAGTTATAGTACTATGTTCCACCATATACCATTTTCCTTCAAATAAATCACTTGCTTTTGTTAAACCTCATTTTTTTCCTTTAAAATGGGAATAATAAAATCTAGTTTATGAATAAGATCTATAAGATTATAGATGAGATTATATAGATTATAGATATAGATAAGATGTGAATATTGATGAATGATATTTAAGGAAATGCTTTGAAGTAACAAGTACTACAGAAATGTAGGGATTATCCTTAGTAATTGTGAAAATACTTTGTTGTTGCAAACTATTTTAAATGATATTGTTTGGACATAGCTCTGATCTTCAATCATTAAGAAGTTTTCTAAAAGAAAACTAGGTTTAAGGATGTCACTTCCCTTATCTTATTTTTGGAACTTTCACATGCAGATTAGAAATAGAAATAGTTCAGAATATGTCACTTTACATCTCTTTTTCCATTCGAATAAAGTCAGGATCTAAACTTGTTATTTTTGTTTTCTGATAAGAAAAGTCTACTTTCATCACCAAATCACAAACTAACTTGAGCAGTTTCATCTCTTTTCAATCAAAGACAAATCGACATGGTAACATTTTATTCACTGTTTCTCTGCTATATAATAGCCTCTCTTTAAAAATGATGTTTTTAAAAAAGGATTTTAACATATTTCAATATAGCCTAATACTCTATCACAACAAATCTGAGATTTAAAATACCCTCTGGAGAACCGTCGACATTTAACTCTCTCATCTCCCACTAAAAAGAGTTAGTATTTGTAAAGCACTTAGAACACAGAGGTGGCCCCTACTGAGTGCTCAGTCAATGTCTGCTGCTGACATTAATGTGAGAGAGGAAAGGATAAATGAAGACTAAACGAATAAGTCCTTCACTCTAATTTGGCTTAGCAGGCCTCATTTAACGCCATAAACAATCCAAAAGATGACAAAGAAAAAAATACAAAATAGAAGGAATTTACTAGGTAAGCAGAAAAATAGTTTTAGAGGAGTAGGTTAAATTAACAGTAGTTATATAATGCTACATGACACAAGGCACTAAAAATTGTACCATAAATTGTGGGGGCAATAGATGCCAACGCAGCACCCACAGGGGACAGTATCATTACCCTGTTGAGAAGGAGAAATGTTGAGAAATAATGACTTCTCTAACTAGGGATAAAATAGGAAAGTCCAGTTCAACTCCCTTTCAAGGACCTTTCCTGGGATTGTCAAGCTCAGCTGCACAATGACACCTGCTAAATTTAAGAGTTGTTGACTACTTCTGGGGCACCTGGGTGGCTCAGTCAGTTAAGTGTCCAGCTCTTGATCTCAGCTCAGGTCTTGATCTCAATGTTGTGAGTTCAAGCCCCATTGTGGGCTCCACAGTGGGTGTGGAGCCTACTGAAAAAAAAGAAAAGAAAAGAAAAGAAAAGAAAAGAAAAGAAAAGAAAAGAAAAGAAAAGAAAAGAAAAGAAAGAGAAAGAAAGAAAAAGAGCTGTTGACTGTTTCCTTGGGAGTAAAGCTGAAACCAGCATGATACGTAAACTTCATTGACAACTGGATCTTTGTGTGCCATTTACCAGACAAAGGGCTTGTTATTTTAAACACAAGCAAAGACAAGCAGAATCTCAGCTCCTTCACAATGTGGTAAAAATCATGCTTTTTTGACTGTCCACTTTAATAAGAAATTCTTTTTGTTTGGGTATAAAGAATTCTAATTTAGTCCAGTTTCATCCCAGACACCTAAAAAAATGTATATAATAGACACAATGCATAGCATCATGGATTGGAACTCCTAAAATAAATCTGAAGGATTGAGTTATGATAAAAATCTTCCACAAATTATTGAGAAAATATTCTCCCAGGTTACAGAAGTTACTTTAGCTGACAAAATTTAGACTCTGGCTTTATTTTCAAGATCTCCTGTCATTACACACAAAAAAAACATTAAACACATTAGCGGATTTAAGTTGAATAGTTTTAAGTCACTGTGTTACAAGCAGATAATTCCGGATTTTTATCACAGGAAAGACTATCATAATCATATGGCGATAATAAATTTATCTACCTTTGGCAAGATGCTCATCATTGATGTATGCAAAAGAATTTATGAATTAAGTATATTAGGTAAAAGCTATAAAAACCATTATCCATTCATTTATCTTTTTTTTTTTTATTTTCCAAGTCCTATCTTTGAATCATTTTAGTTAAGCAGAAAATATATTTAGACTTTCTTGGTTGAGCTCATAGTCCACTGAATTATGTACTTATACTTTTTCTTAACATTTAATAAGAAGACCAAGTAAGAAAGAGTTAAAAGATGGGCATGTTTTCATCTTCTGAAAAATACCTGTCAAAGTTCCCTTAGTATATAATTCTAAGAAAATGCATCTATTCTGTAGAACTTGGCATTTCTTTTTACCTTATAGTGAGAAACATATAAACCACCACAGTTCCATTTTTGCTTTGATTCTTACCATGTTCAAAACAAAATTGAGTGTTCAAATATAGTAATCATTGTGGCCAAGTTTCTGGAAGAATTACCTCTCTTTCTGTCTTCCTCCTCCATTTAATTTTACAAGCACAATGGCCTCTGTGCCATGATATTTAATAAGGGTTTGTTTTAAAAAAAGAACAGAAAAAGAAATGACAATTATATGATGTGATAGAGGTGTTGGCTAACATTATGGTGATAATCATACTGCAATCTATAAGTGTATCAAATCAGCACATTGTGCACCTTAAACTTATACAATGTTGTATGTCAATTGTATCTCAATAGAAAAAGAAAAACTAAAAAACAAAAGAGTTGTAAGTCATTCCAAATCATTTATAGAATAGGCATGGTGAAAATTAAAAATAAACAAATAAATAAATAGCAATACAAACTAGATCACTATATTACAGCATACACAAAAATCAACTCAAAATGAATTAAAGAGGAATGTAAGACTGAAACCATAAAATTCCTAGAAGAAAACATAGGCAGTAAGCTCCTTGACATCAATCTTGGCAATAAGTTTTTGGATTTGACACCGAAAGCAAAGGGAACAAAAGCAAAAATAAGCAGGTGGAGCTCTATCAAACTAAAAAGCTTCTGCACAACAAAGAAAACCATCAACAAAATGAAAAAACAACATAATGAATGGAAGAAAGTATTTGCAAATGATATATCTATTAAGGGGTTAATACAAAAATGTAAAAAACTCAAAAAACTCGATAGCGAAAAACAAATAATCTGATTTACAAAATGGGAATAGGATCTCAATAGACATTTTCCCAAAGGAGATATATATATATGGTCAATGAAAAGGTGCTTAACATCACCAATCATTGGGGAAATGCAAATCAAAATTACAATGAGATATTACCTCACACCTGTTAGAATGGTTATTATAAAAAGGACAAGAAATAATAAGTTTTGGCAAGAAATGAAGAGGGAAGTCTTACGCACTGTTGGTGGGAATGTAAATTGGTATAGTCACTGTGGAGAAGAGTATGGAGGTTTCTCAAAAAATTAAAAATAAAATTATCATACGATTCAATAATTCCAATTCTGAGCATTTATACAAAGGAAATGAAAATACTACTTTGAAAAATTATCTACAGTCCTGTGTTTATTGAAGCATTATTTATAATAGCTGAGAGATAAAAACAACCTAAGTGTCCACTGATGGATGAATGCATAAAGAAAATGTGATTGTATATATATAAATATATACAAACATATTTTATTTATAAGTTATATAAATTTATATACATTATAATTTATATAAATGATATATATTTTATGTATTATTAAATATATAATATATATTTGTAACATATTATATATATAAATACATATTTATATATCTAGATATAGAATTTATATGAAATATAACATATATAATGGAGTATTATTCATTTATAAAAAAGAATGAAATCCTGTCATTTGCAACAACATGGATAGAACTCAAGGGTATTATGCTGAGTGAAATAAATCAGACAGAAAAAGATAAATACTATATAATCTTACTTATATGTGGAATCTAAAAACAAAACAAAACAAAAACAAAAAACATCTGAACTTATAGATACAGAGAACAACTTTGTTATTGCCAGAGGCAGGGGGTGGGCAAAATGCATGAAGGTGGTCAATAGGTGTACACCTTTTGTTAGTTATAAAATAAGTAAGTGCTAGGGATGTAATGTAAAGTTTAGTGACTGTAATTAATAATACTGTATTGCATATTTGAAAGTTGCTTAGAGATTAGATCTTAAAGGTCTCATCATAAGAAAAAAATTGAAATCACGTGTAGTAGTGAATGTTAACTAGACCTAGTGGTGATCATTTTGCAGTATATACAATTATTGGAACATACTGTACACCTGAAACTAATATAATGTTAAATGTCAATCATATCTCAAAAAAACTAGAAAATAAACCTAAGTCTAATACCACAGGTTACAAATACCAAGAAAACAAAGAATACACATGATCTGTGGTAAATATGATTAGGAAAACTAGTAAGTTGCTGAACAAGGGATATCTGGAGATTGAATGCAAATACAAGTGAACTAATAAGACATGACTTTTCTGAAATAGTAGTAATTACCATGAAAATGTGTAAAATGGTTGTAATGAGATGATCAGTTTTTAATTTCTCCAAATATATGTTTGTAGATTTTCACCATTTCCCAAGTGATTTTCTCTGTCTAGATCTACACCCAATTTTTTTTATTATTGTTATATTAGTCACCATACAGTACGTCTTGTCATGAAAAAGGAAGAAGCTTTAAAACCAGTTCTTTGCCCCAAAGATGCTTCTTAGTAAAATGAGAGGGAAAACTGTTACCAGATAGATCCATCAGTATAGTCTGTGTTATGATGCCCTATATTATCATAGTTTTAAGATCAATACTAATTTAAAGCATCTAAAAAATCCTGTTGCTGTTTTTCAAAGAACCAAATAATAGCTTTGGTCGATTTTGTGATTTTAATAACACATTTCTAATACACCTTCATACTTTACAGATTAAAGTCACATTGTGTACAGCCTCAAAATAATAAATCACATAAAAATATGAATATCATTTACTCCTTTCAAATGAAAAGATGTGATTTATAATGTCATGCTTTGAATGTATGAGCAGGATACCTAACAATCATCTCAATAAGCTATATTATTTAAGAGCTTTTGGAAGGCAAACAATCTAAAAATATTTTGCTATTTTGGTTTTCCTATACAATGAAAACTTCATACAGTATCTCATTCACCAATACAGCCATACTATGGTATAACAGACAGGGTTTTTATGTTAATTGCTTGATACTTGGATCAAGTATCTTAATCCTCATTTCACTAACATACTAAAAACTTCAAAAAAGAAAAAGAAAATAGAAGACTCATGAATCTAAGAATAAATCATATTAACCACTGCAGTTCTTTATAAACTTCCCAGTTTTTCATATACTAGGTCAGTCAGATTGAGAGATAGCAAACTATGGCTTGTGAGCCAAATCTGATCCATCACCTGTTTTTGCAAATAAAGTTTTATTGTAACATAGATGTGCGCATTTGGTGAACTTAATCATCTCTGGCTGCTTTGTCAGTACAATGGCATAGTTAAGTAGTTCTTAGCAAAAAGTTAACAGTATTGATGCAGTATCATTTTATATCCCACTTTCCAGATAAGCAATTTGAAGCAGCATTAGGTTAACTAATTTGATTAACAATACACAGTGTCTCGAGAAGGCAGGATTGGTAACCAGTAACCAAATTCCACAGCCTTTTTTATGAACCATTAAGATCAGGCTAAATAGAACTACATATGAAATGTTCAGGTGTGAGGACTCTATTTCTTCCTGGTGAAATGTGGTTGGAGGAGAATGGAGAGCATCCTATTACCGTCTCATCTGTGAGATTCAGTAGTGCAGGGACTGGACAAGTAATAGTGTTGTCTGACTGAGGGGCTGACTGATAAAGCAATATGTTCCATCCTTGCAGTAGTAATAAAACTCCTGAAATGGTCCGTAAAGCTCAGTAGCCAAGGGGGAAGAAACAGATGAGCCACATGGAGATACAGCAGACACCCAAGAGAGGAGCACAAGCTAAATAAATCAGAAACGGATGCTTGGTGCTGAGAAACTTACATTGACAGAAGTTTTCTAAGCAGAAATTTGCCAACAAATTTCATAAATATTTCAAGTTAAAGCACATATCTTAATATACTCAATAAGAAATAATAGACAAGAGACACTACAGAATTCTTTACTGTTTTCTGATTACCAGGGCATGCTCTCATTCCTTACATAAAATGAAGTTTTTTTGTTTGTTTTCATTGTGTTGGGAATTCTGGGAGAAGCAGAGATAATAGTGGAGAATGAGAAGCTATGTTCAGGCTCCAGAAACCCCATGAAAATTCCCCCAGTCATAAACAAAGCTGAAGAGACATCCATGACCTACCTCTTCAGTGGAATCAAAAAATGATTTTCACACAGTGTGGTTAATTCCTTTGAGAAATAACAGTTCATTAAAATCTAGGTTTTGTTTACATGGAACAATGTCTGATGAAAAGAACTAAATAATTTTTTAATAACAAAAGCAAAACAAAACAAAACTCAAGGCACTTCAAATGTCCACTGACTAAAAACTGAATAAAAAATGTGATAGTTGCACAATGGACTAGTATTCAGCAGTGAAAATATAGTTTACTCTATCAATTAAATGAATGTCACAAGTTATATTAAGTAAAGTAAGTGGAAAAATGAGTGCATGATCTCATCTATAAAAAAGTTAATAAACACATAGAAAATACTATGTCATTTAGGAATTGACATACATGATAAAACTATAAAAACAAAAAGTAATGGGCTACCTCTGGATAGGGAACAAAAGAGTTGTTATTTGGATGCATCACTTGTGTCTTTCAAAAGCAGTGATGATTAGTTTCTATTGGAAGAAAAATGTGCCCACATTCATTTTTTAAATATCACATATACCTTACATGTAAGTCATATTTGGTGTAGAATCAACATGTGTTAAGTATAAGATAGTGTCCTCTCAGCAGAGTTGATTCATAGATTTGTTTCCATAATAAACTATAATATTCCTTGGCTCACATTATTTTCACATAAAATGGTATCATTGACTTTCTTATGGGAGTGACAATGGAATGAGGACTTCATCCATTTTGACAAATGACCTATAAAATCAATTTTGCATTCTCAGCATCACTAGTCACTAGGGAGATACAAATTGAAACCATAAGATATCACCTCATGCCTATGAGAATGGCCATCATCAAAAAGACAAGCAATAACAAATGTTGGTGTGAATGTGGAAAAAAAGGAACCCTTGTGCACTGTTGATTGGAATGTAAATTGGTGCAGCCACTATAGAAAACACTATGGAGGATCCTCAAAAAATCAAAAACAGAACTACTATGTGATCCAGCAATTTCGCTTTGGGAATATATTTAAAGGAAACAAAAACACTAACTTGAAAAGATCTCTGCACCCCCATCTTCATAGCAGCAACATTTATAATAGCCAACACATGGAAACAACTTAAGTGTCCATTAATGGCTGAATGGATAAAGAAGTTATATATATATGTAAATTCAGCCATTAAAAAACACAAGAAAATCTTACCATTTGCAACAACATGCGTGGACCTTGAAGACATTGTGCTAAGTGAAATAAATCAGACAATGAAAGGCAGATACAATGTAATTTCACTTATATGTAGAATCTAAAAACAAAACCAAAACAAACTTATAGAAAAAGAGATCAGATTTGTGGTTGCCAGAGGCAAAGGGTAGGGATGGGGGAAACTGGAGGAAGGTGTCAAAAGGTACAAACTTCTGGGTAAAAATAAATAAATGTTAGAGATGTAATGTACATCACGATGACTATAGTTAACCCTGCTCTATGATATATAGGAAAGTTGTTAAGAGTATAAATCTGAGGGGTGCCTGGGTGGCTCAGCCCTTAAGCATCTGCCTTTAGCTCAGGGCCTGATCCCAGGGTCCTGGGATCGAGCCCCACATCGGGCTCCCTGCTCTGCTGGGAGCCTGAGCCTGCTTCTTCCTCTCCCACTCTCCCTGCTTGTGTTCCCTCTCTTGCTGGCTGTCTCTCTGTCAAATAAATAAAATCTTAAAAAAAAAAAAAAAGTATAAATCTGAATAGTTCTCCTCACAAGAAGAATTTTTTTCCTTTTTTTTTTAACCTTCTTTTCTTTGTATTGTATCTATATGAGAAGATGGATGTTAGCTGAACCTATCATGGTAATCATTTCACAATAGATGTAAATCAGACCATCATGCTGCACATTTTTTGCAAAGATACATGTCAATTATTTCTCCAAAAAAGAAAAAAAAAACAGACAAAAACCAGTCTCTGATCCACAAATATTAAAGCGGAAGTAAGTTAGGATATGAGTGTTCAATGATTATTTTGATTATTATATGTCAGGCATAATATAATAATTTACTTTCTTTGAGAATGATCTAGAAAATGAAAGTGATAGAATATCGAATTAAAAGCAGCAAAGAACATGAGAGAGTCTATTAGAAGGTTCAGTATGCCTAAAAAATGGAAACACTTCCAGTAAAACAGTTGGGCTTTATATCCTAATAAACTTAAAAGGATCTCTTTTGTAGGAAACTACAAAACTCTGTGTCCCTGGGCAGTGATGGGTCCTGCTCTGAGGATCACTGGGAAGTGACAGAAATAGCTGCATCAATAATGAGGTTTGTGCTTGCTCTAAAGCGCTAAGAACACCGGAAGTTGTTTCAATTTTCATATCTCCATGACAGATTCCCCCTTTTCTTCCCTGTATGTCTTTTTTGGACCTTACTCTTCCCCTTTCCAAAGCATAAAGAAAAGATCACGTGCGTACACTCCCGCACTCACGTATGTAAAGATACCGTGCAAAAGCGCTGGTGTATTCAGACTGGAGCACACGTCCTGCCAGGCACTGTGAGTCGAACCACAGTACTTAACAATCTGACAGAAAAGCATCCTTACCTGCAATGCAATTTCAGTGGAATTCGTGATTGCTCTCTGGAATAGTCCAGTGTCTTGAGAGCAGAAATCTCTCCAAAAACATAAACTCAGCTGGGACAGGCATGAACCAAAACTCTGGAGCCAGGATTCTGAGAGCCCTGAGCATTCCACACTACCTCAAAATTCTTTACAACTTTGATTTTGAAATCATAAGGCGGAGGGGGGAAAAAAGTACTTTGGAGGGCAGAAGGGTAGTTTATAGTATTTCCCTTTTGATGGATTACCTGCTCTCTGGTACACCAGCTGAGAGAGACCGCAAGGTTACAGGGAACATAAACTGAAGGAGAGCACTGGCATTTCCTGAATTCTACACAGGTCCCGCAGCTTTGATACATGACTGTCCTGCACAAGGCCATCAATTCTCTGTACGGCACCATGCCGAGTGGAATATGCAATTTGTATGATTATAGTTATCATTATTACATCAAGTCGAACAACATTTTCAGCTCTGTGAAGTAGAAGGAGGAGAGGCATCAGAGGGGCTGGGATTCAGGCTGACGAAGGAATGGAAGGGGGAGAGGAGAAAGTTTGGGGAATTTCTTTTAATCCCTTTGCTGCTGGTTTCCAGTTCTTGACAACGGAGTGCATATCTGGGCTGTATTCTGAGGGATTCAGTGACAAGTTGCCAAGGAATCTGCATTTTATAAGCGCCTCCAGGTGGTGCTTAGGAAAAACATTAATGGTGCAAGTATCGATATATTATAGTTGGCTTTCTTATGTGATTCAGTCCTCTGAAAACAGCTCTTTACTCTGAGAAGCCTGGTAGTACATATTGGTTAAATTTTTGTATTTGGTGAGATGGAGATTGGATATAAGCTCTTTGAGTGACAGGACTTTGTTTGGTCTCCCTGTCCCTAGAAGATTGCTTACCATGAAGCGAGCATCAATCAATAAATATAGATTTAATATGTGAGGGTATTAGATCTATGCAAACTCTGAGTCAATGTTATCACTAAACTTTAGATACTCTTGGACAATAGTTTTCTCATGTGGCATCTATTTGGGGAGTTGGAGGTACAACATATTCCTTTAATGTCATGATAAAATGCATAAAGGAGGCTCAAGACTTAACCTAAATTTCTCATTCATTTTGCTCAATGGTTTTAGATGGTATATCTTCTCTAGTACCTGGGGCTAAATTTTTGAGTTTTAAGCATATCAAACAGAACCATGCTCTGTGCATTTCTGGGTTTTCTTATTCTCTAAGAGGAGTGAATATTAGTAAGATGGAGATTGCAATTAAATTTTGGAAAATAAAGTCACCAAATTGATAAAAGTCAAGAACATTCCAACTTTCCAAATTTAAAACTTGGGACTGATTCACTTAGAGCACACTATCCCTCATATGGGAATAGTCTTTCCTAAGCCACTGACTCTGAATGTCAGCATGTCATGGGTTTTTTTTGTTTGTTTGTTTTTCCCAGTAACATTTTAGGACATCCTCCAAAGGGAGTATTATTACTAGGGAATTATAGACACATATGTATATTGTGGAATGTCAACAAGAAAAAATCATGTTGCTTAAAAACATCTGTTATAAAATTATTTGAAAACTTAAATGAAACACATGTCTGAAAGCATTATAGCATTACATAACTTGAAAATACATAATTTGAACTTACTTTGATGGATAAATGGAGATTAATTCATTTTAAAGTTTTAATTTTCTTACTTAGGTAAATGAATTCAAAAGTTAAAATTTAACTGGAGTATTGACATTTTGGAAATGCTAGCAATATGTACTATAAGCTTAAAGGAACATCGAAAGGATCATGACATAGTCAATTACATAAAAATTGAAAGCTGTGGTCACAGTGCCTGAAATGACATAATGTAAATTTCATTGTATTATATATAACATATATATAATATATTAATTTATTGGGAGGGTACTAAATAGATGAATAAATTTGGGAGGGTAAATACTGTTTTGCCCCACTTACAACTGTATTTGAATGAAATGCTAGAGGAAGTTCACATTTTTGTTAGTTCTGTTTTTGCTTCTTGATATTCTGTTGACTGTTTTCTTAAAGTACTTTCTAGAAAAGTGCTAAAATTGGTAATGGGTCTAATATAAGGATATTTCAATATCCTCCCAGTCAAGACAATCAGAAATGTGTATTCTTCTTTGTGAATGATCAAGCTAACATTGTGCTAAACAGAACTGGTGATTCCGCGAGGGTGTTTTGCTCAGTCTATTTCTTAAGAAAAAGTGGAATTATTTAAATTCATGGAATAAAAATATGAATTTAAATTGTTTCCCAAGAAATGAAAATAGCTTCTTTTTATATAGTTTGTAATAGTGATTGTCTCTCTATGGATGAAATTGTAGCTACATTTTTTTTCCTTCTTTGGCATTTTTACACACGTGTGCATACACATGTCTCTTTGTAATGAATATATACTTCCCTTTGGAAAATAAATGACTTTAGGGGAGCCTGGGTGGCTCAGTCATTATGTGTCTGCCTTCGGCTCAGGGTGTGATCCCAGAGTTCTGGGATCGAGTCCTGCATCAGGCTCCTCCACGGGAAGACTGCTTCTTCCTCTCCCACTCCCCCTGCTTGTCTTCCCTCTCTCGCTGACTGTCTCTCTCTCTCTCTGTCAAATAAATAAATAAAATCTTTAAAAAAATAAAATAAAAATAAATAAAAATAAGTGACTTTAAAAAAACCAAATGAATAAGAAATAATCTCATTATGCAGAATTAAAGGACAAAATGGCGTTCATTAAAACAGTATTCTATATGGATGTTGTGACTATTCTTTACAACTTTTACTGAAATTAAAGTTCATTCACTTATTTAAGAAATAGTTATTTAGTTCCTAACAAGTGCCAAGCACTGGTCTAGGTGCTGGGATACAGCAATGAATAAGGAGAAGTTTCCAATATCATGGAGCTTGTATTCTAGCTGGGGACAATAGAAGACAAATTAAGTAATACGTCCAGTGATGACAAATACTGTAGAAAAAAACAAATAAGAAAACATGGTGAGGGGACAGAACATGATGAAAAGGTGCTACTTGTATAGCGAGGCAGTGGGTAACAAGGTATCTAAATAGATAAGGGGACATTCTAGTAGAAACCTGATTGATGTGGGTGAGCCAAGCCAATAGGTAGAGGATAGGCAAGCGCAGAGGCACTGAGTAGACGCATGCTTGGCATTTGCGGCATCAAGGAAGCCAGAGTGGGTGGGGTGGATTTTGACAAGGGAAATAGGGCAGAATATGAAGTCATACAGGGTAGCAGGAAGGTCAGTTTCCGTGGGGCTTCGAGGTTCATAATGTTCCGAGATGAAAAGTTGTTGGAGGCTTTGAGCAGAGAGGATGTTGTGTTTTACAATTAGCAGGACCGCTTGGCTACTATGTGGACAGGAGATGGCAGCAGGCAAGAAGTAGAAGCCAAGAAGCCAGGATGGAACCAGTGAACATTTTGGGTGAGGAAGGATGGCTCTCTCTCTCTGGGTTTCCAGCTGAGTAGTTCTTGGGTATGTACAAGTCCTCAGATCTTCTGAAAGGTTTGTGTCTCATGAGATTTCTTCTGTGACATAAATGAAAATCTCATTTGGTTACTCTCTGAAGCAACGATGAACAAAGCTACCAGCCATGGCTTGAAATTATCTCCAATTTATTACCTATGATGAAAAACAGCATTACAAAATTCAACAAAAATTAATCTTTCAATTCTATTTCCATCATTCAGTATGTAATTCAGCCCTATTGAAGAGATGTTTAGAGAGTTAGAATATTAGCATTTAAATGATTTATATTAAAGTCTATTATACCTATTTAGGTCTAAGATTGAATTTTATTCTTATGATGTGGGAACAAAGAGTACAAAGGATCTTAGATGATGAATTTGGAACTGTTGAATCTTTTCTCTGCAGGAGGTAGGGCTTCCTGGATGTAAAGGTCAAGTGTGTCCTGGAAACAAATGCAGAAAAAAGGACTTAACCTCCAAGAAAATTTATATCTAATTTTGAATCGCTCATGGCAACATTAAAAAGGAGAAATGAAAACAGAGTGGAAGAGGGGAGATTAGATAGCAGAGTGGATTGTTTACTTGCCTTTGCCTCCTGGATTTTCATTTCTTTTCTTTTATCTCTGCAGCCTTGAGGATTTATTGGCACCCATTTCATTTGTCTTTCTCCAGATTTAAAATTGAGGTGATGAGATAGAATATTACCTGTGTGCTTCAGAACATCCATGAGTGACATGTGATAGTTGCCCGGGAAACTAGAGATGAAATTCCACAGGCCTTTGAGATGCTTTACATTTGAGAATAAAGTTCAGCTGAAGTTTAAACAGCATCCTGACAGTGAGCATTGATCGCTCATGTTATCTGTTGGAATATTAGAGCTGCAGATGACAGAAAACCCCTAACTCAAAGTGGCTAAACCAACAAAGAAATTTATTATCTAATAGAACTGAAAGTCCAGAGGTAGAGGGCTCCACCTGTGTTATAATGAAAAGTTCAATATAATCAAGGATCCAGGTCCTTTTCTTCTTTCTCCTCTGCTGTTCTCAGTTACCTCCTAGGGCGAGCTGGCCTTGTGGTTTTGAGATGGTTGCAAATGATCACCTGAGCAATAGGAATTCTTATTTATGCTAGCAGGAGAGGAAAGGGGAGACTTCGCCCTTAAACCTAGAAAATATTTCTTTTCAACGTGATTGAGAAAACTTAATTCACATGTCCATCTCTAGTTTAGGGAAAGGCATTTTCTAACTGGCTGAAAAAATCAAAATCTCCCCTTGAGGACTAGATATATTGTGACTCTGTGGACTAAAAGGGCTTTCATTAAGAAGAAAAAAGAGGGAATTTTGTGCTACGTGTCAACTATGTCATACAATGGAGAGGCTATGGTTAACAAGAGACTTTATATTGAAAAAAAAAAGTTTCAAGTTCAAGTCCCAGGTTCCATTATTCTATTGCTTGTCTTCAACACAGTGGACATATATTTCCATCATTAAGGATCAAAATAGAAGAGAAAGGCAAGGAGTTTTGGTAAGTCCAATCTTTTCTCCTTTATACAGTATTTTGAAGCACTCCATTAAAGAGCTTAGAAATAGTAATTTTAAAAACAAAACATAAGTGTAGTGTTAAGTATTCAAGAGTTAAGATCAATGAATACTTAAAATGTTATAATTATAATCAGTTGCTTACATTTTCCTGCAGCCTGAATTCCTTATTTAAGAGACTGATAATAATTTATTTCAACATCTATATTAACTATACCTATAGACATAAATACTAGTAAGCTATTAAACAGCTTTTTTGAGACTCTTCCCTTTCCTTCGGGATCATGAAAAATTATTTGTTAAAAATAATTTCAGCAGATGAAAAAAAATTTAGCAAAGGCCTGACCAAGCAAAAGCAGGTATAGGATAAATTCTTGCTTTCTTTGCAAGCTGTTTATGAAGAATATAATAATTTCTACTGCTGTACAATAAATTATCATAAACTTAGTGGCTTAAAGCAATGTAAATTTATTATCTTACAGTTTCTGTAGGTTAGAAGTCTGCGCATAGTATAGATGGGTTCAATGCTCAGGTTTTACAGGGTTCTAATCAAAGATACAACCAAGTATCAGTCACACTGTCACTCCCATCTGAGGTTCAGTGTTCTCTTCCAAGCTCATTAAGGTTGTTGGGAGAATCAGTTCCTTTTAGTCATAGGTTTGTCTCCATTTTCTTACTAACTGTAGACCAAGGAACACTCTTGGCTCCTGGAGGCTACCTACGGTTGCTTACTAGTGTTTGCTTTTTTCCAGGCCAGCAGGCCCATGTTTCTCTGACTTTGAATCTCTGACTTCCTATGTTTATGACTGTTAGACTCAAATCTAAGGGCACACATGATTAGCTCAGGTCCACCTGATCATTTCTGTATCTTAACATCAATTGATTGGGGGTTATAATTTGATGAACAAAATCTCTTCATAGTAGCACTTAGAACTGAACAAGTGTGAGAAAGTATGGGGACACCAGGGAGCTTCCAATGCAGGAAGGCTGAGCTGACAATGCAAACGTTTCATCTCACCACAGAAGATGGAAATATTGTTGGCTCAGCTGCTGACTAGTTAAAGCCAAATATCTCAAAAAGCACCCCCTCCTTTCTATCTGTATACAAATCACTTCATTTTTTCCCCGACAAAAAAAAAAAAAAAAAAAGAATTAGAAAGAATTACCTCCATAGGCTGGAAGGGTAGGATGAGAAGCAGAGGAAGATAAGGAAGAAGTAATAGAATATCTGGGGAAAATGAGGAAGAATGCAATTGAGGAGGTACGAGAAGAAATGGAAACAAACAAGCACACAAGCATCCGTGAGGGAGAGCTGGTGTCGGGGTCTATGTGTTCGATACAGTTAGAAGAAGAGAAAGCATTATAGGAAAAAGAAAGGATGGAAAAAGCCAGGTTGGGACAGCAGGTTTGAAAGTAACAATAATGGTGGCATTTGTGGCCATAGATTGGCTTTGAACAAGGCCCTCTGCTTCTTTTCTGTAAATAATTTCCTGTGGTGGAGGAAGGCTGATGGCAGCACATACTTGTGTATATATCTTGATCTTGTTGACAGTGTTTCTCAGCGCTCACTTTGTTATGGTCTGGCTGCTGCTTCGAGGAGCCAGGCGAAGCAGATAATATTACACTTAATAAAAACAGACGAAGGCCAAAAACATAGTTACAAACAGAAGAAATTAAAAATAGCCCAAGGTAGTCTTATAGCCTCCTTGCAACAAACCATTTGGACAAGAAAGTGAGAATGTATATAGCTCAGTGTGGTTTTTATTCCCCTTTTTCTTTTTTTAATATACTAACAAAGATGAATATAATTTAAAACAACTTCATAAATCCATTTGTCCCAGAGCACCAGTGGATAAAGAAAGATAGCATCTTGGTACCAAGTGGCTCTTGTTACTAAATCAGAAATGATCAAAAAAGTTAATGACAGGGCTTGGCTAAGCTGAGACTTTCAGTAGCGTGTGTGTGTATATGTGTGTGTGTGCAAAATCAAGTGCAGATGTGTCCCAAATAACTGTCCTTCAAGCAAGCCATATGCATCTCTTTTAAAATAAATTATGAGTGATTGCAGAAGTATTTGCTTTAAAAAATAAGGAACATGACTATCACAAATACAGAAGACTTGATTTTGGCTTCTGATTTTTTGACACTCCTGAGCCTTTAAGTTCTTAGATCTATAAAAGAAGGGCGTAGGCATTGGTTGAGCATTCCTGTGACACCATCTGTTAGTAGCAAACAAGATGAGCACATATGTTGGCTGCTCCTAATGTCCTTTATAAAGATTCAATTTTCTCTTTGAAGAGACACTATTGACCATGAGGTTATGCTGTTGACTCATTTTCATTTTCCTGTGGGAATTTGTGAAGGTGCTACAAAGAAAGGAGAAGAATTGGGAAGAAACATCTCTCTCTCTCTCTCTCTCTCTCTCTCTCTCTCTCTCCCTTTCTCCCTGTGCCAAGAAGCTTTAGGGCACAGCAGAGGGGTGATTCAGAATCCAACATTCTAGCAAATCTGATGCCCATTCTAATTAGATGACTACTTGTTTGGACTTTTGTAAGGCATCTCCCATAAGAATAAAGAGTTTTTCTGAGAATAGAGACAGAGATTTGCAGGAGTGTTGATGACGGCTGCCAAAGCCAGCAACTGTGCCAAGATTATTAGTCTAATGTGAAAGCCGTAGTTTAGGCTAATATTTTAATTAATTAATTAATTAAGTCACCTACACTGACCTCGTCGGGTAGGTGCACCTACTTTCCCCCCCGGTTTCTAGATCTGACCCCTAGCATATAACTTACCATTCACAGATTATCAGGCATCATTTCTCTCACTAGGTCCTCAAATTTAAAAAATTTTAATTAATTTAATTTAAAATTTTTTAATTAAAAAACATTAATGCTTGTGCTCTATTGCCCATGTCTTTCAGGTTACTAAGCTACCAGAAAGCAGTGACACTTCCAGGATAGGTATGGCTTTTCAAAATACAGTTTAGGGAAGCCCCTGGTTTCTGCAGTAGGTAGTGATACTTTTCATCACAGGGAATTCGGTCAGTACTACTATGATTCTTTGGTTTAGGAAAATATGCTGTATCATTTTGCAAGTTATTACTGCAAAATACTAAAAGTAATCTTGTGAAGCTGATATGTTCCTTCTGTTGCTTGATCTTTATTTTGGTTGGATCTCAACTCTAATGAAGATTGGCATGGATGGTTCTGGTTGAAAAGGTTATAGTTGGGGTGCCTCGGTGGCACAGTTGGGGGGCCTCAGTGGTGTAGTCGGTTAAGCATCAGACTCTTGGTTTCTGCTCAGATCTTAATCACGGGGTCCTGATCTCAGGGTCCTGATCTCATGGGTCGTGAGATTGAGCCCCACGTCGGGCTCCATGATCAGCTCAGAGTCTGCTTGAGATTCTCTCTTCCCTCTCCCTCTGCCCCTCCCCACTTGTGCTCTTTCTCTCTAAAATAAATAAATCTTTAAAAAAAAGGTTACAGTTATACTGAAGTCTACATAAATATTTTCATCTTATTATGTCTCTATAACATTGCTGTTATTGAGTTTTCCTGGGAGAATATACCAGGAGGGCCAAGATCAATGTACTAATTTATTGACATTTATAGATTTATTAATATATACAGCTTTTGAGGAAAATAAAGTGACTTGACGTATAATAGTATAATATGTATAATAATAGTATAATATGTATAATAATGCATGTATAGGATAAAAATTTTGAAAATATAAGTAAGATAAAAGTTATCTATTTCAAATTTGTTAAAAAAGGAGAATTTCACTTCAGACTAATAAATATAAAATAATAATAATGTCAACATTATGCAACTTTATTCAGAAATTTGTGAATGTGAATGACTCAATCATGTTTCTAGTGAAAATTCTTATGAGTGACACCTGTGTTCGTTCTCTGTCTTCATTTAACAAGCTATTCCGCTAAGTCCACATTAATGGGTTAAATTAATTTTTTTCATTACATCTGGTTGCAAGAGCGAATGAAGAATTCTTTAATTAATCAGATTTTATTCAAATGCTTTCAGGATGATTATTATGATACCTAAGTAATCAGACTCAATCTAAATAAATTAATTCAATAAAATATTAGCCTAATTTGTGCTTTAATGGAATCATTTCATTATTATTGTCAGGAGTGAGTAGAAATGTTTCCAGACATCTTAAAGAACACCAGCAGGGGAAATGTGATCAATAGATTATGGCTGACAGTGGAATTTACCAAGTTAAGAAAACTATGTTACTGGTATGGTAGAAAGGGAGAATGATATTACTCCCAATTTACTAAGAAATTAAAAGCACCTTACATGCAAATACTCATCTCCCATCTTTTTTTCACTTCTAAAATCACTCCTAGCTTCTCCATCTCCTTTCCATTTTACGGTCTCTAAGAAACGAAGGGAAAAATGAAGTGGGGGTGGGGAATAAAGGGGAAGATGAACCATGAGAGACTATGAACTCCGGGAAACAAACTGAGGGTTTTAGAGGGGAGGGAGGTGGGGGGATGGGCTAGCCCAATGAAGGGTATTAAGGAGGGCACGTATTGCAGGGAACACTGGGTGTTATGCGCAAACAATGAATCATGGAACACTACATCCAAAACTAATGATGTACTGTATGGTGACTAACATAATAAAAAAAATAAATTAAAAAGAAAAAAAAAGAAAGAAATCTTTTTTAACCAAGGTTAGTCCTTCTGCTTAATGCTCTAATTCCACCCATTCTTCTGTTTTCTCTAGGGCTTTGATTTATCAAATATGACCTTTACAATTCTTTATCAAGAGATCGATCGATCAATCGATTTCTGGAAGAAGAACTACCATATTCATCATTTTTTTTTCTATATTCGGTTGATGGGGGTATGAAGAACCAATCTTTTTCTTTTTTTATGTTTTATTTTTTATGTTTTATTTTTATAATTTTTATTTTGTTATATTAGTCTCCATATAGTACATCCCTGGAGATTTTTTTTCAAACATAATTACGAAGGTAAGTTAATTCATCTACAAGTGATTTAGACCTAGGCGTTAAGCATCTATAGCCACTAATACTTCAGAAAGAAAGATGACTAGGCTTTCATTGACCCACAATAGAACATACAACTATGAAGTAATCTTGTCAAAAAATAATGAAAATGAAAGAAAAACTTGATTTTGAGGAAAACTTTAGTTCAAAATGCTAATTTAATGCAAATATAAGATGACTGATGAGCATGTGGAGTGACACTACAGGGCCGCAGTCAGCACCAAGGTTCTTTTTTCCGGCATTGAAATTGCAAGTGAGTAAAACAAAATTGAGGGGGAGCCTACAGACAAAAAAGATTTAAACAGTGTATCAGCCAACTGCAACGTGTAGCCCTTGGTCTGATCCTTATTTAACAAGTGTTAAGACAAATCACATACAGAGGACAATTGGAAATTTGAACAGTAAGTAAATATTCAGGGATGTTAAGGAGCTAATGTAAACTTTTAAGTGAATACTGGCATTGAGGTTATGTTTTCATTTATTTAAAGAGACATTGTTTAGAGATACCTACATTTACTAGTATGTATAAATGTATTGATGTACAATAAATGCACTGATGATAGATTCTGGTTCCCTAGGAAGTTTTGTGCTATTCTATTTTCCATGTTTGAATGCCCCCTGATAAACCGCCTAGTGCAATTAATATAAGATTAAAAGAAAAACAGTGGCTCACTGGATAAGCTACAAAGTCTGACTACCCTTTTAGCTGACTCCCTCTATACTCAATATCTGATCCACAAATTGTCCTGAATCAGTTTAGTACTACATCAGTACCGCAGTGATGAGGTCTCAGAGTTTAATCATAAGCACCAAATCATAAGTGCCTGGTTGATCAGACATAATATAATACTACTGAGTGAGGGTTAGAACAGCCAAGAGATCTAGGATACATCTGTGTGTGTTTTGTCAATACATCTTATTCCCACATAGAATAGTAAAATTAGTGTCAGAAAGTTGTTTTTTGTTTTGTTTTTTGTTCTGTTTTTATCCACTGCACCATCCTGCCTCTCGTTTGCTGCAGGAGACATATATAAGGAAAGGAGAGTTAAATTTGCCAAAATGGAGTTCAGTTTTCCAAATGCCTGGGGAAAAAAACAACAGGCAGAGGAAGTTTCCTGTGATTCTTTTCTTTAGTGTGTTCTTTCAACACAAAGCGTTTCTTTCATTAATGGACAAACTGAGAAATAGAGTGTATTCAGTCAGTCAAAAGCAAATACAAACTGAAAAATGTTTAATAAGCATGGAGTCAAAATAAAGATGATTTTAGGCAACAGTCTTACCAAGATTGATATAAGCCCACCTTTACCATATGGATAAGCCTGCTAAGCAGAGCAGAGGATCTGTAAGAGCAGCCCAAGCAGCCCCTTCCTCTAATTCTACTGAACTACTTTTGCTCTTTGCCTCTTGTGTTTCAGACTCGAGGCCGAACATTTCTGTTATGATGTTGTTATGTGTTTGGACGCGCAGTGCATAGCTTGCTTATCATTGCATCCCTGCATCAGCACAATTTTCTAACATATAATAAGTACTTAATAAATATTTGTTGAATAAATGAATAGATAAATACATTCATGTGGATTTTACTGTATATTAAATTCATTACATTTTAAATGAGCATCTTTCTGAAGGATTTGGGATAGTAAATAGTGAGCCATTAAATACAATAGTTTGTTTCATCACTTTTATATTAATGACCATTAGCTTCAATGTCAAGGGCTGCATTTACTGATTACATCTCCACACTCTGAGGCTGTAGCCTGGAAGGAGCATATAGCATCATATAGCAGCAAGTAGAGATAGTGGATTTAAATCCCAGTTTATGCTAATCTTTACCAGACTGACCACTAGCTCTTCCCCAAAGGTGACAGCTTTCTTTGTCTCCCATGTCTTTGCCCATGCTATTCCTTCTGCCCTGTATGCTCTTTTCTCCTTGTTTGTTTGGCAAACCCTTACTTTTCCTCGAGGACTTAGCTCAGACCATGTCTCTTCCAGGAAGCCTTCTCTAAGCATACCCGACCTGGATGAGATGATGCCTCTTTTTATACTAAGAGACACTCGGGGCCCAGTGGGGGGCGGGGGGAGCAGGGCACCACAGAGCTTATAATGCAGCAGTGTAATTGTCTATTTCTTTGTCTTTCCCTAAGCCCTGGTTGCTACTCCTACCCCATCTCATTCCCCACACATGCACTCAATAATAAAATATCTAATAGTAGGAACTATCCCTACATTCTGGATATCCTCAGTGTCTAGGATAATGGCTGGTACAGAGCCAGTGCTCAATAAATCTTCACAGCTGTTGAAGAGGCTTAAAATTAAATAATTGTATAAAGTTTTCATGAAACTTTTATTTCCTATTTCTTTGTCATGAGATAAAACAAACACATACTTCAAAATGATATGACTCCCACTGGTAATGAAAGGAGAGTCACCTTCACAACCAGTCTGACATCACAATTACCTGGTATGATTTAGGGAACATCAAAAGGACCCAGCCTTCCTACTTGGAAATAACATTCTGGCTGTGACACAATGCCTGAAATAACCATAATTATTCACTTCTAGGGTTCAGGTAATAAAGGCTGCCACCACAGTAAAAAGTTAACTTACAGAGGAAACCTGTTTGATAGTTTGCCTGGAAGCATGGCATTTAAGTAATGAACATAGGTCAGAGAGATTTGAGAGAGGAACTGAATTCGAAATACATAGAGAATGCTTTCTTGTTAACCCAATAAGGAGTTCCTAGAATGAGTAAAATGCTGAAAATAAGCTCACAAGCCTCCCCTACTACCAGTTCTGAATAGAATCCACTTCACAATGCTACTGACTAGAGATGCATGATAGGTCACTATAGAATTTCCCAAAGTTTAGTTACTCATACTTTATTTCTTCATTTTACCATATCTGAGTATTATCTGTACTGTTATTTCATATTTATATTTCAATTAATTCACTTAAAAATTATATGCCTATCATACTCTCAGTCTCAAGATCATATCTGTGAAATCATGGGTTAAATATGTTAACTTGTCTCTTAACACACATTTAGATAATAACATAACTACTGAAATAATTGAATTCATCTGGGCATCTTAAGTTGGGAAATACTTAGATTGATCAGAGTTCAATTAGATTGATCAGGTTCAATTACTGAATCTAAAATTAACTTGCAATATCTTTAGGCAATTTATTTAAACTATCTCAGCCTCAATTTATTTATCGGTAAAACAGGATCAATAATAGTGCCTATGTTTTAGAGTTCTGAGGATTAAGTAAAAAGATGTCTGTAAAGAATTTAGCATGTGTATCTTAAAAATACAGCAGATGCTCAGTAAAGGTTAATATTTATAATTTAATTATCGATAATGTTGTCTCAAATGTTACTCAGCCTTATTCTCAAAGAACTCCAAATACATTACTTTCATTGGTATTGCCTGATTTATACTCGACACTTTGAAGCAGTAGATAATATTATCTCCATTTTATTAAAACAGAAATGAGCTAACCTAGGATTCCCAATATCACATGACCAGAATGCTCCTGTTGGGTTATTTGGTGTGATTTAGATTGATTTGAATCATTGTATACTGAAAGATTTAAGGAATAATGATAAATGGGTTAAATAAACTATCCAAAGTAACAGAATAAAACATGAGATTTACATTTAGAAAAATTATAAAATTAAACAAAGCCTGACTTTCATTAGAAGTTACTGAACAGGTAGATACATAAAAAGACACATACCCATTTACACATATAAATATAGAATTTGAAAGAGAAAGAGGTGGGAAGAAAGAAAAAGAGAGAGAATTCTCTTTCTGTGTAGGGTCTTACAAACACAGAGGGAGCTAACGGTTTAGTTAAGCAATATGGACAACACTTTTTTTTTTAGCACCAAGGTGCAGAATAAATTCAAGGAATCTTGAGTAGATGAGGGAAATGAGCCAATATACTCTAGCAATTGAGAAAAGTTTATTTTCTATACTTTAATAATCAGTTTTCATATTTGTATGAGTTTGTGTCTGATATCATCACTGTTACAAAAATAAAATTCAAGAGCATGATCTCAAATTAAAGTAGGACAAATGGGAGCTACTATTATAAAGCTTAAAACCTTCTTAAATCATATTTTAATAATATCAGTGCCCCCAAATTTAAAATTTCCGTGGTTTGCCTGTGGATCCCAGTCTCAACAAGTAACATCTGGACATCTGTGGCCCTGTCACTCACGTGTCACAGCTTCATTTGTATTTCAGTTTTGCAACATGTGGTTCTTGCTTCTTTTCACCTCTGTATCAAATGGCTCGCCTGTCATTTTAACTGTTTATCCCTCAGGGTGCTTTTGTCACTCAGTAAATACTATTAAAGATGAGGATGATGGTTTTCAAACATCTATCTGTAGAATATAACATACATTGGCTATTTGGATAAATGTGAAAGCTAGTTTTTAATGTTCTTTTTGAGTTTCTCTTAAGGTGAAAAGGAAAACTGAGTTCAGCCATTCTCTATATTCAACTCTTGTTCTTTCTCATCCTTCATGCTGGTTATAATAACGTTTCCTATTTCGTCTTGGGTTTTTCTCTCTTTCTTTTTGCCTCATCTTGTACTTTTCTGGATGTCTCGTGTTTGCATATTTTCTAAACTGAATACTTCACTATAGCAGAAAGCAAATCCTTTTGGAATTGCCAGAGTTTTGCAAGGAATTGTTTTTTTAATAATTTTTCCATGTAAACGTCATGATATTTGTGTGAAAATTTTAATATAGGAAACTGGGTGGAACAAGTCTACTGAAAAAGAATTAATAAAACATTAGGTTTCTTCAGTATAGAACATAGAGTTTACACAATGACCTGTATTCATTTGATAAGTATTGACTGAGTGCCTTTTATGTTCCTGATCCTGGACAGGGTTTTCATATTTATCAGTGAACAAAAGAAAAACCATCCTGGCTCTCATAGAGTTTGCATTCAAGCATTAGTTTAAAAAAAAAAAAAAGGTCACATTTTTTTAAACCCAAATGGCTATTTTAAATCACATTTTTAAACCAAAAATGGCTATTTCTGGTCACAGTCAGGTGGAAAGGCTTAAATAAAGGGTATATAACTGGGGACAGAGGTACTTGAGGGAAAAAGAATACAATGTTAGGAATGCAAAGTTAGATATATATATCAACATTTATTCTGAACTAGGAAAATCCAAAAAATTTAAAAAATGTAAAGCTGATACATACCACAAACATTATAAAGTTCAGGAAAATAACATAATACTTTTATTTTTTAAAAAAAACCTGACACGCCTCCATAAATACTTTATTTCCTAAAACTTTAGCTATACACTTTCTTATAGCGTCTTCATACATTAATGATTTTATGTCATTTTCTGTAGAGAGTATAGAAAAATCTCGGGTTTTTTTTCTAGAATGATTGAAATAAACTTGTTTTAATTATTGATAGTTTAGAAGTTTCTTTCAGTTTCACAACTCACTGAGAAATGTAATGTTACAGTACAATTTATTATAAAATGGGGAAGAACACACGATTCTTTGCACACAGACATACTCTGTGGCACACCTACAGGTTTGTGCCCTAAAAATTCAAGGATTCTGATCATTTCTGTTTCTTGCAAATTTAAAAAGAAAAATTCTATTTATTGTGCATTTATAGTAATAGATACTGTCTTATTGCATATATGCCTAATAATAAAAAAGAGAACTTTTTCTTTGATACTTTGATACTTTGAATAAGTATCAGGGAGAACTGAATCTTCTAGTTAAATATTAACACATCTGATGCTAGGAAGAAGTTTCTAGATACCATATTCTCAACCTGCTTCTCCTCCATCACCCACATACTTCCAGTGCTGGGTACTTTAGGACTTCTTCATCTCACAACATGGCTCCTAACCACGCACATTCTATGAACACGTATACCTTGGCATCATGGGAGGCTAGTGCTAACTTAACTCTTCATGGAAGGAGATGTGAACTTCATAGCTATATCTCATTCAGCCCAAACTAAATGTATCCTCAATGCAATTTCCACCGAGCTGGATTTCCCTTTAGGTGCTCAAAGGAAAGTCCAAATGGAAAGAGGCAGTTGTGTTACGCAATTGTGGTTAAAAATCTTACTTTGTAAATTTTACTAAAACATATGAGCATTGCTAGAGCTCTTCCTGGAGGCTTAGAAGAGGTTTGAGCAAGTAAGAGGGGTTTCAGCTACATGAGATTTACTATAGCCTGTCTCTGTGGTCACAAATGAGTTGAACAATGCTGTTTTATTTCTCTAGAGCTGGTATTTCCAGAGATACAGCATTAATCTTATCTAATCAAGGTAAACTCAGTCATATCAGGTTTAACATTTAGTATATGGGGGCAATTATTCAGTTAACTTAGCGTTTTCCTAGGCCAGGCTCTCCAGAAGTGATTATATATGACCCTGGCATTAGGGGAATGAGGATCCAGAATTATCTTCTGTTCACACTAGCCTCTACTGAGGATAAGATCCCACTTGGTTCTCATTGTCATGCGTTTGCACCCATTATTGCATGGTGTCCAAGTCTGCAATACATCCACTATTTGAATCTACACTGAACTTGGTGGCTCACTTTCAGTCATTTGCAAGGTTCTCTCAAATGTTTTAGAAACAATTCAGGTGATCCCCCTTCACCACAGTGGGGCGGTGCTAATAACATGCTGCTGTAAGCCCACCCACCAACCCGTCTCTCCGCACTTGCAGTGCTACTACTTAGCACCTCCATAGAAGAGGAATATGTCTAAGAAGTTTGTAGTCTTTCTGGTCTTTGCTCTGAGGTGTTTTCTATGGTCTCAGATGCCCCTCACCAATCAAAGTATTTTTATTTATTAATTATTATTATTTAAATTTCAGTATAATTACCATACAGTTTTATATTAGTTTCAGGTGTACAATGTAGTTATTCAAAGTTTTTAATACTTTTTTTTAAAGATTTTTATTTATTCATTTGACAGAGATAGAGACAGCCAGTGAGAGAGGGAACACAAGCAGGGAGAGTGGGAGAGGAAGAAGCAGGCTCCCAGCGGAGGAGCCTGATGTGGGGCTCGATGCCATAACGCCGGGATCACGCCCTGAGCTGAAGGCAAAGGCTTAACGACTGAGCCACCCAGGCGCCCCTAATTTTTAATACTTTTGCTTCTTTGGGTCTTGGCTTGGAATTTGGGCATTGGGTCCTCATCTCAGCTTAGTTTTGCTGTTCAAATCAACCTTCTTTCATAGGCAAGTCAAACTTATCTCCTTCTATGATAGATCTAAGTATCAGGAAACATCCTATATTTTTCTGATTTCTCAAATAGTAAAGATTTAAGAAATTAAAAATCAACTTAATGTGAAGCATCTGCTTTTGAAATTGAAACTCCTGCTTTTAAGATGTATTTCTCTGACATTAATTTAAAAGATATCTGTGGGGCAATTTGATGGATTTTTTTTTTTTTTTCCTGGGCATTAACTACTTTCCCTATTAGGCAGTGGATACCACTGCAGCAATCAGTGGGGTGTCTTGGGACCATAAGACAGTATGTCAATAAAAACATATCTATTTAACATTTCTAAGTCTTATCCTGCTGTGACTAATAGTGATGAAAATGAGCAATGTTGACAAACGCTTAATGTATTGAATATTGTAAGATACCTCTACAATAATGTAACAAGGGAAAACCACTGAGATACATTTAAAATGCGTAAGATGAAATACGACCTCAAATATATAACATTGGAAAGCCTTGTCTTTATCAAGTTTAAATAGCTTTGTTTTGATTATAAAATCACTTCAGCTTTATTTTTTAAAATATCATATAATACATTATAAAATTATTCATAATCCCAATATGCAAAGATAATGCTAATATTTCATGCTGTTATTCAAAACTTGAAGAATTCATTATTCCCAAAACTAGTATACGCAGAAAATGAAAATAAATTTAAAAGTTCTTACAACAATTTACAGGTGAAAATAATGGATCTATACACGGAAAATGGAATATATTTCACCATAAGTAATAACTGCCATGACTTCCTATTACACATTCTTTCAGTTTCTATTGACATTGTAGTCCTGGGCTGACCCATGGTCAGTGTAAAATGGTTAATCAACAAACCTCTGAGGAAATCGGTAAAAGAGATTATTTGAAGGCATCAGAGAGATGAATTGTTCACAGAAAGGGGGCATTCATTTTATACCTTGAGCTGGAAGTTACCCCAAACTCTATAGTAGTCTACATAACTCTTCTACTATCTCAGGCAAAGATAAAATGAAGAAAGAAAATGTGACTGCAGTGCAATGAGACAAGAAAGAAAAAATCCTGGGAAATCTGGTAGCCACTTTGGGCACGCTGGAAAATACATTTTGGAGGACAGTTTCACATTTCGGCATCACACAAATCTCTAGAGAAGTAACAAATTAGGAAAGGCAGTAATTTGAGCTTTAGCAAAACTAAAAGACTGACTTTTGAATAGTTGCAAAAAGCTATATTGAAAAAAAATCTCTCTCACGCATTCACATAAAAGCCCAGAATCTCAAATGTGCCTGCTCTAAAACAGTCTGGAATGACAGGTGGAATAACAAAACCAAGTCTTGCTAGGATGATGGTGAGAAGGTCTCAGCCCCACAGGACAGGAGTAAATCCTTTTAATTTCAGCCAGTTTGGGGTGTTAACAGTTTCTTATGTAAAATTGAAATCGGTTTCAGACACTATGAAACATTTATAGACACACAATGTACAAGGTAATTATATGATAAATACATAATGTAGAAAGTAAACCTGAGAGAAAGTCAGGCATGGGAGAGTAGGTATGACCTGAAGATTTTGTGGTAAATATCTTGAAGCAAGTGATATTTGAACAGGACCTGAAAGTTGGACAGAACAGATAACTACAAAGGCTTCAGCGGGCTTTCAAACAGAAACAACAAAAATTAAATGAGCATATCATGCTGTGAAACAAGAGAGACATGATGACAGATAGGGGGAAAGAAAGGAGGTAGGTAAGATGAGCCAAGTAATTTTTGTACAGGAAAAAAAATAGTATTAGTATTGCATTTAATAGGTCAGGATTTTACTCTGAGACCTAATTCTAATACCCTGATTGATTTTTGGCAAATTTTTCATCTGCATCTCATTTTCCTTCTCTGTAAAATGATGTTAAACATGGCCATCCTCATTCTAAAATATGATGTAAATGATAATAAGAACTAAAATGTATAAGCACTTACTCTGAGCAGAGCCATGCTTTCAAGTATCCATTTCATACCTGCAATTTTATGAGATAGATTGTGCTATTATTTCCATTTTAGAGATGGCAAAATTGACTACTGAAAAAAATTAGTCAAGCTTATTTTGTAGCTAGTTGACTAGGCAAAAAAATACGATGAAAGGAGAAAATTTTAAGAAAAATGAATCTGGCTACAGTGTATAGGAAACAATATATAGTGTTAGATATTCTGTAGGGAAGCAAATCGGCTAAGAGAATATTTTAGAAATCAACATATGGAGTGATGAAAGTATAGACTTAAAGGTGATGGTGGGAACACAGAAGAAAGAATTAGCCTAAGAGACATTTCAATGAGTCTTACTGAAAAATGGTTATGGATATAAAAACGAAGACTAGCGGAATGCAACTTTGGAGTCAGGCATGCCTGAATTTTACAGCCATCTCTGACACTTTCTGTCTGGGTCTTGGGTGTGTGTTTTACTTCCCTGAACCTTAGTTGCCTCACCTGTAAAATAAAGAGTCAGAATACTTATCATATCTGGTTGCTTGAAGGATGAAATTAAGATACCATGCAAGGTGCTGATGCTATCTTTGGAACTTCTTAATTTTTAGCTATTACCATCATGCTCATGGCAGGTTTGGAATTTTCATCACAGCATATTATAAGGTGAGATATTAATGATACCACTTATTGTACATAATACTAACAATAAGTATTTATTGAACATCCATTATGAGCTGTCTACTGTTAGCTATATGAAAATACAAAGAAATGCATGACACCCACAACTAACATCATACTCAGCTAAGATCAGGAATAAGACATGGATTCCCACTCTTGCCTCTTTTATTCAGTATAGAATTGGAAATCATAACCATAGCAATTAGGCAAGAAAAAGAAATAAAAGGCATCCAAATTGGAAAGGAAGGAGTAAAACTGTCACTATTTGCAGATGACATGCTACTATATATAGAAAACCCTAAAGACTTCACCAAAAAACTATTAGGACTAATACATGAATTCAATAAATTTGCAGGATACTAAATTAACATACTAAGATCAATTGTGTTTCTATACCCTAAAACAAGCTATCAGAAAGAGAAATTAAGAAAACAATCTCATTTATAGTTGCATCAAAAAAGAATAAAATAGCTAGGAATAAATTTAACCAAGGAAATGAAAGACACACACTCTGAAAACTCTAAGACATAGATGAATGAAGTCAAAGATGGCACAAATAAATGATAAGAGATTCCATACTTAGAATTGGAAGAATTAATATTGCTAAAATGTCCATACTACCCAAAGCAATCTTGAGGTTCAGTGCAATCCCCATCAAAATACCAATGGCATTTTTCACAGAACTAGAGCAAAGAATCCTAAAATGTGTATGGAACCACAGAAGACCCTGAATAGCCAAAGCAATCTTGAGAAAGAAGAACAAAGCTGGCACTAGTATGCTCCCTGATTTCAAACTATACTCCAGAGCTGTAGTAATCATGAGTATGGTACTGGCACAAAAACAGATACATAGATTGGGGCACCAGCGTAGTTCAGTCAATTAAGTGTCTGACTCTTGGTTTTGGCTCAGGTCATGATCTCAGGGTCCCAAGATTGAGCCCCATGTCAGGCTCTATGCCTAGCACAGAGTCTGCTTGTCCCTCTCCCTCTGCTTCTTCCCACACACACACACTCTCTCTCAATCTCTCATAAATAAATTTAAAAAATATTTAAAAAACCCAAAACAAAAACAAAACAACTCAGATACATAGATCAATAGAATAGAGAGCCCAGAGACAAATCCACACTCATATGGTCAGTTAATCTATGACAAAGGAAACAAAACTATGCAACAGGAAAAAAAACAGTCTGTTCAATAAATGGTGTTGGGAAAACGGGACAGCTATATGCAAAAGAATGAACCCAGACTATTTTCTTACACCATACACAAAAATAAATCAAAATGGATTAAAAACTTGAATGTTAAGACCTGAAACCATAAAACTCCTAAATTCCTGTAAGAAAACATACGCAGGAAGCTCTTTGACATCGACCTTAGCAATATTTTTTGGACCACTCTCCTCTGTTAAGGGCGATAAAAGTTAAAATAAACAAATGAGACTACAACAAACTGAAAAGCTTTTGCACAATAAAAGAAGCTATCAACAAAATGAAAAGGCAACCTCCTGAATGGACGAAGATATTTGCAAATCATACATCCAGTAAGGGTTAATATCCAAATATATAGAGAACTTATACAATATAAAAAACCCAACTTAAAAATGTACAGAGAATCTGAATAAACATTTTTCCAATGAAGATTTACAGATAGCTAACAGACACGTGGAAAGATGCTCAACATCACAAATCATCAGGGAAATGAGATATCACCTCACACCTGTCAGATTGGCTATTATCAAAAAGACAAAAACAACAAGTGTGTTGACAAGAATGTGGAGAAAAGGGGACACTTGCACATTGTTGGTGGGAATGTAAACTGGTACAGCCACTATGGAAAACAGTATGGAGTTTCCTCAAAAAATTGAAAGTAGAACTACTAAATGATCCAGGAACCCACTTCTGGGTATTTATCCAAAGAAAACAAAAACACACATTTGAAGAGATATATAAACATCTATGTTCAATGCAGCATTATTTATAATAGAAGTTATGGAAGCAACCTAAGTGTCCATAGATAGATAAGTGGATAAAGATGTGGTATATATACACACACAGTGGATATATAAAAGAAGCCATAAAAAAGAATGAAATCTCACCATTTGCAACAAAGTGGATGGACCAATAAGGTATTATGCTAAGTGAAATAAGACAGAGAAAGACAAATACTATATAATTTCACTTACATGTGGAATCTAAAAAACAAACAAACAAACAAACAAAAACCAAAACAGAAACAGACTCATAGATACAGGATAAAAACTGTTGCTTACCAAAGTGGGAAGGGATTTTGAGGGGGCCAAATAGGTGAAGGGGATCAAGAAGCACAAACATCCAGTTATAAAATAAATAAGTCACAGAAATGTAATATACAGCATAGAGAATATAGTCAATCATATGGTAATAACTTTGAGATGGATGGTAACTAGATATCATAAGAATCATTTCATAATGCATAAAATTATGGAATAACTATGATATATATCTAAAGCTAATAGGATATTGTATGTCAATTATACTTAGAATGAAAGAAAAGAAAAGAACAGTGCTTTTAACAGTATCAATTATTGGGAAGGATATAGAACTGGTACATACATTGCAGGTGGAAATGCAAAATGTTATAACCACTTAGGAAAACATATAAAATTAAACTTAACATAAAGTTAAATATAAATAACCCAACAATTGCACTCTTAACCATTTAACTGAGAGGAAAAAAAAGCATAAAGACTCATAGATGAATGTTCACACCAAATTTATTCATAATAACATAATAACTTAATTGGAAATAATCTGAACTGTTCCTTGATGGGTGGATAGGTAAATTGTGGTATGTACATGCATCCAATGAAGTATTACTCAACAATAAAAAGGAAGGAACCACTCAAATGTGCAACAGCATGGTTGGATTTCAAAAACATTATGATGAATGAAAGAAGCCAAATGCAAACTAGTTCCAATTGTATGATTCTATTTATATAAAATTTCAGAAAGGACAAAATTAATCTATAGTGACAAAAAGCAAATCAGTGATTGCCTGGGGCCAGGGTTGGGTGTTGACGGGGAAGTAGATGATGGAAATATTTATTTCTTAATTAAAATACTGGTTACATGATTGTATATATTTGTCAAAACTCATTTAAATGTACACTTAAGTTGGGTACATTTTATTGTATATAAATTATGCCTCAATAAAGTAGATTAATTAAAAAAAGAAGTATATGATGTTAACCCCTTCTATTAAGTTTACAATCCACCAGGAAAAATAAGAGAAGTACATAAATATAAAGCAAAAATTCAAACCAGCATATGATAAATGCAATAAGAAAAGTACAAAGTACATTGGGAATTGAAAAATGAAAAAGCTAATTTCTGGCCATGGGATGAGGAACATAAAACACTTGATCTGGTTCTTGGAAATGAGTAGAATTTCAACATACAGAGTTGGGATCATACAAGGCATGGGGACTAGATTGAAAAGGACACATTAGTAGGTCAATGACAAGAATATTCTGGTAAAGATTATGAGTGTATTGAGGGGATAACAGAAGAAAAGTTATATATAGTTTGCAGATGGTTTTGAGTGACAAGTCAGCATTGAATTTCATCCTTCAAAAAGCAGGGAGGAGGTTACATTTGTTTAAACAGAATAACATAATGAAATTGAAGATGTAAGATTATCAGAGTAAAAAAAAAATGAAATTGTAGTAGTGGAGCAGGGCAATACACTAACTGGTGAAGTTAAGATTTAAAAAATTAACATTTGGCAGGGGGCACCTGTGTGGCTCAGTTGATTAAGTGTCCGAGTCTTGATTTCGACGCAGGTCATGATCTCAGGGTTGTCTGATTGAGCCCTGCATCAGGCTCTGTGCTGGGCAGGGAGCCTGCTTAAGATTCTCTCTCTCCCTCTCCCTTTACTCCTCTCCCCTCCCCTCATGCTCTCTCTGTCTCTCTCAAAAACAAAACAAAACAAAAACAAAAACGTTTTTTTTACCCATATGCTTTCAAATAAAAATCCTTTTCTTGGGGAAAAAGTCATCTCTCATACTGTATTTCCTCTAAGGATTGATCTATTTTCTCCTTTATGACCAATTATTTCTAAGGGTAGGCCCGGAGACCCAGAGATATACCTGATATAAAAATTCCAGTGAAGGATTGAGAGGACTACAAAGAAAACCAGTAGTCAGGTGAAATAGGTACATTTGAACTTGTGTGAATAGCACTTCAAGTTAGTATTCTTTTTTTTGTTTGTTTGTTGAAGCTCTTAGGCCAGGGATGTCCTCTATTGTTTTAAAAACACGTTGTTTTAATGGGAAGAGACAAAGAAGGAAGGTCGAGGCATTACAGCATAGTTGTTCCTTCTTAGAAATCCTGGGTTCAAGTCCCATCCTGCATTAGTTTTATAATACAGGGCAAGCTGCATGATTCTTTGTACCTCAACATTATCACCTAGAAAATGGGAATAATAATACTTCATAGGGATATTGTGAAGATTAAATGATAGCATGCACTGAATTAACTAGAAGGATATCTACCACATAGTAAATATTACATGATATTTAACCTCTATCGTCTTTAGTACTAATTATTTTTAGGTAGAATTTATTGCAATAATTCAAGCATACATCAATGAAAATTCAGATGAGAATATTTAGCAGTAGAACTGAAAAAGTTAAGAAACAAAGAAGAATATTTTGATAAATAAAAAAGGGTGGGTTTAACAAGAAAATATTGAACAAATGAAAAAGAATAATAATCCTTCAGCTCATAGAACTGACAAAACTGTGGGCTGGTCAAAATCTATCAGTTTAAAATCAGCTAAAATAAAAACTTAGGCTTGGGATAAGCATTTGGAACTTGAGCCACAGATTGGGAGTCATCACCAAAAAAGTTACTGTGGGATGCAGCATAGACAGTTTGCTGTGGATGATGAAATAGAAATAACTTTTGAGGTGGAAGAAAGCCTTGAATAACACCCACATGTAAAGAATACATTAAGAAAAAAGCAGAAAAGATGAGACCAGAAGATTAAATGGAAAACAAAAATATGCTATTTCAAAAGCCCAAGTAGAAAAGTAAAATCTCCATGGTGATTTACATTGACTTAGTATTCATTGCTTCAAGTTCAGGGAAATGGGAATTGAAGGGAAAAAATAACTAAGATTAGAATTGTGAGGCCAATAATGTTCCTTAAATACAAAATATCATTAGAGTCATGAGACATGGAATCAGATATGGAGGACTATGTGGCCAATGGATAATAAGAAATATAGATCCAGTCATCTTAACAAAAGTGAAACAGGCAGAATCTGGATGTAATGGTAGCGTTTAAAAGTTTTCTTGTGAAATATTCTGGAAAAAATAAATGAAACAAAACAAAAACCTACGACAGAGCTTACTTGACACTGGATATCATGAATCTGTAGCAGGCAAGACCCTCATGATTTTCTGTTTTGCACCTCTGGCCAATAAAAGAGAAAGTAGACCAAGAGGTAACCCAAGGTTCAGAATGGGCGCCTTCTAAGTTCAAAATAGTGAGACAGCCTTAGGGAATAGTGAATATGGCATGGCAACAGCTGATCAGAGGGGGCAAGTTAGCATGCAAATAACATCTAGAACAGGTTTTACTTCTTTCAAAACAGAACCAAGCAAGCTGTTGGTAGCAAACATTATAGTGGTGGAGGCCTAATGTTTAATAAGCATCTTGATTATTTCTTAAAGTTGGCTTTAAGCCTGAAAAGAATATGCATTTGGAGTCTAAGGGAGAACCAATAACAGAAGAAAAATAGCAATACAATCCAGGTTTAGCCCTCTGCTAACCCTCTTAGCTGTCTCAGCCTGACAGTCGGAATTTGGCGAGGTAGCTGCTCGGTCTGCTCCACCCTTCTGGCAAAGCAGCCATCTGGCCAGTTGCACCTGTTTCCAACAGCCCTACTACTCCCATGGGCCCTATGTTGGTTTAAATGAAGTGGGAGCTAATGGGACTTGAATTACATGTGGAATGGGTTGGAAATGTGTGAAAAGGAGGGCTAAGCAAAGCCAATTAGCTAACCTGGAATGGATAAACTAAACTGAGTAATTGGAAAGAATGGCAGAACAAGGTTAAACAAAATAGCAACCAAGATGATGAATGTACTTTGAAAAAAAGAAACAGACAAGTTCATGGTCTGGGGGGAAGAAAACAAAACTCCATCTGCCTATTCAAGTGGCTCCAGCTTCTCATTCATATTAAAGATAATTCTGAACTATGCTCCAGCAGCATTGCTGAAACAAATTGCTTCAGGGAACAGGCTTCCTCTCCTAACCTCTGCCTGATGACTTGTGGTATATAATGAACCCTGTGCTGCTGTCAGAGAAGCAGAATCTGTGCCTAGAAGAAATTAACTTGAAAGAAGGGGAAACCCTCCAAAATAGCATATCTTTCTTCCCTACATAAACAATGAGGATGTTTTAAAGTAAAAATTGCTGAGATTGTCTAGATGGGGATTTTTCTTCATATTATACATCACTTTGGAGTTTCTTAATCTCTTAGCATTACTTACTGTTTTAGCCATACTTACTCCCCCCCACCCCCTATTTGCACAAGTTTGTGCCAGCAAAATATGTATCACAAGACTAAAATTTCTTTTGTTTTCTGTACTGGAATACTGAGGATTTTACCACTTGTCTGTGCCATATACATGATAGATACATTACTATGACAGTTTGTGAGATTTCACCACCTTATAATAGCTCCTGCTGTGAAATAATTAACCTGAGATGCCCAGAATATTAAGACAAAAACCTTTTGGAATCACTTGCCCCAGAAGTTAATAAGTAAACAAGTAGTATATTGAAATTCTCTGCATGTGTGCACATGTATCCATATTCAATCATCTAACCCATTGCAAATTTTTCCCCAGAACTAACAAGTCACCAAAAATACCTACATGTCTTAAATTTAGATTATTTTGGTTATTAGCCTGTCTCTGAGCTAAAAGTTTTGGGAAAAAATGGAAAATAACTCTTTTCTATGATCCCAAAGTTATGTACCCCTACAGTTACTGAGTTTTGCCTCTTCGTTCAAGGCCAGAAAGAGAATGAACAGATTCTTTTAGAAGAGGTCAGTTGTGACAAAATACATTTTCCATATTTTCAAACAAATTTTCTGTTTCCACATGTTTATAAATCATGTAAACATTTGGGCACTTATCAAAATCTTTTTGGTACAAAGGAAAAGTTTTAGAGTTTGAGAAGGACAGGTTTCAGCAGATGTATGTGTGTGTGGATGTGTGTGTTATGCTGGATACTGGAGATAGTGGCTTATGAAGTTGGTGATTTATGTCAATTTTCACATTCTATTTCTGTACTTCAAGTCTTCAACTCTAAAGATTTTTTTCAGACATCATGGCAATATATGATAAAACTCAAGGAGATTAACAAAAATACACATGGTAGTTTTCTTGGGGATAGTTTGAAATATACACGTTTTGTTCTGTTTTTGTCCTTCATATGAACTCCTGAGAAACATTTAATCCATCAGAAAGAAAAAGAGAACAATTATGAAAACCACTGTAATAAAGATAAACAACTTCTTTTGATTTCAGGAATCTTCTACCTAGAGATTATCTTCCCTTTATTTTATCTGGCCTGTCTCTCTCTCTCTCTCTCTCACACACAAGCACAATTTCTACATTGACGTTACTTTCCCTCTTTCAAATTGGCCTAATGTGTTTCATTTATCAATGGCTTATAAAAAGAAGGCTTTAATTTAGAAATCATCACAGTCACTTAAGGAAAAATTCATTTATTCATTGTAAATTTCTCAAAATAACTTTACTCTATCTGAGATGCTCTGCAGAAGTCAATAAGATGAGACTAGCTGGGCTTAATGCCAAGAGAAAGCAGTCATGAGATAAGCCCAGAGGAGATGCCAAATCTTCTACACTATCAGAAAAAAACGTGAAGAGAGAAGCTCAAATGACAACATGAATACTGAGTTCTAATTTCACGCTTTTTTTCAAGATTCAAAGATTTCATTTTCATTAAGGAAAATTTAGAGTAACCTGCATAATAAAATACATGTTTAGAAGTCAAGAGGTTTAGATTCAGTACTGAATGAACTAAATATAGATTTGTAGATTAATCAGGATACCTAAACTTAAAACCATATGAATTTTTTTGTAAATTCATGCTTATTTTCTACAAATTACCTCTTCTCTGTAGATTTGAAATTCTCTCCCTCTCTTTAGCTACTATGAGATGACTCCCATGATGTTAATGAAAGAATTTATAGAAGTGAATTTCACAAAAGGATGTTATGATTATAATCATCTTCATATTTTAAAAACTTGTTTAGGTATAAATAAGACCTCAAAATAGAAACAAAATGGAACTTCAAAATGAAGACAAAGCCTTAGCTGATTTTTAAATGAATTAGGGAATTGTTTTAGAGAGACAGCTGTGTATCTGTCAGCAGATCATGTTATTCCAAGCATGGGATTGACTTGAAGTTTGGTGTACTGAATTTAAAAATTCAGTAGTGCCAATTCTTCTCGGTGAGGAAGGAGGGCAAGGTGGATAAAAAGGATCATATCATAATATATAAAATATATATAAGAATATATTAACATATACTTAATAGTCACATGGGAAACTTTATGGCTTCCTTGTGTCCTGATAATTGCCCATCTCTTTTCATTTTCCAAGCAAATAGAGACTTTACAAACATTTCTTCTTCTATCATTGCAAAAATAATAATAACGATGATGATGTTGACACCACGAAGAGAATAAAGCTACAAGATGTAGATGGAGCACAGAGGTTAATAGAGAGCTGTGATATCGTGGGACCAAGGCCAGTATTTCGCAAAGCATATCTGAAGGTAACAAAACCTATGGTTTGAAAAACTGCGGTCATATAAAAAACTTAATAACAAGGGTCTAGAAGTATAAGAAGCTGACATCCCAATATAAATGATATAGAACAGGGCAATGTTCTGACAAGAACTATTCCATTATGTACACTGACTAAGGGTTGTTGCCAGCTGTTTATAACAGAGGAACAAAGACTGGAATCCAAATGCTCTGTACAAACTCTTCACTCATTCTCTATAAGTATTTCTTAATCTTCCTTAACAAAATTTTGTCATCTCCACAGTTCATAATTTAAAGACCTCTCCTTTCTGTTACCAAACACACACCGGATTTAGTAAAGCCAATCTTAACTATTAAGTTGAGTCAAAGTTTTAGTTTCCAGTATAGGAAAAACCAAGTAAAGAGTACTCCTTTAAAATTGTCTTTCAAAACTTATATTCATCAGATATGAGGCATTACAGAACAACCAGAAGACTTTTAAACTAAAGACACAAAATATCACCATCAAGATGGTGATAATGGAGCATATTTTAGAAGCCAACGCTGTCAGTTCCCACCTTTGGGATATCTGGCAACCACAAAGATGTCAAACCCAGAGGTACCATTTTTTCACCCCAATTTGCCATTAGGCAATTCTTTAGTAATGCTCTCTAACTATTTATCTGATGTCACAGGATGAAAAGTATGAATACCAATAAGAGATAATACCATCAACTCATATTGCTTCTAACCACTGGGGACAATTTCTTCATTAAATCCCAATCCACCTTTTGGACTAGTTCTTTTTCATAACCAATAAACTGATAAATGAAGCCTCACATTGTTTAGAAAACGATGCTTGTCATGGAGCCTACATTTGTCAGACCATCCCCCCAGAGAGTCCCATTCATCAGGCATTGTCAGGTTGCATTACTCAGCCTCATTAATGCCCCCTCACAGGCTACAGCACTACATCCCGCCCGCAGCTGCCTGATAGACTGTTCCTCCCTGCACAGACTCTGAAGGGGCTCTTGAGAAATGCTTTATTGAGGGCTCTGGTGAAGGAAACAGCACCTTAATGAGAGACATGCGCCACAGCATAATTAACTACTACCACAGCCCACTGCTGTTGCCATCAGTAATTTCATCGATTTGTCACCTATGAGGATGACGACTAACCTTTTCCAACGGAAAATGCAGGTGACAGGAGAAATGATTCAAGCAAAATTAGAGCTGTTTTAATAGAAAATGTTTTCTTTTGGCCTAACCAGGACCACCCAGTCTTCATCTCTCGTTTGGTGTGGTTAGATTAAGGAAAACAGCCTCAGGAGAACAGAAAACAGAACAAAGGCCAGAGATTGTCAAGAAAACCATTTAGCACAAGAGGTAAATGTTTATTTGAATTGTGACAAATGTTGTTAGTAGAAGATCAAGATGTGGTAGATTTAAGCTCTTTGTCATTGCAAAGACTCTAAACACGAGCTTGAGTGGAGGATCACGTTAGTCATGACAATGCATGCTGGAATTAAAGGTGACAGGAATGAAAAGCAGAGATTGATGACAAGTGCGCTCTTTTACAAAGCTCTCTCCTATTCTGACTTTCCTAATGTCAGCTTCTTTGAAAGAATTAAAATAAATGAAAAGATTACTTATTTACACCTGCTTTAAATGCTACACATACACGTGCGCGCGCACACACACACACACACACTCCCCATTCAGCATTATTCCAGAATTTTATGCAGCTGCTGCTCTAGTCTAATTGCCTTTGCAAAGCAACAAAAGAACTAAATGACTTTTACTTAAGCTGCAAATCAGAATCCCCTCAGCTATGGTGGCATCTGTGAGCATAGGGCTCCCTTAAGAATGACAATGTCCAATTACTAACAAACATTGCTGTTATCCCTAAGGAAAACAGAATTCAGAGGATCTGTGATAGCACACGGCCAAATAATCTGACGGTTTGGTTAAGTTTTGACATTGCAATGTTTATTTAGTGCTAATAGTGGAAGAATATATTCTTGCCTAGGTGGAATTCACAATTTAAAAGGGCAGGTTTAAAACACCAAGTGCTACATTTGAAAAAAAAACCAACGTATCTAGTCAAGGTCTCTAAATAAATCCATAATTATCTGGAAAGCATTGTTGTCATGCTTTTCTTTTTTATTTATGGGAGAATATTACTTTCTATCCCTATTTTCAAGATCTCATTTTTTTTACCCCTGAAAACACATTCTACTGAACATTTATGCCTGGCCACTAGCCCTTATTCAAAATTCCAAAATCCAAGAACTTCATAATCTTAGAATCTATTTTAATGTATTTGGTGGTAAACTCTGACCTATTTTGAATTTATTTAGCAATGAAATTTCACCTGAACTTATATCAAGCTATTCATATTCTTTATTTATCCATTTAGTATGAATATTGATACACTGCATTCCAGTGGGATGGTATGTAATATACAGAACATGCCCAGCATTACCTTTGTCAAATTGGAAAAGTGCTAAATTCTGAAATATTTGCCCCCAAGGAATTCAGTTAAGTGATTGTGAGACTGTGTTCTATTCTTATTCTACCACCTGATCCTGATTTTTCTTATAATTATAATAATACTGCTTAGATTGGAAGTTTGAGATAGAAATCTATTTGCTTACTATTTTGGCTGTAAGAAAGACAGATCACTTCTGCCTTTTCTACTCTTTCCAGATCTAGCCTCTACCTAAAGAAGCATCAAACTAGCTCTTAAAATTAAGTATTATATGAGAGAGATTTCTAAAAAATTAATTGTAAAAATTCTAAAAGAAGTAGGTTACAATAAATTTAATTTTGTTTAAAATATACTTATTCATAGATATTTCTATAAAAATATTTTAGATTCAGTGATCTGACTCACATCATAATGTTAATAAGAAAATATAACACTTGAATTGCCATTAAAATAACAAGTGGTGAATCACATTATGTTTATATCTACTCCATATGTGTCAAAAGTTTCTATCAGCATTGGACAGATAGGGAGTAGCTTGGAAGATAGGCTATTTACTTTATAATAAGAGAAAGAACTAATTGAGAGCAAATAACAATTAAGAAAGTTCAAGTTTTTCACCTTCCTAAAATTATAAGGAATATAATCTTACATTAAAGTTTCCATATGTTTTCCCAAGAGTATTGAATCATAGATTCCTGGAGTGGGTAGAGCCTCTTAAGATCCACTTTGTGTGACAAGCATCATCTGGACAATATCCTGGCAAGTGATCACCCAATGTCTCAGATATGGACTGAATTGTGTCCCCCAAATTCACATGTTGAAATCCTAACCCAGTACCTCACAATGTGACTAGATTTGAAGATAGGGTTTTTAAAGAGGTAATTAAGTTAAAATGAGGTCCTAAGGGTGAGTCCTAAGTCAATATGACTGGGGTCCTTATCAGAAGAGGAAATTTGAACACAGACATGTACAGAGGGAAGACCATATGGAGACACAGGGAAAAGACTGTAATCTACAAGCCAAGGACAAAGGCCTCAAAAGAATCCAACCCTACTGTAACACCTTGATCTCAGACTTCTAGCCTCTAGAATTGTGAGAAAATAGAATTGTGTCATCTAAGTGACACAGTTCATGGTACTTTGTTATGGCAACACTAGAAAACTAAAACAGTCTCTGCACATTTCTTCTGAAATAAGTAGCACTAAAATACATGCACACACACACACACACACACAAACACACAGTTTTTGACCAGATCAGTTTTATTAAGGAAATTTTCATTTAGCTAATGTTTTTTGAATATGTTGTGTGTTCCAGGAGTTACAAAGGTGAATGACACATGGATCCTGCTATTGAAATGGCCATAGTTTGTTTGGGGTTCACAGGAGGAGGGTGGAAATTAGAGACAAACATATAAACAGATAGGTCCATATAATGTTGTAATTGGGGTTTATTCAAAGTTCTGTAGGAACAGAGGTAAGAAAACAATTGTTCCAACTGGTTATTGTGAGGAAAAATTATTTTTAAAAAGATATTTGAATTTAGTCTTGAAGGATGAAGATGAGGGCTTCAGAGGGGAGGGGGGTGGGGGATTGGGATAGGCCGGTGATGGGTATTAAGGAGGACAGATAATGCATGGTGCACTGGGTGTTACACACAAATAATGAATCATGGAACATTACATCGAAAACTGGGGATGTACTGTATGGTGACTAACATAACAAAATAAAAATTATATATATAAAAAAAGATGAATTCTGTAAGCAAATAGTGAAAGACAGTCCAGTCAGAGAAAACCCAGTCATAACACATGGGCTGTTCAGGGAACAAGAAGTAAAGAAGTTTACAAAGAGATACTGTAGATATAATCAATGAAACTGGAGTAGGAGGGGCCTTGAATGATGTGGTCAAAAAGTCCATGATTGAATTTTCTTTTTTCTTTTTTTTTAAAGATTTTATTTATTTATTTGACAGAGAGAGAGAGACACACACAGCCAGTGAGAGAGGGAACACAAGCAGGGGGAGTGGGAGAGGAAGAAGCAGGCTGCCAGCGGAGCAGGGAGCCCGTTGAGGGGCTTGATCCCAGGACCCTGGGATCACGCCCTGAGCCGAAGGCAGATGCTTAATGACTGAGCTACCCAAGCGCCCCCATGATTGAATTTTCTTTAAACATTCATCCAGGAGTTCTGATATGGAAACATGGGAATTGAGCCAATGCTAAAAGACCCATCTTCTACAGTCCCCAATTCTGGGTACAAACTTACATAAATATAACTTAAGAAATTATTAAAATATTTCCAAGCTCAAAAGATTGAAGAAATATCCAGGTGCCAGAAACTACAAAAGAACTCATAGCTTGTCATTAGCCTGAGTTGATTCTATGGTAATCTGTGAGGATATTGAATTGGGTGGTGATCATAGGGCTTTAATACTCAAAAAGCAATAGGAAATGTGGTGTCCTGAGTTTCTGCATAGAGCCAAGAGCTGCCTGTTTCATAAAAACAGGATTAGTCACATTTCATCTACCAGCTTAAGAAACTACATATAAACATGCTTCCTACCAAAGGCCAAAGGCGGAAATAGTCACAGACCAGAAATTTAAGCCCAAGCCTGGTCCATTCATAAGCAGGTGAAGTTCACATCCATGGTTATTATTGAATGTCAATCTAATAAATCAGTATGAATACTAGTCCAAACCATTTACACTGGTTTTTTTTAATTAATATGTAAAAAGTTACCACAAACTTAGTGGCTTAAAACAATACCCATTTACTAACTCTGTGGGTCAAAAGGTAGCTCCACCTGGGTTCTCTGTTTAGGGTCTTTGCAAGGCAGAAATCGAGGTGTCAGCTGGGCTGGAATATCTGGAGCTTATGGGGAAAAAATCTGCTTCATGGCCCATTCAGGTTGTTAGCAGAATTGAGTTCCTTGTAGCTGTAGGGTTGAGTTACTTTTTCCTTTTCTTACTTTAACTATATCTGAAAAATTCCTTTTGCCAATGTGTCAGTCAGTATTCAACCATGGAAACAGAAGAGGAGATGTATATTAAGGGATTTATCACAAGGAGTTGGCTTCTGTGAGTATGTGTGTAGATTGGCTAGGAAAGTCTGACATTTGTAGGGCAGTCAGTAAGGGTAGGCTGAATCTGAACCCAGAGGCAGAATCTCTTCTTTTGAGAGTCTCAGTTCTGTTCCTAAGGCATTACAACTAGTTACAACAAGCCTACTCAGATTATCTAGGATAATCTCCCTTAAAGTCAGTTAATTAGGGACTCCAATCACATCTATAAGTACCTTCAGGGTAACTCCTAGAAGATCATTTGATTAACTAACTGGGGACTACAGCCCAGCCAAATTGGCATATAAAATTGACCATCACAGCCATGCAGTATAACATAATGATAGGGTAACACCAGGAGACAAAGGTCCTGGGGGCCATCTAGAATTCTGCCTACCACACCATTAAAACTCCTAGAACCACAAAAAACCCAAGCTACTCTATAGAGACCTTCCATGAAGTCAGAGAACTTCAGATTTCTCAGAATACAAAGATTCCTACTAAAAATGAATTCACAGTAAAAAATTACATAATAGATGAGGAAATTATCCACCAAGGGAGAGTTGGCAGGTACAGCAAAAAGAAGAACTAACACCAAGAAATGGAAATAATATAATATTATATTATGAAATATGGAAAGAATATATGAATACACAAGTAGCAAATGATTAAGAGGAAATCTCCCCACCACAACTCCCCAAAAAGAATAGAAACAATGAAAATACAAAACTGTGCAAAAAGAGTAGGCAAGTATAAGATAGGAACAAATTCAACATAAAGAAATGAAATATATAGCCCCTGAAGTTATAAGCAATAACAAAGTAAATATATGCATTTTATAGAATGCTAAATGATAGGCTCCATTGAGAAAATAAACCAGGAGAAGGTGAACTTGAAAAAATTTTATAAAATGTAGGTCAGAGGGCACCTGGGTAGCTCAGTTAGTTAAGCATCTGCCTTTGGCTCAGGTCATGATCTCAGGGTCCTGGGATTGATCCCGCATTAGGCTCTCTGCTCTTCAGAGAGTCTGCTTCTCTCTCACTCTTCCTCAATGCTCTCCCTCTCTCTCTCAAATATATAAATAAAATCTTTTTTAAAAAATGTAGATCAGAGAGATACAATTGTAAGTGACATAAAAAGAAGTGTTGAGTTATAAAGGTCAGACTTAGTATGTCTAACGTGTCTAATACAATTCCATGATAGAGAGCAAAAGTGAAGGGAATACTGAACACCATGAAGGCTCAGATTTTCTTGACTTTAAGAAATATAAAACATCAATGTCATAGAAATCTTAAAAATAACTCAGGGACAATGATAAGATGCCTACAAAAGTAATAAGGTTAAAATCAAAAATGTTTCCAGAGAATGACAAAATAATATCTTGTGCTGGATAAAATGATTGTCAATTTAGAACTCCTCCACTCATTGTATGAACTAAAGAGAGAGGCTGAATTATACTTTCAGTCAAAGACTGACAGTTTACTACTTTCAAAATGTACTTTACTAACAAGGAAACTGACAACGAAAACACAAAGTGTCTGTGAGGAACAATGAGCCAAGAAATCAATGAAGATGTTTGTAAATTTAAATAATCATTGACTAGTACTACTATTACTACTACTACTACTACTACTACTACTACTATTACTATAACTACTATTACTGGCCAGTTGGGAAGAGGCAATGAATAATAACAAGCTAAAAGTGAAATACTGAAGATAAATAATAGCGGAAATGGGAACATAAAATACTACACAGCATTTCAAATGAATTTTATCAACAGGGATACATCTTATAATGTTGATGAAAAAAATGTTGAAGTGTAGTGAAGTAACATTAAGTGAAGAAAGCTAGATGCAGAAGAATATGTGTGGTATTATACCATGTATTTTATTTTAAAAATACACAACACTATACAAAGTATGGCTTTGGATATATACATACATGATACAATATTTTTTTAAAGATGCATGGGAAGATACACAACAATTTCAGGGAATTGCATTTGTTTGGGAAGAGTAGGAAGGAAAGAAAAACAGGGAGAAGTGCAAAGGAGTCTTCAGTTGTATCAGTAGTATTTTATTTCTTAAAAAGTAAAAATTCCTAAAGCAAATATGACAAAATATTAACAATTTTTAAATATGATACTCTTTTATATTATAATCTGTGATATCTTGTGTATTTGGAAGTTTATTTCTTAAAAAGAGAGAAAAATATATTGAATATCAATAAATAAGATGAATTGGAAGAGCTCTGTAAAGTAAAATCAGAAAACTGTTAAAATTCTATTGCAGTAATCCATGCAAGAGATGATCAATGACAGTGTCTCCAAAAAGGGAAAACAAATGAGACCTTTCAAATGTAAAATCAATATGACTTGATGATCAATTTTGTATGAGTGGCAAAGGAGAATGTCAAAACAAGAATGACTCTGAGTTTGTTGTCTTGGGAAATTAAATAGAAGTTGGTGTTTCCCATTTATTAGGAGACAGAAAGTTGCAAAGTCTTGATAGAGTTGTCCAAAGGATTTCTAGAAACATGAATCTGGATTAGACACAGTTTGGAGTCAGATGAATGGACGAATGGATGGATGGATAGATGGATGGATAAATCCCTCTATATCTACTTGTCCATTTTTCCTTTATTCTTTTGAAGCCTTCTTTCTTTACTTCCTAATGACCCCAATTGCCCATTCTATTTCCTTCTAAATCATATATTCTTTTTTATATGCTTTAAAGTATTTAAATTTTATTTTTCTTTTGAATTTAATTTTTATGCTTCTACAATCTGTTTGCATTTTTCCTGAAGCTTTTAAGAGTTAAAGAAGGAGCTATGAAAGGAGCTATAGATGATTATAAAGAGCATAAACACAGATTGTATAATATAATCATAAAAGAAACCTCATAACCACAAATAACTAAATATTTCACAATTTGACTCAATCAAATTTCCTTAAAGCTAGAATTTCAACTTGAAGTTATTATTTTCCCTTTCTACTGTCTTTAATTATAGAAAACTTCCACCAGCTTATAATTTAGAGAAATTTGTCCTAACAAGGAAAGTTTATTTACCATATGGTTATTCTACAGATTATAGTTTGTCAATAAGAATTGATATAAATGTTTAGAGTAGAGTCCTTGGAAATAGTCGATGTTGAAATTCATTACAAACATTTGTAATGCTCACATTCTCTAAAGTTCTAGGGATCTTGACAAATCAAACTCTACTTTCCTCTGCATGTAATTTTATTAATTTCCCTTCTCTCTTTAGAATAACATTTCCCATATCTTTGCCTATTTGACATCTTTGAATCATTCAAACCCTTGTGAGGTACCTAACCTCATCCGTGATGCCCTTCCCAAATTCCCATTCTACCAAACTCTCCCACAATGCTGAATAGTGAACAGCAAATACCCACACACTTTTAGAAGTTAACTTGATATTTGTCATCATTGACTCTATTAGTTCTTTGAGTAGAAATTGGGGCAATAAAATTCTTCTACAGGAATGGTGAGATTCTTAAAAGATGCTGATGATCCAACAATGAAACTTCAAAAGTAACTAGAAATATAATTAAGACGTTTATTTTATGTTACTACAACCTTTTTATAAGTAAAGAAAAAAGTCAAGAGAATCAAATATATTTTTCTGATAGGGATTGCTGAAGGGACCATAAGACAGAAAGGAAGAAGATACTCATTTTACTGAGAATCTTAGACAAAGTTGCTAACTATAAACCCAAACATTGTTTCTCATTGTAATCTTTCATTCATTCAACACACTGATGGAGCACTTGTTTTAAATTAGAACCAATGCCAGACCAAATAGTTTGATGGCAGAAAACTCAGACTCACAATATTGCAATAGTTGGTGGAATATATTGAGTGAACTAATCTCTGTTCCCTCAAATGTTTTTCCAGTATCTTGCAGGATTATAATCAAGGCACTATATACTTCAAGGAGAAATGTAGTCTTCCCTGCTTCCCTTTGGGATGGTACAAGCTTCATATGCTGTCTGTGACAGCCACTCCAGTTTTTAATTACATTTGTGAAAGGTAATCTCACTTACCTCCATTGAATAATTTAATATTATTAGAAATTCCTTACCATTGGCTAGCCTAAAGCAAATTTCCCAGGTACAACCTAACTAGCCATCTCCCATGTCCCCCATCCTAGGGGTTTCAGTCCACATTCCATTGACTTCCAAAGTGTTTCCCAATAGCAGCTCTACATCAGCCTTTTACGCTCCTTTTCTTTAGGCTACTAGGAAGTGTCAGGGGAAAGGATGGAGAACAGTAGTGGAAACCTTGAGCATTTTAGTCAAAGGCAGCACTAAAGGTTTAGGCGTTGTCTGCTTCCAACTTTGGCCTTCCAGTCTCACAAAATTACCAGCACCACTGAACCCCACCACCAGATCTCAAATAGATTTCTCTTTTACATAATTGTCCAAATAAGCTGGGTTTGCCTTGGAATATTAATCACAGTTTATAACTCAGTACTTCTGTGGCTCTTTGATCAATATTTTTCTTTTCATAAACTGCAAACTCCATGAGCCCAGGAAGTATGTCTGTTTGATCAATCACCACTGTATCACCAGAGCTCTTCAAATAGCTTCAAGAAGATATGCTCTCATTTAGGATCTGCTGAATATACTCGGATGACTGAATTATCACAGACTATTAACTATTTTGAAAATTAATAAAGAGATAACATCACATTTATTTTTCAGTTTCTTACTATCTCTATCCAAGTATCTTACATAAAATAGGAACTCAAAATATTCAAAATGGAAACACAGGAGGAGTAGCCGTGATTAAGTTACCTACTAGAAAACTTTTTCAGGGTGTCCTCTAATGAGAGTCATGGTCACCAGCAGCTCTGGATCACATGTTTTATAGCTAATAGTTTAAGGGAAAGAGAAAGTTGTTCCTATAGTATCCATAGAAACTACCAGATAAAGACTAACTCGCACCATTTGTGTCATAGGGCTTTTCCTGAACTAATTTCTGTGATCAGGAGGAGGAAGTATTGTGATTGGTAGTTAAATGTACACCCAATGGCAAACGGCAGAACAATATGATTGGCACAACAATTTCATGTGATTCCCAAGGAAAAAGGGTCGCTGTTACCCAAAGTAAATGGAAAGAAATGTCTAACATCTACCACAGACACCACGATCACAACCATCATCGTCATCAACAACAACCAATATTTACTTCAGTGTGTATGGATATACAGTGAAAGGAGAAGTGGAGAGTGTGGTAGACAGGAGGTGGAATAGGGCCATTAATAATTTCAATCTGAAAGGCCATATTAGTAAATGAATTAATATTCTTAATTTACAAGGGAGAAATTCTTTAAGCAAAATCAGGTTCACACTTAATGTATAAAGAGAAGACAGAAAATGACTGCTGTCTGGGCCTGAGGTTGACAGTCTTCTACTATCAGTGGTGGTAAGAAACTTGTTTCTGCTTTGGTTTCAAAAAGCCATTGCACTTTGAAGTCTCAAGAAATACTGAGTGTCCCTAAAAACATCTCCCTTAAATAAAATAATAATGGATTTTTTGGAAGGCACTTAAATAAAAAGTAGTGTTTTTTTTTCTTTGCTAAATGGAATCATTACATTATGCATGATAATGAATCTAGGTTTAAAGTGATTCTTTGCAGTAGGACTACCCAGGGAATCAGATAAAATAAAAACTGAAAGGTTAGTGTTCTGCAAAATCTAAATGGAAGACCAAGCATCGGAGTTTGGAATTATGTTTGAAATGATTTTCGAATGGATTCAATATTTGCTTAATTGAGGTTCTCCCTCAGTGAACATGAAGCTCCTCGTCCTTTCCCTATTTGCTTCCCCTCTGCTTTTAAAGACAATTTCGTTTTCTTTAATCCTCAAAAAAATCAAGATTTGCTAATCCTTCCAACTACCATTCCATTCCCCAAAGCATATGAAAGCTTTCGCTGAAAAGTGAAATGCCCTCTGGTCTCTGTTTTAATGCTTTCAACTTCCTTCTCAAATCCTTGGGGGTTTATTGTTGTTATTTTGCTTTTGTATTTTTCTCATCTAAAAAATCCATAGCTCATTTGGATGGCTGTTATATCATTCTACCTTTTCAGTGATTCGTTTTGAACTGCTACACTTTTATTTATCCTCAAGTTACCCATAACTAGCCACTCTGGACGTTCCATTATGCAGTTATGCCTCAGTTTCCAAAGAGATGCATCCCCAGGTGACGAGAATTTATTCCTCTTCTTTTCTGCTGATTATTGAGAAACTCCTTCCAAGAAAATTCAGTGTCCGTCTCCTCAGTTTCATTTCCTTTTGGGTTCTACCTGGCATCATATTCACATCGATTAACTTCTAGCTCAATGTTTGCATATCTATACACCAATTCTTCAATTGTCCCAGCATCAGCACTGTTCAAAGGATATCATCACGTGGTTGTTGTGGGGTCAAATTCTGAAATAAAATGAAATGTGTAGAAAAGGCTTTGCTATTTCTATTGGCTTTCTCAAGCAAAGAGCTACAGAGTGAATTTTGGACTACAGCCCCAGTTACGCTAATTAACTATTAATTAGCTGTGTGATGTGCAACAAGTTCTCTGTCTCTCTCTCTTTCATTATAAAAAGAGGGCTGTAAGTAATTCAAGTAATCTGTAAGTTCTCTTTAAGTCCCAAAAGTCAGAGTACTTAGGGCAATTGACACAAAGCGTCATAACAAATAACCCCCCAATTTTAATAGTTTAATACAGCAAAACTTTATTTCTTGCTCACATTACAGCTCAGTGCAAATCAGGTGGCTCTCCTTGGGTGGACTAGTCTAAGCGATAACTCAGGGATCCAGGACCTTCTGCCTCTTGTCTTTGCCATCCTCTAGGTTCACCTTGGATGTCTCTGCTATGTTTTTCACATTCAGTCAGCCAATGAGCAAAGAGATTGTGGGAAGTTTTGTGGGATATGTTACAGGCAGATCCCCAAACAGCATACTTTGATTTGCCCATATTCCACATTCCATTGGCCAGAACTCAGTTTTATGGTCTTAAACTTATTTGGGGGGGAGTGTAGAAGAAGTAATCTTTCTGTATGCCCAAGAAGGAGGAACAAGCTTGGTGAGCTTTTAGCCCATCTCTGCCACAGACTATTCATTTCCTTCTGTATCTCTATCACTCAATTTCCCATTCTTTCTGTCTCTGTTGTTTTCTTTTCTGATCCTCATCATTCCACCCCATCCCAGCTGCATCCTCATCATTTCCCCTGGCTAAGTTTCTTTTTCGCTTAACACCCTGACCCTGGACTCTGGCATCATTGCCAAGCTTTGTAAGAAACCTCATTTTGTCCCTTTTTCCCATAGAAAAACCTTCAAATCAGTGTGTCAGATCACAATTTTACCATTTGCCAGTAAATTGCATGACTCCTCTGCACCCCAGTTTCTTCATCTACAATAGGCTTACCTGAGAAAATGACGTAAATTGTCAGAGATGCAGGAGGTTCTCAAAATATTTTTATTTATTTATTTTTGTTCTGTTTCCATTGTCCCTGTATATTAGAAAAATTATCCCAACCACTGAACCTCTGCCTGCTCTATTATCTCTGTAAGAAAAATAAAGCTATTATCTTAAATTCCAAAGCTTATCCTACACACAAATCAATTTTCTCTCTCTTTATGATTTTCCATTAAATAAAAGCCTTCCTACTATGTGTTCTTTACATCTGCAATAGTCTATCTTCTCTATTCAGCTAACTGTTCTCAAAAACACTTTAATATGAACTTTTCTAGATATATTCAGGGTTGTTTTTTCTAATTTGTTGGTGAAGTTAGTTAACATTCTTTCTGACCAAATGCTTACTATTTCACAGCTCATTACCATTCCTACCAGTCAATGAGAGGAGATTCTCTGAATGGCTTAGACTAAACCATTATTTGAATAACAGCAACTATTGGCTAAAGTGAAATTTGAACAGATGAAAATTTCTAGGCGTAACCATTAAGCATTGTAAAAAGTACCTAAGAGTGAGCCACTGCAAGTTCATATTTCCAAAAAGATAATTATATCTAAAAGTCAAGACTTTCTATATTGAACTGTATGAGATTGGACAAATAATCTCTCTGTGCTCAGTTTCCTCAACTATCAAATATTCAGGTTATTTTCTGCCCTTTATTCATCACCAAAAATTGATGCTTTCTATTATTTGTGAGATGTTCCTCATATTTTATAAATATCTCTCCAATTACAGCAATATATTTTTTCTTCCTACAAATCATATATATGCCTGTAGTAGGTTGAATAATGTCCTCCCAAAACTCTAAAACTTATGTCCACCCAGAATCTCAGAATGTGACCTTATTTGGTAATAGGGTCTTCGCAGGTGTAATTAAATTAAGATAAGGTCATGCTGAATCAGAGTGGGCCTTAAATTTAATGTATGGTATCCTTATAAAAACAGAGGACACACAGATATGCACAGAGAAGAAATCCATGTGAAGACAAGTGCAGAGATTGAGTGATGCAGCTATAAGCCAAAAAATTTCCAGAATTGTTGGGAGTTCCAGAAGCTAAGAAGGAGCAGAAAAGGATTTTTCTCTGGAAACTTCAGAGGTTGAATGGCTCTGCTGAGCCATTGATTTCAGATGTCTAGACTCCAAGACTAAGAGATTTAATTATTTCTGCTGTGTTAAGCTACCAATTTTACTATGGCAGTCCTAGAAAAATAATACAACCCCCTTCAACCACTTTAAACTGTCATAATTACTCATTTAACTTGTTTGTCTTTACCATAACTGTAAGTTCTCCAAGTGATGCCTTATTTAGTGACATATACCCTGTATAACTCATAACCTGGTAAACAGAAGTCCATTAATAGTTATTGAAATGAGTGAATGAATGAATGAATAACTCAATTCATACTACCCTGGTACCATTATGTTATGGATACTTAAAGCTTCCTAATAAAATAGGAAAAAGCCTATTACTATCCCCAACCAACGCTTCACAAGTTTCATCTTTATGAGTCATTTTCCGAAGTCTTATTCATGTGTTAAGACAAGAATGAGAACTTTCTGAACATCACATTTTCTTGAATACGGATGCTTGCATTGCTCTTTTGATGTCTCCTTCTCTTGCTATGTCTTCACTGGGCTGAATGCATAGGAGAGGTATCTGAAAAGGCACCTTGGAAGTGAGATTTTATGAACAACATGGACAATGGCAGCAAGGAGCATCCCATGTTCACATTAGTTCTGCTTCCTAAGGTCTTGCATTATGTCTGATGACAAAGCTTATCCAAACACAATGTTTGTTCCATCCCAATGCAAATTCTCACATTTCACTAAAGAGGAAACTACCCAATATGAAGCTTCCATAACTGTATCATTGCTATGGCAGTTATGGAAAACATTCTGAAATAAATTCTGTATACTATATTGCATGAGACTGGGAAAGAGTGATATCCATCTTATTTCCAACAACTCTTGGTTTCATTGATAAGAATCAAAGTCCTTTGTGGGCTGGGATTTTAGTCAGTTTTCTTCACTGCTGTACCCCCAGGACCTGGAAGAGTACATGGAACATTTTATATAACCAAGAGAAACTTTGAACAAAATTTCCCTTCCTTTAATCCACCTTGCTGCTGATAGCTCAGTGACCAGAACCTGCTGCTTTATGTGCATTCTATTATATAACTAGAGTCAGAATTTGCAAAATTTGTAAAAGCCACACCAAAGAATTTTATTGCCTGAGAAGATGTTTACACACGCGTACATACTCCTCCACCAAATCTGGCAATTAACACTCCAGGTAGAAGGCTTCCTTTTCTTATTATTCTAGTGTTTACCTGATCACTACCCCTTCATGCTCACAGTATGCCCTACGACAGATTTGGCCATAGCATCATTTTTCAAGAATAGCTGATTCAGGGACTATGGTCCTGTGTTAAAAGTACCATAATTATAAAAGTTAATTATGTATAGTAAGTACAATTTTAAGAAGCTGCACATATTCAAGTATATTGTAAAGAAAGAAAAATAAAATATAGAAATAGAATAGCTTAAATGTAATCTCTAGCTCTTTCTCCTTTTCTTTCTCTCTGTTGCTTTTAAAACTATTATCTATGATCCACAAATTTCAAGATTTAGTACAGAACTATTTCCTGAGCACTCCATAAAATAAAGCCCTTCTTTTCTCAAGTGAAGATGGAAAGGTAAATACAAACAGTTGGAAGGGTTAACACTTGTGATTTAGTTTCAAATCCAAGGCCAAATGTTGACTTCAGCTCTTTTCCTGTTTGGTCTTCATTTATCTCTATCTGGGCTGATATATAAAGAGGAGCTCCCACTGCCACCCTATATGTCAGAATAACTACACATCTAGACACAGGAAAGGAAACCCTGGTTGGGAATTCTTGCAGACCTGGGGAGCTGGTTAAGGTTGCTTAAGGAAGAAGCAGAGGAGCAGGAAAATTCTAAGCCAAGAATAGTCAGAAGGTCTTAGAGAAACCACTCATCTGTTAGACTTAAGCTGGGGAACTGTGTTCCCAGCACAGGTGCTAAACCGGAAGGCTCTGAACTCCACCCTCTCATTCCTACCCATACCTGCCACTTGCTTGTGATGTGAGTTTGAACAAGTTTCATAAAGTCTGTGTGCTTCAATTTCCTCATGTATAAGATGGAGAAAATAGTTGTACTTCCCTCATAAGATTCTTGAAAAGAGTGAATGTGTGAGTGTACAGGTGTCTGTACAGTGCCTGACGGTAAACACTAATTAAGTGGTAGCTATTATTGTAGAGATGGGTGTATTAGGTGATCTTAGCCTGAACCATTAAACATTAATAACATAGAAATAGCTCCCCTTTCCTGAATCTGTATTCACTAAGCCACTTTATGGTAACTTGATTTTCCTAGAGGATATGGCATCCATAGAAGTAGAAAATGCTTTAGCCGGCCATAAATATCCATTCCTCTTAAGAGTTTTTATTTATCTCTTAAAAAAATATGTACCAGGCACTTACCTGATTTTATGTATTAATAGAATCCTACCAGTTAACCTCCTTTTAAAGGGTTAGAAAATTGAGGATAACATTGCTCAAGGTCATTTAACTGTAAGTGGTAGAGACTGTTCAAATCCAGAATTCTTTTTTTCCCCTTCACACCAGCTGGCCCTTCCTAAGCTGCAGCTAAAGGAAGTCTTGAGTGGTGGTAACCAAGAGAGGGAACTTCTCTCTTACCATCAGTTGGGTTGCAAGTCTAGTTGAGGGTGAGAATCTAGGTAAATTAATCCCTTGTATTTTGATTAAGATAAAGACTCCTCAGCGAAAATGGATGTAGGTTGCATCTTCTTTGAGGAGTGAAAAATTAATTCATATAAAATTATTCACTTTGAGTAGTCCCTACAAGAGGACTTCCTCTGTGCTTGTTTCGTTTTGCTTCTTTTTCCTGTAGTGGCTCACAAACCTCAGTCTGCCTCAGTCACCTGGAGGGGTTCGGCAAAACACTCACTGGTGGCTCCATCCTCAGAGCTCCCAATTCAGGAAACCTATGTTTCTAACAGATCTCTGGTGATGATGATGTTGCTGGTGTCGCACTTTGTCTTAATATCACTGGAGTCAGTGCTCTTCATTTGTTCATGTGCAAACTTTGTAAAGCCTAACTGATCTGATATTAATCTTTAACTAAAATCCCTTTTTCTCTTTGTTAAGTACTTCAGGTTTTATTCATTAACCAAAGAGCTCTGGTACAAACCAAACCAACCTTGAGTTACACAAGGCAGAATTAACGTTATCTGCGTAGCAGCTCACCAGTCTCGGGGGGTAAACACATATGACATTCATGTCCTTTTGGAGTTTCAGATTATGTAATTACTAATTCAGTGAAAATGTAAATTTTTTCCTTTTATTATCTTTAATAGGGCATTTTATATAAGATGCTGTATTCTTACAGCAAGTCTGATCAAATTTAAAGAATTCAGGACAGAAACTTTATATAGGGATTGTTGGGTTTTATTTGTTTGTTTTAGTATTTAATGGAGTTCACTTTAAGGGCTTATCCTGAATTGCAAATTCTGAGGAGAGTACTAAGGGCAGGGAAAACATTCACAGAAAAGAGTGTTTGGATTTAAATGCTTGGAGATACTGTAAAACACTTTAGCATGCTTTCCTTAATATGTCACCATTCCTGTAGCATTTTACTTATATGCAGAATTTCGTGATTACCATATTGTACTTTACCACTTCATCCCTCCCCACAGGCAACCACAAAATATTACTAGGAAATGTTGAGTGGAAGAAAAAATGGCAGTTCAGATAATTAATAAGGATAATAATGAGAGCAGCAACCACGTACATGCTTACCAGAGGCCAGGCACCTGTTCAATGTACCTTATAAGCAGTATCCCATTTAATGTTCACAAAGTTTCTACAAAGCAGATTTTCTCAACATCAAAACTAATTGAGATTTCAGGCTGGGTAGTCCTTTGTTGTGAGGACTGTCCTATGTATTGTATGAGGTTTAGCAGGATCCCTGGCCTCTACCCACTAAATGCCAGTAGCAGCATCCCCCCAGTTACAACAACCAAAATTGGCCCCAGTTAAGAACTACTGATTTGAAGTATATAGTATTACAATCTCTATTTCATAGATGTGGGGTTGGAAATTTAATTTCTCTATCTTTTTATACCTTATTAGTATCAGGACAAGGATTCAAGAACAGACCCTCAAATTTGTCCCTTTTGGATTAGTTGATGAGCAGTGGGAACCACAAACTTTTGTAGCCTAGGAGAGGACAAAGCATCTGTGATTAATTCCTCATAAATCCACCTTCTCTAAGTGAATTTTGTCATATTTAGGCTTTAAATTGTAGAGTCTATGTTTTGTCTCAGTTTTTATTAGATAAATCATAAGTCTTTGAGGGCAACCCAGCATTCATTCCATTGTTCTGGAAGCAGCTGCCTTTGGCTTGTAACTCAAAATAGCTACTAGTACAAAGCACAGTTCTAACTGGGATGGCTGTGTGGGGCTCCAGTCTCTGGCCAACAACTGGTTGGGGTGGGATTTATGTTTACACATGCATTTGCTTATTTGTGTATTTCCTCATACGGATCTTAGAATATTGTTCATAGCCTTCTCCCTCCCCCCTTTTTATAGCAAAGTCCAAATCTGTATTTTCTTAAATGATTTGTCAAATAATATATGCATAAATGTCAACTGAAATTAAGGTATATTGTATTTTAGATCAATCACATGTGGATAGATAGATAGACAGACAGGCAGACTGATAGAAGTCTGCTGGTAAAGCATGGGATCTACTTTGCTGTCAAGTCAGTCAGAAGCTTATGATCTGGTCCTGAATGAAAAGAACTGGTGATTATTTTTTATAGATTTTATTTATTTATTTGTCAGAGAGAGAGAAAGAGAGAGCACAAGCAGAAGAAGCGGCAGGCAGAGGGAGATGAAGGCTCCACGCTGAGCAAGGAGCCTGATGTGAGACTCGATCCCAGGACTCTGGGATCATGACCTGAGCTGAAGGCAAGACCCGACTGAGCCATCCAGGCATCCCAGAATTGGTGATTTTCTTTTCTTTTCTTTTCTTTTCTTTTCTTTTCTTTTCTTTTCTTTTCTTTTCTTTTCTTTTCTTTTTAAAGATTTTATTTATTTATTTGACAGAGATAGAGACAGCCAGCGAGAGAGGGAACACAAGCAGGGGGAGTGGGAGAGGAAGAAGCAGGCTCATAGCGGAGGAGCCTGATGTGGGGCTCGATCCCATAACGCCAGGATCACACCCTGAGCCGAAGGCAGACGCTTAACGACTGCGCCACCCAGGCGCCCCAGAACTGGTGATTTTCTAACTCCTTTGAGAAAGAGGACTATTTACCAATAAGGCAATCAGGAGTAGGTAGATATGGATAATATAGGGACATTTACTCCATAAGAGAACACATGAAAGAGATATGGAGTTATAAACAATCTACATTAAATTAATTATAGATAGGAGAGAGAAAGAGCCCATTATTTATATTCAGGCTATGACGTAAAAATTGATATATCTTTTCAGCACAATACATACACGTATATACACACATATTTGACTTACTGCAATAGATCCCATAAGATTTGTTGGGATTGAGTAACTGTCATATAATGTACCTATATGCTTCAATATACTTAGGTAAATATTTTCAAATGTTTAGGACCTATACGAAGAAACATATAATATCTCATTAAAGGATATAAAACAAATTTCTGAACAAATGGAAAGACAAAACAGATTTTTAGATGAGAAACAATATAATAAAAATTATTCATGCTTCTAAAACTAACAGTGGACTTAATTCTATTCCAATCATAATTGTAATTGGGAATTTTTGAAATTATAGAAAAATATTACCTTAAAACTTTTTTTGTAGATTTTGTAGATCTCATTGTCTCTCTCTCTCTCTCTCTTTCTCTCTCTCACCCACAAGAATAGTAAGAGAGAACATAACCACAGAAAGATCTATAAAACATAGATATTCAATTATTCTTTTATCAGCATGACATATATAAATAAATCCACAGAAGGAAAAGGGAATCTAGCAATTGATTGCAGTATATAATAGAAGATTTTTTGTTTGACAAAGGTACTATTTCATTCCACAGGAAAAAGATGGATTATTAATAATTAGCCCTGGCACAATTGGCTATCCATTTGCTTCTCATATCAAATTTCAGATGGATCAAAGTCTTATTTGTAAAAAGTAAAATAGTAACAGTTTTGCAAAAATCTGGGAGACTACATGTACAATAGTTAGCAGCAAGTATGACCTTCTTAACTAAGACTGAAAACCCAGAAGCTATAAGAGATAAGGCATATAAATTTATAGCAAAAGATAACAGAATCCAAACATATAATAGGTTTTGAAAAAAAAATCTGTGCACTGGAGAATACAGAGGGCTGTTCCTATAATGCACAAAGGACACTGAAAATTTGTCAAGATGAGAATAGAAGCTCAATAGAAAAAAAAAGGATAAAGAATCGATTCACAGAGATGATCTTCAAATGATCGAGTATATGAAAATGGTGCTCTAACTGACTGTTACTCAGATGAATGTAAAATAAAGGAACAAAGAGATATCACATTACCCCCATGAGGCTGACAATAATCTGGAAGGGTGATAACTTGACATGCAAGTGTAAAATCTAAAGTATTAATGACATTTTGGAATGTAATGTCTATTAAAATTAAAAATGCATTTACCCTCTGACACCAAAACCCCTCTTGTTAGTCCAACTATAAAACAAAGCACCAGCAGGAAGGATATTTACTGCAGTGCATTCTTAGTAGCCAAAGGGCAAATATGAAGCAACGGCTCTTCAATAAGGAAATGACTGGAAATATGGTAAATTCATATCAAAGACTATTTTGCAAACATTTAAAAAGAATGAATTAAAGCTATGCCAGAGGACAACTGATTTAGAGTTATAGAAAAATACCAAAAAGTGGGTACTGAATGATCTTTTTGAATAAATAAACAATGAAACAGTAGCTAAAATCCTGCAATAGTACAGGTGTGTGAGTCTGCATGGGTGTATATGCATATACATGCTTGCCTATTGCCATTTGAATATGGAAAAAACAAAGGGGAGGGTAAGTAAAATTTGGTTCAACAAGGTAGGAAAGTGGAAGTAAGGAGGGTTGAGCACTAAAATAAAAGAAAAATTTAAAAATACAATAAAAATGCATGATGTTTGGTTCCTACTTATCAATTTATATTTTAAATGTGAATTAAAGTTACCGTACATTGAAATTATGTGGGGCTACTCTAATTTGAGACTCCATTTTTTCCCCAGACTTTAACCAGAGGTTGTTCTTAAGGTTTCAAATATATTTATGTAATATGTATTTCCTATAGAAAACAATTAAAAATTGCAGGTAAGCAAAAACAAAAACAAACAAAAACACCCTAATCCTTCCAGCTGAGGCTCTGTCAATTGGCTCCTTTCCCATCCCTTCCCCAGAGTCCTGTTTACTGGCTTCTGCTTCCTGTCCAGTCCAGTTTAGGCACCACCATGGAATGACTATGTCTGCAGTGACATGCCTTTGGTGACCTACACATCTCTGTCCCTTTGGACAAGGTATGTATCCAGCCTCACAGAGACATTGCTCAGTTCCCAACTAGAACATTTCACAAAAACAGCCTCTCATCCTGGGGAATTGCACAAATTCAAAAACCTGGACTTCAACAGCATACCCTCAGCGTGTCCTACCAGATCATGAGACAAGTAGGACAGCATAAGCAGCATAGATCCTTCCCAAAGAAGCTTAAAAACTCATGGAGAATATGTTTCAGCCCTTGATCCTACAGGATTGCTTAGATTAATTGTAGGTTAGAGAGTTAGGGAGAAAGTTTATTCAAAAGAGCCCATTGCAGCAGGTAGAGTGGAAGATGGAGATGTGAAAGTAAAGTGTGCAGAGGGTCCAGTGCTTCTGGCTTTTCCCTCATTTCTGGTGCTCAGGCCTATGTCAGTCATGCATGGCTCAACAGGACGGAAGGGCCACATCTGAGCTTATAAAGTAATAAAAATTGATGTTTCTGGGTAAAAGCCCTTAAGTGATACACAACCGAGGCTTCTGGCTAAACATATCCTTTACCTTTAGGTAACTCAAAGGAAGCTCCCACCTGTAGAAGAAGCCAATACACAGTTTCCAAACAGCCAATTCTTGATCAAGACATGCTTCTAAAATAAACCACATGTTTAGTTCTTTTTCACAACGTACTGTTTCCCAACTTCTGGTTGGGGTCAGGATGGAGCTATTAAACAGAAGTTGGAGTTCCTTCCAGATACCCAGGCCAGTTTATGGTTGCTGGAGAAGCGTGATGAAGGCTAGGCATTGGAGACCCTACTGGAAAGTAAAGCCACACCTGAAAAGAAGAGACACCTGATGCCCAAATGACAGGGTAAAACTGTTCAACGAAAAGACAGTAGGAGCATGTGAGAATTATCAGAAAGACCTGGAGAGTTCTGGGCTTCTGCTGTGGCTCCTAAGTAACCCTAGTCAACTATCGTCACGTTTCACTGTGGTAGCTGTTGAGAGGACTGCTTCTGAAAGCATGCTTGACTGCTAGAAGTTATAAGTCAGAAAGATAGAGGTAAACCCTTTGTCCTTGGCAGTCACCTGAAACTATCTTTTTTAGTCTTTTTTTATCTTCACCTGTCTTTTATCCAAGTCTGCCCTATAGAATGGGCCACAAGGTTGCTTCTGGATAATCACTGTGATATTTAGCTTCAAGAATTTTACCATAGGGGCGCCTGGCTGGCTCAGTTGGAAAAGCATGCAACTCTTGATCTCGAGGTTGTGAGTTTGAGTCTCAATTAGGTGTAGAGATTACTTAAATAAATAAACTTAAATAAAAAAGAATTGTACTATAAACCAGAGTAGAAAAATAGAGGATAATAAAAATAACTAGCAGAGAAAAGCTCCAGAAAAATCCCAGAATTTTACTATGTTCTTATAGTCATCGTCTTTGTTTTACAGTTCCTGATCTCCTTATATAGTAATAACTGAAAATCCTGGGACTTGGAATCTTCAGTTTTATTTCTGAATCTGAATCACAAACAGACCTCTTTTCATCATCCTAACCCGATCTTACCCCCACCATTAGGCTAGATGGCTGTGTGCTTCCCTTTCTTCAGAGAGGCCCTTCTTCTTAAAAGTAGGTTTAAGCCCAATCTCAACAGAACAGAGATAGAAACTATACTTTTCTGTACAGTTTACCCCACCCCCCCAACTCAAAGTCAGTTTGCTATAAATGAGATATCTGCATTTCTGTGGATTTTCGGTCAGTATATCACCTCCCACCACACTTCTAACTGGACCTTTGTGTTTGTGGTTGATAGCAAATATTTCTATTTCAATCACTTAAGAAAGATTAAGGTGCTAGATTGTGTACTTAAGAAAAAGGTGATACACTCTTTATCGTTGTAGAATGTAAAACCTTGAGGGACCAGAATAATGGGTGTGAAATAATTGAGAATAGAAACTCATTCATTGATTCATTCATTCATCTTCTTTGAGACTATCAAGTATACAGGATATCATTAAGGCTTTGGAAATATTTAAGACTAAGTATAGAAGTCTTCTCAGAGAAGTTGACATGTCAGTATTAAACCAAAAACCATTTTGTTAATTATGTACACCAAGTAGTGTTCAACTGAAATGTGCAAGGGTCACAGATGAACTAATTCTAAGGAATCTTGACAATAACATCTAAGGTAAGGTTTCTGTTTAAAGTAAGCCCGTTACAATTTACCAAAGTGCTCTGCCAAGTCTCTAGCTTTATCCTCATATTCTTACTTACGTACACAGACATAATGATATTTAAGACTTTTTAAACTATTATGTTGACCACACTGGACTTTCCTATACCCTGCATTTCTATAGCATGATACAATAAGGGCCTTGATCAAATGGGCATTTTCTCAATAATAGCCCCATTTTCAGAATTAAGCTATGCAGTTTCCTTAATTTGGAGGTACTTTGATGAGTATTAGTTTTTATTCTATATAAGAAAGGTGACATACTACACAGGGCAGGGAGGTAGAAAACAATTATTTGAGCCCATTGGTTTTAACAACATTCAGTTGATATCGAATGTAATAGGCTAAAGGATTAGCTAAAACCTGTGGTGGTTTAAACATGTCCACAAATTTTTTGACCCTCTTCCCATTGAGATGACCTATGTCCTTTTCCCTTAAATCTGACAGGATATGTCTCTGCTTAGACGAATAGACTGTGGCAGAATTAATACTATGTGCCTTTCATCCTAGGTAAGAAAAGGCCGTACAACTTCCATCTGGTTTTCTTGAAATGCTCCACGTCAGAAGTCTGAGCTACCTTGTAAGAATTCCTGCTACCCTGAGTCTACTCCGAGCCTGCCATGCTCTAGGGAAAGGGAACTCGGGCCACATGAAGATGCCATGGGTAGATGTGTTCCTTCTTTCTTTCTTTTTCTTTCTTTCTTTCTTTCTTTCTTTCTTTCTTTCTTTCTTTCTTTCTTTCTTTCTTTCTTTCTTTCTTTCTTTCTTTCTCTTGTCTGCCTCTCTTCTTGTCACTGTTTCTTTCTCTATTGCTTCTGTCGTCCATATGTTTCAGTCACTTCGTGCCTTTAGTCACACCATTGCTGTGTTCCGCTTTGCTTTTTTGCTGTTAATATTATTTCAGTAGAGTCTTTGTTATAAAGCAACTTGAGACAACAAAGGTTTGCTCTATCCACTGAAAATCAAAAACAAAGGGAATGCATTTACTTGACAACCTGGAGCTGTTAGCATGTACTTTGAAGGCTTCCACCACCACAGATGGGGGTAAAGAAATTTCCTCATGCTTTCTGTCTGTCTGACTGTGGTGGCCAAATTGAATGAGGCAGAATAGGGATTACATAAAAAATGGGACAGGAAGGGGTAATTTTTGCAATTCAAAAATAACCTTGTAAACAGAAAAGAGTCTGATTGACTCCAAGATAGAAATTTAAAGTTTGGGTTTACATTTAAAAAAAAAAAAAAGCAAAGGGTGATTGTGGCACAATAAATTAAGGCCAGTGGGATGATGAGGTGGCATGGACCCGAGACAGGACAGAGACATCTTATCCATTAGGTAGACAGTTTGCCTAGGATTCACAATAGTTTTAGGAGCCCAGGAAATGTTTTAATTTTCTTTAAAATCAGAAGAAAAAGAAATGGAAATTTAGATGGAATAAAATATTGTAATATACTCATATCTTTGTATTTCTATCAACTCAGTAAAAAATATAACCTTTAACTTTTTTATGGTATTAGAGTTTCATGGTACCTAGAGCCTATAAATGCCATAACGCCACCCTGCCCAGAGAACTATGTGGGACAGGACCTGGAGGAAATGGTAGCTTATATTGGTAGCTTCTGTACCTGCCTAAAGCAGTACATTTCGTATGTCTACACCTTAAGCTCTGCCTTCGGAGTTTCAGTACAGCACTAATGACACTTTATATAGTCAATTAGTGCAATTCCAAAGTATGTAGGCTTTATTGCCATACTCCTTCAGACCAATTATCTAAGTTATAACAGGGTTAGGAGTTTGGAAGGAGGAAAGATACAGAAATGTGACCCTTTCTGAGTTGCTGCTAATCTTTTGGCACCATTGGGTACCTGGGGAGTCGCTGGGCTCACAGGAGAATGGGAAGGCCCAGTTGCCTGTGGGAAAAATATCTTCGGTGATCCTTGTCAAAGACCATCCCTCTTCACTCATTGTTTCCATATATGCTCAAAGTAACGGTCTCATTTGATCAGTTTTGTTTTGATAGGGAGTAGTCTAGGCTTTTTTTAAAAAGACTTTATGTATTTATTTCAGAGAGAGTGAGCAAGCATGAGCAGGAGGAGGGGCTGAGGGAAAAGAAGACTCCCTGCTGATCAGGAAGCCCGATGCAGGGCTTGATCCCAGGACCCCGAGATCATGACCTGAGCCAAAGGCAGACACTCAACCAACAGAGCCACCCAGGGGCTCCAAGTCTAGGCTTTTTATCAGTCATGTTTAGTCTATTACCAAGAGGGAAACCAATGGGAACCATACAATTCACAATAAAATTAATAGAATCTGAAAGTGTCAAATGTTAATATTGGCCACACCTCTGCATAAACGCAAATAAAACAAACATAAAATTTACACATTATGCATCATTACCCATAATTTTTTTTTTTTTTTCAAAAACTACCTAAGGGAGCTGACCTCCCCAAAGCTGCCAGAAGGGGCAGTATTGCTGCAGTCTCCTTGGACATATTTTCCCTCTGCAGTTCTTTATGACAGTACACAGTAGACAGTAGAGAAGAAAAGCTGCTTAGAAGGTCCATTTTGTTCACCTGTACTTTCCCAGGGTCCAACATAGTGCCTGGCATGTACAGGCATGCAAATCATATTTTTTTGAAATAAGAATAAAGGAAAGAATAAATATATGGTTCATTCTAGTATACTCATTGTCCAGTTCTGCCTATTTACTGGTTCTGCCTAGCAGAACACTAGCTTCCTAAAAAGGGAGCACCTTGGAAGAACCCTGGAACCTTTTACTTATATATGTCTCCTTCCTGTAACTTCACTTTCTTGTTACTGACCCTCTTTTTTCTCTACCTTCTGACCACCATCCATCTTCTGCTCCGATCCTCCCAACTTCTCATTCCGATTGCTCAGTTTCCTGATTTCAGTTCTGCCATCCTGACTTGATACACTCATAGATCTACCTGTAATGAATTCTTTGTGATGGATGATTCCCGGTCCTTCCTCTCCTCCTGTCCTGCCCCTTAGGTAACCTTCAATCCATGGGACTAAAGAACCCAGGCAGCTATCACTTCATAATGACCTCAGGGCTTAAAAAGGTTGTTTCTCTATGTTTCTTACCTTTCTCAATATGCTGCTTCAAGAAGCTTCCTCCAAAAAGTTATAATTCACTTGACTCTCGGTTACTGACCCTTCATCTAACATTGCATTTCTTATCCAATCAAAGCTTTGAAATTTCATATTACCTCTCTGTGATCTTATAGTTTTATATAAAGGAAATAATTCCTGTTACCTCCCAAACGTGAAAGACCTTGGAAAGCTACCCATAGCGATAATATATAATCTAAAACTTGAGGCAGAGAGAGTGCCTTTCACTTTCTGCAATCCTTTTTGGATATTTTCCGACAGTGAGAAAAGGGAAAAATTAGAAGTAAGTAAAATTTTTATGAATTAATTCCTTACAAAGGAACACTACCTAATTATGTCTGCAATGTTACAGGTTAAAAAACACTAAATAAATCAGATAAATGTACTGTTTGCACATTTCTGGTATGAACCTTAGCAAATTTTTCAGTGTTTCGCTGATGTAACCTTCCACATGCACGTATACACATACACCGCACCCCAACACACACACACAAATAATCAAGTAAGCAAATCTGGGGAGTAGAAGTTTAATGAAATCCCAGTTGTTTTTACTTACCTGGAAATATTCCGGTTGCTTTTATTTGTCTCTACTCTCAGAAACTAAAGTGTCAAAGTAAAACAGATGAGCTTGATTCTTGGAAGGATTTGGTAGGATTCTTATCTATTTCAGCTAATCACAAAGAAAGAGAACCAAACTTTCTGCTGGGTATTTAGAACATTGCTTCAGGATCCCAGCTTCACAACTGAAAACCTAAATGAACTTAAAAAACAATACTGATGCCCAATTTTACTCTGGCCCAATTAAAACAAAACTTTTGACAGGGGAGGGCAGGGCCATGCAACATATCTGTCAACATCTCCACGGTGATTCTAATGTGCAGCCAAACTTAAGAACTATTGATTCAGAAAATACAGTTGTTCTGTTATTTTCTCCTCCATACGTGGAGAACAGTGGTTTAGATTATTTTTATACGATCCTGGAAGAACGAAACAAAACTATGCAAAGTAAGTTATACTTCAGTAGGACCAAGTAAGCAAAACAAGGGATCTCTGTTTTATCACTTGATAGGCTATTGTCAAAATACAAACAGGCTGAGGTTAGAACCCACTTTGAGATCCAAAGAATTTGCAACAAGCTCCCACAGCTGGAAAATAAACAGGGAGGGTTTCTCCTGGCAACACACTTCTCCCGAACTCCCAATGACATTCTGCACGTGCTGCTTCCTGAAGATAATGCTGTTTTTATTATTGGCTGTTTAATCTTAATTACTTTTGTTCTTCAGAATTACTTGGAATACATTTTGGAATCCAGTGAATACATTAGTGTCTTTGCGTATCCACTTCTTCCAACTTGTCCTTCATTATTACAAAGTTGAAAACCAGCTATAAAACAAATGCTGCTCAATGATTTATTTCTCATCCACCGAAATATACTTTTTTTTTGACGAACAGGAGGAAATTATTCAAAGAATTTAATGCAGTCAAGCAGGGGATTCTAAATCTATACATAGGATTTCAAGTCCTTGTAAATAGGTCAATGACATCTGCTGAGTACGCAGAGATGCTTAGTACTATAATAGGAACCTAAAGTATATAGTTGAGATTAGACCTGACTTATGCCCTGAGAATTTTATAATCTTTCAAAAGAGACGAGATAGGTTGGCATTCAATGAATATGAATGCATACAAAGAAATATTCTGACAGAAACTGATAAGGAAGGGATTGTGCAGATCAAAGAATGAGCCATAGTTAATTGAGGGAAATTTCCCTTGAGAAGCTTTCCTGAAATGGGCTCTGAACTTCAATTTAAAGTGAGGGATACGGTTTGGAGGACAGGAATGTTGAGACTGTTCCTCGTATATGTGATAAATTAAATGAAAGCTCTAAGAAGTGGATACAATGGAGTGAAATGGCAGGAAAAAAGAAAGCTCCTGGATGTCTCTAATGGCTGTGAAAAGGGACAGATTACATCTTGCTCTGCAATTTTTCTTTAAAATTAGCAATTTACTGACAGTTTTCTGAATTAAATGCTTTATGTGAACATTGATGGATGGAAAAACATGTTTCTCTGATGATAAAAATGCTTTTCTCCTATTTTAAAAGTTAAGTAGCCTTTAGATATGAAATATTCTTATTAGACCTCTCTTATTATAAATATTGGTTACTCCTTGGTGGGTTATTCTGAAACTGGCTCCTGTGGCAGGGAGGTTTACTTGCCCTCACCAAGTATCTATGTGCTTTTCCGTATTTTTCAGCCCCCTATGATAAACGGGACCATTTGACGGTTCTGGGTAAGTTGGCTGTGCGCAGAATCAATGTATGTCAGTTTCCTGACAAGGTATTTAACAGTCAGCATGTTCCCTGAAGTTCTCTCTTCCCCAGCTCGTCACCTAGAAAGCAGATGTCACCAAGAGATTCGAGTGGAATGAATCTCTGGGTCTTTATTGGGGTAGGAGCTGCCTGGAAGTCATCACATAGTAGTTTATTTTATTAAGTTATGCTAACCAAGATTTGGGTTCCTTATCCTGTTATATCCTAAGCTAATCTCACTAATGTACCCTCCCAGCTTTTTGTAGGAGTATTTTTTTTAAGGGGATGAATTTCAGGAAAGTGGTGCCAATGGGGGAGGTGGGAATAGTAATACATAATTATAATTAAAGACTCACATTCCAGCTATAGATCCTTTCTCCCTTGAAATAAGCTTCTATACACCTTGTCAGGTTAAACTGCCTTTTTTTTTTTTTTTTAAACACAGCTTAACTAGAATAAGGCAAAACCTTTCTTTTGGGTTTCTAAACAAGGTTTTACTCATTCATAATATTGTACTTTGGCAACAGAGTCAACTTATCTCACTTGCACATTAGCTGAATTGCTCTCAGTTCTTCTATTTATTTGTATTAGTCTTCTAATAAATGAAGACTAAGACCAATGCTTGCTTGCTGAAATTCTGCTAAGAGTCATCTCTAGCCCAAGAGCTCCAATATGCTTGGGGACTTGTCCAACTTGTCCTTACAGTTGTTAAGACATTTGTGAAGAAAATGAGAGTTTCATTAAGAATAAAAGAAGGATATACTTTCACGGGGTTAATCAGAGCCTAATGTAATTGAAATAAATCAATTGTTCTTAAGTGAAATCAATTTCATTAAGCTTCTGCCATTGTGGTCCTTCACCTTGTATGTCCATCCCTGGCCCACATTTGAAAAGTGAAACTGGTGTTGTCATTGTGACTAATATGGCTCAGCTCCAGGTTCTAAAAGTTCTTGTTCAGTAGGAAGCAGTCAACAGTCTTCTTTACATTAATGGCATTTTGTTTTTTAATTTGGGAGAAAGCAAAGCCATTCTTAACTTTCACTCCATTCTTTCAAGATAATAATGGTAGATGCAAAATACAGACAAAAATTCCACAGCAATGTTCTTATTTTACACAAACAAACTTCAAATTTCATTAAAAGAGCTTTTGCCCTTTTCAGAAATGCCGCACATGTGGCTATCACTTTCCCATTTTTGTAATATATTGACTTTATCAGAAAAAATGTTTCAGAAATAAAAACATAATATTTGTATATTTATAATAAGGGACATTGTTTTTAAAGATCATTCCTAATGAGCAACATGTTGATACTTTGTGTGGGCACAAACATGTACCTGAAAATATTAAGTACAAATCAAAGTTTACAAACCAAAGCAAAAAGACAGGAAAATGGTAAACTATAATCAAAATATTTTAGAGGTTTTGATTTTTCCCTAAGGTAGCCGTATTTATACTTTCACACGATCTTCAAATACTGTTCATGTGCTAAATATATAATGAATTTTATCAATGTATTTTATGGTTTGGCCATACCTGAAGAGTGGTATGATGGATGAGAGTCTAGGAGAGGATCACTGTGGGAGACGTAACATCTGCTCACTGACTAGCAGTCCTCTTTACTTCTCGAATCTCTGCAAGAGGTACTGCCTGACCCCCTTGAAGCATCGCCTAGCCAATTCTGACTTCTATAGGCATTTAATTTCATAACAAGGCGGGCCAGAGTAGAGAGAGGAAAAAAATAAAAGCGAATTCAAAAACAAAGAAAGCCAAGCACTATGATGTCATTTAGCAAAGGGAAAAGTTTTCTAATGTTTCCCAGCTTCCATGAAACTATGGCTATATTTGGGGACCAACATAATAATCTTGAGTCATCAAGAGTGATTAAGAAACAAAACAGAAATACTAATAAAGTACTTCATCATTTAAAAAAAAACACATCCTAAAATTTTAGTAGAGTAACTAGTTAAATTTCAGTTATGTGTAAAATCATTTTATGTGGAATACCCCATTTCCTCTTGATAACAGCACATACTTTTATACTTAGCAACATTAAGGATGACTCTGTGATACGATACAGGGCTAAGTACTATGGGAGAGATAGGGAATGGAAACACTACTGTGTTCTTAAGTTTTTTAACAAATTTTCTCTCCGAAAATGTCATGAATCACCTAAGGAGTCTTTGCATCTTCCTAAAATATACCCACCCCCATCTACTTGCTATCTGGCAAGTTAACAGAATGTCCTGATAAAGAAAGGCTACCACTTTCTCCTTCCCTTATCAGTTACTTGGGGTTGCTTTTGGTCAGTAAGGTAACACCACTGAGTCTTAAAAAGGTGTAAATTCAGACTTGTCTATCACAGAGGAGACGAAGTACAACATCCTGAGGCAGTCATAAACACAACTTCGTTCTTTTCTTTTTGGGAAAATACATCAGGTCTAAGTTTATATCATCATTTCTCCATTAGATGCTAATGAAATCTGGAATGAGAACATCACCAGAGGAGCATATTATCAACCAAAAATAGAAATGATTTCAAATTGGCTTCTTCTGGTGTGTCGGTAGTCTTGCTGTACCTGCGAGGGTGGGGCACAGCCTGAGTATGTTTTTAAAACTTTCTGTAATTTCAGATAGTGCTATGTTCCTGTTGAGGTCCACCATATGCTGATAGAAAAAATAACTGATGGAAAACCCAGAGAAAATGTGTAGCTCTAATTTATTATGTTATCTCAGTAATTCTAGGTTGTAGAGCAGACAGACTAATGATTTCCCCCCTTTGAAGGACAGAGACTTTGCTTCAAATCTCTTTCACTTTGTAAATCATGGCTGAGACAAGGGCAGAGGCTTAAAGGGGTTATTTCTTTAAAAAATTCACTGAAGAAAAATGCTGTATCAGATTCCCTTCCTATCACCCAGTTCCCTCAACGGCTTCTTATATGGCAAGTTTTCTACAGAATTTCATCTCACTGTTCACTTTTGTAGATGCAGACACTTCACGGAAATTTCTGAATGAGAAAGAACATCACACCACAGAAAGACTGATTAGCCATAATTGGTTAGTCCTTAATTTAATATACCAACGTTGCTAAAGCTGAGGTGTTTCCCCTTGAGGAGTGACTGTGTTCATTTCAAAATAAATTTTAAAAAGTTGTAGGTGTTCTAAATAACATAAAAAAAATCTTCTGATTTTTAATGAAAGATCTATGATATTAATACCAAAACTTGACAAAAAAAGAACTAAAAAAAAGAACAAAATAAAGCAACTAAATTCATTTACAAATAACAAGCAAAAAAATTCCAACTGAAAATCAGTAAACAGAATATAGAAGCAGAGTGAAGAATAATACACTACTGGCCAAGTGTGAGTGGAGTGAGTCAATATTAAGATGTATTGATTTAATTTAAAATATTAATAGAATAAGGAAAACTGACCCTCTACAGATGATGAAAAGTTATTTGATGAAATATGATATCCATTCTTTATTTAAAATATCAGAAACTTTTCAAATATGTTCAGTAACAAAAATGGCATGGATTTTACCACTACTACTATTTCACTTTGTTTCCTAATTACTAGGAGATAAAATTAAGCAAAAGGGGAAAATGTTGTGAAAATAGAAAAAGTGGAAGGGGCGCCTGGGTGGCTCAGTCTGTGAAGCATCTGCCTTAGGTTCAGGTCATGATCTGGGGGTCCTGAGATCTACCCTGAGTTGAGCCTGCTCCTCCCACAGGGGGCTCTCTGCTCAGCAGTGAGTCTGCTTCTCCCTCTGCCTCTCCCCCTACTTATGCTCCCTCTCACTCTCTTGCTCTCAAATAAATAAATAAAAACTTAAAAAAAAAGAAAAAGTGGAGATAAAATTACTTAGATAAAATTACTTATTTTAGATAATCGTTTACTTAGAAGAAAAAAGAATCAACTAATTGTTATTAATGGTAAGAGAATTAAGTAAAGTGGTTGGGAAAAAATGAATGTACACGATCAAATAGTTGTCATAAATACTGAGACAACCACTTAAATTATATGTTGAATATATGAATATGAATAAACTTAGGAAGAAATGTATGAAATCTATGAAGACTATTTATTAAAATACAAGCGAAGGACATGTATTATTTCAACACATAGAAATTCATACCATGTTCTAGGACTGGAAGCTTAAACAGCATTAAAACGTTAGTATCTCCTGAGATAATTTATATATGTCAAGCCAGTCTTCTTCCAGTCAAGTCTTTCTATTTTAAAAAACTGGAAGGGCCCACTTCCACCAATAAATATAAAAATAAAATGTTTTTAAGCTACACATACTTTATACTTTATTTAATGTAAAAACAATTATGAAAAAAAGAAAACTAAATCACACTATAAAGCAGTTAGAATTAAAGCAGAGCAGTACTTGGTATGCAAATAAACAGATCAGTGGAATAAAATAGAAAATATAAAAATAAATTCCATATACATATTTGGAACCACTAGGTACTAATCTAGGAAAAAATACATAAATTCCAGATATATCAAAAATTTAAACATTCAAAAAATTAAACATAAAAGTAATAGAATAACATTGGAAGATTTTAGGTTAAATAAGGCTTATCTTAGTATAAAACAAAACCCAGAAATTATTTTAAAAAGAACCCGTTATAATATATCTACAGCAGTTCAAATCAGTGTCACTAACTTTGAGTAAGTTTCTTAACAACTAAGCTTGGAGCACCAGTGTTACTTAGGGGAATACGAGATTTGTGAAGTTGCAGTTGCCCAAAGCAAGTACATGAAAATATTCCTTTTCACTAATTATAATTAACTCCATCAATGTCCTGCCTCAACTGATAAGCCCATGGTGGGAACCACATGTGATTCCTACTTTGTTGGACTCTACTTCATAAATTTAAATTAACAGTTTACCATCCCATTGTCTGCCCTGTGATTTTTTTTTTTTTTAAGCTCATGCTTATTCAATGTTCTCCAGCATTGTGATTGTATGCTAGTGACACTACTTTTAGGATGCTTTTATGAAACAGGGAAATAAATTTGTTTGAAATGACATTTTCACTCAAAAAAAAAAATAAATGTCATTACATACTTAAATGTTTTTTTTCCTGAAAAGAAAAACCACAAATAAACTTAGAGACAAATAAAAACAAGGAAATCTATTCACAGCATATACCATAGAAAAAATAGCTAAATTCTTTAACATATAGCAAGCCCTTACAAATAAGTAAAGCTATATCAACAACTCAGTAAAAGAAGCAAAAGATGGCTAAAGTCCATAACAAAGAATGCAGAGCTTCTAAACATAGGAAACCATCCTCGATCCCAGTCATAAGCGAAAAGCAAATTAGAAGCAACATAGAGATACCAATTTTTTTACCTAGGAGATAGGTAAAGATAAAAGGGTTTAATAATACTCTGCCTTATTAAGAACTTGAGTAAAGAAATTCTGTTACGTTACTGGTATGAATATAATTTCGTATCTCTATGGAAATAAATTTAACACAACCTATACAAATTTAATATGTATATACCTTTTGCCCCTATAATTCCACTTTTAGAAAGTTACCCTACCAATAAACTCATGAAAATGACAGATACAGGAGCAAATTAATCTTTACATAATTTGTAATAGCAAAAGATTGGCAGTAACCTAAATGTCCTTTAATAGAAGTTGGTTAAATAAATAATGGTAATCTATACATTGGAAGTCTACCTATATGTACTCATGAGGACTATCTTCAAGATACATAATTTAACATATAGATATTTTTTAAAAAGCCAAGTTCAAGACGAGGCATTGTATGTGTGTATATATATATTTATTTATTTACCTACACACACATGCATATAGGTATATAGGTATGTATAAATATAATACTTATATCCAATACTGATAATCAACTATCCTCTGAAATTTAGGGGAACCGATGACTGAGGAATTTGGGTGGGAAGGAGAGTTGTTTTCATTGTGCATTCCTTTGCACATTTTCACTTTTTACCAGATGCATATATTACTTATTCCAAAAAATAGAGGAAAATAAGTATGTTCTGGTAAATAGCCATACTATGACAACTGACAAAGCAATAAAGGACAATTTTAGTCTTGTTAACTAGCTTTCCACAGGTTCAAAAGCTTTTCAACTGTTTTCTGATTAAATATAAGTTTCTTGCAAAGTAGGACCACTTTATCCACTTTTTCTCTTCTTACCATGGCAGCGGCACAGGTCAGACCCACAGGTAAGTATTCCCTAAGTACGGATTAGCTGATGGACTGAGCCTGTAACATTTGCTGAAGAGGACTCTCTCCGCAGATTTCCACCTCTCATTTCTTGTTGCCTATCCTAAAGCAGCGTCTCGAGGCCCAAGTTTAAGACTATACATTCATTGATATCTCAGAAATTGGAAAGACCAAATTGGAAAGCCAAAAGACAGACTATCATAGAGGGAAACAAAGAAGTCTAGTATGACACTGGCAAACTGATCATATTTCTTGGTGACATATTTCAGAGCAAAGTTTTTATCATACGCTGATTGGAGGTGAATATTGAGTCAGTAGGGAAAAGGCTTATCCTTCTTAGCACTGCCCATTCTCATGCTACTCCTTAATCGTTGGTCTTCAACATTCCCACTACCCACTCTTAGAGAGAATGGTTCTTTTCCTTAAGTTAAGTCTGGTCTCCAGCCCATGTTGCCCAGCCTGGATGCTATTTACACTGGTCAGGCCTTCCTGGCTACTGAGCTGATGGAAGAGAGAAGAGTGGCTGAGGGAGGAATGACAAGAATGTCCAGACTAGTCTACAATTTCTACCTGGAACTGCTAATTCCAAGACTTCTTCACTGCAGCCAACAGCCCTGGTACTGATACTGAGCGTGGACCAACATGTGCCCAAACCATAGCGCTTGATGAGGAAGGCAAAACAGTGACCGGTGATTCTTAAATACTCAAATAAATGTAAGCCAAGAGGAAGCATTTTAGAAAATACAGGTAAGTCTTGAGCTCTAAAGAGAGACAAAATACAAAGTTTACCATGCTGTTTAGTATTATTACCTAGTTCACAGAGGAAGAAACCCAGCTCTTTCCTTGATTTACAAATAACAAAGTGAATTCAGAATCAGTCTGGTGACAGATACGAAAAGAAGGCACTATCTCAAAGGAAATGTAATGAGTGAAGGTAATAACTGCTGTTCAGCAGGAAGTAGCATTTATCCTTTCCTGTTTGACACAAATGCTACAGTCACTTTGGACTGCGGCATGACTAATGGGACTTACTACTTACATGGCCTGCAAGTTTTCTCAAAGTCAAAACCAGTGTTTCTCTTTCTTTTTCCTACGTTAATGCCTGGTCCTTAAGTCCTTATGCTGGGCTTTTACTCCACAGCCATGTTGGAGATGCTCTGGGCAAGTGGCTGGCTCTTCCAGACCTTTTAAATAGAAGGGCTTGACGGGAGGAAGACTAGCAGCAATTCAGCTTTAGCACCTTTTATTTTCTGAGTTAGTGCAGATAAGGGAGCTATCAGCTTGGGCACTGGGCTGCAGCCGCAGATCCGATTGAAGCCGAGATTATAGTAAATTAAGAATTTGTTATCACTTACAGCAGGCTGTCCTCTTTGCAGGCTTCTGGGCAAAGTCACGAGCTGACTGAAGGGGCTTCTTGTTCCAATAATACTGAATATTTATATTTCTGAGGCTAAAAGGACAACTTAAAGATAAGACGCGTGCTGGTCTGCAAACTCAGGAGCTTCCTGGATGAAATGTGAAACTGGCCCACGCGCACGGACGGCAAGGAGAGACGGAAGAAAGAGGCAGCCACTCCAGACGGGCAGGTGGCGGGTTTAACAAGCAAGGGAACTGACCTACGAGGCTTGTCTTGACCGTGGAAAAAGGAGTAGACCGCTGCAGCCGCCCGCCAGAAACCTGAAGTTTATAGAGAGAGGCCTTACCTGGGTTAAGTCACGTTACGGTTCAGGTGATCGCAGCCGCATGTTTCCCTCTCACGGCTGTATCCTTGCAAACGGCTCTGGTGGTCCGACCCGCAGGCAGAACCCAGTTCATTCCAGGGACGCGGAGGCAGGGAGGAGCCTCCGACTGTGGGAGTCCAGCTATGGGTCAACTTCGGGTCATGACCTCTCAATGACCTCCTCCAACACTTCCACCCTCGTGACCGGCTCCGACAATCTTATAGGCCCCTCGTCTTCCGCAATGTGCCCTGAGCAGTCCGAAGGGGTTTCAGGAACATGGAGGAGACTCCTTTGGCGGCTATCTGGCTGTAACGGAGGGTAACCACAGCAACGGTACCGGCAAGTGCAAGAGAAAACACAGGTAAGATAATGATTCCCAAAATAAGACGTCTTTCCAGGAGCCCCATGATCTGACCCACGGATTTACATCCCTTCACGTGGAGTGTTTCCTTGTGTCCTCACGTGACTGACGTGATGCTACATTACATGACTCATCAGGTACAAACATGCAGCATTCTGTTTGTATAATAGCAAACGTGCCCCCTTGTGAGGCGATAATAATGTCCAAGGCCATTCTCTTTTGGAGAACAGTTTTTCTCATTAGAGACATTTCAGTCTTCAGTAAAGAAAAGTTTTGCCGGCTATCATTTAATGCTTTTGGGGTGAATTTAGTAAAGGTTTCTTTGTGTGCTCAAAAGTCTTCTGCCAATGGAGGGGACAAAGACAGTGACCAAATGATCCTGCCAGTGGAAAACAGAATGTGCCCATTTGGCCTTGAGGAGAGAGAGGTTGGCAACTGTTTTACCATGGGGGACTTCCGGAAGGCGGGGTGTCTGGTAATGTTGCTCCTCTTCTCTGCCTCCTTCCTTGTCAGAGAAATACCAGTTCCCCCCATAAGCCATAGCTGCATCAACCATGCCTGGATGCTTTCCCTGGCTTTTTGCTGGAATTTGGCAGCTATATCAATAAAGTCAGTAAACATATTCTCTCACCACAATTATTTCTACTCCGAATTGGTGGGTGGCAGTTTTAATCAGGGAATTTACTTAGAACACTTCTCTTGGGCAGCCACAAGATGAATAAGATCTGCGCACCATGGAGAGTGTTGTTAGATCAGGCCACATGCCAAGTAGGCAGAGTGCATGACCATCAAGAGCTGTTCTGACCCACTCATAGGCAAGCCAATGCCTAAAATTGCCCATTTGGGGATTCTTTTCAGTAGATTAATTTAACCTGTAAAGTATAGATTCTTTTCCCCATATTGGGACAATCTTTAAATTATTCATAGACATTTCCTCATTAGAGTGAGTGTGTTTCAGATTTTTCTTGAGAACAAGCTTTTAAAAGTTTGGGGCTCTTAAGTATTTTTTATTGTCCTTCTTTTCCTATCAGAGCCCCTATTATACTTGATTGTAAGGTATATGTTTAATGATTTGTTTTTCCTATGAGACTATAAGCTCCACGAGGGCAGGGACCTTGTTTATCTTCAAAAGGAGTTTATCCTAGTGCTCAATACAATGTCTGGCACTTAATAAGATCTCAATATTTGTTGTATTGAACTGAATTTCATTACACAGAATTGAATAAGATGAGAATAAATTCCTTTCTTTTTTTAATGAAGAAAAAAGCCAGAGTCAGGAGCTAACCTTACTAAAGACAGGCTTCACCTACTGAAAATCATTAAAAGCTTCACTAACCTTGAACCTTATTTAATGATCCATCTATCTTACAGATAAGCTAACAGAGTCAGTGATTTGCACAAAGGCACCCAGATACAAATTGGCAGGACTGGAACAAAGGCCCAGGTCTCCAGACCAATAGTTAGGCATTTATTCCATCACAATTTGTCTTTCTTTTATTTCAAGATATTAGAGAGAATATAGAAGCACTGGCAACATGGCCATGGAGGGAATTCAGCAGCAGGATTTGGCAGGCACACCTACTCTGGTAAACATTGGCTTGTTAGTTATAGACTTTTATGAAGGTCTTATCCAAACAAATGGCCCCTAAACTGCAAATGTCCTCTATTTGCTGGAACAGTTGGTTCTAATGGCTAGACAGAAGGGTGCTGTACCCTCTATCTAGAGGACTGGTGTCTGAAATAATGAGAAAACTTTTAGGGGAATCTTCTTGAGGAATTATGGCATCTCTGACACCTGTTAGGTGGTAGGGTTCTTATTTTCCAACTTTTTTTCCCACCTCTTTGCTTCCTTGTCATTGTTGACATCTACCTGAGGTCTGATGATGATCCCATCAATGTGGTAAATTTGCTTAATTTGTTACTTTGAAGTCGGTTGAATGTATTTATTAGTGCCGTGCCCTCTTCCCTATAAGAACAACATTAAGGTTACAAATAAATTGACAGGAGAACCTCTTCAAAGTTTAAATCCTAGCAAGCAAGCAATGTACTGTCAACCATGGCAATCTGTCACTATCGAATGTAAGATAAGAGCAATTGAAAAATATTAACTATGTTTTAATAACCCTGCTTATTAAAAACAATCCTATCTGCAAATCTAAAGACAAACTGCACATAAGCACTATATTCTAGTTGATAAAGTTGTTTTCCATAGGGGTCAAAGTAAACAATTCTGAAACTGCTATGCTTGTATACTAGAACTGAACATTTTAAGTAAGTGGATGCAGATAATAGGAGCCACATTTATCACTGCTGAGGTGGCAGTTTACAGGGTAGAATGATCCATGTAGCAGTGGATTAGAATTGGAGGTATCAGTATGAACTTTTGTTTAGCTTAATACAGACACGTGTACTTACATATAGAAATGTTTATAAATATGTGTATATACATGGGATTATATGTACGCATATATCCCCTTGCTCTGTCAGCTGAAAGGGCCTAGAATAAACAATATCCCAGTAGAAAAAAGCATATCCAACACCCAGAACTTGACTTCTACTATTATTCTTTTCAATTAAAAAAACCTGAGAAAACAAAAAACTAGGCTTTATGGGGAAATGTCTGAAATGTCTGATTTTAGGAGTAGGGGATTAAATATACAAAATAATCCTGGAGCATTTTATAGTCCAAAAAAGTAAGAAGGTGCTCAAAAACAAACAACAACCCATAAACCAACCTACATTGATGAGGATACATAAAAGAGACCTTAGAGGCAACTGGAAGTGTTTACAATGGTCAAAAACAGAACAATTTGACCCACAAAATTAATAAGTAGTGTTGAATTATAACTCAAAATATAAAATAATTATTCATGATCCATACTGATTTAAATATATGGTTGAATAAATGAATTAATGGTGGAGAAGGGATGACGTTCTCATTCAGAAGAACTCCGGATAAGTTATACAGACAGTCCACTCTAGAGGAGTGCGCTCATAACTCCCTACTCCTCAAGTAAGGAATGCAGATAGAAAGGCAGTGTGGAAAGGGAGAAAAAGGAAAAACTTTACAGTCCACTCTAAAGGAGTCCACTCATAACTCCCTGCTCCTCAAGTAAGGAATGTAGATAGAAAGGCAGTATGGAAAGGGAGAAAAAGGAAAAACTTTACGGTGGAGAAACCTGACAAACACTACCTAAGCCAGATGATCAAGGTCAATATCAATGAAGACTTTGTGTTGATAGTTTGTACCTTTGATGTGATGTGATGAAAACGGTACTTTATTTCTGTGACCTTTCTCCCCAAAACCCATAACCCCAGTCTAAACTTGAGAAAAATACCAGACAAATCCCAATAGAGGAACATTCTGCAAAATATCTGACCAATACTCCCCAAAACTGTAAGGACATCAAAATCAAGAAAATTCAAAAACTCTCCAACCAAGAGGAGCCTAAGGGAACACAGTAATCCAATGTAGTGTGTTATCCTGGATGGGATCCTGGAAGAGAAAAAAAGATATAAGGTAAAAACTAAGGAAATCTAAATAAAGTATAGATGTTAGTTAATAATAATATATTAGTATTGGTTTATTAATTGTAATATATTATGCTCACGTAAGATGTTAATAGTAAGGGAATTGGGTGTGTAATATTTCAGGGTATGTAGGGATATTTTGTAGTATCTTCTTAGTCATTCTGTAAATCTAAGTGTTCTAAAAAATCGTTTTTCAAAAAAGTAGATATAGTCTTTGTTTACACTTAATGTAAACATGTTTGTGCCAGCATGTACTCTGTTTCTCGACTTCTCATTCCTGCTATTTATTAAGATTTAACCACCACGTTATTGTTGTCTTCAAGTATTTGAAAGTCTATACATGAAAGGGGAAGTAAACATTTTCTGCTTTAGATGGCAGTAGTAACACCATATAAAAATCAACAGCAAGGCAGATACCAGCTCCTTAATATGGAATTTTTTTTTCCAGTTCCAACAATGGAAAATGCTGATCCATGGAGTAGTAAACTTTCTTTCCATTGAAGCAGAAACTGTCTGATACCATCCATCAAGTATTCTTTAGTGGAAATTTATTCATTGGGTGGGCAGTTAGATTAAAAAAACCTCAAGGATTCTTCCAACTCTGTTCTAAATGTCTGAGGACAGTTGCCCAATTCTCTATGTAGTCAAAACTTAGACAATTTACCAATGTGAATCTGGACTCACAGCCAAGACTTTAAGACTTTTCTGTCTATTGACCACAATTCTAAGTTTAGCTGATTGCTCAAAACCTACCAGCTGCACAGTCATCCAATAAAAGGAAAGTAAATTAGCCTCGTAAGCTATGCCCTTTTTGAGCCATGCCATTTGGTATGTTCCCTCCTTGAAGCCTTAAAGAGTCATATGATCCAACTCAGTGCTTTAGCAGTGTTATGATTACCCCATGACACCAATCCTAGTCTTGCAAATCTAAATGCCACAATCCCACAGTTTGGCTCAAACACTCTGTAGTTAGGATTTCAATGATTGCTAGTGAAGTGAGAGACTTTGCAAATGGGAGTGTGGTTAGATGGGGGGTGGGTGTGTGGGACGAGAGTTTTATATTTCAATCTCATTTTGTGAGTCCAGCTCTCCCTTTTAATAATAGGAGCAGGAAAATTCTTTTGAGGACAGGGTAAACCAATCTTTTTTTTGGTGTCACAGATTCTTTGGAAAAAAAGGGATTTCTTACATTTGAGACAATTTCCAGAGACAATACTAAAAATCTCTTATTTTTCCCAACCCACCCAAAAACAAAAAAGAAGAAAAAATCTCTTCCTGACCTAACCAGTGTTTACTAAACGTTTTTAGTTTACAACATACTTAAAAAATGATTATTTTTTTGTATCCACACTAGAGTAAACAGAGAAGGTGCTGGAAAAGAAAAGCACAGGCCTGGTTTCTAGCTATTGCAACCAACACAAGTGGCAGGAGATCAATGTCACAGCCTGTGTGTTGGGAAGATTATTTCTTAAACAAACAACCTAATATAATTTTTTATTACACAAATAACTCATACTGATTACATAAGCTCAACCATATGAAATGGACATTTGCAGATCATACACAGTTAAATAAAGGAAACTTCTTATGGCTCGTCTTCATATAAAATATGGAATCTCTAGAAAAACACAGAGAAGAAAGTAAAATAAATATAGTCTAATCCTTATACCTAAGGAATCGGATACAACATATTGATGTATATACATGAATATATTGAGTTTTTTCCATTTGCATATATATGTACTTTACATAATTTAAATCACGTCACAGTACATAATTTTTACAATCCACTATATTTCCTTAATATTTAATAATGAGTATTTCCCCAAATCATTAAGTATTCTACAGCATGATTTGCAATGACTCCTGGTATTCCCTCATACGAATAATAAACTAATTTAATTTAAGCAATCTTCTGTGGTCAAGTATTTAATTGCCCCAATATTTTGCTGTTAAAACTTATGCTTCTATATAAATGTTTATAAGGGGGATTTTTGCACATATCCCTGATCATGCTCCAAATATTGCTGGATCAAAACACATGCACATTTTCAAACATTAGATACTTTGCCAAATCATCTCCCCGAAGGCTGTATTCACCAGGAGCACGTAAACATACATCTTCTCCTTAACATTCTGCATTACTGTTTTAAACATCATCTATTCATATATTTCTTATCTGAATTTCTCAGGAGAATTTCAAGGTCCTTAGAGTCCCTTTATGTTTGACATTTATGGTGAACTCTTCACTAGAATTTTAGGGATAAAACAACTCAGCAGCCTGCTTGGTGCTTGCCCTTCCTTTCAAAGATCCCAGCTCTTTGCAGAAACAGATTGCCGTGGGCTACCAGCCGAGTTAAATGCCACAGACAACAGCCTAAGTCTTTATCCTAAAAGGAGCTTTGTGCTTGAAATTTCTCATCTCCAGCTCCTAATCTGATATTCAATTTCATGTTCAATAATGAAGTGGAGCAGAGGTCCTGCCAAGTGAGTGATAGTCCGTTCATTATTAGAGACAAATTCATTGCCCCTTACCAGCCGCTGCCCTGTTAGATCTTTGCTAAGTTAAGACAGATGCTGGGTGGTCCAAAGCTTCAAATGGGAAGGGGCAATAGTTAAAAATAGACAAAGGAAGGATTGTTTAGATGTTGAGGAAATAGGTGATCCTTCAAAACAAAACAAAACCAAAACCCACTGAGCTAAAACATCTGAAGAATTGTGAGTTTTTTCTACTCCAGGGGCCAGTACTTGGCTAATGTGTAAAACGTGGAAGCAGTCTTCAGCTCAACAAGAGGATAAACTTTTTTTTGACTATTAAAGATGAATGATGAAAAAGGCTGATTCATGAAATAACGATTTTTTTGTCAGAATGCCTAGGCAAACTGATCACCCTCTATTTAGTCACATTGCACGTACTCACATTACTAGAACTAATTATAGAAATGTATAATTGGATTTACATGATTCCTTCTACGACTAGACCATGACGATCTCTTTGTTGCTAATATTCGTTAATATTATAGGGAACGAATAATAGGATTTCAAAGTTCTGAGTTGGTCTCTTATCTCCAAGATATTCTTACCCAATTAGAAGTAGATCCCTTTGATTTAAGATTATAATAGCTCTGGATAGTAATAAAGTTTCATTTCTAATTCAAAGTGAATGAGTTACAAAATCCTTTCTTGAGGGAGGAGAGTTAAGTGTAATCTATGCCTTTGGGCAAGAAACACAGGGAAGGATAAAAAAAAAATTGAGTCAGAGTGCTAAAGACAAAAATCTGCTGACTATATAGGCTATTGCTTTTGTTTTGGTGGTTGTTCTTGGCTTTTTTTAAGGGCCCCTTTTGGAAGCAACTGCCTTGCATGATTTAAAGCTGCTTTTTATTGTTCAAAATCCTGCCTCAGAACAGTGATATTGTGGGGAAAAGTAAGTTTTCTTGCCCGAGAGTCAATATGGTATGAAAGGTCATTCACTGACTCTGCCAAGCTTTCCTGCTTGTAAAAAGTTCAAATAAAACCATTTTAATAAAATAGTGGAAGTGAGAGTGAGGAGGAGAAAGGGATGGAGCACAGGGTGTGGTTGAGATCCAAATGTTCCTGGCGTTGGTAGGGTGAGCCTCTTTGAAACCAAGTATTTGGGCTTGCCAGCTGATCTCAATACAGTGGCATCCTCTCTTCACTTGAGACTAAGCCTCATCCTGTCATTCACTTAATAAGGATACTGTGGGTGACTAGTTGCGTACCACACCCTTCAGTGGGCTTTGGGGATACAGCAGTGAACCCAACAGACCAACTTTCTGACTTCATGAAGTTTACATTATGCTGAGTTCTCCTCTGGTAAAATAGTATTAAACCCCAAATTGAGTATAATTGTAGCAACAAAAGCAGAGGTTTTCGGTTTAATCCCAAAGCAATTCAAATTTAATAAATCTAATAACATCCTAGTTATTACGCAATGCAACTATCAGTCCGCTCCAGAATTATCCTTCAGTTTTGCGACCTGTAAGAGAAAGACACTCCCACTAGAGCTCCCCTCCTCTGCAAAAATGGGTTTCCAGCCTGTGAGTGGAAAAACGTGAACCTTCGCTAAATTTAGCCAAAATTAGCATCGTGCAGTCTGAGAAATTTTTCAGCCAAGTAAATTGCATAATCTAAATGCAACCACTTTCTCTTGCACCCTTTTCCTGAGAGCCTTTCCGACATTCACGTTGCCAGTACTTATGCAGCCAACATTGTCAGTGCACTTTGCTATAAGAGATTAAGGGTTGGCTACAAATAATTTCCAATGAATAACTCTAATTAGCCACTAAAGTTGGCATATTTCCTGCTATCTGAAATTAGATCACAGAGCTGGGTTGAGATGAAAAAGCCCTATTAACTCTCTAGACTTCCAATTCCTATTTGCTGAGGGAAATTACTGTTTTGAACTTTATCTGCTACTATCTACAGTCCGGAGTCAGCGGTAATAAAAAGATATGGGGAGTCTGGACTTTCAGTTTGCTTCTAGACGCTACTGGGACTTTCCGAAATAGACTCATAAGAGCAGTAGCCCTGGGAGATATTGCAGTGGATTGTAAGAATAAAAAAAGGCAACTATTTTTGAAAGAGGTTAAAACAGGATACTCTGAAGTTGTCCGTATACACGTGACCCTAACAAAGGAATGTAGTTTTAATTGAACGCTGTTAATCAACAGATGTGTGGATTTTTCTGGAGCCCCGTATGAATCCTTTCCGTGAGAGGTTTATCTCAGTGTGCCTCTGCCTTTCAGTCAGGCAAACAGTGCACGTGCTGCTGTGAGGTGTTTGGGGAGAGCTGCTTGCCATTCCCCAGCAGCCCAAAGGCGGGCTTTTTCAAGGCAGCGCGTGTGCCTTAAGTCTTGCATTATAAATAAGCACCTGAGGTGAATGCTCTTGTTGTGGGGTCCTGTCTGCTGTTAGCTGCTGTGTGGCTGATCTGCTGATGGTTAACACACCAGATGTCTGGAGCAACCACGCATACCTCTGGAGCTTCTTTTGGGTACAATTAATCATTCAGCTCCACTGATTCCAATGGAACAATCAAGAAGATATGACAAAGGGGATGGGGCATGGAAAATCAGTGCCAGAGTTTTGAAATAGAGAATATATTGCATTGGAGTAATAAAGGGACTTCTTTTTAACTGTAAGAATTAATCTGTATTTTACTAAAAGTTAGATATTCCCTTGACAAAGTACTTTCAATAATCCATTAATAGCTTTTCATCCCTTCCTTGGAAAGTGTCTCCTAATAAATCTTTCCAGAAGGAACACAATAACTTCAAAAGGATACACACCAAGACTGGTATCTGGTCACCAGTGGCTGGGTTTTTAAATTAGATAAAGAAGTGGTATGGTTTCTGCAATTAATTTCTTGTGAAATTTTCTTTAAAATATGAAACCTAAAGTATAATAAAAATTTACTTTATAAATAATGGGGTTTTATAGTTTTAGTTATTTAGCAAATTATTAATTAGAGTAATGATAAAATAACTATTTTTGCTTTCACATTTTTTTATGCGTACCAGACTTTTAAAAAGAATTAGTAAGTATTTAAACCAGAACAGGACTGTTTTCTGTCTATGTATGGTTTTACTCTAAATATTTTGGATATTTTAAAATATGTATTCATCTGAGGCAGAAAATTGACATATTTTATTCCCATTGCACAGAGGAGAAAATTGAGGTACCGAATTAAGAGAAGGCAGCCCTACTTTAAAATTTAATAATTCAGACAAGTTTGTTCTATTTATTTTCCAAATGAAAATATTAATGAAGAGATTGATTATTTCAAAACTGTCAGCACAGACCGTGATGCAGAAGAGAGCATCAAGCCTGTGATATATTCTATATTTTGTTCTGGATTTTGCAAGAGGATTTCATCACTAAAAATAAAAAGTAAAAAAGTAAATAAACTTAAAAATTAAAAAAAATACATATAGGTAACACAGGAAGTTTCTTTTTTAAAAAAGATTTTATTTATTTATTTGCCAGAGAGAGAGAAAGAGAGAGAGCACAAGCAGGGGGAGCAGCAGGCAGAGGGAGAAGTAGGCTCCCCAATGAGCAAGGAGCCCGATGCGGGGCTCAATCCCAGGGTCCTGGGATCATGACCTGAGCTGAAGGGAGGTGCTTACCCGACTGAGCCACCCAGACATCCCACACAGAAAGTTTTGAGTTGAATTTTCTAACAAATATACATGGAAGACTTCCTCATAGATACCTTAAGAGTGTTTAAGGAAAATGAAATAATTTCGATGACAACCAGGTGGAAGGGTGTATCAGTCAGGGTTTTCCAGAAAAACAGAACCACATATAACCACACACACACGTATAAGTAAATATATAAATATATGTAAATAAGAATATTTCTTTTGAGGAATTGGCTTATGCAGTTGTGAGGGTTGGCAAGTCCTAATCTGTAGTGCAGGCTGGCAGGCTGGAGGCTTTCACACAGGAGCTGATGTCCCAGTCTTGAGGAAGAATTTCTTCTTCAGGGAAACTGGTTTTACTCTTAAGTCCTCTCAACGGATTAGCTGAGTCACACCCACGTTTTTGAGAGTAATCTTTACTTAACGTCAATTGATTGTCAGTGTTAGCCACATCTACAAAATACCTTCACGCACGGCAACACCAGGGTTAGAGTTCAAGTAACAGGCTATGATAGCCTAGCTAGATTACCACAGGAAACTGTCACAGAGGCCAAGAAACTTGCCTCTTCTCAGGGGTCCAGATGGGCACTGCACTCCCATAGCACACAAACCTACACATGGAAGGAAACTGCATCTCATTTTAATGACCTTAGTGTAACAAGCCTTACGAGTAAATCTCTCATTTTAGAAAACCATTCACTATTGTAATGTCACTTGTTTCACTCAACAAGCACACTACACATATTTTCATGAGAAGAATTTCTGTGGAAATGATACAGGGGTTATTAGGTTTCTCTGCTGAAGAAAAGAAAACTTCCTCAAAAAGATGAAGTCCATGCCCTTACCCTGAGGCCCAGCTTAATTGTCAAAGATGGACTTACTGGGTTTGTATCTCCGTTTGGACACTTCCTAAGTGTGTGATCTCAGTATCTTTGTCTGTGAAACGGGGACAGAAATAATCCTACTGCAGAGCTTGTTGGGTAGAATGCCTGTTTCACAGCAGGATCTGTGGAACTGTTAGATAATATTTTTTCCAGGAGTGTTGGGGACAGCCGTAGAAATCCTTTAGTTTGTCATCTGAGTGCCACTGAAATAAGGCCAAGTATTGTGATTTACGTCCCCGAGCAAGCTAAGTCAGCGCTACTCCAATTTGGATCTGTGGGCTAATGCTGGTCAGAAAACAGTTGGTGACAGATCGTGATGAAATAAATATATAAATTGTTATAGAAATACTTTTATTGTGGCAGTATATAATTGGATTGGATAAACAAAACAGGTAAACAAACAGATTAGTCCTTGCCATACTATATATAATTTGGGAAGAAGTGGTCTTAGAAGCTCCTTTGTATAGGAATTTGCATCTAGATAAAAATTTAAGTACTAATTTCAACAAAAATTCTGTATGTTACCTCTTCTAGAAAAACAATAGTTGTGATGCCTATTACTGGTTTTTGGTGTGCTTCCCCACTGTTTTGTCGTCTTTTGTATGTCTGACTCCCTAACTGGAGTTTGAGGATTGGGCATCCTGGGCTCCATCTTGTTTGGGTTCCCAAGGCCTAAAACAGTGATTGGCACTTATCTGGTGCTGATATCTAGTGTTTTAGATTAATGAAAGCATAAATAAGTGACAGACATAAAACTAGTCAAGGATGAAAAATGAAATGAGCTTGTTATTTTCTGTTTAATAATAGGTTGAATGAGAAAAGTGTTAGGGATATTAAGAGATCTTAATAGATACTGTATATTGATAGATATTAATAGATTATGAAAAAATTTGGTTCTTTGAAATGTTATGAATACTATAAAGAGCATACTACTTTTGAATGTATGTGTTCATAGACAGTTCTAAATGAGCGAACTGTGATATGGGTGTAGCCTGAGAAAGAGAAGGAGAGAACAAGGAGATTTGCTTCAGGAGAAACATACCCTTTGCAAACTAAGTGATTGGAAAGGTGCTCTTTGTCTATAACGTAGTGACAGTTTCTTCCAGAACATACAAGGAGTCACATTTGTTGACATTCTCATTAAAATTTTAGAACAGGAAAACAAACAAGACAAAACTTTAGAACAGGAGAGTTTATATGAATACCTAATTGTATCAGTACTGTATGTAATTCTGGGGGGTTATTTAGGTCCTTTCCCCCCAAACTGAAAAGACAAGGAACATTAAATTAGATCTACGTATGAGACTTTGAGCTGACATCAATGGCTCAATAATGCTTTGTTAGGGTGACGTCCTCTCAAATAAGCATGATATTTTCTTCTGACATGTAAGGTGACTTCTCTTTTCCTGAAATTGTTCAAAAGAAAGTCTTTCCATAATTGGCTAGTTACCTAGCCATCACTCATGAGTCCCTGATGCCAGTTCACATCATTTTCATTGTGCTCTGCTAACACATCAAATCCGCTCATCATAAAACACAGACCTAGGGAATGCAAAGAAAGCCAATAATTATTGATCGCTCAGGATGAGTAATTTGTATTAATCCTGGAAAGATCAAAAGAAGTATGTTCAACTAAAACTTATACTCCAAGGAACAAACAAGAATTCTTTGAGGTTTCTTGAGTAGAAGGAATATTATTTCCAGGAGACACAGGAAAACATAAACCAAAATATCTCTATTGGTTATCTTACTAAAACGACAGTATGCTGTCTATGATTCTGTAGCATTTAAGGAACTCATATGTATTTATTGGGATCTACTTGTGTGTCCTCTGTCATGTCAGGATACACTGAAGGCTACCAGCTTTGTAGTCACAGAGACCCGGATTTTAATTCCAACTCCACAGTTGTCTAGCTTTGTGACCTGGGGTAAATCATTTATAAGCTCTGAGCCTCTATTCCTTCATCTCAAATAGAAATTGTATACATAACTTGTAGAATTATTTTAACTATTAAATGTCATTTGAATATAAAGTGGCTAGCACTGATTCTGGCATATGATATATCGGTCCTCAACAAATGTTGATTCCCTTCTTTTTGCTCCCCTGCTGGAGCCTCCACTGAAATTACCTGTTTGTTTTCAGATTTCCCTCTTTCTTGTCCATTCGTTTGCTACTCGATGGTTGAGGTGAAATACACATGGTAGAATGAATTTTAAATTTGATACAGTCTTTTTTCCCTCCTCAAGAGATCTGATTCTTCTTTTTGAAGCTATTGAAACATGATTCTGGCCACTCCTTAAATTTGCAGCTCAAGGGAGATTGCCAGGCCAATATTTCACTTCCTGTCCAGTGCAGGCTGGCTACCCAAATTTAATTTCGCTTCAAAATAATCAGAAACTTTTTGTTTGTTGTACTTTCCAAATATGTTCTTAAGAATATTAATGTAAAAGTTTGTTCTTTCAATTTTGCTGAATTTCCCTCCACCCATACACAAAAAAGAATAGGTGAAGTCCACATGAAATCCCATGTCTGATAATGGTTTCTTAGGAAATGGCCTTCTAGATTAACCCCCCACCCCCCCACCCCACCCCCACCCCTGCTAAATGTTGGTGTCTGGCCTGCTTTTCCTCTATGTTGTTCTTTTATGTCCTAAAGGACTTTTATTTCCTAAAGGGCTATGTGCTCATTTGGTCAGTTTCATGTGGGTATAGAGAGTTGAAAAAAATGTGTCCTAAGTTCATAGATTATTTTTATTATTATTTCCATTCTAAATGAACAAGAACATTCAAGAGTTTCTTTTACATGAAATAGGAGAAGCTTTTCGTAATGGATAAAACTAGAGTTTGCTATAAGTCTCAGTCCTTTGTACAAGAAGATGACATCCGTGGTGGGAAGCTCTGAACCATCCCACTTCCTGCTTTGCAAACAGCAAGACTTTTCCTTATAAGCTGGGAGGATACTAAAGTCTAATTTTGGGGGGATACCGAGTTTTTAACCATGTAAAGCTATCTTTCATATATACACAAAAAAACACTGCTTCAACTTCCCTGGCGTCATGCTCCAAATAGCTAAGTAACTCCTCTGAAAATCTTGTAATTGTGTCTTAACAGTAATAATTTAGATAATAAGAATTAATCCCTACTAAGCATATTGGATGTAGCTGAATATTCATAGTTAATATTTGTTTAAGAATGTGCCTTTTCACGTGACCATGCATACCTCCCTGGAGCTCCTCCTTGTTGTTAAGGAGGCAACAAGCGATAGATTATTCTGGAACCCATCTGACAGAGAAGTTTAATTTCAAAAATTCATCATATGTTATCCTCAAGAATATGCCACTTTGCAGGCTTTTTCATTCAAACATACCTTTCACCTGAGATTTTTTCTCACCCAGTTCCAAAATTCTCAAACAAACAAGCACATTCTAAGAATAAATGGAATTTACCCTGAGCATGATGGCCTTACAGCTCATAAATACAGAATGACTTGATTAGTAGAATTCAGACTACAGCATGAATCATTTGTTTAAAATAAAGGTGGGGGCCTACTAATTGACCAGAAAAATTTCGAAACATGAGCCCTGTCTGACAAAATCCTTAGATCACTTTACATAAATATCAATAAGAAAGTATGTTTGTAGTGTCACTATCTCAGGACTACACCCAGCATGTGCCACACAGAGTCATAGGCTATGTATGTGGAAGTCAAAGAACAGATGAGGAAGCCAAGAGTTCAATGTTCAACTTACGGAGACAGATATCTTGAAACTTCTAGAAAAGAGGAGATTATTCCTTTTCAAAACTCATGAAATATTTAACATCCTATAGTTAAGACCTATTTTAGAATCTATTTTCTTTAAAAAGTTTCTTGGGACCTAGGGCCTATCCTGTTTCTTTCTTTTAGTCATTGCTGTCTAATAGAAATGTTATTTTTAAAATTTTTTTTAATTTAAAGTCTCAAAGCTTTCTTTAAACATCTCACATAAGTAATACCACTGCATGGCTATCTCTTATTTTGAGACATATGCAGCCTTGAAAGTTATAAACCTATGAAGAGATTAAATGGAGAGAAATAGAAGACTTTGATTCTAAAGAGTATAGCGAGCAGCTAATCATCTAATAATTACTGAACATGGTGGACCATTGTACTTTTTTGCTGCCCTAAGGAGTTTATAATCCTTTGGGGAAGACAAGTCATAAATTAAAACTTAGTAATCTGTAGCGAGGATCAACAATTTTTCTCTGTAAAAGCTCAGATAATAAATATGTAGACTTAACAGCCCTGAGGAAAAGCAAAAGATATTACATAACTAGTTATTCAAGAAGAGAGATACTCTTGCCCTGCCCTACCCTACTGCATTTGCTTCGGGTGAACCATTCATGGTGATGGGCCACTTTTGGGTCAGCTGCAGTCAGCAGTATGTATTCTCTAGACCAAGAGAAACCAGCCTGAGGTGGAGAGGCCTATGTGGGAGTATAAGGAGGCAGCTTCCTTAATCAGATTCACCCTCTGCTCCCATGACACTCAGACCTCAGTCTATTCTTCCTTCTTCCCAGAAAGCTTATCCCTCTCAAATAAGGCAGGTGGCCAGAAGCAAGGTGGTTCGTTGAATTGCTGGTTCCCCAGCTGATTTTCGACTACTTGGTAGTCTATCCCTGGCAGTTACCAATAGCTTAGGTCCCAAAATGGTAGGTGGTGACTCTGGACAGCAGTGAGGCCCAGCCAGAGGCTAGTGAGATAAGCATGAGAGTAGAGAGAGAAACAGGGGCAGAGGCTGATTCTCAGCTTGCTCTCTGTAGCTCACAGCTCTACTTTGCTCAGTATGGGTGTCCATAGGCCATAGTGATCTGTAGGTAAGACCATGTACCAAGGACCTTGCTAGGTCAAGAAAAACTTCACTAAGAGAATGATCACTGAGCCTAGTGCTAAAGGTTATATGGAAATTGAAGAAAGAAAGAGGAGAGAAGAGACCCCTCCAGATGGGTGAAGTGAAATTGTAGAAGGGTAACTTTTTCAAAGCTCAAATCATGACTCTCATAAAATATAAAATAAAATATAAAACATGTTGAGGAATTTATTTAGCTAATTTTTGTTTTATTCATTATTTAGGAAATCCATAAGATGTTAAAAAAACATTTTAAAAGAGAATCAAAGAATAGATACATATATAGACATTAAGGAATGTTGAGGTAAATTTGCTAATGGATACAAAACTGGTGCCTTCAACAAGCTAGAAATCAATTTCATCTCTATCACTCAAAATTCGTTTGCATTTCTATGAACAGGAAACATTTGTATCACCATTATCTCTTTACAAATTATCTCCAGAGCGGTACAAAATAGACAAAGGCAATATCTTTATAGAATCAGATAACCCCGTAAGAGTCCCTTAGTTAATGTTCAATATTCCATTGTAACAGTACCCAGTAATCATTTTTTTCATTTCCAATTCTTTTACCTGACAATATGAACAAAACAAAAATGTAGTATATTGGTTCAGAGATACTTATCTGAGGTATACAGTTCATCATTTGAATTTTTTAGCATTGCTATGTGTGATATACTATTTTTGCCACATTAAATCTAAAAGTGTTAAAACTGTATTCTAATATTATAATTTCTAGCCCCTTGGTCGATATATGAGGAAACTGGAGGAATCCAATATTAGTGAAGAACAGGAGGCTTTTCGATGCCCTTCAAATTACATAATGTGCACAGTAACCCTCCCGATTCTATGCTCAAGGACAGTCCTGCTCACTGTTTTAGCTCAAAGAAATAAGTATAGAAAAGGAAAAAACAAACAAACAAAATAAAACATACACACCCCCAACAACACCTGGGTAAGCAAGAAAATGTCAATTACAAAGCCCAGGAATTTCACTTTAAGGAGGTAAATAGGATCTAGCATGTAAGAAATTAAGAAAGTCAGAATCTCTTGGCAAATACAAGATCTTCCCTATGTTAAAATGAACATAAGACTAAAAACAGAAAATATACAAGCAGCATGAGAGCAAAGAAGTAGATACAAAAAAACAGCAATTTGAACTTTGAAAATGTAATGTACTTAAAGTAATGCTGTTAGCGCTCTTGAGTAATCAAGTAGCAGGTTGGTGAAATACAGCACGATAAAGGATGCTCATAGCAATGACTTGGCATCATGGAAACAAGCACAAACCATGTTCAGAGCAGTTTCATTATGAAGACAATTCAATACAGAACATAATTTTTGGAAGACTTCTGTCAAAATTTAGTTGTTACGCTTTTAAAATGTGCGTCCTGAGAGGGAATATCAGACTCTTTTGCGGGGGAGGGGGCAGTGGGGGCATATCAGACTCTAAAAGGTAAAGACTTGAGATACTTTTTAGAACGGGAGGAAGGCAGATATAGGTAGAGACCATGAGCGTAGGGAAAGATGAAATGAGAGTAATCAGTAAAATGCTAGTCAACCAAGGAAACTTTTGCAAGCTGTAAATATTTCCCTAAGATATAAGATCAACAGGGAGCTCCTACTGTTCAAATGGTTCAGAAGAGTTTCAAAGAGAGAGCTCACCGACCTGACTGCCTAGTTGGTGATGCTTCACAGGAGCTAGAAGGAGCAGCTAACATTTATTGCTTCACCACATCTAAATCATTACAGTCAGTGATGCTATTTATATATGTAAATATATAGTTATCTTGTCTAATTCTCAAAATAAGCACATGAGGAAGATGTTATCTCTATTTGATAGAAGAGGGAAAAGAAGCTAGAGAGGTTAGATTAAGATTATGAAACTACTGTGTGGCAAACTACTATGTTCAAAGGCCACTTGGACCCCAGATTGAGTGTATTACTTGGTCTCTTAAGCGTTCTGCTTTCTGTTTAATCCCCCAAATACCTGCTTGGGGCACTAGCCCCAAGTATTATCCCCATTTTGTATTTAAGGACACAGAGGCACAAACGGCTTAGGCAAGTGCGCCCTGCTGCTGTGTCAGCGAGCATCCAGTAGTTGCTCTGTGCACCGCGACAGGGTGCAGTGTCTATCTTGTGTCTGCTCTGCTCAGCCCTCCCCCTCAAAGGAGATGCCCCACCCCTCAGCCAAAGGGGCGGCTGTGGACAGCTTATGGCAAACTGGAAAATGCAAATACTGCCTTAAAAACATTCAAATTCAGTTTTTAAAAAAAGAAACAAAAACCCAACATGTGCTGTGTCTTAACAAAGAATTGTCTCCTGGGTTTATTCTGCTCTAGTCTGCCAATTTGTGACCCTGGGAGTGGAGGGTAAAAGGCCAGTTGGGAGAGAATTTAAGAAACAGACAGAAGCTGACTCACAGAGCATAGCCGGGTTGCTCTAATGGCAGGCAATTAGAGTAAATATCCATTAATTCCTGTGGCTCTGGTCCCTGGAGCTGTCTCGCATTCTAAAGAACCTTCTGGTTCCAGTCTCCATTAAAGAGGTATGGCCTAGTTGTTCAGTTTTTTCAGGATTGCATATATATATATATATGCATCTCCCATAATAAACCCTCATTACATGAGGTGTGTGCAGTCTCACTGCCTGCAACCCAACAAGCCTAACAAAAACAATCACACTAGCATGTGCCTTGAATTTTCCACATGTATTTTTGTAACTTTCCATTCCAAATTGTGCGTTGGCTACACTATGTGATACTCTGGTCATGAATGAAACATGAAAGCTTCTAATGAAGAAGTAAAAAATAAATAAACATAAATAAAAGCAAAGTAACGGTTACTCTTTCTATGAGCAAACATCAATAAGATATTCTGTATGAAAATAAATATTAAAGTACCAAATGGATTCAATTGATGAAACTACTGTTTAACAGAAAAAATCCTAAAAGACTAGTATTTTTCTGAAAACTGTAATCTATCCTCTGAACATTGGTAATGACGATGGTATAAACGATGATACTGACTTTTTAAAAGGTAAGAATCCATGGTATGACCCTTTTTAGAGATACTTTTATGAATAATACGTTGGTGTCACTCTAGAAGTAAGGACAGTCACCTTTAGAATCCTAGGACTGAGAGTGGGAATAAGGAAGAGGATCATTTATTTTTTTTTAACCTGATCTGATCAGGAAATTATAAGAACTATGATAATGATTCTGCTTTAAAAAGGATGAGTAACAAGTCTGGAAACCTGGGAGCCACAGCAGGCTCCCAGAGGGCCCAACACTGGGGACTAGCTATAGACAAATGCTCAGTGTCTTGAATAAAGTATGAGATGGCCCAGAACAGATATGACTCTTGATATACAGTCTTCATCTGCAACTCAACATCACAGCATTCCCAGGAGATTTCTAGGATCTGTGGTGTAACTATAGGTTGAAGGGACTGTGGGGGAAGTAGGTCTTTTTAATTTTTCAGATTAATCTTTCCAGTTCCCATCTATTCTTTTGTAGGAGTATCTTGTTCTGAGGCTTCTTGTCATGGCCATCACCACCACTACCAAATTTCTCAAAGACGTTGAGAACAGAGACAGTCCAAACATCGGTCTTTTTCTAATTCTCTGTAACATTGGAGATGGCTATTGAAGACAGGTTTCATTGTGGGGCCAGGTTAGGGTGAAGCAAGTGAAGTGCTTAGGGAACAGAATTTTAGCAAGCACTCTGCTCCCAGCTTGCTGAAAAAGTATGGTCTGAGAAGTTATACAAAACTGAGTGTGAGCTTCTCTTAAATTTTGTGACCTAGATGCTTCACTCTCAAAGAAGATTTCACTCTCAGGTAAGACCTGCTACAAAATTTGGAGGGCCCAGGACAAAATGAAAATGGAGGCACTTATTTAAAACGTATTAAAAATTCCAGGGTAGTGATAGCAGAACACTGAGACATTTGTGGATCACTTTGGAGGTCGTACATGGTTCCCAACCCCTGCAGATGCAGGATCAGCTCTGAACTAACATGAGAGTGAGAACCTCCTGACACTTTGTGCCCTGAGAGCCTTGCTTGCTTCACCCTACGCCCAGCCCTGCTCCATAATTTCATTTATTCATTTTGATGGTTAATTTTACGTGTCAACTTGACTGGGTTAAGGGATGCCTAGGTAGTTGGTAAATAATTATTTTTGGGTGTGTTTATGCCATTCACTCTTTTACTTTATTTTATTTTTATTAACTTTTTATAATGTTTAAAAATTTTATTGCTGCTGTTTAAAAAAATTGACTTCATTTTTAAGAGCAATTTTCATTCACAAGCAAAATTTAGTGGGAAGTGCAGAGTTCCCATATACTACTCACCCCACACATTTCCAGTCTCCTCCACTATCAACATTCCTCACCAGAGTACTACATCTGTTATAATCAGTAAACCTACATTGACACATCATTATCACCCAAAGTCCATAATTTTCGTTAGGGTTCACTCTTAATGTTGTAGATTCTATGGATTTTGAGAAATGTATAATGACATGTATCTACCATTATCTTATCATAGAGAATAGTCCCACTGCCCTAAAAGTCCTCTGTGCTCTGCCAATTCATTCTTTCTTCCCCCCCCCAAACTCCTGACAATCATTGATCCTTTATTGTCTCCATAGTTTGCCTTTTCTAGAATGTCATATGGTTAGAATCATATAGTATGTTACCTTTTCAGATTGTCTTCTTTCACTTGTAACATACATTTAAGTTTCTTCCAAATCTTTCTATGTTGTGATAGCACATTTCCTTTTAGCAATAAATAATATTCCATTGTCTGGATTTACTATAGTTTATCCATTCACCTATTGCTTCCAAGTTTGGGCAATTATGAATAAAGCTGCTAGAAATCTTTGTGTGCAGGTTTTTATGTGGTCATGGGTTTTCAGCTCATTTTGGTAAATACCAAGGAGGGTAATTGCTGTATTGTATGGTAAGGATTTTGTAAGAAACTGCGAAACTTACAAGGTTTCTGTGTTACTTTGCATTCACACTAGCAACAAGTGAGAGTTTCTGTCACTCCACATACTCACCAGCAATTGGTGTTGCCAGTGCTTTGGAACTTACCCGTTCAAATAGGAGTATAGTGGTATCTCGTTGTTTTAATTTGCAATTCACTTATGAGATAGGATATTTGGCATCTTTTCATATGCTTATTTACCATTCATATCTCTTCTTTAAAGAGTGAGGTGTCTGTTCAGATTTTTGACCGTTTTTAAATTAGGTTTTTCATTTTCTTATTGTTGAATCTCAAGAGTTTTATGTATATTTTCAATAACTGTCCTTATCAGATATGTCTTTTGCAAATGTTTTTTTCCCCAGTTTGTGTCTTGTCTTATCCTCTTCTGACAGTTTCTTTGGCAGAGAAATATTTAATTTTAATGATGTTCAGCTATTAATGATTTCTTTCCTCTGTCATGCCTTCGGTGTTGTATGTAAAAAGTCATCGCCATACCCAAGGTCATCTAGATTTTCTCCCATGTTATTTTCTGGGAGTTTTATAGTTTTGGTTCAGTTTGCTTTATTAGAAGCTCAGTAGGGTTCTATGTAAAGGGTGGATTTTAAAAAAAGCAAAAATGGAAGGAGGGTTACCAGTAAGAGGTTATTGCAGTAATCCACACCAGGAATAATAATGATTTCACAAGGAAAGTGGGAGTGGAAATGGAGAGAAGTAGATGGACTCAGGATCTCAATATGATTTGGAAATAGAATATTGATAGCTTGTAGGAGGTGAGGGGGCAAGTGAAATCAAGAATAACTCCTAACTTGTTTCCTTCCAGTCTTTACGGCAGGGTGCTTCAGAGGCAGTGGCAACCCAGCTCCTGGTGTTCTTTGATTTGTCAGCAGGAACTTCGTGTGATGGCCCCAGCTGTTGCCCGTGGGAGTGAAGAAAAGCTTAAATAAGAGGACCTAAAAGTGAGTCAATTTATCCATAAAGCTCCAAAAAATAAATAATTCCATAAAAGACCAATTAATTTTTCCCACTTCACAGATCATATTTCCAGCATCCAATATAACTCATGAGTCTCAGTGGTAATGAAATGAATTTTATGGTGTTCTCAAGCCCATGCATTGCCAAAATGTAAATGTTTATTCATAAAGTAGGGTAGTTGCACTCTCTTTTTGGATGTATGGGAACAGACCTATTTTTTCTTGAATACTTTGCTTTGGATTTGTTAAAGTTTTTTCCAGTAGAATTTTGTGGAATTAGGAGTCTAACTGACTTTATTTTTATTTCAGTGCAAATCATTGTATCCTCACATAGTAGATTATTATAGAAAAACATTTATAAAACTGAATATTATTAATAAAACATTTAGTGAAAGCTGATATATCCATTAATATTAAAAACAAACATTTTTGAGTCTCTCTGATTTACCAGAGTGTGAATTTCTGATTTTTCTTTTATTTTCTCAGATACTAAAATTTGGTAATCTTTGGGGGGGTGGTAGATGAAATAATGGTTTTCCCAAGATATTCGTGTCCTTATCCCCAAAGCCTGTGACTATATTACCTTACATGACAGAAGAGACTTTGCAGATGTGATTAAGTATCTTGAGATGGGAAGAAGATACCGGATTATCTGGGTGGACACAATGTATCACAAGGGTCTTTACTAAAGAGGGAGACAAGAAGGTCAGGGAGGGAAATGATGTGACAGCCAAAGCAGAGTCAGAGAATTAAAGATGTTACACTGGTGGCTTTGAGAATGGAAAAATAGGCATAAGCCAAGGAATGCAAGTAGCCTCAAGAAGTTGGAATACACGAGGAAACTGATTCTCCCCTAGGGCCTCCAGAAAAAATGCAGCCCTGTTAATTCCTCGATTTGAGACCAGTAAGACCCATTTTGGACTTTTGACCTAAGAACTTTAGATACTAAATTTGTGTTGTCTTAAGATCTAAGTTTGTGGTAATTTATTACAAAAAAAAAAAAAAACAAGTACAGCGTGTTATTCTGAAAATAAAACTTTTCTTAAGAACTACATGATAAAAGAATTTTGCAGTAGATACTTTCATGTGATAGATGGTTTACCAATCCTCTGTTCTTTTATATCTCTTCCAAAGGCAAGCTACTTCTTGTAACGTTTGCTTTAAAAGAAGAAAAAAGAATAATGCCTATAATTTTGGTGTTAATTTTCAACTGGGTGGATGATGATACTACTTAATGAATGGGGAAGATGAGGATAAGAGCTATTGTGGTTTGGTAATTAATTAGCTCCTTTTTGGCTATATTAAGTTTGTGATGTGTATTAGGTCAAAGCTGGTCCATGAATTATTTATTGGTCAGTGATAAGGTAAGTACAGAAATTATGAGTAAAACTGTATGAGTATTTATAGCAACTTGAGAGATCTGTGATATCCAAGCATGTGGTGAATAAACTTGTCACATTTAACTGTGTGTAGACCAGTTTTTCTGCTGTCAAATTCATATGATGAGTTGCATGGGACACCAGCTACATACTGGTTATGCACTGTAAAAACACATTACAGCATGTGATAATTTAATGTGATAATTGTAACCCAGAAATGTGTAAATTTGAAATCCCTTTTTTGCCAAAAGAATTTAAATGCTGTTATAACTGCATAGGATGAATTATTGGAATTGGCTACTGATGAAAGACTGAAGATGAATTTTGAAGATGGAAATTTTCCCATTTCCATCAGCCTACGTCTGTGAGACTGGTTTCTCTATTAGATGTTACTGAGGCAAACAATGGAAACTTTTTATGTATATATACATCATTCCCTGAAATAGAATTGTCATCCATCCAACACAGACTGAAGAAGAAGCAAACTTAATTATTATGTTAAAACCTTTAAATGTTGACATACTTGTTTATTCAAAGTCTACTAGTAGAAAATTTAATATGGGGGATTACTATTTCACTTTAAATTTTTGTTTAGTGACGTATTCAGGATTTAAAAAATTATTCAAGCATTGAAGCAACTGTCTATTAATCACCTATATGTACACATAATAGGTCAGAGAAAGACAAATACTATATGATTTCACTTATATGTGGAATTTCAGAAACAAAACAGATGAACATATGGAAGGGGAAAAAAAAGAGAGAGGGAAACAAACCATAAGAGACTGTTAAAGATAGAGAACAAACTCAGGGTTGATGGAGGTGAGGGTGGGGCAGTGGAGGGGGTGGAGGGGGATGGGCTAGATGGGTAATGAATATTAAGGAAAGCACTTATTATGATGAGCACTGGATGTTGAATGTAAGTGATGAATCACTGAATTCTACTCTCGAACCCAGTATTGCACTGTATGGTAACTAGAATTTAAATAAAAATTTGAAAAAAGAGAAAAAGAAATAATACATTGACATGATCAAGAGTATAAATTGTGTATAAGGTCATAGGGCTTGATAAGATCATCTAGAAATAGATGTGATTTAAGAGGAAGAGGATATTCATCATAGACCTCCAAGCAATCCACAAGTGGAGGTCAAACAGTTGGGGTGGGAAGAAGTGATTAGAGAGATTTGAAGGAAAAGCAGGAATAGGATGTCACTGAAACCAAATCCTAAAAGACTCTAAAGTAGAAGGAATAAGGTCAACTCTATAACATTATTTTAAAGATTTATTTATTTATTATTTTGAGACAGAGAAAGGGGGAGGGGGAGAGGGAGAGAAAAAAAACTCAAGCGTACTCCCTGCTGAGCTTGGAGAAGAGTTGTACGCTTAACCGACTGAGCCACCCAGGTGCCCCTCAACTCTATAAAATTTGGACATGAGATTGATTAAGATGAAGACAAAAATGGGACCATTAGATTGGTAACATGAAAGTCCTTGGAGATTTTCTCAAATGGTAGAAGTAGAGAATTTAAAGTAGTAAGTTGGGGAGAGATGTAAAATTAGAAGATGAAATAAAGTTTTTTTTATTATGTTCAGTTAGATGAATAAGTTTTACTGTAACAATGTATAGAAAACTGGAATGATAATTGGATGGAAACATGGAACCAAGGGTGTGTGTGTGTGTGTATGTGTGTGTATGTGTGTGTCTGTATTTTAATAGAAGATTAACCAGGATATATGCATATGCTCATGGGAATAATCCCCATAGCGAGGGATAAATTGATAATAGGGAAAGAGATAGATAGTTCTAGAAGAAGGAAAAAGGGAATGGAGGCTAGCATACGACTGGTCTTCTTCCCCTTTGATACAAGATGTGATACTGTAATCATAACAAAAAAAATGAAGGTAGGGAGTATGGAATAGGTACTAATAACCAACAATTACAAATTAATGTAATAAACAGTGTGACAAGAAATGTATTCAGGTGAATAAATAAGAAAGCAAAATACTTCAGGTATTATTTTAGATACTTCAACTGGAAACAAAAAATAAAATGCTTTCCATTTCCCTGATATTAAGCAAGATAATATCCTGCTTCTGCCATGCATTTCCAATACAATATTATCAACAAAAGCATTTCCTATAAATAAATTTCTTTCTGTTTCCATATGGGAAAAATTCAATGTTCAAATAAAAATCATATGGGAAATATTCAATGTTCAAATAAAAATCAAAGAATAGTTCTATTAATATCATTTTTGCCTGAATCATTGCATTTGAGTGTTTCTACCACGTCGTATTTCCAAAAAAACTAACCCCAAATAGAAAGAGACTCTCTTTGTGTTACTGCTGTTTATGGTATAACTGCTCTAATGTTTCCTTTGACTCATTTTCCACCTCCCCAAATATCAGATAATGTGCCGCTGCCTCCACCTATAGCTTCCAGTGAGAGGTTTTCTCCTTCCTGAACATCTGTGGACAGGACGCAATTTCATAAGCCTGTTCCTGACTTTTTTGTCACTGATGAGAAGAGAACACACTAAAAAAAGGAAGTGAGAGAGAGAGAGAGGGATGATACTTTTTAGAGGTTTTCTTAGCTCTGATGTTTTATTTTGTTTATTTTACTGCTAGGGGGGGAAATGCAAAACATGCAGACAATAAAAAGGCCTTCTGTGTGATTCTTAACTTTTTATTTTTCACCTAGGTCTTATACCAACAGTACACAAGGAACCAAACTGAAATCCTTCTACTCAGAGAAAAACCATATTTAGATCCTTGGGGCATTTTCTTGAAGAGAAGCAAGTCAGAGCAAAGAAGGGGGAGGAAATGGATGGGTTTCAGGTGCTGCCTGTGAGTCCTGTCTTTGTGGAGGAAAGTGTTGGAGAGGTGGAGAGTGGATACTGAGATGCTGACCTCTCCCCCCTCCTCCTTTCCCTCTTGCTGCCAGACCTCACCTCGGAGGAAGCCAGACTGGTGATAAGGTATAGGGTTCCCCCAGTAGGAGTAGCAAACTGCAGCCAGTGATGGAGGAAGGTGGGAGGAGACCTTACCCAGGGTTTGGGCAGTGGCTACATTCAAGGAATGTCTTTAGTCAGAAAGCAGTTGAATCATCCTTTAACATACATCATATTTGGGGTATAAGGTATAAGGGGCGCATGATAAAAATGATAGATTCTGGGGTGCCTGGGTGGCACAGTGGTTAAGCGTCTGCCTTCGGCTCAGGGCATGATCCCCCCACTATGAGCCTGCTTCTTCCTCTCCCACTCCCCCTGCTTGTGTTCCCTGTCTCACTGGCTGTCTCTATCTCTGTTGAATAAATAAATAAAAATCTTTAAAAAAAATGATATATTCTTAAACACTCACTTTTATGATTTCTTCAAAAATAGGTAAATTTGATTTTGTTGTTAACGTATTTGGATTGAGCACTTTTCAAGTACATTTCTCATATCCCCAAATCACCCCCAGATTATTAGAAAGTACAGGCAAGTTTAGGGACAGGCCCTAAGCCAAGTATGTTAAAGTCAACGATATGTCTGTTTCATAGTTGAGGCATTGGGAATGAAATGAAATATACTTTGGTTATATTGTGTAATAAAAGTGGGTAGTAGAGATCCATCCCCTTCCCCTTTCCGCATGTCAATCATTCTAAAATTCCACCATGGGAAAATAAATAATAATTTTGATAGTTTTTATTTTACAAAAATGAAATGAAATCATTACATTGGTATATTCCTTTAGCTTAATGATATATTTTTTTGAAATATGATAGTGTAAGCTCCCCTCCCTGCGTTTTTTTAGAATTATATTAGCTGTTTTTAGACTTTTATTCTTTGGTATGAATTGCAAGGGAGTTTGTCATATTCCATGAAAAATCTAGTTGTGATATTGCTTGTAAGCATATTGACATTATAGATTAATTTTGAGAGAATTGCATTTGTCCCTCCTATTGGTCCTTCCATTCACCTGCTCCACTTAAGGTCTTTTTTTATGTCTTTTTTTGCACCTTGGTAATTTTCCCCTTTTTAGTAAATGAGTGCTTTGCATTTATAGCACTAAAGAAAATACTCAGTTACAAGCAGATATTTGACTAATGCAAACTGGTGATAAGGTATTTAATACATTTTTCAATTGATTCTCATATATATATATATTTAAGCTTTCCTATAATGTATGTATGTTTATTTTGTGCTAGAATGTCTTTGTTCAGTTGAGTTCCTTGGAATTAAAATTACTTTAAGGATGGAAATATTATTTATCTGAGCTAGACAATTCCTAGATATTTCAGGTAAACACTTAGACATAAGTGTATTTAAAGCAAAGGTGGAAGCAAACATACATATATTCTTTTGAAACTCATTTTTTTCCCTTGGAAGTACACTATGGGCTTTTTTCATTGTCATGTCATTCTATAACATCATTTTAAAGGTTGCATGATATTCCTGTATGAGTCCTTTGATACTTGGAACATTTTTGTTATTTAAATGTCCTGCATTCAAATACAAACACTTGCAGGCATAGAAACATCTTAGATCCTTATCAATACATATCTTATCTGAAATTAAGTTTTCAGATTCTTTCCAATAACTATAGCTGCCTGAGAGTAATTCCCAGAGAATGCTACTGAAGGTAGGTATTTGGACACAGGCAGCATTCGGGCACTGGCTACCTAACAGGAATAAAGTGAGCATCGGCAGAGGAGGTGAGGAGAGGGTGCCAAACAGCAAAAGGATCCACTTGACAATTTCAGCAAGGACGCACTCTGGATGGAGAGATCATAGGTGGAGGGTAGTGTGGAGCTGACCTAGAAGCTAAGCAGCAGAGCTGAATGATGTTTAGGGCAGAGAGAACACGGTCATGTCTGTTTCTGAATCTCTGTTCCTAGGCTTTGTGAAAACTTAGATGTTGTTGAATGTCTAAAGTATTCTGAAACTCTTCTCTGGTCTCTCAGTTGAACCATATGGGCTGGCTTCCAGGGTTAGACACGTTCATCCAACTCACTGCCCTCTTCCTTGCACTCCTGTCTGGGAGGAGGATGTGGAGAGATTCACAGAAGGCATTGCAAAAGGTCATGATTGTTGACTCTTAATGGACTTGGTGACTGGTGTGATCCAAGTAATAAGGCAAAGAGGAACCAAGAAAATCCTCCAGCTCCTTACCCATTTTAGTCTGTTTAGCCTTACTTTCTATTAATTCTAATATCAATCTTATAAACCAACTAAACCAGACCACCAATGCACACATCAAAGTGTTTGTCAATCACACTCCCCTCATCTTTTCTGTTCTGCCCCCATCAACTGCCCCCCTCCCCCCCATTGCCATTAACACCCATTAGTCATTCTTCAAGGCCTGGAATAAGCTCTTGCTTCTTTAGAAAACTTTCCTGACAACATCTACTTACAAAAAATCTTCAAAGTTCTAATTTCCATTTTACCCACTAACTGTGTGCTCTTGAATAATACTTATAACAACATGTAATTGAATACTAACTTAATTTCTAGTGGTTTGTACTAGACAACGTGACATTTAATCTGTCACCTAATTATTTTGTAAACTCTTTTGTTGAAAGATACAAAGGAAACAGACTTCTCTTGCATTTCCACATGGTCTAGGACGGGTATATGTAAGTCAAGCAGTTCCTGTGCTGCTACTCTGTTGCATGTCCAGGCTGAAATTTCAGAGTGTTGATCAATATCTATTTTTTTATTTCCTCTACTTTTTAGGGTCTTGGCACAGAATTACACTCCATTTTTCCTAGCTTCTTGCATTCGGGTGGGGCTCTGTGACTAAGTTTTGGCCACGAAAATGATATATGCCATTTCCAGATATGGTTCATAAAAATTTCCCTTGCACCCCCACACACTCCCTCATTCTGTCTCCTCTTGTTGTAGCAATCTTGGAGGTCACTTAAAGGTGATGACATCAAGAACTGGATCCCTAAGTCACCACGTAAAGGAGGCCCACCCTGAAATGTCACCCGAGCATCTGCCAACTGAACAACATCTGCATTGGATTTTTTGTGGGTAAGAAACAAACTTATTTTGCTAAGCCCCTGAGATTTTGGCGTTGTTTGATACAGCTGTTAGCGTCAGTTATTTTACTCAGAGATGTGACACAAAAATTATATAAGGCTCTACACTTGAGCAGCCCCAAGTCCAAGTATATAGTTGGCTTTTTAAAGAAAATATGTGTTTTAAGGTTTCATGTTTCCAAATTCTAATTTGCCGTTCTTGCAACCTGAGTAATTCTCAAAATTAAAAATGGCATAAATCAATAACCTCCTTATTGTTATTGGTAAAAACTCTGTGTGGCAACAACTGTGTTTTCTGCATGTCAGTCAAAACTGTATGATACAGGGAGTGATCAAGGCTTATTAAAATTTCTCAGTGGAAATGCTTGCTTTTATTTGGTAAATATGACTCAATTTTGCCTTAAGAAAACCAAGTACTCTTTCCATCGCTACTAACACTTGTATAACTGTCTATGTGTGCACACACAGTGTGTTGTGAAAATCAAGGAGATGTTTCAGCAGAGCACACATTTTAATGATGATTTTCCTTTCTGTTATATTAAGTGAGAAGCAGAAAATGATTTAACATTTAAAAATATTAAGTATTGTTAGTATGAAGCAATGTTCTGAAGTCAAAATTTTTTAATATATTTTACATGCTTTCATCTTTTGGAGGCTGAAAATTCATTTGAAATTGGCTCTTTTATTTCTGTCAGCTTAGTGGTAAAGAGGGCAGCGTCCACAAATTAAATTTGTCCTTGACAATTGGTAAGAAAGTGAAGCAGAGGTGTTTGAGATGCAGCACATACCTGCTCCACGCCAGCACACAGCTGTCGTGGGTCTTTCTCGGGGAAAAAAAAGACCAAGATTATGATCATAACCTTGAATTATCATCACCTGTGGTATTGGTGGCTTATCACCTGTAAGAACACTTATGAGCTTTAGGTAGAAATAATTCTTACATTTATCAAGAATCAGGAAAGCATAATTTTACTTTCTTCTATCAGAGAAGGCTAACATATTCTTTTTTATGTGATCTTCAAGCATGCAGTGCATTAAGTCTTTGTATCATGATAATATTTCTATTTCACAGGGTTAGCTATAACAGTGTAGTTTAATCATCTGTGAGTTTATCATTTTATTTTGTGACAATTGTCAGCCACATGAATATAAAGTATCTTTTAGAATGATTCTGGTTTTAATGGCTGGGGTTTTTTTAAATTCATATTTCCTTCCATGGTTTTTCTACTTGTCCTTTACTAACTTTTATAGTCTTTTACCTCATTTTCATGTATAAATAGCCCTCAATGTGTTCTACAAGTTCTATAGTTGTAAAACTACTATATATGTATATGTGTGTATGTGTATACGTGTGTATGTATACACATTGCTATGATTTTATTTCTCCTATATATCCTTTCATTTCACAAATATCTAATGAGTGTCTATTTGCCTATTAATATGCCTACTAATGCCTATTAATATCCTGTTAATATTGGTTATTCAAAGATGAGCAATACTGACTTGCCCTCATTTCATAGGGCTTACTGTCCAAAGTGGGAGACAATCACCAAAAAAATAATTATGCAAATAAATGTAAATAGGTTATATGATGCTCTAACTGCATCTCAAGGAAGCATCTAACCAGGGAGATCAGAGAAGAGCTTCCCTGAGGATAAGTGTGGGCTAAGATATTGGAAGAAAGGAGAAAGCATTTCAGAAAGCTGGAGCAATAAGTGCAAAGGTCCTGTGGTAGGACCCACAAGGTACACTGGAATTGCTGAAGGAAGGCCACTCTGACTAGAGTATAGAGACCAGAGAAGGGAATAGTAATGTGGGTTGATCCTGGAAAGGTCAGCTGGGGCCAGACCAGGCAGGAGACTATAGACTGCATTAGGAAACTTAGTCTTTATCTTAAAAGCAGTAGTAAGCCATCCAACAGTTTTAAGAGAGGAAGTGGTATGATCAAGATTTCATTTGAAAGTATCTCTGAGGAGGCTGAGAGGAGGGAGCAGATACAAAGACACCATCTCCCCCTCCATATCACTACTCATCTCCTGAAGCAGGCTGTAATCACCTCCCAGATACAAATAAAAATCTTTACTTGGCTCTGGCCTCTCGTATCCTCCAGGCATCTCATAAATGAAAACCTCACTGATTATCAGGCCCCCAGCTGGTATCTGAGTAATAGGGAGCCTTCTTAAGTGTGTCGGGAGCAGCACATCCCATGAACTAAACAATGGCGAGTTTCCCCTCAAGAGCTATGGATCACTGACTGAACGTTAATGCTAGGCGGCCTTCATGCTTGGGAGCAGCTGCATGAGCAGGACCTCTTTCCTGAGCTTTCTTTGGACGTTTCAGACTCTGCCGACCCAATGGAAATGAAGTCCATAATTTCAGCTATGGTCATTAACCCCCTGCTTTGTGTTTTTACTAATCATTAACATGTCATTTGTGTTTCACTCTAAAGATAGCCTTTGAGCCTAGGGAGCCAGGACTTCAGTGCAGTGGGGACCAAGTATCGAAAGGGGAAAATGAATGGCAATTGCAATCACAAAGCTGTCCTGGTCACCTGTAGAAAAAAATATATAATCTCTTTCTAAACAATACAGATGGCACTAGGATTTGTATTATGGAAAAGTGAGGATATGTGCTGTTTCCTGGGAGGAAAAGTGGTTATAATAGCTGAGAATTGTCACCGTATCCTGCAGCTACTGAATACTTTAGGCCAAGGAAGGGAAACATGAAAATGTGTAGGAGATCTCTAGCTTCATCTCCCACTTGAGTATAAAACATGGATTTAGCGTGAAATTGTCGACATCAGTAGAATTCATCAAGCATTTGTGATCAGGCTCTGTATTAATCAGTCTCATTCCTGCCCTAATGATCTTTCTAACCATATCTCCCTCATTGTTTTCTAGTTACTGTCGTCAAATGGCTTAAATCAGTGCAAGCTCATAGTCCATGGTTTGCCCAGTCTGTTCCTTTTGTGCTCTCCTAAGCTTTCTTCCTATTCCAGCTTTTCCATCCTTCCAGCCCCTGGCTAAGTCCACCATCTCCACAGAGATTTCCCTGATGGTGGCTGCCCAAAGAGCAGAGCCCCTCCTATGAACTCAGTAACTTGTATTCAGTACTTGTTACAATGCTTTTATTATTCTTGAAGTCCTGTATATTATTTGGTAGTAAATCTCAACTCCCCATCTCAGTGTAATCTCTTTTGTGTTGGACTCCTAGTGGAATCATATATTCACTGGTATTTAATGAGCAACATTTAAACTCTCTGGGTCTGAGAGGGATCAAAATAATCTTTTTGCTTTCACTGGTTTCAGAAGTGGGAATTTCATATCAAATATCATAACAGATCTTTGTTAATTTTTACCTTCTTTTTCTTGAGTCGTATATTTGGACACTGAATTTCATTTTCTCAAATTAATGTTTCTTATAGCTTTAATATGCTGTGCCTGTATTCTGTCATTTGTGTAATTTAAGTATGCTCTTAGTTATATACGACTTCTTGTATTTTAAAAATTATATAATATTTATGTCATTTTATTTTAATAATTATATGGGAAGCATGTGGAATTCTTAAGTAAATTTATCTTCGGATGATAAATAATTCCACATATTTATCTTGTTAATTAGGCTTTATTGGGTGTAAAATAATATGACTTGAAAATAATATGGGTGTATCATATAGACCATCTAAAATGAATAGTCATTAGTATACATCCATAAAAAGATGAGGAATGAACAAAAAGAATTTAAAAAGACAAATGTAGCATGATACGTCAATAGTTACTAGTACTAAGAGCTATTTTTATCCTGATTATGTATGTCATTTTTCATATAACAAAATAAGCTCTGCTATCTCAGAGTCTTTCATAGGAGGCCTATATTATTATAAATATTATTTAATTTCACTTAAAAATTAACAATACAACAAATCAAGCCTCATTCACTCCTAACCTGGCAAAACAAGTTTTCTTTAGGTATAATGCAAAATCCAAACCATGATACTTTTCCTCCACTACAAAAAAAGCTCTTGTGTACACTTTTATATCAGAAAACACATCTGATGGATGATCAACCTCATTTTTTAAATCTATTTTTCTACAATGTGCTAAAAATAGTTTAAAAGCCAAAAAGCATGACAAATCGTATCTATTTCTTATTTGTAAAAAGGCTCTTGCATTATTGCATTTTTACACAATTGTCATCATTCAAAACTACTTTTCCTTCTAGCGAACAACACTTGTCTTTATCCATGTGTCGGCTGCTGGCAGAGCTGAACATTTTATTTGTTGGCTGATTTCCCATATGCATTACCTTTGTGCACTGTTCCTCCTTTGACTGTTTAATAATCCACTGTACATTTTGTTTGTGATCTTACTAAGAGCAGGTCTTTGTAGCATTGTAAGGATACAGAAAATTCCACTGAAAATAGTATGAAATAATGCCCTGGAAAACCTATTTTTATCCATGGAATTTAAATCACTTGATATAAATCTTGTTATTCTGAAATACAGAAGATGATAAAATCTGAACTTTATTTTTTGATATTAAAAATGTATTGCATACAAAAAAATAGACACTTAAATTAGCATAATCTTGAGGATATAGATTTAAAAGTACTTTGGCTAGTTTTCTGAGAATTGAGGTTAAGGTTGAGAGATAATTATAATTAAAATGGCAGACTCTGTCTCTAAACACTCACAAGTCAGATTGTGCCCAGCACCTTCAGATGTGGTATCCTTCTGATAACGCACATCAGAGGGAGGAATATCTAGCAGCCTGTTACTCTCTGAAAGCTGACATTGGATACAGGAGTGTACTTGGCAGGGAGGGCTTGCTGTTTTTAAAATTAGCAGTCTGTGAAGTGAAAACTGAACTGCATTATGTGATAGTAGACCAGGGTGGCATTCTACCATAATCTCAAACTTCTTTGGGACAAAATAGTATTTCTTGGCCTTGGTTTGTGTTTCTACAGAATGAAAGATTTAGTTTATGTTGTTCTAAAATCTTCTTAGATCTTAGGCCTCTCCTTTGATTCTATGGTTGATTTTATTTAGAGACAGTGATATAGACCATCTATGATTACGGATTATCAACCAAAATTTTCTAGTAGTGTTGAGCAGATTTCTTGACTTTTATTTGGCTTTTTTTGTTGAAGCCTGGGATGTTTGTGGAAAGTACAAAGGATCAGGAATATCTCAGATGGATGTTAGCTCTCAAGGACTTTGAGATTAGGCCTTGAGAAACGTACTCAGATAGCAGGCCTCCCTCTTGCTACTGGAGTAATCACACCCATCTGGAGCTTTGACTCAGGCCTTCTATTACCCCTTTTGTTCACAAGTGGAAAAGAAAGAGCAGACTAACTAGAGCAACATACTTGTGAATCGTATCTAATATGTTATAAACTTAAAAAAATCAAAACTATCATCCTTGATATTTTAACATGAAAAGGACTTGACAAAATAACTTCAAATCTCTAGGCCTCAGTATCTTCATGTGTAAAACATTGTATTACACACATTGAAAGGGCATACTAAAATCCCCTCCAACTTTAATACTTTATGTGGCTAGAGCACAGACTCTTCTAAGTCTTATAAAAATTAATGACCCTTAGACCTGGGTTTCCACAGGGTATGCATGACACAGAATAGAAGGAGGAACACAGAGTCCAAGGAAGCAGTCAAAGTATGGTGGTTGTTAAGAGTACAAGAACCACTGCTACATATATTTGTCTGGCATGTCTAAGTTTAAAGTGTTTACACATATCAGATAGCTCACTTGGTCATCCTCTAAACTCTTTAACATAATTACTGCAAGTAATTCTTTTTTTTTGCAGAATAGGAGAGTGAAATTCAGGAAAGCTATTTACTTAGAAAATAATGGCGTGTTACAATCAATAAACTCACTTGATTTCTACATTGATCCTCTCATTTAACATCCATGGACAACATCTGAATAGGATGTCAAGTTTGCAGATTTCTGGTCTCCATCTCTCATTTAATAGGATTATGTGAGGCCCAATATTCTTCACCTTTACCCAACCTCTCATGTGATTTTGATACGTACTATGAAGAATATTGCCCTATACCTTTCATATGGGACAAATATTATTTTCTTTTTCTTCACTTCAGAAGCACTGCTTCTGAAAAACAGCTTATCAGAGGTATGGTATTACTACCTCTTATTATAATTCTTTTTCAGTTTTTGTGCTATAATACCAAACAAATCATTCTTTACCTGGTTAATAATCTCATAAAAATATATTACATCTCCTTGCATGGCAAAAAAAAAAAAAAAAGAAAGAAAAAGTAAAAGAAAAAAGAAATCTCAGCTTATCATTCAAAGCAATTCATCAATGCTTTTTTCGACTCTCTTTCTGTAATAGCTCCCTCAGATATGGTCGTGTCTATTTCATTGCCCCTCCACTCCATGCTAGTGATGGAATGATGTCACACTTGCTCATATTGAGATTATGCACAATAGGACTTTTAATACAGAGTTAACCAAGTGGATCACAGAATAAGGTAGGCCTCATTGGGTTGTCCAAAACCATTTAAATCCTCTGAACCGAATCAGAAGACAATCCATTTTACCTTCACCATAAGTCTTGATCTTTTATGAGGAAGGAATTGAACATTGTTAATAAGCAGATTGTTCTGTTATTCATCAGTATCAAAAGGACTGGTTATAATTCTGAAAAGATTAAAATCCCCAAAGAATAAATTGGCCTTCCTTCTGAGCATATTTTTGTCAGGGGAGAATACATTGACCCTACACAAATCAAACTCTCCAGGCAGTAGAGGGTAAGTGAAAGACAGAATAACTAAAATTAAAAAAAAAAATTAAACATTTGTGAGGAGAATTGTAAATTATCATACACACATGTATGGTATTTTTATATTACTAATGTTTGTGTCATTTACACATGAACATTTTAGTACAGGGTTGACTATACAAAATAATGCTTACTGAACCTTATTGGAAATTAAATGAATCTTCAAGGATAGTTTTAACCATACTTGATTTCTAGTGTTTGTGATGTCAGAAATTAACCCAAGCTAAAATATGGAATGCTGCTGTATGCTGAGTCTTGCTGCTTTACACTCTCCTCCCCCTCAGTTTGTGCTAGTTGTGCTTATTGGAAATCCAAGAAATGGAGTTCTCCCTCCTGAAAAGAATCTGCTTTGCTTTCACCACAGAAAAAGGTAAAGGAAAGCCAAACTCATTTAAAGGCAACTCATTTCATGGGTTTTCTTTGTAACCCTAACAGTGGGAGGAAGTCAAGACAGGAGAGGAAGAGCAAGACCACATCCCACTGCATGGCAGCTTTCAAGGAAGGCTTTGAGATGGTGGCGGGGGTGGTGGTGGGTGGCTGTCTTCATTGTGCACCCATGTGGCTAGAGTCCAGGCCCCAGAGTTTTGAAACACTTCAGAATACCTGTACCTCCAGCATGCAGCAGAAGCAAAGCTAGCAGATATTAAGGGACTAATTACAGGCCTCAGAACATATTCTCCTTAGAAGAACCAGTGAGAAGAGAAGACTAGAGAAGACTTCCCAACTGTGCTTTGTGTAAAACCTGGGATCCGAGCCTGAAAGTGGTAGAGATGAGCAGGAAAGCCTAGTCATGACTAAGGTTAAATTTCCCACCAACCCAGCAGGATTGAGTCATGGAATCCATTTAAATTAACTACACAAACAAAAATGGAGAAGGTGTTGTTTCTTGCATCTCAGAGTTTACTGATTAAGATTTACTTGTTTTTCAACACAGTGTTCCTTATGTACTCTCCTTAATTCATGACCCATTATAAGTTTATATTATACATTTATGACCAAGAATAAAAGCAGTTTTAGACTTTGCAACAGTCAAAATCATCAGAGTGGCCACTGTTCAGCTGAAGGATGAACCACTGAATGAATTTGTTACAATCATGCTATCTGATCTTTAATGACCACTGCACATACCCATTCAGTATGAAGTAGAAGGCTTGCAGATGGATTCCTTTTAAAATGAAAACTATTTTAATAATTATTTTATTTATTGTTACTAGTAAACATTAAAATTGCAGCCATTTTTGGGAACTCCTAAACTTATAGTCTATGCTAAATTCTTAATTTTAGAATTCATAGACTTTAAGGTGGTGTGGGACCTTGTATTTTTAATTATTTGCTTACACTCTTCCTATACAGGTATTTCTTTTCTCTGCAACAAGTGTTGCAGAGTGCCTTAAAGGGCATATATGATATCTTCTACTACTGAATCCTTCACAACATCCCATCCAGTAACATTTATTAAGTATTTTATAACAATATTTGGACTATAATTATGTTTAAAATTAAAACTCCCAAAACTTAATTGAGAGAGATAATTGACATATCATTTCATCTTCTTGGAAAGGCCATTTCAGCTCAACAGAATGATTTTTAAAGTGAAGATAACGTTAGGGAGAATTTGTTTCTCTGAAATTAAATGTCTTATGTATGCTCCATCTTTCTCAGATATAAGCAATGTTGAATGTTGAAGTTCTAAGCTACTAAATATTTGCTGTATTTGTTCAACAATTTAGTCATTTTCTAAAAAGTTACCATCCACGGAAGAAAAAGTGACTCTCATCTTTAAAAGTACTGTTATGTGAATGTTCTAACAATTACATAATCTCCTTTATTTTCCCTGTACACTCATCTAAATGTCTATTCTCTTTCTGTCTTTTCCAACTCTCTAGAAACTCTATCTCCAAATGATAACTCATAGAATAAAAAGTATGCCTTCCCATAGTGTTAAGTGGTAAAAAATAGCCTTTCTGTAGAGGGTTAGGGGGATCCTTTTGATGTTTTGACTTCCTTGTGAGGCTATACACACTGTTACAACTTCCAGTGGTAGCAAGTTTTATTCTGTGTTCCTTTCTTATTACCACTAATGGACACCTGGGATGTTTGACCTGACTTAGATACTTACAGAGAGCACTGATGGAAAGCTTATTATATGGTGCTACTCTCTTGGCTTTGATGTTCTGTAAACCATGCGTATGATTGCTTTTAGAGGAAAAGTTCAAACTCTCTGCACTTAGACATAAGTGAATTCTCTCTGAGACTCAGATTTTAATCCTGAATCATGAAGTGTAAAAAGGGTATAAAGCAACTAAAGATTATTTCTAGATGTTGAAAGTGTAGGCTACGTTTATAATTCATATTTAGCAGTGCATTTTGAGAACTGATGTCATCTATTTCAGTATCTGTTGTCCTCAGATTATGACAAAATTTCTGTTGGGTCACTCAAAGTACAAGTTAACTCTCTTAAAAAGGAATTATAAGCAATAATATTGTGTCCTTAATAATGTATTTTTAAGTCAGTAGTTTAGTGAAGGATGTTTTTTTCTACAGAAACAATGCTGTGTATGGTAGTGAGGTTTTTAACCTAATCTACAAAAGTTGGCTCAATCATGCATAGTGTATCAAAAACAAGCTTATATAACACATTAATCGTAATGGATCTTCCTTCTTAGAAATAATGAAGAAGAGAAACAGTAGAATATGTACCTTTTTATTAGGTACCAGGCCAACTTTAGGACACATTTTTTAAAGAGGCAAAGACTGATTTTTCTACAACCATCTCTCTCCTGAATGGCAGGTACCTTGTATCCATATTACTACTCCCTATCTTGTACAAGTGGCAGACACTATTAATAAATCCCAGAGCTTTTTCACAATGAACTTATATTTGCCTTCAGAATCCTCATTGTAGTGACCCAAACTTTGATAATGCATTCATTTGTCAGACTATTAAACTGAATCTCAAAAAAGGATAATATGGCCTAACAGTAATGTTTGTGTTGAAAATACATCACAAGAAGTAAGAAGATGAGAACCTAGTGACAAATCACTGAAAATCAATGACAGGAATGGATAAACAACGTCAAGTATATTAACCTTCTGGAAGTGGATCAGTTGTCTCATAATTATATATAAGGGCGACACTATGCAATTTATTTGTTCTTCTCTTTAAGACAAAGTTAAATCCATCAGTAACAACATCACTTAGTTTTTTTTAAATACTAATTAATATGACTAAAAATGTCATGGAACAATAGAACATTACTGACTAAATGGTAGGATTTTTCTTGCTACAGAATTTGTAAGATGCCTAGCATGGTGTCCAATATAGAATAGGTATTCAATATGTTTATTCCTTTTTTCACTTGCCTTTCATTCAAATAATCTAATTCAAGTTCACTATGATTTTTTTCTTAAAAGATTGATCAAGGATATTACATAGGATGTTTCTATTAGTATAAAAAATGCATGGCAGAAAAGTAATAGTAAGATATATGTGTATTTATTAAGTATCCACTTAGAGAGGAGATGGGCTTCCTGCTCATCTGGCATCCAGAACAACAGCCAAACCAATACTGTTGCTACTTGAGAGGGTCACAGAGAGTTCAGGTATTCAGAGAGCCAATGTCCAAGCCATATGCACAGGGTGGGCTAGTCTCAGCAAAACCTTACATAGAAGATCTTAGCTTATAGCCACCGATAAGAAGGAACTTTATTTTAAGAGGATTAAGGCTAGAATTATTTGTTCATGATGATTGCCAGGATAGCAAAAACTTTCTCCCAGATCCTGGTAGATGAATCAGGAAACTCAGATCAAAAGAGCTGACTGCCAGGTTAGTGACCTCAAGAAGATGCTATCACAAACTCAACGCTTGCTGGAAAAAAATAGTTCAAAAGATTGGGAGGAGTCATTTGTCAAGGTAGTTGGTGTTGCACTGGTTACTGAGAAGCAACTATTAATATATGGTTCTATTCTGTGCATAGTTTCTCGTTTCATTATTGTACTGTGATGAGCCCAAGATCTTGTAGGCCATCTCCTGGGGAATCCTTTTAGGACCCAGGAAAGAACCCTTAAAATCTGGATCAAGAAAACAAAAGGCTCTGGGGACTTATGTGTACCCCAAGAATGGGGGCAGGTGGGATATTTGGGACCCAGAATATCTTATTCTAAGTCCAGAGGTCTCTCTACAAGGGGAAGGAGGTCTATTTTATTCATTTCTTGTTGGTTCACTCATTTTATATATTCTTTCAGGATACTGACTATGTGCTAGGCACAGAGCTATGTGCTGTAAATGAATAATAAACATGATCTGATCGACACATTCTTTGCCCTTATGACTTACAAAGTAATGGAATAGACAGACATCAATTAAGTAATCACAAAATATATAATTGCTAACTGTGAAAACTGATGCAAAGGGAAAATACAATGAACTCTGGTTCTCTAATGTGGGAATCAAGTTCTCAGATGAAGGAAACGTACCAGGGTACATGTTTACTGTGAAACATAAAATATAAAATGTTAGAGCTGAAGGAGGACGTGGAGTTCATCTAAGTTTTAAATGTTTTGTCGATGATTTTGTTGATCTTTAAGTCTGGGCTAAAAAAGTAAAATGAATGGCCAGGGCTTCATTTTTAATTTTAGTTGGAACTTCTATTTTCAATGATGGAACAAGTTTGGCAATTATATACAGCTCTGTGAAGCAAATATTCCAAACGTTATTGCATCAAGAACTGGGGATGTACTGTATGGTGACTAATATAACAAAATAAATATTATTTAAAAAAATATTCCAAATGTTGGTGATTAGCTTCTACACACTTTTTAAACCATATATCAAAGTATAGTAATAGTTTCTATGCAATATTCAAGTATATGCCTATCAAGAAAATTTTAACTCATGATCTCTGCAATGTATTAAATATATGAATTAAAGCTGAACCAACAAAATTGTATGATTATGTGTGATTTCTTTATATTTATGGAAACATTTGAAAACTGTTAAATTGCATTTATATTACGCTAATCTTGTAAATACCCAGTTGTGCTTATTTGGAATGTCCCTACTGGAATAACTCCTAAATAGAAATATCTTAGAATAAGTTTGCTCAATTAGGGTGAAAAAAAAAAGAGAGAGAGAGAGAGAGATCAAAGTATGAGAACATTATGAAAACATGTTTTCATGCTGTTTATAAATGCATCATTAGCATTAGCATTAAGCTATTGTTAGCAAATATTATTTTCAAATTAAATGAAACCGGTAACTGTGATTAGAAAATTCGTTTTGGAGTTAACAACACGGGAATTAAAAGAAAAGAAAAGTAGGGGTGCCTGGGTGGCTCAGTTGGTTAAGCATCAAACTCTTGATTTGATTTCCACTCAGGTCACCATCTCCATCCATTTCTACCCCTCTCTGCCCAACTGGTGCCCTTAGCATCATCCCAACTTTCTTGCCCTCTGGATTCTGATCAGAGTTAACTAAGAGAAGGCACTAGTAAGAGATTGGAGAGTTTAAAGAGTGAGAGATTGAGGAACAGTATTCCCTCATTCCTCTGCCTGGGCTCCGTGGTTCTGGGAGAGGATACATCTCTTTCATGGACTCTTCTTAGGATGCTATTCTTCCATAGCTCTGACTCCCACTAGGTCCTGATAATTTCCTTTCCTTCCCTTTCCTCTTCAGATAGTTATTGTTTCCCTTTGTTTTGCTAGTTCCTGGGTACCTCATATCATTTTCTGGTTACCCTAATGCTTCCCACACCTCTGTAAACAATTCTTTCATTAAATTATCTTCTTCTGGACCTTCTGTTTCCTGCTGGCATCCTGACTGGAACTACTCTTTAAAGCCCCTGTTGACATGATTCTCTTTATTCCAGGAAAAGAAATGCCTTAGTTTCTAGTAGTTAATATATAGATCAAATACTAAGGAACTGATATAACTTGCCTTTCAAAAATGAAAGAGAAAGCTCATCATTTATATCTTACGGATAGGAAAACTCTAATGGAATTTATATGAAAGTAGCTGTGAAAGCTATGAAAACGGTATGAAAAAGGAAGCATATGAATGGAGTAAGCTAAAAACAATCCCTTTCTATTCTATGGATCCCCAAAGGATATCATTCATTTTCCTATCAGAGAGGTAACATGTTGAAATTTGCCAGCTTGTACAGACATCCCCACCATTAGATGTCTTACTCATCATTTTATATTTTATATTTGGGGTCTAACACAGGTCTCAGCACATAAATGAACTCTTAAAAGTGTGTGTTGTATGAATGAATGAGAAATGACAATTAAATCTAAGAAATACTTGCACGTGCATGCTCACAGCAGCATACTTCACCATAGTTGGATGGCGAAAACAGCCCAAATGTCTATTAACAGATGAATGTATGAACAGAGTTTGGTATAGACATACAATGGGATAGTATTCAGCCATAGTAAGTAACGAAATATTGACACATGCTACACAATGGATGGACCTTGAAAACATTATGCTGAGTGGAGGAAGTCAGACACAAAATGTCACATATTATATGATGCCATTCAGACAAAATTTCTAGAATAGGAAAACCCATAGAAATAAACCACAAATCAGTGGATGCCAAGTGTTGGGGGAAGGGGGAGAAATGGGGTAAGTGCCTAATGGTATAGGATTTCCTTTAAGGGTGATGAAAATGTTTTGAAACTAGATAAAGGTCATGGAATATTGTGAATGTACTAAATGTTACTGCATTATTCACTTAAAATGATTAGTTTTATGTTGTGTGAATTTCATCTCGAATAAGAAAAAAAAAACAGAACCTAAGGAAGACAGAATTTCATTATGGGTAGAATCTGGAACCTCTTTCTGCCCGTGGGGAGGGACATAGAAGGGAATCCTAACTCTCTGAGCTTCAATCCTAACTCTCTGAGCACCCACGCATCCCCACCTCCCCACTCATGTACGCAGAGGCCATACTCTTCTGATCTTTTAATGCTGACACTGCTGTTATGCATTTGTCTTCACCTTCCTTCATCTTATTTACTAAGGAGTTTTACTTTTCACTTGTACATTCTGAAACACCTCTACTTAAATTTCTTTTCCCATACATCTTGGTTCTAACTATTTGTATTCAATGAATATTCTGGGGAAAAATCAATGTGCTCATTTTTCCCTTTGAAAATCCATTGTAATCTAATCCTTTCTGGGTAGTTATTACTGGGTTGCTAAGAGTAAATCCACAACTACTTCTGGGAAATTTATTACGCAAGTTTGCCTGCCAAAGCTCGACCTCTCAACAAAAGCATGCAAATGTGTTTAAAAACAAGCCACATCCTTTAGGTTTCTTATTATTTAAGAATAAGCAAGAATGCTTTGACGTTATGAAAAATGAGGTTGAAAACCTTATAGGCATTATTCCCCAGGGGTGTTTTATAATTTGATCCAAACATTAGTAAAAAGTTAATGTCTATAATGTCTTTTTTTTTTCAGAACTATTTATTCTCTTTGTTAGATTTTTTTCTTTTTTTAAATTAAGACTCATCAGTAAGCATTGTACTCTTTTTCTCACATTGGGCACCCAGCTTTCTTAAATTAATACCATTGTCCTCTTTGGCATAATCATACAAAGCAAGGATAGTTTATTCAACACCATTTTTAAGCATCATCTAAGTGCCAGGCACAGTCCTTGACATTTTTGGTACTAAAATGAATATCTTGATCTGGCCTTCAAGGAACTTGTAGCCTAGTAAAAGAGCCAGACAAGTAAATAAATGTACATTTTAAAAGGCTCTATATAGAGGCTTTAATAGAGCAAGGAGAAGGTACAATAGAAATGCCTAACAATGAAGTGAACAAAGAGGGTGGAGGTGGTTACAAGGTTTGTGGATAGATAAGAGAATGAGTACAAAAACACTTCAAAAAGTGATCATGGTGTTTTGTTTTTTTTTTTTTTTTTTTGAGATTTTACTTATTTATTTGACAGAGAGAGACAGCCAGCGAGAGAGGGAACACAAATAGGGGGAGTGGGAGAGGAAGAGGCAGGCTCCCAGCGGAGGAGCCTGATGTGGGGCTGTATCCCAGAACGCCGGGATCGCGCCCTGAGCGGAAGGCAGACACTTAGCGACTGAGCCACCCAGGCGCCCCAAAAAGTGATAATGTTTAACTGAGGCTTGAATTCCAAATAGTTTTCCAGGAAGATAAGAAGAAGAAAGGCATCCTAAATTTAAGGAACTTCATACATAAAAATGCAGTGGCATGATGGAGCATGTCACATTCCAGGAACTGGAGAGAGTTCAGTTAGACTAAAGCATAAAGTCTGTGGAAGAGGAGTAAATAATGAAGCAGGAAAAGTTCATAATGGTTTGCTCTTAGGAGCTTAGATGCCATAACAAAAAGTTTGGGCATTATCATTAGGTAAAGAAGGCCATCAAAAATTTTAAACCCAGGAGTAAACAGTTTAGATTGTTATTTTTGAAAAAAATAATCAGTCTTGCAGAAACGTGAATAGGTGGAGGGAAACAAATAGAGGTCTTTTGACAAAAAAGGAGGCTCTTACAGTGGTGCCCATTGAGTAACGATGAAGGCTGGACCTGAGGCACTAGTTGTAGGGACACAGAAGAGAAAACCAGATAATGAATGTAAAGGTAGCAACAGGAATGGTGACTGGAAAGAGAAACAACCCTGTAGAAGAAGTCATAGAGACTTGGTGAATGTCATTACTGTTTTTGAGGTTGCTCAAGATGGTGATTTTAGAGGTAAAGCATATTTGTATCAAAGGCAATGACAAGTTCATTTTTAGAGCTGGATAGTATGGTCCAACAGAATATTTAGATAGAACAATCTAGCAGGTTATTGGAGATATAGATCTTTAATTCAAGAACAGAGTTTAGAGTTTGTTTTGCCTTGTTCCAAACATGAGTACATCTGAGTCTGTTCGGTTGGCTGCGGTCTTAGGGATTTAGAGTACGTCAGGAGGGGATGGTGTGTGAGAGAAACTCTGACTCTGGGGTATGGAGCTCATGGTTATCAAAGGGATTGTGCCTAGGAATGAACAAATGCAATAAAAATATCAAAATCTAAGCATATAATCCAACCAAGACATCAATCAAAAGTGATCCAACAGAGATTTTAAATCTCGGTACAAGCACACTGTTCCAAAGCAACAGGATTCAGAATGGAGACACAAGTTAAAGAGCTTCTCTGAGCTGCTGAAGTATTGCCAATAGTTTGTATTAAATGTAGTTAACAAGTGGTAACAGAGACTGAAACAGAATTAGCTCCCAAGGATCTTGAACAGTAGATTTGGGATTTAATGGTATAAAATAATGGTAAAATGAAAGAAGAGAGTGAGAAATGTAGTGAACCAATAACAAAATGCTAAAGAATATGAAGACATAAGTGGCTGTATTATTGTGGAGTCTTTGGCTGTATTATTATTGGAGCAGACACCAATATGGGATTAGGCATGCAAGAAATCTATTGGGGAAAATGCTTCTGTAAGGTAAAAGTGGGAAGCAGGACTGGGTAGGAATAGTTTCAGACTACAGGCTAGGCTGATGGGGATTCTCTGAAACAAAGCATACTGCTAGGAGATTGGGTCAAGTTCAGGGAGAATAAAGGGGGTACAGGGGAGTGAGGGCAGGGTGGAAGGGAGTGTGCAGAGGGACTCAGCTGGGGCTGTCAGCCAACTATCCACCCCACAGCTGAGAGATCTGATCAGTGCATTTTTTGTGCTTGGGACAATGACAGACCAGGGAATCAAAGATTCTATGAAAGAATCAGAGGTAAGAGGAAAATCAAGAGAAAGTGATGCATTTGAAAATGTGGGGAGAAGAATTTTAAGGAGAAAGATGTAGTCATTTAATCAGGATTTGAAATTCTAAAATGTATTTGATAAGCCTTTTTACCCTTTTACCACATGTTATATCAGACGGTATTTCTAATCCATAATATAAATTTTTACTTTGGTGACATAATATAATTTTAATATAATTTTGTTCTGTTGCCAGTAAAAATCTAACTAGTAAAATTTTTAATATGTTATTCTAAATAGAAATAACACAATTTTCTCTTCTCTACACCAGATGCCCAAGTCACAGAACACTGGTTTTATAAGGGTTATGTTGCCAAAAAATTTTTTAGAAAGAGCTTTCTCTATCCCTGTCTTTTAAATTCATAACATATTAGCTTATATGGTGGTCATTGGAGTGTGGAGCATTTAGATCTCCTTTCAAGAGAACCTGTGGTCACGAAGACAATGGACGGACAGCCTCCAGCTACCGCACCTTCAGATCCATACAGCATTCACATCAAAGTCATACTTCCCCCAAGGCTGTACCCAGCCAACAGCAGGGCATGGCAAAAATATTAAAGCTGGGCCATTGGGATGCAATGTAAGACTCCTCTGGTGGATAATCTTTGCTCCAGGACCTCCCCATTATCTGATCAAGACTTTCTCTGAACTGTGCTGTACTCTGAAGCTATTCCTGCCCATCATCCTTCCTCCTTTTTTTCTTTTCATACACGACAGGCCTCTATTGTTATATGAAGGCTCTTCTCACTGTTATCCTGCTCCCTCCCATTTTAGTCTTCATGGGTTTTGTTTTGTTTTGTCTTACCGAAATTATCTCCTTTGTGCATTTAAATCCGCCTTGGTGTCTGCTTCTCAGAAACCTCAAACTGACACAGTACATTAAAATCTTTGAGAAGTTTTTACAGTTAAGAAAATCACTTTAATTTTTTTAAAAAATCACTGAAATTTAGATTTTCGTGGCTACCAAATTCTTTCTCAAAGAATAATAATTGCCATATCATGGAACTAGTAGAACATGTGAAGTTTATCATTCTAATTTACCTAACTCTGTCTTAGGGTTAATTTTATGGGCCGTAATCAACTTTCTTTTCTTGGCTTGTATCTTTACCTCTTGATAGAGCTTTTCGATTGTATTATCAAGTCTATACTCCACACCCTGCTATTTGTTGAATTTAGTGCTGATAAAATTATTACATAGATTCTAGGTATCATTAAAAACTCAAATTCAATTTTAACTGATTTGTTGTTGTTGTTTAATACCACACCTTATTGACATAAAATAGTAATTCTGCAGTTCAAGCTTTTAGTTAGTGGGTAACCTTTCCCATCTTGGGCATTTGCTTTAGATTTTGCTTCAGTCAAATTGAACACCAATCATGTTTTTATACTTAGATACTGTTCTCAAGCTATGCACTAGTTGCAAATTACCATTTGTACATAGATGGATATGATAGATATACTGATCTATCCAGGACCAGAATCCTGACTGGGGTTAGCCAAATATTAAATTCCTATATGTGTGTGTGTGTGTATATATATATATATATACATATATATATATATCAGTTATTTTATATTCAACAACAAGTCATTGCTGTATATACCAGACACACCACACAATATGTTTGGACAATTTCTACTAATCCTCACAGCAATGGAAACAGAGGGTATCTGTAGTGGACACTGAGATGAACCACACAGATCCCTCTTTAAGACCAAAGGATCCATTCCTCCAGTTTCTCAACGTGCAGTGAGCAAATAGCTCCCAGGCAGCAGTCTTCTCAAGTGCCTTGGCTAGAGTCATGGTCAAGGTGATGTCACGTTCCTTGGCATGAGTAGCCAAGTTAGCAATATGATTATTAATTATTTTTATTAGAGGTATACTGGGATGATAGACCATTGGACACAAATTCACTGGCTAGTGTGATAGTTCAGGTATTTGAAAATATGAAGAAAATAGTAACTCTAAGTGCTGTTGCTAACCTCAGTTAACCTTTGGAAAAGGTGACAAAAGGCTGAGAGTACAAGTGTTAAAGCTGCAGTACCTCCTTTGCGGCAGCTAAGGAGCCCGTCACTTGCTATAACTGGTGGAGAAAGAAAGCTAGGAGGAGACCAAGAACTTAAACATAAAAACACCAGAACACCAAGGCAAGTCAAATTTTTCACCTAGGCAGGGCAGGTCTGCTACAATGGTTGCGAAAGATGGGAATTTGACACCTGGGATGGATACCTCTGGGTTTGTACACCTGAAAATCTGGAAACCCTAGATTTCCTCCCAAGATATCAAACATCTCTCCCCTGTAGAATCTGCCCTCAAACCCCTGCCATCTAGGCCAACATAATCTGACTGCAGAAGTTATTGGTCTATGTGATGGTTACTTTTATGTGTCAACTTGCTTGGATCACAGGGTCCCAGATATTTGGCTAAACATTATTTTGGGGTATGTCTGTGAGGGTGTTTCTGGATGAGATTAGTGTATAAATCAGTAGAGTGAGTAAAAGCAGATTTCCCTTCCCAGTGTGGGTGGACATTATCCAATCTGTTGAGGGCCTAAATTAGAATAAAAAAAGCAGAGGGAAGGAGAATTCTCTCTCTCTCTTCCCCCCCCCCCCCCCGATTAATTGAGGTGGGACATCCATCTTCTGCCCTCAGACTAGAAATTATACCATCAGTTCTCCTGGTTCTCAGACCTTCTGACTTGGACTGTAACTGTACCACCAGCTCTACTGGGTTTCCCACATGCAGATGGCAGCTCATGGAATTTTTCAGGTTCCACAATCAAGTGAGTCAATTCCTTATAATAAATCTCATTTATGGGGTACCTGGGTGTCTCAGTCAGTTAAGTGTCTGCCTTCAGCTCAGGTCATGATCCCAGGGTCCTGGGATCGAGCCCAAGCAGGGAGCCTAGTTCTCCCTCTCCCTCTCCCACTGCTTGTGTGCTCTCTCTCTCTATCAAATAAATAAAATCTTAAAAAATCAATCAATTGAACAATCTCACTTACATGTATACTTGGTTCTTTTTGTCTGGAGAACCCCAACTAATGCAGTCTGATAAGGGAGGAAAGAAACTATAACACTAAATGAGCAGCAGAAGCTAGCCTACATGCACCAGCAGGAACCAGGAAAGTATGCAAGGCGCTGGATTCTGCTGTTGTAGGACTTATGGTCTAAAGAAGGGAGGTGGATATGAGAAAGTAAATATAATGATTATATAAATGATATAGTAAGTTAGATGGTAACAAGCATTATGGAACAGAAAATGAGCAGGAAAAGTGGATTGAGAATGCAGCAGAAAGAATTACAATTTTAAATATGGTGGTCGGAAGAAAAAATAGGGTGGTCAGTTTAGGCACCATTAAGCTTAGATTTAGACTAAAATTTCAGGGAATTGAGGGTTTTAATACCATGTGAATATCTGGGTCAAGAACACTCCAATCAGATGGAAAAGACACTGAAAAAGTCCTAAGGTGAGAGAATGCCTAATAGTTAAAGAAAAGCAAAGAGGACTGAGAAAGAATGATCAGTGAGATAGGAAGAGAGACAGAGAGGATGGTGTTGTGAAGCCAAGAGAAAAGAGCACCTGAAAGAGGTTGGAAATGATCAGCTGTGTCAAATCCCACTGACTAGTCACGTTAAATGAAGACCAAGAATGGACCAGCAGATATAGTGATATTTAAGTTCTTTTTTTTAAGATTTTATTTATTTATTTGACAGAGAGAGTGATTGAGCACAAGCAGGGGGAGCGAGAGGAAGAAGCAGGCTCCTGGATGAGCAGGGAGCCTGACTTGGGACTTGATCTCAGGACCCTGAAATCATGACCTGAGCCAAAGGCAGCCTTAACCAACTGAGCCACCCGGGCACCCTGCAATACTTAAGTTCTTGATGATCTTGCAAGAGGAGAGTCTGAAGGCAAAAGTTTAACTAGGGTGTGTTTAAGAGTGGTGGAAAAGTAAATTAAAACAGCAGAGACAACAAATTCAAAGAATTTTGCTGCAAATAGGAACTCAGAATTAATACAGTACTGGGGGCAGGGGGAAGTAGACACAAGCTAATTTTAAAATTTTGTTTGTTTGGGTTCTTTTTCTAAATTTATTTATTTATTTGAGAGAGAGAGGGGAGAGATGGGGGGGCAAGACCCCCCCACACACACACGGCTGGATCTCACGACCCTGAGATCACAACCTGAGCTGAAACCAAGAGTTGGATGCTTAACTGACTACACCACCCAGCGCACAGGTTGGTTGGTTTTTTAAGATGAGAGAAACACCAGTCAGTTTCTTACCTTATGGAATAATCTGATGGATAAGGGAGAAAATTAATGATGTAAGAGAGAAAGGGAGAATTGCTGGAGCAATAGTTTTGAGTAAGTGATTGAGAGATTAGACCTAACCCCAAAGTAAAGAGATTGGCTTTAGAAAAGAGCATGGAAAATATGGTAGCCAAGTTGAAATAACCTTGTTTATGACATAATTTTGTAAAAACAGTTGTTTGATAGTAATGATAGTAATTAGAATCACCAAATCCATACCACAAGGTGGTAACTTAATCATATTTATATTAATTTCTATATAATAAAGTGTGAAATTTCCTTCTGAGTTGACCTCATTAAGAAAGCAATGAGGAAGTATTTAAAAAAAAAAAACCATGGTAAGAGGAATTCTTTGCAATGTATGGTATATTCTATAACATTTTTATTCTTGAAATGTCAGGTTCAACTAATTTTCTGTGTTTCATGTTATTATTAATCTTATACTTTTAGTACAGTGATGGACATATTTTTCTCAGTCCCTATATGGTCACAGAAACTCCTTTTTCTGTGCTTATTAATCTTCATTGGATTAATGGATTTTATTTTAAGCACAGAATCTGTAAAAAATTATATTCTAAAAGTTCATTTTTACCCAGTGGTTTCTAGAATCTCTCTTTTCATGCATGGCTGTACTCTATCTCACTTTCTTCTGCAGTATGTGTTCTACCCCCACTGTAGCTAGTTCAATAAATTGATATTAAAATTAATGTTGGTCTCAGTCCTCATACTCAGCCATGCAAGAAATATAAAAAATATTACTTTCTTTATTTGCATTAAATCTACTTGAATTCAACTCTAAGCTTCCATTCCATTGAACTAGGAAGAGATTCTAATTTTTCAGTCTTACAAGGGATCTTTTCCTTCCTGGAGGCTTAAATGATATTCTTTCTCTCCTCCTACCCTACTTCTTCCCCCCAAAAAATAAAAAACAGCCAGAATATGGACTCCATTTGTCATCTAGTAATACCGACATTGTTATGCTCATCTCCAATTACACAGGGATTTCTTCTGGTCCAATCTCTCTTTGCACAGTGATCTTTGCAGATGTGGGAATGTAAAGTACACCTATACATACCACACAGCATTTTCCCTGAGATCTTGTTATCTCCCTGAGGTTCTGCCACAAAGTACCATCAACAAAAGGTTGAAGAAATCACCTGTTTTCCAGTGTGTGGGAGTCTCCTGTGCTCCAGCGCCCACTTCTCCAGGCCTCCAACTTATTCTTCCTTCTTTCCTCCTCAGACTTTTATTTTACAAAATGTGGCAACAGGCCCATCTTGGTGCTTGCATAGTTTCTCCTTACGGCCTATATACAATCCCTGAGTTAAGAAGCAATGAGGTTCCAGTCAGCTTCTTCAAATGAGATACAGAAAAAAGTACAGACAGAATAACATAAAATTGTATTTCAAAAAAGTATCCTGCCACAAATATGTTCTTCTTCATGGAAATATTAACTGTTATATTGACTTTGAACTGAAAATAAATTCATTCTCTTTAGACAAAAGTATGGACAGTATTGTACTTCCAAACAAACATTATTGAATTCCCCGTTCTTAGGATAATAGCTTACAAGTATTTTCATACCTGTTTCCTTCCCTGGAAAAGGAGACAGCTTATGCTAGAATTATCCTTCAGTCATTTCACTACTTATTTTTAATAGACCCCTACACTCTCCCTAAGAGTTTTTCTTAAATGTACTTTCCTTGAATTAATAGACTAGAGGCTCTATTAGCCACTTATTTATACCCGTATCTACTTTAATTTGTCTAATTAAGAAATAGTCTATGCCCATGAACCCACAGATTCAGCCTTTAAGAATCTAAACATCCTGCTTAACGTGGATCTTCTCATTAATTCAGTAAGACTGTTCTTTTTATCCCTTCATCCATGTTGACAATTCTATTGCAAAAAATATTTTTATGGCAAAAAATATAGCATGTTGAGCCACTGATTATTATTTGAACATAGTCTTCCATTCGATAAAAAATACAATTTTTAACCTCAATCATATCTGTGTAGCAAAAATTTAAATGTATACACATAAAATTGTACCTTCTGCTTCTTATTTTCCTAACTGGTTCTTAACTTCAGTCTGGAAAAGAAATATACTTGACTATGTAGATTTGACTCAATAAAACTACACTTATGTTCAGAATAATTTGGAGTTTAAGGAATACAAATTTTATTTAAATAAAGAAATGTAAATAAGAAAATATTGAGATTAAATAAACATTAGAATTTTTTACTGGGAAATAGTTGGTATATGGTAATTAGCCCTATTTCAAATTAAAGCAACCAACAATGTTATACCTAAAAATACAGCATTCTATTTCAGTTCCCTCAGCTCAATGGAGTTTTGAATGTGCATTATTTAAACAATTTAAGAACCTAAAAATACACTTATATTTTCTTCATAACTTAATTCTCATATAATGATACTTTATAAATAAAAAATAAATAATAGAATCTGATTCTGTTATTGGTTTTCTACACTGAGAAGTGGATGAACAAATAAAATCATTATTTGGATAGTTAGAAAAATATGTGCTTTAAATGTATTTTATTTAAATATTTTAAATCGAGAAATTTAAAGAGGTTTTAAGTAAATGATCCCATGTAGATATAAACTAAAAGGAAAAAAAGCAGCATTAAGTTTTTTAGTCATTATTGTTTTTCCAAGCATGTTTTTTCAGTATCACTTTTTTAAGCATGTCTTTACTCTTTTAATGTACTCTTCAATGTGTAGACAAATGGTGGGTCATCAATGTACTATTATCATGCTTTTGTATGACCTCTATTGTCAAAGATCCACCGTGGCTTTGGAGTTCGAACCGGAATTAAGCAAACGCTGATCAAAAGAATGGTGAAAAGTTGATCATTTTATTTTTTTAATGATTTTTTATTATATTATGTTAGTCACCATACAGTACAACCCCGGTTTCCGATGTAAGGCTCGATGATTCATTAGTTGCGTATAACACCCAGTGCACCATGCAATATGTGCCCTCCTTACTACCCATCACCGGTCTATCCCATTCCCCCACCCCCCTCCCCTCTGAGGCCTTCAGTTTGTTTCTCATAGTCCATAGTCTCTCATGTTTCATTCCCCCTTCTGATTACCCCCCCTTTCTTTATCCCTTTCTTCCCCTACCGATCATCCTAGTTCTTATGTTCCATAGATGAGAGAAATCATATGATAGTTGTCTTTCTCTGCTTGACTTATTTCACTTAGCATTATCTCCTCCAGTGCCGTCCATGTTGCAGCAAATGTTGAGAACTCGTTCTTTCTGATAGCTGAGTAATATTCCATTGTATATATGGACCACAACTTCTTAATCCAGTCATCTGTTGAAGGGCATCTCGGCTCCTTCCACGATTTAGCTATTGTGGACATTGCTGCTATGAACATTGGGGTGCATATGGCCCTTCTCTTTACTACATCTGTATCTTTGGGGTAAACACCCAGTAGTGCAATGGCTGGATCATAGGGTAGCTCAATTTTTAACTTTTTAAGGGACCTCCACACTGTTTTCCAGAGTGGCTGTACCAACTTGCATTCCCACCAACAATGTAGGAGGGATCCCCTTTCTCCACATCCTCTCCAACAATTGCTGTTTCTTGCCTTGTCTATTTTTGCCATTCTAACTGGCGTAAGGTGGTATCTCAGTGTGGTTTTGATTTGAATTTCCTTGATGGCTAATGATTTTGAACATTTTTTCATGTGTCTGTTAGCCATTTGTATGTCTTCATTGGAAAAGTGTTCATATCTTCTGCCCATTTTTTGATTTGTTTATTTGTTTCTCGTGTATTGAGTTTGAGAAGTTCTTTGTAGATCTTGGATACCAGTCCTTTATCTGTAGTGTCATTTGCAAATATCTTCTCCCATTCCGTGGGCTGCCTCTTAGTTTTTCTGACTATTTCCTTGGCTGTGCAGAAACTTTTAATCTTGATGAAGTCCCATAAATTCTTTTTTTCTTTTGTTTCTCTTGCCTTTGGGGATGTATCATGAAAAAGTTTGCTTTGGCTGATGTCGTAGAGGTTGCTGCCTATGTTCTCCTCTAGAATTTTGATGGATTCCTGTCTCACATTGAGGTCTTTCATCCATTTGGAGTTTATTTTTGTGTATGGTGTGAGATAGTGGTCAAGTTTCATTCTTTTGCATGTAGCTGTCCAATTTTCCCAGCACCATTTATTGAAGAGACTGTCTTTTTCCAACCAGATGTTTTTTCCTGTTTTATCAAATATTAGTTGCCCAAAGAGCCGAGGGTTCATTTCTGGGTTCTCTATTCTGTTCCATTGGTCTATGTGTCTGTTTTTGTGCCAGTACCATGCTGTCTTTGTGATCACAGCTTTGTAGTACAGCTCGAAATCCGGCATTGTGATGCCCCCAGCTTTGTTTTTCCTTTAGAAGAAATAATACCTATTCTCATAAAGCTATTTCAAAAAATAGAAACAGAAGGAAAGCTACCAAACTCATTCTATGAGGCCAATATTACCTTGATCCCCAAACCAGGCAAAGACCCCCTCAAAAAGGAGAATTACAGACCAATTTCCCTAATGAATGAATGGACGCCAAAATCCTCAATAAGATACTTGCTAATAGAATCCAACAGTACATTAAAAGGATTATCCATCACGATCAAGTGGGATTCATACCTGGGATGCAAGCATGGTTCAATATTTGCAAATCAATCAGCGTGATACATCATATCAACAAGAAAAGACTCAGGAACCATATGATCCTCTCAATTGATGCCAAAAAAGCATTTGACAAAATACAGCATCCTTTCCTGATTAAAACCCTTCAGACTGTAGGAATAGAGGGTACATTTCTCAATCTCGTAAAAGCTATCTATGAAAAGCCTACTGCAAATATTATTCTCAATGGGGAAAAGCTGGAAGCCTTTCCCTTAAGATCAGGAACTCGACAAGGATGCCCACTCTCGCCACTATTATTCAACATAGTACTAGAAGTCCTTGCAACAGCAATCAGACGACAAAAAGGGATCAAAGGTATTCAAATCGGCAAAGAAGAAGTCAAAATGTCTCTCTTCGCAGATGACATGATACTCTATATGGAAAACCCAAAAGAAGCCACTCCCAAACTATTAGAAGTTATAGAGCAATTCAGTCACGTGGCAGGATACAAAATCAATGCTCAGAAATCAGTTGCATTTCTATACACAAATAACGAGACCGAAGAAAGAGAAATTAGGGAAACCATCCCATTTACAATAGCACCAAAAACCATACGTTACCTTGGAATTAACTTAACCAGGGACGAAAGGACCTATATTCTAGAAACTATAAATCACTCTTGAAAGACATTGAGGAAGACATAAAAAGATGGAAAGATATTCCATGCTCATGGATCGGAAGAATTAACATAGTTAAAATGTCCATGCTACCCAGAGCAATCTACACTTTCAATGCTATCCCGATCAAAATACCGAGGACATTTTTCAAAGAACTGAAACAAATAGTCCTTAAATTTGTATGGAAACAGAAAAGGCCCCGAATCTCCAAGGAACTGTTGAAAAGGAAAAGTTGATCATTTTAAAGCTGACTTGTTTTAACAAGAAAAAAAACCCTGCACTTCTTAGAAGTCATTGTATTTTATCACTTTTGTATACATATACGTTGATGTCTTTCAATTAAATTAGGAGTATTGTCCTGCACATAAAACCCAGGGCATCAGAGCTTCCAACATGGCAGTCAGCCATCCCCTCCCTTTATTTTGTCTTAAGTCACTTTGTATGATATCTGTCTTTCTTTTCCATCCCAGCGATTCTCAAATCCCTCTAGTCAGGGATAAGAAATTATGCTCTTTATATTTTGCAAGTATCTAGCACAGGGACTTTCACCCAGCAGGCCCTCAGGAAATATGTATTCAGTGAGTGAATAAAGTAGCCTGAAGGATAGAGTTGACTAAAGCTCAGTTTCTCCAGCTTAGCTGTAGTAGTAGTACTAGTCCTAGTAGGAATAGTTTTAGCAGTAGCAGCAGCAGTCTATGTAGGTCTGGGAAGTGGGGCGGGGAAGGAGTCGAGTCAGACCTCCCACTTCACTCAGATTTCTATAGGATAAGAATACAGAACACTGGACTTGTAATAAAAGTTTTTGTTTAGGGTGAAGAATATAGATGACAGATATACTGTATGCTAGTAATGACTGTGCATGTATGTATGTGCATGTAAGCCCTTGCAAATTTGAGGGATTCCAAAGTCTACAAAGTCTATCCTGTTGTTTACTATTAATAAATGAGATTGTGCAGTGAAATAGAAGTCTCCATCTATACACGTGCATAGCTTTTGACTAGTTTTGATTGTGCTTTTTTTGGTACATATTATAATAAAAAAGACAGAAAGTGGGAGCGTGGTGGGAGAGAGCATGTGTGTATGTAGATAAAGTGACATAAAAAATATGACAGATTAAAGGAAATAACTTTCAAAGCAAGGGAGAAAAAATCATGGTGGTTTTATAAGTATATAAACATATAGAAGTCAAATCTCATGCAAATATTTTAAAGTATATTGGATTGTTAATCATAGTACGCCAATAAAATATAACACAACAGATGTGCTTCTGGCAGATGTTAAAAAAATCTGTTACTATGTAGAACCACATCCTCCCTAGTTATTGGTTAATTATATCTGTGCCTATTGATGGAAATCACAGACTCCAGCTTCCCCAGAGCTTCAATTATGGAGATTAGTTCAATCCATAGACAAGCTGAGCTCACTGCACGTGTGTGTACCCTCAGCACACACATGGGTATACACATATTATTTTATAATTTGAGAGTTTTCGTGTATGTGTGGAATTACAAATTTATCAAATTTGTAGCAAATTATGAAAGTATACCATTTCCTTCTCATTAATTTTAAAAATATTTTCTTCTATTATTTGCCTTCTTTTTCTTTATGTCCTTCCAAATATACGTACATAGTATTCTAACTCTGTTATAAAGTTTAGAGAGAAGGATAAGAATGAGGCTAGAGGTCCAAATAACATCACCATTCAGATCTGTAAGGATATCCACCAGATTCTAATAATTCCTTTGTACATATCCATGTATATTTTTAAAAATCAAAAGAAACTATTGTCTTATCTTGATTCTGCCTTTTTTGATGCGCCTATACATATACATATACTTTGAAAAATATCCATATCAGTTTTACATATTGCCTTTTTTAGGTTGTGAAGTTTAAAATGACATTAGTACATTTTATAGCATGGCCGTACAAAATCTCCTTGATCTGGAATTGAAATAAGTTGAGATGGAAACGATGGGACAGGCAGCTATATTTGGGTAATGTGCTTACTGCTTGAAGTGTTTCATAACTATCTCCAGCCTCTACACCAAAGACGATGTCATTTAAGACAGCTTTATGGAAATGCCACTTTCCTCCACAAACTTTTACTATTTCACTTCATGTCATCATATATTCATAACAGACTTGTTATTAAAAATAGTCTGGCTCCATATGAGTACCAATCATGGTTGGAATGTTTTACTAAGTCATTTCTTTTTTAATTCCAAGTTTAGCTAAATTCTAGTTTTAAACTTAGGATGACAGTATCTCTATCTGCATGTTTGTCCCACATAAGAAGTAACTTTTGTATTCATCACATTTGGTACCATTAAATTATGCCAAGTCTGTGCATGACTTTGTAGTCTTTCTGTCTATCTATTATATGTATAGATACATGAGAAGGAGCTGGGGAAATATCAGGTTAAAAGTGTTATGCCAGCATATTGATACTCTTTGTGCTGTCCCATAGTTAAACTTTTCAATACAAAGAATTTCATACATAGATTAAATGTTTGCTGAGATTGGTTAAATGTTTGTCTCTTAGTTTCACCTCAGGTCATGATCCCAGAGTTGTGAGATCGAGCCCTGTGTGGGCTCCACACTCAGTGCGGAGTCTGCTTGAGATTTTCTCCCTCTCCATCTATGTCTCTCTCACCACTCACACATGTGCCCTCTCCCCCTCTCTCTAAAATCAATCAATAAATAAAATCTTTAAAAAAATAAATGTGTGCTTGGAAGTATTCAAATACTAGAAGATCTCACAGAATATATAAAAATGAGAGACCCAGAAGATAAATGTGGTCTCAATAAATTAGAATAACTATTTTAAGAACTGATAACTACAGAAAATGATCCTAATGGTGGGCAGAGCATATAATATCCAAAGTATTTTGTTCTAAGAGACCTCTAGAAAAGCAGTTATTTAATCATGTTATCATTTTAAACTCCAGAATTCAATTTTTTTGGTCATAAGGTTAAGATAGGACATGAACTCTAATATATAAAACAAATCAAACCGAGAGGACAAGGCCCAGAGCCCATCCTCTCTCACACTTGTTTGCAGATGTTCACCCCAATGGGCATCTCTGCTAAACCAAAGGATCTTAAAGGACGTCCTTAGGGCATTCTTTCCAAAAGACACAAATATCACCGTTTTCCCAAGGGTCTGTTCTTTTATTTATAAAATCCTCATTAAGTTCTGCAATTTTATAAGAAAACAAGATAAACAATAGTTAACATTTATCAAGCACTTACTCTGTGCCTGAAATTTTACCAAGTGCTTTACTTGAATTATCTCATTTAGAGTTTGTAGAAGTCTCCATGGTAAGGACACTTCTATTGTCTCCTCTTTGGAGAAGATAAAATGGAGGAAAAAATAATAAAGAATTCTACTAAGAAAGTCTAAAAATTTTTAGACCCATTCTTCATGGAGATCCAAGACAATTATTTTGTTTCTCATATTTCTCCTGTTAAATGCTTTCAACTAATATAAAGACATCTTTGTTGATATGTTTCTGGTTCATTTCTGTTTAATCGATGAGAATTTTTTAAAAAGTACTCATCAATTACACTGTCTTTGAAATGTTAACTCTCATCCTCATTTTTAAGGAAGGAAATTTTTTTGTTGTTTGCTTATTTCTGTTCCTCTTGTTCTTCACATCGTAAGAGAAAACTAGATTTAAACACCAATAGATTGATTTTAGGTTTAAATCTGCTATGTACTCTGTGGGGTTGAATTATATTCAGTTAGCAAAATCTCTCATTTTTTCTTTCCAAGTTTTCTTCAAAACCTAGATTAAAGTGTTAACAAAAGATAGCTTAAAAGCTACCTAGATATAAGAATACATTTTAATTGTTTGGTTGAAAGATACAACTTGTTTTATATTGTTGTACATTTTGAAATAAAATAGCTGAGATTCCAGTCTCCATTTAATTACTTACTAGTGGCTAGATCATTTAAATTCTTTGAGATTTTTTTTTTTTTGATGTGAGTAATTGATGATAATAGTCCTTATTTTCTTGAACGGATGAGGCTTGGCTTAAAAATGTCTTCAGCTGACCTCCAGCATTTAAGTCTATAATTTTGTAATGTCATAGAGTAAATTTTTAAAAATGGATACAAAATAACCCAGTTCTAGTGAAAGACAATCTGACTTTAAAACATTACTCCCACCTCATTCCTTCCCATACTCTTTTGCATTACACCTTTGGTACTTTTAATGACCTGTGACATCAGGAAAAGGTTAAGAAGACGGGAGTTCAGATTTGAGCTCTTATACTTGTTTAGAATGAAACGTGAATGCATAACATCTATGAGTACATAGTTCTATATCTGTAACACATGAATAATAATGCCTTCTCAGGTGATTGTGAAAATGAAGTATGAGAAAATGTAACTGCAATGTAAATGTAAGGTATTATGACCCTATTTGAAATGATAAGTTGACCCAGCAAGTTATTGAAATTAAGTCAAAATTTAATTTCCACTTTCCCTGGTATGGTTAATATTAAAATGCAGATTTTTTCCAATCATCGACAGCTTGGAGGAGGAAGCTATTTTGAGCTTAAGTCACTTAGCTTGTAATTGCACGGGCACTGGCTGTGCAATGGCCAGGGAAGACCACAAAAGCTACAGATATATTATGTTGTTCGTATTTCTTTAAAACTGATGAAGTATTAACTGATGCTATAAAGCCTGTCTGCTCCTTGTATTGAATAAGGGTCTTAGAAAATCAAATGTATCAATAGATACTCTGCCTTAGGAGGGACTTAGCCATATAAAGTTCTAAAGTGTGATCATCCAATATTTATCAGATGCTCTTTTCCACTGTTTACCAACAAAGATCCAGAATAGGCTGGCTCTAAAGAGAAAGTATCATAATTTGCTGTAATTGCTGTAATTACAGTCTTCATTCTTCACTTGATATCCTACAAATAGGTGGTAGAGAAAAAAAAGATTTCAATGATGAGTACTATATAAAAATTAAAAAAAAGAAAGATGTTGATGTGGAATCAAGACAAAAAATAATGCCAGCAAAAAGGAGTAAAGGAGAAAAAGAAAAAAAAAAGCCAAACGAATTCCAGAAATCTGTTGTTTGAGAACAGAGGAAAATGATCAAATGGTTAGCAATGAATTTTTAAAGCATTGTAGAACAATATCTTCTATAAAGCAAAAATAAAAATAGAAATGGGAAATTATTCAATTTGGGATTATGCTCTCTAACAGAACTTTGGGTACTATGTACTCTAGTTTCTGTGATATTTTTAGCCTTAGTCCCAAGTAGGCAGAACTTGGACAAGGAAGGAAAAAAAATTAAAATTATCACTGAAATGAAGAAAAAATGAAGCAGCACAAAAGAGAAATAACATTGTAGGGAGAAAAAGGTAATATCAGAAATAGAAGATTTAAATGAGAAGAGATAATACAAGAATTTTTAAAAGCCATAAGGAAAATAAATAAAATGGAAGGTAAGCTAAAAAGATTCAATATGTGAAAAATTTACATCCTTAAAGAAGTAAACAAAAGTAAGGAGACAGAGAAAAACAGTAAAGGTGTAAATCAAGAAAACTTTCTCAAAATAAAAGAAGGCTTCATCAATGTGTAGAAGGGTTGCACTACAATCCTGAGAAAACTAACCAGAAATATCAACACAAAGACATATAGCAGGAAAATTACAATACTCAAAAGACCAACGAAATATTTTGGTAGCAGCTACTAGACAAAAAAGCAAGTCCCTTAGGGAAAAAAAAATAGTCTTGCTTCTGATTTCTCCTCAGATACTTTCAACTTGTAAATGCAGTGGAATAAAACCAATAAAATTTTCAAAGAAAAAAGAGGGACCTAAGGATTTTATATTCTATTCATCCATCATTATGTATACAGGCAGCAGATAAGTAGTTTTGAATGTGCTGAGCTCAAAGTATATTTTTCCCATAAGTCCTCTTCAGTATTCTACCAGAAGACAAACTTCAGCCAACCAAGAGAAAAGTTGAATAAACTGTATTAAATTACTGGTACTGAACATTGACTATATTTATCTTGGGACTAAGATTAAAAATAATATAGATATTAAAGTGCTCAACATATTGCACAATAATAAATTCTCTGATGGTATAACTAACATAACTTGGGAGAAAAGTTAGGGTGAGGAATGGAGGTAAATTAAATATGCTGATTTTCTTAATTTAAAGAGCTGGAGGAGTGATCAAATATATTATTTAGAGGTCAAAATAAATTAACAGATATTTAAGCATATTTAAGTGTACAAATGTAAACAAACACTAAGAAAAATAATTCACTAACACCCAATGGTGGGAGAAAGTAGAAGAGAAGAGGAAGTATGATAATTTTGTTTGTACTCATAAAAACGAATTAATAGCCAAAGTCTCAAGAAAGAGGAGCTTAAAGTTATTTTTAAAAAGATAACCACTGTAACAAAAAAGGCAAATTTTTTTTTAAGATTTTATTTATTTGAGAGAGAGAGAGCATGAATGGGGTGAAGGGGCAGAGGGAGAGCGAGAAGCAGACTCCCCACTGAGCAGGGAGCCATGCAGGGCTCATCCCAGGACCCCAGGATCATGACCTGAGCTAAAGGCAGGTGCTTCACCAGCTGAGCCACACAGGTGCCCCATAAATCGTCTTTATTAGAAATGCCTGTGAATGTATTGCCTGCGTGTGCACATGTTCTTAAATATGCATGCCATAACAAAAGAAATAGACCACAGGGTGGAAGGGTTTTATAGACTTAAAAAGAGAAGGCACACACACACACACACACACACAAATAGAATGGAACTAAGTTCAAACACATCCACTGTATCAGTAATAGTAGATGAGCTAAACTGTTATATTAAAAAATGCTTTCATAATAAATAAAGTCTTTAAAAACTACTTTCATATTTGATCTCAAAGCAAAATCCAACTCTCTATACTATATGAGGGGTTCCTCCAAATGCACTGAATCACAGTGGCCAAAAATAAAACAAGTTACAATTTTATCACACAAAAAAGGAAGCAGAAGTTAGGATTTAAATTTCCGACAAGCTTGAATAAGCAAAAGGCATCAAATAAATTAAATATAAATTTTTATATAAAAATTTATTATTTTTAATATTATGCATTTTTTATTTTATCATTTTTCTAATTAGGGTGCTATAGTATGCTAAAGAATGCAACTCACAGTAAAGTCATGCACCAAACAATGTCCAAAATACTTGGTCACACAAGTAAATGATCAAATGCTGAAAATACCAGATGAAGTTTGAATGAAAGTTTCAAATGTTGATAAGGTACAGTTAAAGAAGCATGTTTTTGCATTCCTGGATAAATTAGGAGCTGTATGTACTATAACCATCAATGGTTTTTTGGTTGCAAGTAACAGAAATTGTACTTAAACAAACAGGCTCACAGCAACATCTGTTAGAAAACACACTGGGCTGCAATGAAAGTAGGACAAGACCAACACGCTGTCTGCCGTGGTTTGGTGGTGGGTCTGCTTTTCCTTTCTCTGCAGGGCAGAGCCTTCCACGAAGTGGGAAGCATCGCTGTTGGCAATCTGAGAGACGCACAATTCCTCTATGAGAGAACTGAATCGCTCTTTTCGATATGCTTTTAAAAACCATAAAATAGTCCTCAAGATCCGTTTTCAATGGCCCAGGTTTTACCTAGGTGCCCATCTATGGGCCAGTCTACTGAGGCCCACCTCAGCGCAGGCTGCCCACCTCAAATAATCACTCTGAACAGAGAAGTGAGCGTCCTATAGTCAACACTGGCTGTCCCCATTTGTCCGTTTGAGTCTAGCAGTTTGAGCAGAAGGACAACTTCCTCAAGAAGGTAAGCTCTATTCTGGGCAGACTAAAACAAAAGTCTCACTGCGAATCTTTAATCTGCTCATCTCTGGCAATATTTACTATAGCTCAAGATCGAAATAATTTAAATGCTTAACAAAAAGAAATGCTTAAAAAATAAGTACATCCATTCAATGTCAGTGACTCAAATAATGCTTATAGAGAACTCATCATAACAGGAGGAAGTGTTAAAAGTGAGTGAAAAAGTTGTCATTATAACTTCTAAAATTTCTGAATTTGTCATATAGGAAAAGAAAAGAAAATGCATTGGAATCAGTGAAAATATTTTATGTGATTTTTTTTCTAAAACTCAATATTTTCTTAACTAAATATGTAATGCTTTTATGACAGAATAAATACTAAGCTTCTTTTATAGAAAAGAATATTTGCCTTTGCCAATTCTTCTCCTCACATATTTGGGAGGGACCTTTGGGGGGAGTGTCGTAATTAAACCATAGGCAAAAATTTTTCACGTAGGACTATCAAACTTAAGAGTCATGTTATCACAGCATATAGAAGATATGGAGATTGTGTGGAATCCTCTTTCCATTTCATATTTCTTTGATGAAACCCTTATATAGGATTATAATTATGTATGATGATTATGACTCATTATGACTGCAAATTACTTTGTTGAAGAATCCAAATAAGGTCAGAGGGATGGGGAAGGGCACAAAAATTCAGAAAGCTGTGAGATAGATGGAGATTCCTTCAGTCCTAAAAAGAAAGGATCCTAGATAATCTGAACAGCTTCAGTAAAGAGGTAAGAAATAGAAATCGTGATATGTTTGGAAAATGGAGATTTAAGTGCAGTATGAATAGTGTGCAAGTGCCATGAATTTAAACACTTTTCCTAGTGTGAAATCTCCTTGTTAAGTAATTCCCTGCTGTGACTTGTTTCCTTTACCTTACTTGTTGGTTATTTAATGAGATAGTCTTGAAAGAGTGCGTGATACCTTTGCAGAATGAATGGCTAAATACAAAAGCACGTTGTCTGGGTATTTAGTGTGTTTATTGTAGAATTATTGCTGATTCTTGTAACTTTTTTGGTATCTTCAGGTATAAAATTGTGCAGCTGGCAATTTGAAGCTTACTTCAATATGTTGTCTCCTGCCCCTCCTCCTTCTCTTCCTCCCCTTTCCCCACTCCTCCTCCTTTTTCAGTGTTCTGAAGCAGCTTTAGCTGGGCACCAGCCTGGGAGGCAGAGAGGCACCAAGAGATCTCAGCTCTCAGGACAGTGGTGACTTGAAGGAAACTCATGAGGTTGCTGGCTTTTTGGGTAATGATGTGAAGCAAGAATTTATTCTAAATTATTCTAGCTAGAACTCCAGCAACAGAAGTCAAATTGTTAAGGGGAGTGGGGTGAAAACAAGTATTAATAAAGAAGAGCATCAGAACAATGTCTGACCTAGAGAGATAGCTAGAGAAGATTCCAGTCATCCTTTTCTGTATTTTTCTCTTAGTAAAATACATAATAACATAATAATAAACACAGTATCTGTATATACACCCACATATTTGCCCATACATTATCATGCCATATGTGTATTTGTGTGTATATGCAGCTATGTGTGTATGTATAAAAGTCCTTCATAATGAAAAACTTGCTAAGTACAAGAATATTTCATTTTATATGCAAAAAAATGGGAATATGTTTCTATTTCCTTAATCCCAAATACATTAGGAAACACTAACAACATGGAAATAAGCCTTCGCACTCCTAATTCCCTGTGTTTATAGAACAGTAAAAATTAGTCTTTTGTCTGCTTCTTTGATAAATGTCTCTGGCCCTGTCCAGTAAGCAAGAATCAATACTCATTCCAGAGGTATTTATTTAAAGATTTGAGTAAAAGGAATTGAAAAAGGCATAGAAGGCAACTTTTCATCCTCTTTATTCACCCACTGCCCACATCTTCACTGCAAAAATTTGTCTTAATTTTTCTTAAAAAATAACCTGCATATTAACTCTCCTGTGAATTTAAGCTCTTACATTTCCACTTACTTCATTCCACTAAGATTTATGCAACCACTGTACTTAAACTAAATGTTTTACAGGCTTATGAACTATTGATACACTCAATTCTAGAATGGAGGAAATTAGAATCCAAAGAGTTATAACTTAGCCTCAAGGTCATCTAAGTTCCTTTTGGTATTTTATTTTGTGGTCCTTAATATTATGTGCGTCACACAGACACGCATACATGCCACTTAATTATTTAAAAAAGAAAATACATTTGTTTTGCTTTCATAACAGCCTGACAGAGGAGAAACCACTCTCCTTCTCAGGGATTGCTGCCATTATGAAACAAACGAAACTTGAAAAGTTTTAAAAATATGTCTAGCAACCGTGGCTCTACTGGTCTAAGTCAAATATTCTGAGGCCTTGGTAACTGAATTTTACTCTGAAGCCAAAGAGGAAATCTTGAGAAGAAAAATGAAATGGTTACTTTCCTTCTTTTTTTTTTTTTTTTTTTTTTTTTTTTAGAGAGAGAGGGAGAGAGAGGGTGGGAGAAGGAGAGAAAGAATCTTAAGCAGGCTCCGAGACCAGTGCAGAGCCCGATGCAGGGTTCAATCTCCCAATCCTGAGATCATGACCCGAGCTGAAATCAAGAGTCAGATGCTTAACCAACTGAGCCACCCAGGTGCCCCTGTTAGATTTGCTTTTAAAAAACCTGGGCTTCAGAGGCGCCTGGGTAGCGCAGTCATTAGGCATCTGCCTTCGGGTCAGGGCGTGATCCCAGCGTTCTGGGACCGAGTCTCACATGGGGCTCCTCCTCTGGGAGCCTGCTTCTTCCTCTCCCATCCCCCCTGCTGTGTTCCCCGTCTCACTGGCTGTCTATCTCTGTCAAATAAATAAGTAAAGAAATCTAAAAAAAAAAAAATCTGGTCTTCAATTGAAAAGAATTTTGAATTACCAAGGTGGTTGTAAAGTGAAAGTTAGAGTGAATGCCATTGACGGAGCGGAAACAAGATGATGAGGAGGGACAGGTAGATGTTTTATCCATCCTTTCTTTCCTTAAGGATTTTTTTTCATGAGACCTTGGGATTATAGCAATAAACAAAAAATAAAAAATTCAAGCTTACATCCTAGTGAAAAGAGACCAACAGTAAACAAATAAAGAGGTATAACCTATGGTATATTAGATAGCAATAAACTCTGTGGAATAAAATAAAGCAGGAGTGGTTGGTGTGTAATTTTCAACTGCACGTCGGGGCACACCTAACGGCTACATTGGCATTTTAACGAAGGCCTGAGGCAGTAAAGCATTCGGACAGCTGCAGAGCATGCTGGGTGGATGGCCACAACAATTGCTCACACTGTGGAGGGAATCTCTGTGCTGAGGGGCAACAAAGAAGCTAGTCTATGGGGCAGGAGGAGAAAGACTTAAGAGTAGGAGACGAGGAGGAGCATGAAAACGGGCGGTGGGGAGAGGCGGAGTGAATTGAAATCCTAATGGTCTTAACAGAACACTTGTAACGTTTTTGGCTTTTACTCTGAAGGAAAGGGGAAGATACTGGAATGCTTCGAGCAGGAGTGACATAATCTGGTTTATACTTTAAAAGGAACACTATTGTTATGTTATTAAGAATAGACTATAGGCAACAAGAGAATGAGGCAGCCCAGTTCAGAAGCTACTACAGTTAGCTAGATAAGGGAAGATTATACTTGGAACTGAGATGACAACAATTATGAGATTCTGGGTGTATATACGTCTTTTAAAAGTTTTAATTTTAATCACCTGGTGCTCATCACAAATGCACTTCCTTAATTCCCATCACCTATTTCACCCATCCCCCCACACACTTCCCCTCTGGTAACTATCAGTTTGTTCTCTATAGGTAAGAGTCAGTTTCTTGATTTGTCTCTCTTTCTTTTCCTTTGCTTGTTTGTTTATTAAATTCCATATATGAGTGAACTCATATAGTATTTCTCTTTCTCTGACTTCTTTTGCTTAGCATTATATTCTCTGGCTCCATCCATGTTGTTGCCAATGGCAAGATTTAATTCTTTTTTATGGCTGAATAACACTCCATTATATATATATATGCCACCTCCTTATCCATTTATAGACCCTTGGGTTGCTTCCATATCTTGGCTATTGTAAATAATGCTGCTATAGACATAGCGGTGCATGTATCCCTTTGAATTAGTGTTTCTGTATTCTTTGGGTAAATACCCAGTAGTGCAATTGCTGGATTGTAGGGTAGTTCTATTTTTTAACTTTTTGAGGAAACTTCATACTGTTTCCACAGTGGCTGCACCAGTTTGCATTCCCACCAACAGTGCAAGAAGGCTCATTTTACTCCATATCTTCACCAACACCTGTTGTTTCTTGTATTGTTGATTTTAGCCATTCTGACAGATGTGAGATGATATCTCATTGTAGTTTTGATTTGTATTTTCCTGATGGTAAGTGATGATGAGCATCTTTCATGTGTCTGTTGGCTATCTGTTTGTCTTCTTTAAAGAAATGTCTGTTCATGTCTTCTGCCCATTTTTAATTGGATTGTTAGTTTTTTGAGGTGTTGAGTTATATAAGTTCTTTATATAGTTTTGATACTAATTCTTTATCAGATATATCATTTTCAAATATCCTCTCCCATTCCAAAGGTTGCCTTTTAGTTTTGTTGACTGTTTCCTTCGCTGTGTAGAAGCTTTTTATTTTGATGTAGTCCTAATAGTTTATTTTTACTTTTATTTCCCTTGCCTCAGGGAACCTATCTAGAAAAAAGTTGCTATGGTCAATATCAGATAAACTACTTCTTGTGATCTCTTCAAGGATTTTTATGGCTTCAGATCTCATATTTAGGTCTTTAATCCATTTTGAATTTATTTTTGTGCGTGGTGTAAGAAAGACTTCTAGTTTCATTCTTTTGCATGTTGCTATCTAGTTTTCCCAACATCATTTGTTGAACAGACTTTTTCCCATTGGATGTTCTTTTCTGCTTTGTCAAAGTTTAATAGACATATAGTTGTGGGTTTATTTCTGGATTTTTCTATTCTGTTCTGTTGATCTATGTGTCTATTTTTGTGCCAGTACATACTGTTTTGATTACTATAGCTTTGCAACATAACTTGAAGTCTGGAATTGTGATGTTTCCAGCTTTGCTTTTCTTTTTCAAGGTTGCTTTGGCTACTCTGGGCCTTTGTGGTTCCATACAAATTTTAGGATTGTCTTTTCTAGCTCTGTGAAAAATGCTGTTGACATTTTGATAGGGATTGTATTAAATTTGTAGATTACTTTGGGTAGTACAAACATTTTGACAGTATTTTTTCTCCCGATCCATGAGCATGGAATGCCTTTCCATTTCTTTGTGTCATCTTCAATTTCTTTCATCAGTATTTTATAGTTTTTGAAGTACAGGTCTTGTACCTCTTTGGTCAGGTTTATTCCTAAGTATCTTTTTTTGGGGGGGGTACAATTGTAAATAGGATCATTTTCTTAATTTCTCTTCCTGCAGCTTCATTACTAGTGCATAGAAATGCAACAGATTTCTGTAAATTGATTTTGTATCCTATAATTTTACCAGATTCGTTTCTCAGTTCTTCCAGTGTTTTGGTGGAGTCTTTCAGGTTTTCTATGTAGAGTATCATGTCGTCTGCAAATAGTGAATAATTTTATTTCTTCCTTTCTAATTTGGATGCCTTTTATTTCTTTTTGTCTTCTGATTGTTGTGACTAGGACTCCCAGTACTACGCTGAATAAAAGTGGTGAGAATGAACATCCTTATGTTGTTCCTGACCTGAGGGGAAAGGCTCTCATTTTTTTCCCCATTTTGGATGATGTTAGCTATGGGTTTTTCATACATGGTCTTTATTATGTTGAGGCTCTATGATTTTGGGTATATTTTGATGATCAGGCAAATAAAGTATTTTGACATTTTTTATGTGGAGTGTGAAAGAATTCACATATAGCTCAGGTTTCTTGTTTGATTAACTGAAAAAAATGACTCAAGTTTTTAGTCTATTTATTGGAGAAATGAGGTGCTATTACTGAGACTGAAGATAGCAATTTTATCAGTGAGGATGGGGTATGTCACAAATTTGGTTTTGAATATGTTAAAGCTAAAATGCCGATTGGACAGCAAGTGGAGACATACAGTTCTGGGGTCCAGATACAAGAACTAAGTTGAACACAAAAATGTTGTTGTTGTGAAGCGTGATGGTCATTAAAGCCAAAGGAGTAGGTGTAGATAAAGAAAAGAGGAGCTCAAAGGATTGAGTGCAGGAGCATCCAAGATTAAGAGGTCAGGGTCATAAGGGATTCAGGGAAGGAGGCTGAGAAGGAATGGCTGGTGAGGGAGAAATAAATCTAGGAGAATGTGGTATCACAGAAGCTCAGAGAGGAAAGTTTCTTGAAGAGTGAGTGAGTGATCTACCATGTGCAATGTTGTAGTTAGGTCACACGAGGTAAGAACATAAAACAGACCATGGGATACAGCCACATGCAGATCGTCAGTGAGTTTGAGGAGTGCAAGTTAGGTGCAGTGATGGAGGCCAATGCTATTAGGATATGTTTAAGAGGAAATGGGGACATTTTACAAAATAACTGTCCTGTACTCTTCAAAAATGGCAAGATCATGAAAGACAGGGATTAATGTAGATTAAAGGAATATGATAAGTATATGCAAAAGGTAATGCTGGATGAGAATTTTCTTTTGCTGTAAAGGATAATTGGTGAAATTTGAATAAAGTCTCTAGATTAGTTCATAATAATTTTATCAATATCATCTTCATGATTTTAACAATTGTACTATGGTATGAAAAGATCTTCATTTGTAAGAAATACATGTTGAAGTAGTTATGATTAAAAAGGTATCATATCAGCAACTTACTCTTAAGTAGTTCAGAGAGAGGGAGAAAGAAAGTTAATGTGGTAAAATATTAATATTTGAGGAATATGAGTAATGGGTATGAGACACCATTCATCTTATTTTTGAAACTTTTCTATAGGCCTACACTCATTTAAAAATAAAAATAGAGTTAAAATATTAACAAGTAAAAGAGAAAATAAGAGGAAGAGGAGGAGACAGAGAGAAAACCAGCAGACTGACATGGGTACATCTCTTTTTCATTTTCATAACTTTCTAACAAGACTATTGTCTAATATGTTAAGCATGTTCTTACAGAGTTCTTAAGGAAAGTTGAGAAAACAGGGGAGAAAATCATCACAGGAAAAAAATCAAGAAAATTTCCTAGGACTAATGACACATGTTCTGATTGACAGTACACAGTAATTTCCAACACAATGAAAATATAAGGCATAACATTTAAAAACTTCAGAACACTGGTGACAGAAAGATTTAAATCACTTTTCTAGTGGGGATGAAAATAGAATTTTTATAAAATTTTAAGAATGTGAACAAAGTTGGGGCGCCTGGGGGGCTCAGTTGGTTAAGCCTCTGCCTTCAGCTCAGGTCAGGATCGCAGAGTCCTGGGATCGAGCCCTGCTTTGGGCTCCCAGCTCAGCGAGGAGTCTTCTTCTCTCTCCCCCTCTGCTGCTCCCCCTGCTTGTGCTTTCTCTCGCTCTCTCCCGCTCTCTGTCAAATAAATAAATAAAATATTTTTTAAAAAAGAATGTGAACAAAGTTAACTTTGTAACAGTAATGCTAGATGCTAGGACACATTACTATGATTTCTTCAAAATTTTGAGGGGAAAATTATTTCAACTTAGAATTCTAATCCCAGATAAATCATTAATTAAGTATGAAGATAAAATATTTTTGGATACATAAGCTTATTTTAAAAAGTACTTTCCATTTTTTTTCACGAAATTACTGGAAGATGTGCTGTATCAAAACTAAAATACAGAACAAGAAAAAAAAAAAAAGAAAAAGACATCCAATTCAAGAAATGAGGTGAACAGATCCACAGATCCAATTCAAGAAATGAGGTGAACATCCAACAAAGGTCACACAATCTGAATTGAAACAGGTCAGAGGGATCCTGCGGATGTTGAGAAAATTGATCAAGTACCTAATATAGGTGCCTAATTTGAGAGAGTATTTAATGACTTGGGCCAGTGTTCGTGACTATTACATTAAAACCTAAAAAGAAAAAACATGACAGTTATTAAAAGAAACACAGTATGTTTCACGGCTCAATTACAAATAGTATTTTATAAATACTAAATGGTGACCCAATCCCAAACCATTACACAACTATAATCAAAGGATAGGAGTATTAAAGGTGTGTATTTCTGTTGTTGTATATGAAATTACAAACTTATCATTTCTGCATTATTTACCCAATTTCTCTATAAAACATTACCACAACCTTCATTTATCACACAGTTTCTGTGAGTCAGAAATCAGGGCACAAGTGAACTGGGTCCTCTGCATGTTGCATTCTCATCTGGAGGCTTGACTGCGGAAGGATCCACATCTAAGCTCCTTCAGATTGTTGCCAGAATTCATTTTCCTACAGTTGCAGAATTCATGGGAGCTTGATTCTTCAAATTTAACAACATACATAACAGAAGGAGAGGGAAGGATTGAGAGAGATTGAGAGAGAGATGCTTCTAGTCACATACCTCTAGACCTTCTTTTACGATTTTCCTGATTAAGGAAGGCCCATACAGGATAAATCTGCCTTTCAAATAACTTAAAGCCAACTGAATAGGGAGCTTAATTACAAAAAAAAAAAAAAAAGAAAGAAAGAAAGAAAGAAAGAAAGAAAGAAAGAAAGAAAGAAAGAAAAAAATCACTGCTCTTTTGCCATATAATGTAACATAATCACAGGAGTGATATTCTATAAACTTTGCTGTATTCTATTAATTAGAAGCAAATTTGTGCATCCTTTCTAAACACAAAGTCAGAAGAAAGGGGGGGTCACACAAAAATGTGAACACTGGAGACAAGAATCATGGATTGCCATATTAGAATTTCTCTTTCACAGTAGTAATCCCCAAAACTAAAAAATCAAGAAATAGCAATATGTGTGCATGTGTGAGTGTGTTTCAATATGGAGGCAAAATCTAAAGAATCAGCTAAAATATATCAAAGCAGTTGTCACTCTAGTGTAGTATGTGGGCAGGGGAAATTTATTTTTTAATTATTTAGCTCTTTAAACTTTGTGCATGCACATGTTATTATATTTTAATTGGATTTTATTTTTATCAAATAATTGTAATATGGCTCTTGTTGTATAGAAGATGCTTAAAACTTTTCTCGAATAATAAAAAGGAATGGAAGCAGAAAATTTGTGCTGGAAAGCAATTCCTGAGAAAATATCTGGGAGTTTTTGTTGACTGTAAACTAAAAATAAGTCAATAATGAGATATTGTTGCTATAAAAAAATCAAAAGCAATCGCAGGCTTCCATTCATAGAAATATGATGAATAAACAGGAAAAATAATTGTCCTACATTATGTTGCATTGAAAGTTCCATAGTTGAAGTTGAGTTTATTTCTGGGCTCTTAATTTAATTCTGTTTTTCTACTGTTATAACATCAGTGGTTTATTTTTATTGTAGAATCAATATATGGTCCCTATGGAAAACTTTAGAAAATAGAAAAAAAGTTAAAATCTGTAATATCAATACTTGAAAATATATATCATAAACATTTTGGTGCTGATCTTTTTAGCTTTTTTCTCTACTTGTATACATATCAAGTACATGTCATACTATGTATATACTTTGGATACTGCTCTTTAACTCAATAGTATCTTGTGGAATACTTCTGGTTTTGGCCAAAATAAAGAAACAAGGACTAAATATACTTTCATTTCTAAAACACCTATAATCCAAACAATATACATGAAACAACAGTTTTCATGGTATTGACATCAGGCAAGAAGGGACAGTGGCCCATGAGAGAAAGAAAGCGAACAATGCAAGCCCTCTGATTGCCTTCCTTACTGGCTGGAAAAAGTTCAAAGCCACAGGGCATGAAAGAGGAACCAAGGCAGAACCTGGCAGCTGTCTGAGTTGAAGCTGTGGTGCTGGGCAGCCAGTACAGCTGGAGTGTAAAAGGCAGCATTCTAGAGAAGAGTTCTAGAAAAAAAGAGAGCTGCACAGAAAGAGAACTGCAGTGATCTTTAGAGGGGCTACTTCTAGAATATTCAGCTGACTACTGATCAGTGCTTATGTGTAAGAAAGGTATTTGAGGTCGGGGAAAGAAAAACTTACACCCATAAGTTCTACAAGTTAAATGAAATGGACAAATTCCTTCAAAGACAGCAACAATCGAAGTTCGTTATATAAGGAACAGATGTCTTAGTAGATAGCTCTTAGACGTGTTAAATTTTTGGTTAAAAACCCTCTGGGCCACATTAAGCTCTAGGCCCAAATGGCTTTGCTCATGAATGTTGCCAAGCACTTAATGAAGAAATAATACAAAGTCTACAATAATTCTTCTATTATACACCAAAAAATAAAAAATAATAATGATATATCCCCACTAATTTTATAAACCAGCATTACCTTAATAAGAAATGAAAACCAGAGACAACTATCCCTCATGAACACAGATGCAAAAGTACCTTGCAAACTTTTAATAAATCATGTCCAAAAAATATTAAAAAGAGTAATACATCTTTTTTTTTTAAAGATTTTATTTATTTATTTGACAGAGATAGAGACAGCCAGCAAGAGAGGGAACACAAGCAGGGGGAGTGGGAGAGGAAGAAGCAGGCTCATAGCGGAGGAGCCTGATGTGGGGCTCGATCCCAGAACGCCGGGATCACACCCTGAGCCGAAGGCAGACGCTTAACCGCTGTGCCACCCAGGCGCCCCAAGAGTAATACATCTTGATCAAAGGAATTAACTCAGGAAAGTGCAGCCTAAGATTCAAAATAAATCAATGTGATTTACCCTACTAACAAATTTTTAAAAAGAAAGAAGAAGAAAATCCATATATTCATTTTAAGAGATTGGGAAAAAATTTCTTGACCATTTCCAACATTCATTACTGATAAAAGTTCTTAGCAAACTAGAACTAGAAGGTACTTCCTCAGTCTAACAAAGTACATCTATAAAAAATTGACAGCTAATATCATAATCAATGGTGAAAGACTATCTCCTGAAGATCAGGAAAAAGACAAGAATTTCTTTACCATTTCTACTCAACAGGGTACTTGTGGTTCTAGAACAATAAGGAAGAGGAAGAAGAAGGGGGAATAAAAGCTATCCAGATTGGAAAGGAGGAGGAAAAACTGTTTTTTGTTTTCTGATAATGATTGTCAATGTATAAATCCTATTAATTAACAACATTTTTAAAAAACCTGGTAGAACTAGTAAGTGAGTTCACCTAGTTTGTAAAACACAAGATCAATACATTAAAATCAATTGCATTTCTATGTACTACTAACAAACATTAGGAGATTGAAATTTGAAAAAGAAAAATATACAAGTCCTCTTAATTAACACCTATATTCATGATTTAGATGATTGAATATTGTTGATGTCAAATATTCCCAAATTAATAGAGTCAATGCAATAATGCAATCCTAATCAATTAAAATCCCAACAGGTATCTTTTTTTTTTAAAGAAATCAATGATCTGATTCAATTTATATGGAAGTTCAAAGGACTTAGAATAGCCAAAGTAACTTTGAAAAAGAAGGACAAAGTTTGAGGACTTAGAGTATGTCACTTCTCAGCCTCACACAAGTTCAGGGACTGACATTTATACAAACTTGAGAGTGAGTGCCTCCTTCAATTTTGTGCATTAAATTTAGGTACCTTACTTGTTTCACATAGGTATGGCCCTGATTAAGACAATGTGGTATTGACATCAAGATCAACAAAGAGATAAAGGCAATATAATCATTGATACACAGATATATTAAGAGAACAGAAGACAGAGTCCAGAAATAACCCTACACATACATGGTCAATTGATTTTCAGCAGACGAAAAGATAATTTAATGTACAATAGTCACGTCTTCAAAGACAAATAAGGACCAATAAGCACATGCTGGGACAGTCCACACTTTTATCATCAGGGAAATCAAATCACAATGACATTATTACTTCACGCCCACTAGGATAACTATAATAAAAAAAAACACAAATACTGGCAAAGACATGGAGAATTGGAACCCTCATACTGCTGGTAAAAATGAAACAAATGCAGCCAGTATGTAAAACAGTTAGGCAGTTCCTCAAAAAATTAAATATAGAAATATTCAGAATTGACAGATCTGTAGAGACAAAGAGTAGACAAAAAGTATTTGCCTGTGTCTGGAGGTAAGGGGATTTTGTGGGAAATCTGGAGTGACTCAAAGGGGTACATGGTTTTCTTGGGGGTAATAAAGTTGATTGTATCTGTATTAGTTTGCTAGAGCTATTGTAACCAAGTACCACATACTGAGTGGCTTAAACACAAAACTTACTCTCTCACAGGTCTAGAGGCTAGAACTGTAAAATCAAGGTGCCAGCAGATGTGGTTCCTTCTGTGGAGGCGATCTGTTCCAGGTCCCTGTCCTTGGTTTGTAGATGGCCATGTTCTCCTTTGATCTCTTCATATCACCTTCCCCTTATGCATCTCTCTGTGTTCAAAATTCCCCTTCTTATAAGGACATAAATCATACTGGATTAACCATCCCCATTACTTCACTTCAACTTGATTATCTCTACAAAGACCTTATTTCCAAAAAGGTCACATTCTGAGATACCGGGGGTTGGGACTCAAACATATGAATTGTGAGTGGGAGAGGAGCACAATTCAACCCATAACAGTAGTGATGGTTGTATAACATTTAATATTTTAAAAACTATTCAATTTTACACTTTAAATGGGTGAATTGTATGGTATGTGAAGTATATCTCAATAAATGTTATAAAAAAGAGAAAAAGAAAAGATATAGAACAAACCTTTAAAAAAATGGTCAAAGAGACAAACAAAAAAGTCAAAATTTTAACAGCAGTCTCGCCAAAGGAGACCTAATAATTACAGGTAAGCACATGAAAAGTTCTCAACATCATTAATCCTTAGGGAAACTCAAATCAAGTTCATTATGTGATACTACTGTATGCCAAATAACATTGCTAAATTTAAAAACTGACTGTACCAACTAATAGCAAAGATAAAGAACGGGGACCCTTATAGACTGCTTATCAGAAATCAAAATTGTCGAGCAACTTTGTCAATTTCATATGAAGTAGAACATATAATTCCATTCCTAAATATTATCCAATTGTGTAATAGAGAATCTGGCTGGCCTTTGCCCCAGGCTTCTGGAAAAGAGCCTCTAAATCCCCAGAATTTAATAAGAGTGCCTGTGTTATTCAGGGTGGGCCTCTGGGACCACACCCTTTGAGATTATGCTAATGAGGTGACTCATTCTGGGTCCCCAGATGATTTCAGGATGGAGGCTAATCACGCCAGAAAGATCAACTAAGTGATTAGAGCGTTAGAGTTTTAGATCCACATGCTATCAGTCCAAACTGGCAATCTCCAGGGAGTGGAGGGAGGCCAAAGATTGAAATCAATCCTGGAACCAATGAGTCACTCAATCATGCCTAAGTAATGAACCCCCACTAAAAACTCTAGACACTTGAAACTCTGATGAGTTTTCCAGGTTAGCGAAACACATCAATGGACTGGACTGCTGATGCATCCTGAGGACATGGAAGTTTCACATTTGGGACCATTCTGTACCTGGCCCCGTGTGTCTCTCCTTTTGCCTGGTTTGGACCTGTATCTTTTTTCAGTAATAATTGTGTTATAAATACAGGAATTTCCCGAGTTCTGTGAGTCATTCTAAAGAATTACCATTAGAGGTGAGTGGGAATCCTAAATTTGTAGTCGGTTAAAAGTGTAGGTGGCCTGGAAAACCTAGGAACCTGTGAAGTTTGATCTGAGTCTGGTTAGCGTCAAAATTGCATTGTATCCAAGAAAATTGAAAACACATCCATGTAAGACTATATGAATGTTCAGAGCAGCTATATATAAAATGGGCCCAAACTGGAAGCAACTCAAATATCCATCTAACAATGAGAACATAAATAGGTAGCGATATATCTATTCAATACAATATTATTCCCAAAAGGGATTAATTATTGATATATGAAACAAGTTAGCAAATCTCAAAGGCATTATACTAAACAAAATAAGCCAGATGCAAAAGAATAATATTGTATTACTCCATTCATATGAATTCTACTGACAGAAAGTAGATCATTAGTAACCAGGACCTAAGAATGGAGGAAAGGTATTTGTCTGTAAAGAAGAGAGGGAACTTTTGAAGTGATGGATATATTTTATATCATGATTGCAGCGGTAGTTACATGACTTTATACAGTATTTTGGTCCCAATGTCACCTAGTATGTAATCATTAACTCTAGTCAAATTGTAGATATAAATCTGTTTCAACCTACAATGAGGTTACATCCTGATAAACCCATTGTAAGTTGGAAATTAGGTAAGCTGAAAATGCACTTACTATACCTAACCTGCTGAACATCATAGCTTTGCCAAGCCCACCTTAAACATTCTTGGAACAATTACATTAGCTTATAATTGGGCAAAATTATCTAACACAAAGTCTATTTTTTAGTGTTGAATATCTCATGTGATTTACTGAATACTGTAGTGAAAGTGAAAAACAGAATGGTTGTATGCATACAGAATGGTTATGGCAGTTGTTTACCCTTGTGATGGTGGGGTTAACTGGGAGCTGAGGCTCGCTGCCACTGCCCAGCATCACAAGAGAGCATCATAGCACATATCACTAGCCCAGGAAAAATCAAAATTAAAGATTCAAAGTACGGTTTCTATTGAATGTGTAATCACATTCTCACCATTGTAAAATCGAAAAGCGTAAAGTGGAGACTGCCTGTAAAGCTCTAAATGGTAGTATTCAATTTGTTTATTTCTTTGGAGATTATGTGGATGTGTTCATTGTGTGAAAATTAAAAGACATTAAACTGTACCCTTATAATTTGTCTAATTTATGGTATATATATTTTTTACTTCAGTAAAATATTTTAGGTTTTAAAAATGTTATTGTTTGTAACTCAATAGAGTTTTAAAGTTTTCTTTTTATAGTTCTTATATATTTCTTTTAAAGGTTATTTCTAATCATTTATTTTATTTTTTTGCTGATATTTTAATAGAATGTTCTTTTTTTTTTTAAAGATTTATTTATTTGTTTGAGAGAGAGAGAAAGGGTGAGTTGAGGGGAGAGGCAGAAGGAGAGGGAAAGAATATCAAGGAGACTCCTCACTATGTGTGGAGCCTGAAGTGGGGTTCAATCTTGGGAACCTGAGATCATGATCTGAGCCAAAATCAAGAGTAGGACAATTAAGTGACTGAGCCACCCGGGCGCCTCTAGAATGTTCTTCATTATATTTTTCTAATTTATATTTGGCATTTATGAAAACTATTGGATTTAAACAAAATAATTTTGTAAACTATTTTCCTGAATTGTCTATTTCTAGTCTTATCTACTAGACTTTTTTAGTGTGTTGCCACATAGGCTATCAAATTAATGGTAAATCATGATAATATTGTTGGTTTTTCTCTAGTGTTTATGACTCTTACCTTCCTTTTCTTGTCAATTGTTACTGTCTCAAAATTTTAGGAATATGAGAAATGATAGTGGTGATTTCATACATTGTATTCCTTGTTTGAATGAGAAAATGTTTCAATATTCAACTCTGAAATATGATGCTGGTTATTTTAAAATGTATATTTTTCAAGTTAAAGAAAGCTTTTTCCCCCCTATGTTACTAAGATTATAAAATCAGAAATACATATTGAAATTTTATCCAGTGCTTTATGGCACTTATTGTAAAACCTTTTGATTTTCTTGTTTTGGTCAAGTATTTGTTATATTACTTTAATTGATTTCTTAGTTATCTTTCTCTATGTTCCTGAATAAATCCCATTTTCTATTATTCTATCAATATTTTATAAGATTAAATTTGGCAATTTATTGTTTAGTATGTAAGCATCTTTATTTAGTAGTTTGCTTTTTTGTGATTTCTTAATCAAGTTCAGGATACAAGACAATTCCTTAGTCATAAAAAAGAAGTAAGGCTTTTATTTATTCTCAGTGTTCTGGTAACATAGACACTATTTGGTCTTTAAGGATTTGAAAGCTTTTCCATGAAAGCTCTGGGACTCAAACTCAATTGCTAAGATGACAGGTTTAGAAATTATGCTTCCTTGGAGAACGAGTTCCATCATCGCTGATTCCGGGAGACCAGAATCCAGTGGATTAAATTAACCAGGTATTCCCTTCACTGGATAAGTTAAGAAAGGTTGAATGATAGAACTATTAATCTCCTATTTCATTTATGTCATTCAAGTATCTTCCTCATTAACAACTTTACTAGTCGTGGGGCTACAAAGAAACTCTCTTTCTCAGGGCTTTAACTTTCAGGTTCATAGCAGAACCTAGGTCATTGTCACCACAAGGGTAGTTCACAGACATGGTCCCCAAAGAGAAACCAACATGCTCAGGGTAGCAAATGTTCCACTAGCAAGGAGGATACAAACCTGGAACCACAGAATTAAGCTATAGGTCACTGGAGCCAAAGGAAGAACTCATCTGGGTGCCAAGGTTGAAGATATACTAGTGCAAATGGGAAGTGGGAGAAACAGAACAGAACTTCCACATAGATTCAAAAGAGAAAAAATAAAATGCAGAGGTCAACAAAGTCCCATTCAGATCATATGTTACAAAAGTAAAGTGCTTTAAATTGAATTTATTGTACATTTGATTCCCAGTAGATCGCATTTTGACCATTAATACCCAATACCCACGTAAAATAGTAGTTACACCAATCGAATCCTGAGACGTATTCAGGAAATGAACAGAGAATCTAGAGACTGATAGGACTCTTTATTTTCTCTTTGCATTGACAAAAGTCCATTTAGCAGTATCTTGGATGGAAAACTGGGAAGTTCTTTCTTACCTGGCTTCCCTTTCTCCTTCCTTTTCTACCTGCTTTGCTTGCAGCTTCCAGGCTTCGCTCCATTTCAGGCCCTAATATCTCACACTGTGGAGTCTCCTAAACCACTATGCTTGAGCCCTGTGACAATCAGATCCTTACTCTGTTCTAGGAGGGCTCCATTTTTCATTGTTGAGTGTGTATAAAATAAATCTTTATTTTTCTAAATCTAATTGCCTCTCACGGCATAACTGTGTTGTGTAATTATGCAAAAGGATCTCTTCACCAGGGATGAAGATGGACAAATAGAAAGGCTGCCTCCTCCTGCAACAATTACATTATAATTCCCTGCCCTACTTTAAACTCTTTGAACTTCCTTTTCTGAAGGCTTGCTACTTTGAATTCTTTCACACGCAGTGCCTATGAGGCAAATACATTAAATAGAATGACAAAGACAGATGAAAAGAAAAAGAAGACATCGGCACTCATATGTCTAGGCAGAGCTCACCTTAAAGTTAACTTGTCATCCACAACTTCAATAGCAATGAAAAAAAGACTATCACCATTTTTACCCATCTCCGTGACAGTTGCTAAATAGAAGCCTAAAATGAAAGAGAAGGAATATAAGCCATAGCAGTGACATATTTTCTTGGCTGGGCAAGAAAAAAATCAGAAACTAAATATTTTGTATATATAAATAGTTGAGAGTAATACCACATGCTACTAAGAAACTCTCTATTGGGATCATGACTTTGGTAGTGGAAGAAACTTTGAAACAATCTATTGCTAATAATTTGTCTCTGAGTCCCCAGCCTTATGTGCTTCTTATGCAGAGACACGTCCCAATCTATCCAGTGCTTACGATCATTGATAAGAAGATAAAAAAACACCAAAAAAAAACAAGTCACATTTAATGTAAAAAACTGGTCAAGAAGTTTGATGGCCTTTCACTTTGTAAATTCTTTTTCTCTGAGTGCCTCAGGCTTAATACTACTTATTAACATGAAGGTAGAAGAGAATCAAATCTGAGTCCATTTCATAGCCGGACTACCAGTACAATAAAATTTAACGGCTATTTTTAAAGGTTTTGCTAAGAGTCATTTTTGGAAAATATATTTCAATTTATTTTTCAAGCTTACGTCTAAAAGACAGAGAGAAAAACTCACTCCGTCCTCAAAAATCAAAGAAAGTAGTTTAATAGGCAGAGTACTTGTCATTTAACAACAAAAAAAAAAACCTTCAGATTTCTACCAGAGTCAAGATAGAAAAGATCAATTCAGCCTTTTAAAGAAGCAATGACTCAGAAAACCAGTCGCATCAGGACAGGGCCTGCTGTTTAAACTGGTTAGATTTTACAAGGTGCTATTAGGTATACTTAAAGTTGATTGGCCTATAAATTGAAAAAAAAATCTTTTTTTGGTATCTCAACAAAGGGAGAGATTTCTGTGAGTTCTAGAAGGCTCTCCAGGAGAAGGTAATGAGGAAATTGTACTTCAGTTCTATTTTTTCATTTCCCTTTCTACTCCCAGGTTTAGTTCTTTGCTAAGTCTCCTTTTTCACCTCAGGAAAGATAATTGGATTTATCACCACTAATTCTAGTTTTTAAGAGACTTATAAAGCAATAATAAGTGGATGTTTTTTTGAAAAGTATATGAAATGTTTCTTTCACTAAGTTAAATGTTCTCCCTTCCAAAATATATGTGGGAATATAAGACTGAAATCAGGCATTAACTCTGACTGTTTGTAGTATAAATATAGCAAAAATGTATGTGTTACCCCAAACAAGGGCTCAAAGCAAAGGGGATTTTAGTTAAAGAAACAGTATAATATGTGGGGGCAGGGAAGGTCGAAGCTCAAATTTTGAAATCAGAAAGGCCTAGGTTTAGATTTTCATTCTACTACTAGTAACCTGTTTCTTCATCTGAGAAATACAGATAATAATACAAACAATAAAGGATTGGTGTGAAAAATTGATGAACTAACAAATGTGAAATGCTTAGCAAACTGCTTAGCACGTAGGAGTTTCAGTAAATGCTATTATGATCAAAGCCAGGTGTGTGAGAATATCGTTTCTCTCACATGTATATGGGCAGATGTCAACTGCTGATGTTGTCAGGTTCTTTCAAGGCCCATCCCACATCATTTTCAGCATTGATCAATCCAAAACACATATATTTCAACATATATTTTAAAGCTGGACCGTTTTCAGTGGACCTCAGACTTCAACCAGATCTCAACCTGCACAGGGCCCATTCCCCACAGAGATGGCAGGCTAAGCTTCCACCAGCCGCAGGAACAATGCACCAGACTCCAGACTCTGCTATCCTCAAGACTTGAACAGCTCTCTGGACACCTGCAGCAAAGGCATTTTTCAGCAGTCATACTGGAAAATGAGCTTCATATTTCCATCATGTCAGGTCATCACCCAGATAAGTTTTTGCCTGATTATGATCTCAATGCCCGCACAAGCCCTTCCATCACAGTATTCTCACACAGAGCTCTTCATGCCTTTCACTCTAGTACGCCCTTCCAACTACTTCCATTGCACAGACTGAAGACACATACATTCCTATTTTTCTTTTCACTACCATTTATAGATTCCTGAATTCTCTTCTGTCTTTATTGAAAAATATGAGTCTTGGCTCAGGATCTCCTCCATATGGTATCATGAAATATGAGTGTCAGGGAAAACAAGTAAGCCAGTTTCTAAGGATTGTACCATCCTGAATACTTTCAATTTCCATGTCAATGACCAATCTGACGAACTGGATTTGCTATGTCTTGAACTCTTCCACTTCATTCAGCTTTACCCATCCCTGCACACTAACTGGAATCCAAATTTTCTCATTACCTTTTCCTACCACTCTTTTTATTATACAATGTTGCCTGTCTCCAAAGTATGATTGATTAAATGAGAGCATGTATGCTAAGCAACAAGTTCTGTGGTTGGTATGTTAAACAGCACCTAGTAAGAGGCAACCATCTATCCTCCAGTCTCAACGTTAATAGGCAAATTTATACAATATTGTTCTTTTTCCTTCCTCCACACAGCTTTAAAATATACGTTGAAATGACAATACTCAGAGTGTCATATACATGTAGAAAATTGTAAATTTGCCATTATAGATAGCACACTATACATAAAGCAAAGAAATTGTTAACTATTTACATATATAAAGCGTATGTCTACGTTGCTTTACTTTGTGAAAGAAGCTTCCTTATTTTTCAAAACAACTTGGTTATGCAATGGTTTCAAAAAAACATTTATTATTACCTTCAACAGTTAGATGTTTATGAAGAGTCATTCATGGAGATTGAGTAAGGTATTTGAATTATAATTTATATTTGTTTGTAAAGAAAAACTTATTTAGGGGAGCCTGGGTGTTTTAGTTGGTTAAGCGTCTGCCTTCAGCTCAGGTCATGATCCTAGGGTCCTGGGATTGAGTCCCACATCGGGCTCCCTACTCAGCGGGGAGTCTGCTCCCTCTGCCTGCCACTCTCCCTGCTTGTGCTCTCTCTCTGACAAATAAATAAGTAAAATCTTAAAAAAAAAAAACTTATTTATAGCTTTTATTTCTAGAATCAAAGTTAGAAATATCCTTATAGGTCATTTAGAACAGCTCTGTGCTCCGAAGTGGTGACAAGATGGTCTTTAAAATTGATGGTCTATACCAATAGCAGGAACCCGTTTTCCCCCAAAATGTTTCAGTGAAAGACTACAAAAAGTACTAGTAGAAAGGAAAACACCTAGTTTCTCCTCTCTGATGTAATATAAAGACTATGAAGATGACTTTTAATATCACCACAGGAGAGTTCCCATCATGTCTCTCATGGGAAGATGAATGTCAGTTCTACTCGCCCCTCAATTATATTATTTTTGGCTCCCTTCATTAATCAACACTGAAATACTTATTGATGTGGTATTATAAAAGAAAATGGTTAAACTAAGGAAAATATTAGCAAAGTGGAAATTCCCAACGCATTACAATATGTTTAAATGCCTCACCAGAGACTTATCTGAAGTTCGTGTTATTATGATTTGCTTTTATGTGCTTGTTTTCTCTTCATCCCCTATGGACCAACTGACATTTTTCAGTCATTGAAAGGCCTTGTTCCTGCTCATGCTTAAAGCATAAGAAGAAAACAAAAAGCAATTCACAACTTTTCTTGCCTTTTCTACCTAACAGAGGTACTTGCTTTTTTCCAGAGAACTGGTTTCCACTTGCTAACTTTTTACCTAAATGACATGTGGTCTTTGATCTCTGTAGAGCAAGGTTTACATTCAGTAGCATGAAGAACTACATGTTCGCAATTGACATCTAAGGACATGAACTCAGGAATAGTATTGATGTTGTCAGATTGCCATATCCCAAGTTCTTTATCCTTGTACAAATCTTCGACTATCTTCAATGACCTCTAAAACCTGTTCTAATGTAGAACATTCATTATATGTTTATTCCAATACATTTGGTTTGCTTTATGGCTATTGAAATACTGCACGTTGACAAATCCAATAAAAGTCAAATGCATGATATTTCTTATCATCTAACAATAATGAAACAAGTAATAACCTCTAAAATTTTAATTATTGTTACAAATAATACATTATTGTTCTACATTCTACCTAGGCAGTTAACCCTTGTCAGGAAATATTAAAGTTTCTATCATAATAAATTCTTAACTTTTCATGTATATGAATAGTAATAAAATATTCAGCAGACACACATGTAAGCATGGATCTTGGCAATTTTTTTTTTTTTTTGCATTGTTCACTTCTTCCTGTAGCACCTAAGAAAGTAAGGTAACCTATCTGAATTTAGTTTCTCACAGGTAATGAATAAAGAAAAATTCTACATCCATTTCAAAAGGATGAAACCAAGATTGGGAGATTAAAGGTTTCTCCAATACCTAGAAGTCATTGAGCAAACTTTTCTTACTTTTCTTCTCCTTTAGCTCAGATTTATTGAAAGAGAATGAGTTGATCAAACTAGAAATATAGGAACTATATAAATATGTAGTGGAAAACAATTAGGTGAAAGATATTCTTTTTTATGGTGTTAGCTACTATTTATTCATCATACCTGTAATATATATGTACAATCTTTGCACTGACACTCCCACCAGATGGCAATGTTAAGACTTACATTGCTATTTGATTAATTATAGATATGTATATATATTGGAGAAATGATTGCTGAACCAAATAAGTTATTTGTTAATAACATTTATTTCAATCTCCCTTTTTCTTTGTTGAATTCATGCATGTTTATGTCATCCTTCAAATTAAGTTTGGCATTAACTTCAAAGAGCATAATGGTTGTCATACTAAGAAAATCACTTACTATTATTGTTACTAGTGTTAGGAAAGCTTCTTTTGAACTAACTCTTAAAAGCATTATGAAGTAATGAAAATAAGATTTACCTACTGTCTTATAATACTTAATAAAATCAAAGCACAGCAGCTAATTAGATATTGCTCATTAAGAATACCCAAAACAGGGAAAATATGAAAAAATTCTCCATGAGCCTTATATTAAAAGGCTTGAATATTATCGGGAAAATGGGATAAAAGGGGAAAAGAGGACTACTTATGTTATACAAAACAAAAGCCAAGAAAAATTCTTAAAAAAGGAAAGCAGAGAGAATTAGATATTCAAGTCTTTGCACTCTCATGCTACCCAAAGTCTATTTCTTTGGTCAGAAGAAATATTACCCCCCAAAAAATTATGTAGTTTTTGTTTCTTTGTTTGTTGTCTTGGGATTTTTGTTGTTGCTGTTGCTTGTATTTAGTAAACAACTGTTCTCTAGATAGGATTAAGATTTATACCAGTCGTTCTCCAGATGTGGGTCTATAGACTGAGGTTGCTGCACAAACTATGTTATTAGTGACAGGGTCAGTTAGAAATTCAGAGTAAGCTTTCTTGGCAATTTGACAAGGTAATTTTGTCTATTGAATCTGAGAGTGAAAAAAATGGGATTTATGTTTTCTTTTCTCTTTTTTCATTTCATTTTTCTAGCAATTGGTTTTTAATGTGTTTTATGAAAATATGACTCAAGAATGAATTGGGAGGCGGGCATGGCCTTTCCCTACAGGTGGCCTATACCTTGCATAGGCATCTTTAAATGATTCTAGATCTTTCTTCTTTGCACAGTTATGACTATGAAGCACAAGTTCTTTTCTTGGATTCCACAACCTTTCTTTAAACACCAGTTCCAGTAACATTGGACAGGAAAGCAGTGAGATTCTATTTTATACTGACATCCCATAGCTGACAGTGAGGTTTTACATTAGCCTATGCCTTTTTCATTTCCTAGTCACTGAAAATCAGGCTTCCTTGATCTTAAAAGAAGACTAAAGTCACATTGAATTGTAATGTGATAAACCTGAGATGTAACCATCTAGAAGCCTTTATTGAGACTCTACTCAATATTCCACAATGTTCAGTCTTCAAAAGACTTGAAAACTCTGTTTGGAACAAAGATAAATGCACTGGAAATAATTATTAAACAATATAGTTGCCACAGTTAAGTGCTAACTTTTATACTGCCGATTCTAAGTGGTGTAGGAATTCAGAAGAGGAAATCCGCTTCTTCACCTGAATAATCAGGTAATAACCTCTACTTCACATGAGCATGAGTTAATGTATATGATATCCAGTCCAGTGGCTAGCATATAGTAGGTTTCTTTATTTTGTTTTTAAAAAGGCACTGTTGAAAGGCGGAATAGAATTAATGTAGAAAAGAAAAGAAAATTTTGTATAAGAGATTTTGCATTGGTAAAATGCAAAATCCTTCATATCAATACTGTGAGGATTCCTGCGGGAAAAACAGAGAGGAGCAAACCAGCTTTGGAAAGAGTTGCAGAGACAGTATTTTGTTCACTGTGATGTGTAAGCTCTGGTCTCCACTACTAAATTCACATCCACCTCTATGATCAATGCAGGTTTCAATAAGCCCCTACCTTTGTAACAAAAACCTTTAGTTTGTGACAGAATAAGACCGGGCAATGATTCTCCTCCTCGCTCTCCTTGAATAAGAAAGGGTAATGATGTTTTTTTCAAAAATAAAACTACTGATGTAAGTGGTGACCCAAGTAACCTAATCGCTTGTTTCCTTCCAGTTAGTTTAACCAGAGTGGAAACTATGAAATAGGGCACAAATAGCAATCGTTATTTCCTGTCTTTGAGCCCTTCCCCGGCCTTCTGCCTGTAAGTCAGCAAAGTTCTAAGGCTTTCTAAACTTTCATCTTTTTCCTCGCTTTGTAACTTGAGCTTGATTGCTCCCTCTCTGCTATGGGAGAAAACCATATTCTGTAATCTTTAAAACAGAAGTTCTGAAAGTTCCATTTTATTTTAAAATGATTTGAATAATGAAAAGGTCTAATTTATTTCCATTTCTCCTTCCTTTTCCTTTTTTTCTCTGGTAGAGAGCTCATCTTTGTATCTGAGCTTATTTCCCACAGGTACATCATTCGGGCCTTGGCTCCACGGAAGAGCATTTCCTTTAGAAAGCTGTCAGGAGTTTCCCCAACAGATACTGGCTTGTAATTGGATCTCTCTGCTTTAACAATAGTGATTCCAAATGGGTGCTTCTAAAGGAAGCAAAAATTTCCGGCTCCAAAATGGTGTGGTAACAGAGCCCTCCCCTCAACTGCTCTTAAGTGAGAGGACTACATGCTTTGAACTTCCTGACTGATCAGGTATTATGAGAAGACTTCCAGTGTTAAGCAGTTTCCTTTGTGGGAGAACTGCACAGTAGCCCCCCTCATCTGCTGGGATACATTCTAAGAGCCCCAGTGGATGCCTGAAACCACCCAAAGTCGCGTGTCCTACATATACTGTTTTTTTCTATACATGCATACCTATGATAAAGCTTAATTTATAAATTAGGAACAGTAAGAGATTGACAACAATAACTAATAATAAAATAGAACAATAATAACAATATATTGTAATAAAAGTTATGTGATATGGTCTCTCTCTCTCTCTCTCAAAATATCATATTGTATTCACCTTTCTTTTTCTTGGGATGAAATGAGATGATAAAATGCCTACTTGATGAGATGAAGTGAGGTGGATGACACAGGCACTGTGACCAAGCATTAGGCTACAAATGACCTTCTGACCATATGACAGAAGGAAGATCATCTACTTTCAGACTGGGGTTGATTGTGGGTAACTGAAACCACGGAAAGCACAACCATGGATAAGGGGGGACTACTGTAGCTGGTGCCCTTGCTCTGTAGAGATCTGTGTGAGCAAAATACTAACTGTGCTTTTCTCTCAGCACTACAATGACTGTTAACTGTCAGTCTTGTGAATCCATAGCTGAATAAATCAATTCACAAAATTCAAGTCCTAAAGTTTAGCACATGGAACTCTGAAAAACACTAGGTAAAATTATCAAATACACAAACACATTAAAGCAAAGGCAGTATGATGTGGAGAGGAAAGCTCTGGCATAAGTTTGATACCAGCTTTTGTCATCTCCTAAACGAGTGCATACAATCTCATTTAAGGCTTACAAGAAGCCTGTGAAGTTGGAAAAGCAGGTAATGTACTCCTATTTTATAGCTGAAGAAACTGAGACTCTAAGAGGTTGGGTGACTGACTAGTGATGGAGCCAGGACATGAAGGACATCTGCAAATGTCTATTCTCAGCCTCTTTCCTGGACACCGGGCTACCTCACCACATCAGAACCACAAGAGGATTATGAGACTGACATGCTGCCTACTACGTTACATCAAAAATTAAGGATATACTGTATGGTGACTAACATAACATAATAAAAAATTATTATTAAAAAAATAAATAAAGCCAGAGGAGGAAGGTCAGAAAAAAAAAAAAAAAAAAGAACCACAAGAGGAACAAGCAGTGAAAAGAGGCATGACAAAAACAACAACAATAATAAAGCCACATATAGTTTTCTTTTTGCATTAAATTTGGTGGTCTAAAACTTCAGATTCTCTTCTAAAATACTTATTCCAAAAACCCACCATCTTTTATTGTTTACGACCATACTCATTTGGTGTTTACAAAACCAGACTCCAAGACAAGGTTTTGTGTGCAAGTGGTTTATTTGAGAGGAAGTATAGTGAGAGAGCACAGAAGTGAGACAGAGAAGGGAAGAGGACCAATAAAGAGTACACTCATGAATGGGGTTATCCATTGTCCATACGAGGACCCCCTGGGGGAGCCTTTGGAGAGAGTATAAAGAATAAAACAGAATTGTCTCATTAAGTAAAGGAAGCTGGGTTTCACACACCAATTCTTGTCTCTCATTGACTGAGAGTTTCTCATTGATGCCCTGGCATTGCTGGGTCTACTCCACTTTGTATGGACCAAGCAGGCTCAGGGAAAGAAGAAACCCTCATACAGAGAGAGACACAGAAAGCCATGGTGGATACAGAATCTCCAGAGAGATGAGGGGATATCAGACAGGGTACCGACAGCACCTGCTAAAATGACCTGGAAAGGAGATGACACTACAGGGTGTTTTGATGACTGTGTACAACATAGACTGAGTCCAACAGTGAGGCAGAGAAATTGAATTTTTTCCCTTGCCTAAATATTGGTCACTGGAATACACATGTTTAGTGTGTGTGTGTGTGTGTATGTTTCCGAATATATAAATGTGTGTGCGTGTGTGTCTAGGTATGTGTAGCACTACAGTCAGATTTCCTCCTACCACATTGTTTCAGTGCAGAATTTCTTAACTTATGGGCCAAAATTTAGTTCACGAGAAGTCAAATTTTATTCTAAGATCTAAAACTAAAAAATTCTAAAGAATTGTTGATGACTCCAGTAAAAAATTGGACAAATTGCATGAATAATTCTCACAAAAAGAAATATAAATGGCTAACATACTTGAGAAAAGATTAATTTCACCAATAAAAAAACATAAAATTTATCAAAAACTGACACCCTATTGAGATATGGAGTGATTAAAAATATATTCTCTAAGCTTTTTTTATGACAGGGAATTTTTTATATTCTAATGCTGAATTTTTAAACATGTTCAAAACTGTAGATGAACTGTCATATATATACATGGGCTTGGAAGTGATTACACTCAAGAGTACTGTTTTTAATTTTCCTTTTTTTCTCTATTCATTTCCCATATTTGCACATTTCTTACAATGATGATGTATTATTTTTACACTTAGAAAAAAATTTAATAAAAATTAATAATACACTATATCTTTCAAACATCTCTAGCCATTTTACTTTACAAGAAATTACAAAACTGACCTTAAGCTTACATATATTTCTGTCCTGTATCGCCTATTTGAGTAACATCATTTGAACAAGCTTTACTGCTGAGATTTGGCAAATAAGTCCATATTCATTATGTTTGCCCTGCCCCATTCTTCTAAGTTTAATCTATTTTTTTCCAGCCCCAAAAAAGAAAAAAAAAGTGTTTTGTTCAGTATATCTCCTGAAGAAGTTTGTTTTCTTTGTTACTGGACTTTTTCTAAAGCTATTAAGTTGTTTTGCAGATTTGTAATCACAGGTAAGTATAGAATTACAGGAATGAGCTCACTAAAGCTTTATAAAATAATTGTTTTGTTTTTATGTTCATTTGTTTTCTTTTTTCCCCTCAATATAAGAATGAACTAAATACAATGTAATCTATTATTATCTTTTCCATAAACTACAAAACATATTAACTTACTAATTCGATACTTAAATAAAATGGTCAAAAGCAGTGTGCTATGATGTTAAGTGTAATGAACTAGACATTCAGGAACTCAGTTTCCAGTGAAAGCTGCATTTACTCAGATGAATGGGATCAGTAGATATCTAATAGCTTACCTCTTGCTGTAATGTTATACAATGTACTCAACACAAGTGTTTTCCTAAATGCTTCTAACTTCAAGGACATCTAGGAGACAAAGCAGAACTTTCCATAAATTATGTAGCTCACAAAGCGTGGTAACATCAACTTGTAAAATGCTTAGAACTCATGAAATACACAAACACTACTATACTAGACAGGCCGTGACCATCAGAGTTCACCATACCCTCAGATTCATTTCTGGTAAAATTACCTGCAGACCATTGTTTTACACACAATTCTCCATGTTTTAAAGTATGTGAGATGATCACCATGGTCTCAACTAAACAGAGCTGAGACCAGTGTCTGAACCACAGACAGCCATTTTTAGGTGCTGATGCAAGTCCTCCTAAGGGGATGATTAATTAATCAAAACATTTCTTCTTTTACGATTTTTGAACTAGACAAGAGCCCAGCAGGAGGACTATGGAAAACAAAGAAACTGAAAAACACACAAGAAGAAGAGACTATGTAGATGCTATGAGGTAGTAAAAGCCATGATCAAACAGAAGCTGCAAGATGCAAGGAACTTCCACACCAACAGAGAGAAGCAGAGACAGAGAAAAGCTAAGTGTTCAAAATGGCAGAACTCTACAGAGGCGGTTGAGCCACTAGAGCTGCTGTCATGGCCAGAATCAGATCCAGCTTTTCTCTGAGACCTGAGGACTTAGATGCTGAGGTAAGAAATGTTCCTGAGTGGTCGATAAGCCAACCCATATTCCCACAGGTAACCTGAAAGAGCAGCTGTCCCTTGCAATGAAGGAGTACCACAGAGTTGTACAACTATTAGAGATAACAAAGGGACAACACATAAGCCACAGCAGTTTCATAGTATGTGTGAAGAAACACACAAATACATCTTATTTTATTTTATTTAACAGAAATACATACTTATGCTAAAATTCAAGAAAAGTCCATTTTAATACTGATGTTTAAATGTTAAGACTGCACTTATTTATAGACTTGAAGCTGGAAATTTGGAAATTTAAGGGGGTGGTGAGGATTGACCTCTGTTCTATTTGGACATCAGAACAAACGAAGATACGCCCCTATTTATAGAACTGCAACTTGAAAATATGAATTATATTCTAAAAGTTTATAAGATCAAATTGTAGCTAGATGCAAAGGTCTGTTTCTAAATTTTTGTTTTGTTTTGTTTTTAATATATGTTCTTTTTCTCAGCATATAGGTGCAGTTTCTGTGCCACTTTTGGTATGATCTGGTTTCCTTAGGCCCATCTCTTGAGTTTCATTTCTCTATATACCCACAGTTCTCTTATTCCCATTATAGGCAAAATGAATTCTGTGTATCTCAATCTCCAGTTAGACTTCTTTCTTTTATTTTTTCTTTTTCTTTATCTGTATCCTTTAGATGGCATTATTTTTTTTTACAAGTAAAACACTAGGAATCAGAGAGAGAGAGAGACTGAACAGAATGTTATGTTTCGTTCTTAACTTTGACATCCACATAGGAAAAAGTCATGGTATTGATATTGATATTAAGGTATTGATATTGATATTAAGGTATTGATATTGATATTAAGGGAGAAGTTTAGAGCTCACTTTCTTGTGTGTAGATTGGTGCACATATATAAAGTCAACTCGAGGTCCTAAAGCAAAGAGTAACAGAAAAATGTCATATTAACAATGATTGCTTTGCTTTTGAAATATGATAAGTAGCAAAGAGGAGGTAATGATGGTCTTTTCAAATTTTAGGACACATTTAATACTGTAGAAATAATTTTATTTTTTCCTTTTCTTCCTTTCATATGCTATGAAATACAGGATATCACTGGCTTAAAATTAGGAAGTGAGTTATGTGAGGGCAGTGAGCAAACTGACGGGATGAGCTAGGAATAAAATCACCTAACACCTCATATCTCCTTCCTTCCTGTCCTCCTTCCTTCCTTTATGACTACTAATATAATATTTTCCTTAATCTCTAGGAGAACCACTGTTTTTGCTATTAAAAACAAAAATGAATCCAGACTGAGAGAAGACTGCTCTAACTGTAGCTCTTTATTATGATGTAATAAAAAATAGTTTTCTTTGCATGACAGGAATTAATTGATTACAGTGGTAGCAATACTTTGTGTATATGAATTTGGAAAATGTCTTTCGGTTGACCTCTATGAAGTGTTGCTTTAACTTTGACTCATAATCATACAGGAAGGAACCTGTGATCTAACCCATGTTCTAATACAATTGTCTCTCAGAGGCTAATACTAAGAAAAAAAAGAAACAAATATTTTTTTGAAGTCCTAATACACGCCAAATATTTCCTTAAATTATTTCTTATCTAATTATCTCATTCATGCTATGATAAATGTATTCTTTATCTAATTCTCCAAAAGAACACATTAGAGATTAAGTTACTCTCGCCAGTCTGTGGGATCTGTGTGGCCTCTGTCCATAGGAGTTTCTACTAGAATATTATACCTTCCTACAAAACACAGAACACAGAGTCTATGAATGAATTTTAATTGATAAGTGTTCCAGTCCTACTCTGCCAACTTAGAATCATATAAAAACAATTTAGAACTGAGACTTCAACAATTACATTATTTGGGGCACACAAGAGACATGACTTGAAATGTTTTTTATGTTTGTCAAAACCATCTGAAGAACATTTAAGTCATCTCTAAAAGAAAAGAGAGGCTTTGTTTGTGGGTTTTTTTTTTGGTAAATTAAAGCAATTTATAAAATCTTTATTCTTTGTTTCCACTTTGACTATAATCTATAAAGTGTTTTAAATCACTAGCTAGATATTCTAAACCTATGAGCATCTTTGCATGAGATTATTACGTTTATGTCAGTCCACTTGACATGGCCTCCCTTACCACTCGAGTCAGAGCCCATGAATTGATAATACTTGCAGCATTTGATAGCAAATGTAAGAAAAAATGAACGGGTCATAAACTTTATTTTAAAACAAAGTAAGCACTTTTGTTTATGTCTTCAAACCAAAATAAGTCTCATGTGTTTTTACAAGATCATTGTAGAGTTGAATTAAGTTTTGCATGATTTTTTTTCTTTTACCATGTTAGTTTGCATAACCCAGCACTATACTTCCAAAGATTTATTTTTTATGCTTGTTTGCTTATTATTTTACACAACTGTTTATAGAACAATGAGGAATAATCAAATCAAAGCCAGAGATGAAGCTTCAGACGCCTTTAATCCCCCTCTTCTTCCCAACTAAAACATGATGTTTTGAGGAAGCAGCCCAGAAACACACAAGTTCTTGTGAGTAGCTGACTTAGAAACTGATCTTAAAAAGACAGAGAATTTATACAAGAGTGAAGAAAGAAGAGGATGTATGATCTTAGGAGATGAGATTCTCATCTTCCTGTCTTCTCTAGGCAATTTTTTTTCAGTATCTCTTTGAGATGGACAATTCTTATAATAATTCATCAATATTACCTAAAGTGAGGCATACACACTCATTAAATCTGTCATCTTGAAAAGTGTTTAAAATAAGCAGTGTAAGATTGCCAAAGGTTGATTCTTTCAACAAGATTCAAATCATAATCGAGCACCTTTTATGTGCTAAGTACCGTCAAGAAGACACTGGGGACACAATGATGTCTTAGTCTCTTCAGGCTTCTATAAGAGAATACCATAGACTGGTTGGCTTATAAGCAACAGAATTTCTTTCTTACAGTTCTGGAGGCTAGAAAGTCCACAATTGTGCCGGCAGATTTGGTGCTGGTGAAGGCCATCTTCCAAGTTGCAGATTACCAACTTCTCCCTGTGCCCTGTCAGTGGAAGGGGTGAGCAAGCTCTATAGCTAGTCTGTTATTAGGGCATTTCATTCCTGAGGGCTCCACACTCATGACCTAATCACCTCCCAAAGGTTCCACCTCTCAATGCTATCACACTGGGCAGTAGGATCTCAACATATAAAATTTAGGGTGACACAAGCATTCAGACCACAGCAAATGATGAGTAAAAACAAAGAATGCCTTTCTTTCACAGACTTTATAACCTCAAAGGAATGGCAAATAATAATACAAATAAATGTAAAAATTCAAATGGAGTAAATGAAACAAAGTAAGGGTATGTGGTATTATGAATAGACTTATTTAGGAAGATCAAAGAAGTCTTCCATGAAGAAAATGGTATTATGTTGAAATTGAAGAAGAGTTAAATAGATAAAAAAGATAGATTCTTGCCACATTGAAAAAACATATCCCATGGAGAGAAAGAGCAAAATGAAGAAAAGGTACATAAAGAAGATCGGCATGCCTGGAGAACAAAACAGGGGAAGAGTGTGGTGGGATGTAAGACTAGAAAAGTAGAGAGGGTCATCACCATGAAGGACCATGCAAGCTGTGAGGGCAAATTTTGTCTTTATTCTAAAAGCAATGGAAAGCTTTGTTTATGTGACATGATTAAATAGACTTTTTAAAAAAGTGATTACTTGCTAAAATCTCAAAACTAAATTAAAGAAGATCTAGGGTAGTAAAAGTTATGCTAGGTGAGAGGTGGTTGTCATTGAGGAAGGAAGTCATTATGGTAGCTTTAACTGTAGGAGGTAATGGTAGAGACAGAGAGAATATATTAAGAAGGTAATATTTGATGTAACTTCGTGGTGTTGGTTAAGAAATCTGAGGAAGAGGGACCTGTTAGGACTATCAGACTGACTCCTAGTGTCCTGGCTTGTGTAATAAGATGCGGGGTGAAGCCAGTCTCTGAGGTGAGGGTCGCTGGAAGAGGAACTGGGGGTAAGAGAAGATAAGGTCAGTTTGAGGTGGCTTACAGAGACATTCAAGAGAAGATTTTAATAGGCTTTAGCTTGGGGCACCTGGGTGGTGCAGTTGGTTAAGCGAAACCAGTTGTTTCAGCTCAGGTCCTGATCTCACGGTGGTCAGGCTTAGCATCTGCTTGAGATTCTGTCTCCTTCTCCTGATAGCCTGTGCTCTCACTCTCTCACAAATAAATAAATCTTTTTTAAAAACATAGGGTTTAGCTTTATGAATCTGGAGTTTGGAAGAGGAGACTTTGATAGAAATATAAATGTATAAGTTATCTGAATAGAGATGTTCATTAAGTCTATAGGTGTGAGAGAAACTACTCAGGTGAGGGAGTAAAGAGAGGGAAGAGGAGCAAGCATAGCCTTAGATGGCAAACATATATTCAAACTTAGCAAAAACCTGAAAGTGAGAACTCGAGCAAGTCACTTCATTCTTTCTTTCCTTTATAGTTCTACCCTTTTTTGAAATTTAGTTCCCTGATTTGAAAATGGGTATCATAATATCTTCCAAGAGTGGTTGTCAGATTAAAGTAACATGTGAAGTAGCTTCCACTGTGCCTTGCAAGTAAATAAATAAAATCGTTACAGTTTAATAAATAGCAGAAATGTAGATGCAGATGATAATGATTGGTGGTGATAGTAGTGATTTTATTTCCACTGATCAGATAGTTATCCAGTAAAGCAACAAAACTTTGCTTAAAATGTTAGTCCTTTGAACTAAAATCTTTCTGAAATCTTTATAGACATTTCATCATTTTTTTTTCTTCAACAATGGAAACTGAAAATAATTTAACCTTTCATTAATGACTCAGGATCATAATTTGAACATCAGTTATTTTTAATGGGCTCTCATATTTTCAAAGGTCATTTAGGAGTATAAACCTTAACATTAATTAGGGCCAAATTCCTACACTGATTGACATGTTGCATCTGCTGATTATAGGGCTCTGCCGTGATCACCCCTAAGATTTTGCTTTTAGTCTGCTTGAAATCAGATAACTGAGTTCGTTAGAATTGTGACTAAAATGTAGATAAACTACAACTTAATGGACTCTGAATAAAGGATACAGATTTTATGACATTTATTGGGATGGATGAGGAATCATAATTGCTTCCTTTCTGATTGCTATCTTTCAAATGGTTGAGATTGCCAGATGGTGTGTATGTTGCAGGCTTGTGTATTAATTCATGTGTGTGTGTGTGTGTGTGTGTGTGTGTATACAATATTCCCTCTTAACCAAATTCTCTGTACATGGAATTATATAAAGATACATGTTTACATATAGTTATATATTTATTTCATTTACCTCTTTAGTTAATTTTTCATATCCTAGGAGAAATTCAGATCAACTATCTGCATATATTATCTCAATTACAAAATCAAGAAGACATGAAACATTTAATAGAGAAACACACAATATGTCCATGCATACTTTTCTCAATGAAGTAAAATAAAAATACCAGCAGAGATGGAAAATATGGAGTGTGGAGCAGTATCCATTCCAATAGTAAAAGCAATTCGCTGATATAATACAGTTTAGATATATTAAGATTATGTGGGGGGAGAGAATGAGTATGTATGTTTTAAGTGGGCAGAAAGAGAAGAAAGAGAAGCATATTCATCAAAATGACAATGGCAGTTACCCCAGGGTGACAGAATTTCAAGTACTCTGTTAGTGTACAATATTTTTATATTTATTCAAATTATTTAAGATGGACACGTAGTATTTATGTCCTCAGAAAATTTGAATTATTAAGCAAAACAAAATTTTAGAAAGTGGAAAATCTTCAAGTCCTTGGTGAGCCAGAGTGATATTTAGAAATTAATAACAAAATGTTCATTACTTCTTGTTTACTAAATAACGTCACTTGTATTCTATGTATTTATTTTTTATTATATTTTTTCAAAGTAAAACATACACAAGGTTTTGAATTAAATAGTTTGGAAGAAAAAATGAAAATCAATGTTCCATTGCTTCACTCTCTCATGGCAAGAGGCAACTACTTTCAACTCTTTCAGTTGTTTCTACTGTTATTTACTTCTAGAACTCTAAATAATATGTTTCTATTATATTGCTTTATTTACCATATAGGCTTCTTCTCAAGATAGATGGGAACATAATTTGCTCAAAGTATCATTTTATTTCATTTAGTCAATATAGCTATAATAATAGCTTTATTTCCCTATTTGTTCCTTTTATGAATTTAAATAATACATTTACATCTTTATTCCTTGTTGTATAAACCTAACTTTTCACATAATTAGATGCAGCGATGAACACTCTTATTACCCTTTTCTTCTCTCTTTCCTACATCTCTTCTACATCCTAGTTTCTTCCTTTCACAATGTCACATTTGAAAAGATTTAAATACTGTTGCATATCCACATTCACTTTTTTGTGCTTTGTCTAAAGGCTGATTCTTTTTTTTTTTTAAGATTTTATTTATTTGACAGAGAGAGAGACAGCCAGCAAGAGAGGGAACACAACAGGGGAGTGGGAGAGAAAGAAGCAGGCTCCCAGCGGAGGAGCCTGATGTGGGGCTCGATCCCAGAATGCCAGGATCACGCCCTGAGCCAAAGGCAGATGCTTAACGACTGAGCCACCCAGGTGCCCCTAAAGGCTGATTCTTAAAGACAGAAATCAATGAAAAATATTTGCATTTTTAGTATTAGTTACCTGTCTTCATAACAAATTACTACAAACTTAGTGGCCTAAACTAATACACATTGTTTTCTCACAGTTTCTGTGCATCTAGAGTCTGGGCACAGATCAGCTGGGTTCTTGGCTTCAGAGTCTCTCATGTGGCTGCCATCAAGGCATTCGCCAGGGCTGTAGTCTTCTATCAAACGTCAGGTGGAGGAAAATCAGTTTCCAAGCTCACATAGTTGGTGGTAGAATTCAATAGCAGATTGTAGGATGGATCATCTCAGTTTCTTGCTATAAATTGGCCAAAGATTGCCCTTAGTTCCTTACCATGTGGGTCTCTCTGTAGAGCAGCTCCTATCATGGCAGCTTACTTTATTAAAGCTGAGAAGGGAAAAGAGTCAGTTAGCAAGACAGACACTACAATTTAATGCAATGTAATCATGGAAAAGTTTTATCATGGAAAAGGTTTTATTACTTTTATCATCTTTTATTAGTTAGAAGCAAGTTATAGTTTTTACTTCAAGGGGCTTGGGATTATAAAACATCGTGAGTAGCAGAAGGCAAGGATAATTGTGGGATCTCTTACAGTCTTTCCACCACAAGCTATATAATCATTGTTCTTTGCAGAGCCACTAATATACTTTGGTTATGTCCCCTTTCTCTCATGATTTTTCCCAAAGTTTCTCATTTTTTCCCTTTTTTTGTACTATCTTTTTCATAGACTCATTCTTCTCCCAAAAATTTGATATCCAATCAGATATTATATTGAGTTTTGTTTTCCACAGAACACCTTCCTGAAGACCACTACCTCCTACTCCTATTTGGACTAACCTCTGGGTTTGCTACAACATACTGGGACTTGTATTCACAATTTTCCCATATTAGTTCCATCTTTAATTTTTGTTTCAAGAGCTCTTCAATCTGGATATGTTTAGTCAATAAGTGTTGATTGGATGGCTATCATGTGACAGGCATTGTCCTAGGTTCTGGGTGCCTAATGATGGAAAAGAAGTAAAAATCCTGTACTTGTGGTACTTATATTGCAGTAGAGGGTGAAAGAAAATATACAAAGTAAATGAGAAGAGTGTATAGTTCGATATTAATAGATATTTAGAAGGAAAATAAAGAAGTAAAAGAAGAAAAGAAAGATAGGAATTGCCTGTGAATGGGAAAGTGTTAGAAAGGTAAAGAGTTAAATTTTAAATAGGGTATGTAGGGAAGATCTCACTGAGAAGATGATATTTGAGCTAAGACCTGAACAAGGTAAGGGAATGAGCCACGTGGGTATCTAGCAAAGAGCTTTCCAGGCAAAGTAAATCACAATGCAAAGGATTCTTTACATGGAGACAAAGGTGCTTTGTACCATGTCACACTGCCATCTCATTAAAACTAAAGGATCAGGAATTATTGCCTAAAGTGTACAATGAGTGTCTTTGCAGAAAAACTAAAGAATGGAGATGTTCCATGCTAAAATGGGACTGACCCTAGAACTGACCCACTCAGATCTTCTCCAAGGAAGTCTGACCATGGCACACACAAAGAAGATGGAGGACAGTAGCAGAGCTAAGAGGGACCCAGAAGAGGCCATGAGGCAACAGCACTATTGATAAAGCAGAAGCCACATAGTAGAGACATGCAAAGTTGAAAAATAAGCAGAACAGAAGGGAAGCAGAGACAGCAGAAGCCTGAAACCAGAAAATGCTGAACTCCCAAGTTACTGATAGTAGAGTGTCTAGGGTAGCATGAACAGATGTCCATATAGCCCCAATTTCCTATGGATGAATTTCCTCTATTCCTTGTAGTTTTTCACCATAAAACCCCATTTCCTGATGTAACCGAAGCTATGTCTATGCCTTATAAACTAAAACAACAACTAACAGCAAAACAATTATTTTTACTTTTCTTAATTAGCTTGATTTTTTTATTTAACTATCAGTTTTTCTGAGTGTTGAGTTTGAGAAGTTCTTTATAGATCTTGAATATCAGCCCTTTATGGGCAGAAGACATGAACAGACACTTCTCCAAAGAAGACACACAAATGGCTAACAGACACGTGAAAAAATGCTCAACATCACTAGGCATGAGGGAAGTTCAAATCAAAACCACACTGAGACACCACCTTATACCAGTTAGAATGGCAAAAATTAACAAAACAGGAAACAACAAATGCTGGTGAGGATGTGGAGAAAAGGGAACCCTCTTACACTGTTGGTGGAAATGCAAGCTGGTACAGCCACTTTGGAAAACAGTGTAGAGGTTCCTCAAAAAGTTAAAAACAGAGCTACCCTATGACCCAGCAATTGCACTACTGGGTATTTATCCCAAATATAGAGATGTAGTGACGAGAAGGGCCATATGCACCCCAATGCTTATAGCAGCATTGTCCACAATAGCTAAATTGTGGAAGGAGCCGAGATGCCCTTCAACAGATGAATGGATAAAGAAGCTGTGGTCCATATATACAATGGAATATTACTCAGCCATCAGAAAGGATGAATACCCACCATTTGCATCAACATGGATGGAATGGAGGAGATTATGCTAAGTGAAGTAAGTCAAGCAGCGAAAGACAATTATCAAATGGTTTCACTCGTATGTGGAACATAAACAATAGCATGGAGGACCATAGGGGAAGGGAGGGAAATCCAAAGGGGGAGAAATTAGAGAGGGAGATGAACCATGAGAGACTATGGACCTGGGGAAACAGTCTCAGGGATTCAGATGGCGAGGATGGTGGAGGGAGGGGGTAACATGGTGATGCATATTGAGGAGGGCACGTGCTGTAATGGGCACTGGGTGTTATACTTAACTAATGAATCATTGGACACTACATCAAAAACTAATTATGTACTATACAGTGGCTAACTGAACGTAACAAAAATAAATAAATAAAAATAAAACTATCAGTTTTTCTTTCATTCAACTTAAAAAATAAACAACAGAAGGTAGGTTTGGAATATGTACATTTTCAGCAGCATCTGAAGTCAGCCTATCCCATAACTGTCCACTTGCTTTTTACATACTGGGAATATCTGAGAGGTGTTTCCCCTGTACCCTACCAAAGGACTTCCAGAGTCCCTATGTCAAGGGGATTTTCAGTGTTTTTCTTCTTTTTTTTTTCTCAAAGATTTTATTTATTTATTTGACAGCAAGGCAGCGAGAGAGGGAACACAAGCAGGGGAGTGGGAGAGGGAGAAGCAGGCTTCCCACTGAGCAGAGAGCCCGATATGGGGCTCGACCCCAGAACAGTGGGGACCGTGACCTGAGCCGAAGGCAGACGCTTAACGACTGAGCCACCCAGGTGCCCTGATTTTCAGTGTTTTTCGGACTGATTTCTGAGGTTCTTGTCTACTCCTGTGCCTGTATTTGTGATGAAGGTTATAGCAGTATGGTCTCCATATGTTTCTACTAGACTATTAGCAAACACGTTTTCCACCCTCTTTTATGTAATTACTACCTTGAATCTCAATCCATCAGAGCAACTGTGGGAGGTAACCACACTGTCACCTTGGGCAATTGTCAGTTTAACCTTTTCTCTCTCCATTAGCGCCTCGAGGCGTACTGATGGTGAATTTTCTTCTCAAGGAGACTAATGTATTTATAATATCTTGCAATACAAATTAGACCAGTGAGTGCATGACTGTTGTACTTTAAATAGTTCGTTATTTAAAGACAGGAGCAATTACCAATAGCTGCCTCAGAAGCAATGCTTTATGCACTCGTGCATTTAAATTGCTCCCTGTTCCAGTGGGATAAGTAAAAAAAAACATCATTTCTTTTCCTGTTTTCTTTCTGGTAAATTTTTACCTTTCATGTTACAATAGTTGGGGAATGAGTGCCCCTAATAAAATGTGCGTAAGTGTGGTAATTCAGCAGAAGCACGCACATTAGTCACTGGAGTCGACTTTTAGTAGTCCCCATTTTTCCTCATGAAAAGAACTGAGTAAAATTATGATAACAAAATGTAACTCATACCACAATCATTTTGCTAAGCTCAGCCTCTGTAGCACAAAAAAGTCTGTGTAATTTTTAAAATCATGCTTAAGCAATGCTGTATTTATTTTGGGGGGTTTCTAATCCATGGTTTCTTTTTTTAAAATCTGGGTGATTATAAAGCATTTTTTTGCACTCATAAATTCCTCCATCTGTTAGTATTGTATTATTAAACTTTTGCTGCTGCTATTTTAGTCTAAAATAGCACAAGGTGGAAAAAAATGCAATGAATTTTTGTTGATGATAAAATGACTTTACTAGTTATTAATCCAACCTTTTGAATTCTCCAGAGCATTGCCCTAAATCACCATTTCCATATTTGTAGAATCTCAATTGTTTTAGACAACTTCCTTGACATCATATCAATTCACTAGGAGAGCATTACTGCTTGACAGGGGAGAAATTCTGTCAGGAGCCAAGCTAAGATCCCGAGGATATAAAACGTATTTTCATGTAAATATATTTGATGAGGATAATAGGCAAAAGAAAAAGAGAATGGAAGATAGACCCATCTAAATGAAGCTGAGTGCTTCAAATTGGTAAAAATATCTTTGCTAGTTGAAGCAATTGACTAGCTCCCCAGTGGTAATGCGTCAAAAGTAGTGGGTTTGATATTTGCATGGGTCACTTAAGTTTTGCACCACAGTGAAAAACCGAGTCATGGACACTTCTCTAACTTCAACAAGCCATAGTATAAGCATGAAAGCATGAGGTGATTGGGCAAAAAAGTCTAATGCCTCCACACAATTATTTAATCCTAACCATCGGATGACAGCTCCGAGCACTGGTCCCATTGAGAGAGGACAGTAGCCTTTTGTTCCTCTGGAAGCATATAGTTAATATTGTCAGAATATCCAAGTTCTGCTGACTACTTGCACATAGCAGGCACTTGACTGTCTGTTAAGTAAAGAAATGTCTGATTCTGTGGGCTATACTATACTCAATTATTACACTGTTACAGAAATACCTGCAGAAATTAAGATAGGCATGAAGGCCAAAAACAGAGATGAGGGCTGTGGGTCGGAGAAGCCAGAGAAAGCATTCCAGAATTTCACTTGATTAAGTCTTCACTTGCTCTTATCTAAGCAATGTTGAGAGAGAAGTCAAATGGAGCATTCTGGGTAGAAGGGGCAATGTGAGCAAAAACACAGAGTAGAAAGTGCTCTAATATTTTAGAATTGCATAGTCTCGTTACTGAGAAGGATGAAAACCTTCCTCTCTATTGTACCTCCCACAGTATCTTAAGTACTTCACATTATTTTCAGGGAATCAGGAAGCACACAGAAAAATACATATATTTGAAGCTGAAATCACAAACAGTTCTGCCCTTAAAAAGCCTTTGGTATATATCTGTTCGGAGATTTACAGTCTGAAAAATGTTTAGTTCTTGGTCACTATCCCACGCACACCGCAACTTTAAATGTACACTTCACATGGTCTTGTGTACTTAAATTTGTTGTAACTGAAGAACTTTCTCCTAAAGTTTACCAGCCCTTGCTAACACTGCTAGGTATTTAGGGCAATGATGTCTTTTTTAGATTTAATGGAGCTCATAAAAAGATCACTCCACCTAAGTGAATTCAACAATTTGCAAAGAAAACATTTGAGTAACTGGGAAAAATTTTAACAGTGCTTGGAGGAAATAGAACTTTGTTTAATTGCTTTATGGAAATAAGAGCAACAGGGAAATAATAAGAATGAGAACTGCTAAGTTAATCGAAAGAAGATTGGTAATTAGCAAAGTAAGGATTTTTTTTAAGTGCAGAAAATGGCTGGTTGAAAGGAAGAAAACAGAGTCTTATCTTTTATAATGTTGGTACTCAGAATGTATATAATTCTGATTTTCACTACCATCACAAAAGTTTGGGAAATATTGGGAAGTGGTCAGTATTTTTCTAAGTTTATGAAGTTACCATTTAGCAACACAAATCATGCAAGGTCAGTCCCAGTTGTGAGATGAAAATGGAAACCAGAATCGCATACTCAAATTTACCCTGGATTTTCTTATATTCACTTTTTTCTTAACCCTCCCCCACCTTTTAAACCAGCACCCACATAACAAATAAGAAAGGTAGTTTGTTAAGAAAGAGCATGTGCATAATTGTGCTCCCTTCTTCACTAATTGTATTTTTCCAGTTATATAATTAACATATAACATTGTATTAATTAAAAGTGTACAACATAATGATCTGATATATGTATATAATGGGAAATGATTACCATAATAAGTTTAGACAATATCTATTACCTGACATAGTTCTAATTTTTTGTGTGTATGATGAGAACTTCTAAGATCTACTCTCTTACCAACGTTCAAGTACACAATACTATAGTTAACTATGCTGTACAGTACATCCCCAGAACTTATTCATCTTATAACTGTACCTTGTAACTTGTATCTTTTGACTATTTGCAACCATTTACCCCATACCCTAACCCCTGCCTCTGGCAATCACCAATCTGTTTCTATGAGTTTATTTGTTTTAGATTCACTTAGCATAATGTCCTCAAGATCCATCCATGTTGTTGCAAATGATAGGATTTCCTTTCTCTTTTCTGGCTGAATAACATTCTATTGTATATAAGTACCACATTTTCCTTACCCATCATCCATCCATGGACTCTTAAGTTATTTCCATGTCTTGGAAAATAATGCTGCAATGAACACGGGAGTGCAGATACAAGTTTGAGAGAGTGATTCTGTTTCCTTCAGGTATACCCAGAAGTGGAGTTGCTGGATCATCTGTTAGTTCTATTTTCAATTTTTCAAGGATCCAGCACATACTGTTTTCCACAGCGGCTGCACCAATTTATACTCCCACACACAGTGCACAAGAGTTCTCTTTTCTCCCATTTCATAGGTTGCTTTTTCATTTTGTTGATAGTTTTCTTTCCTGCACAGAAGTTCTTTAGTTTGATATAGTCTCACCTTGTTTGTTTGTTTGTTTTTGCCAGTTGGCGTCAAATGCAAAAAATTGTTACCAGGACCAACGTCAAAGAGCTTGCCCCCTGTTTTCTTCTAGGAGTTTTATGGTTTCAGGTCTTACATTCATCTTTTATTAATTCTGAGTTCCTTTTTGTATATAGTATAAAATCAGGCTCCAGTTTCATTCTTCTGCACATGGCTGTCCAGTTTTCCCAACACTATTTGCTGAAGAGTGTCCTTTCCCCATCTCATGTGTTTTGCTCCTTTGTCATAGTTGGCCATGTGTGCAGGTTTTAGTTCTAAACTCTCTATCCTGTTCTATTGATCTATGTGTCTTTTTATGCCAAGTACATACTGTTTTGATTACTATCATTTTGTAATATACCTTAAAATGGGGAAGTGTGATGGCTACAGCTTTATTCTTCTTTTTCATAGTTATATTGCCAACTGTGTAATTATATAGTAGAATTAGTGAGAATAAATTTGAGTTTATGAGTTTTGTGCACTTTAAAAGACAAAAGGTTATGCTCTTCTCATCTTTGAAATTGCCTGATATCATATATCATTTATCATATATTATACGCATTACCTTATTTGATTACGATAACCCTAGGAATTAAGACCTTATATCAGATTTTTTTTTAATCAACAAGAGATTGAAAAAACTTATAAAAAGACACCAAACAGGCTAGTGATATATCCAAGATTCAAAACCAGCTGTACTTGGAAAAAGATCCCGGTCTTACTTACTACATCACAACACATTTTTAAAAGTGAAAAGAATCATGTGTGCATGTTTGGGAATCATACTGTCTTTTTGTTTCTAGGATGAAATAAGAAATTTTATTTTTTTAATTTAAATTCAACTAGTCAACATAGAGTACATCATTAGTTTCAGATATAGAGTTCAATAATTCATCAGTTGCATATAACACCCAGTGCTCATCACCTCACATGCCCTCCTTAATGCCCATCACCCAGTTACCCCATCCCCCCACACCCACCTCCCCTCCAGCAACCCTCAGTTTGTTTCTTATAGTTGAGAGTCTCTCATGGTTTGTCTCCCTCTCTGATTTCTTTCCATTCCATTTTTCCCTCCCTCCCCCATGATCCTCTGTCCTGTTTCTTATATTCCACATATGAGTGAAACCATATGATAATTCTTTTTCTCTGATTGATTTCTTTTGCTCAGCATAATACCTTCCAGTTCCATCCATGTCAATGTATATGGTAAGTATTCACCCTTTCTGACGGCTTAGTAATATTCCATTGTGTGTGTGTGTGTGTGTGTGTGTGTGTGTAAATACCATATCTTCTTTATCCATTCATCTGTCAATGGATATCTCAGCTCTTTCCGTAGTTTGGCTATTGTGGACATTACGGCTATAAACATTGGAGTACAGGTGCCTCTTCAAATCATTATATTTGTGTCTTTTGGGTAAATACTTAATAATGCAATTGGTGGGTCATAGGGTAGCTCTATTTTTAACTTCTTGAAGAACCTCTATACTATTTTTCAGAGTGGCTGTACCAGCTTGCATTCCCACCAACAGTGTACTAGATTTCCCCTTTCTCCACATCCTCACCAACATTTGTTGTTTCCTGACTTGTTATTTTTAGCCATTCTGAATGGTGTGAGGTAGCATCTCATTGCAGTTTTGATTTGTATTTCCCTGATGCCAAGTGAGATGGAGCATATTTTCATGTGTCTGTTGGCCATTTGGATGTCTTCTTTGGAGAAATATCTGTTTATGTCTTCCAACCAATTCTTGACTGGATAAATTGTTTTTTGGGTGTTGAGCTTGATAAGTTCTTTAGAGATCTTGGATACTAGCCTTTTATCTGACAAGTCATTTGAAAATATCTTTTCCCATTCTGTAGGTTGCCTTTTAGTTTTGTCGACTGTTTCCTTTGCTGTGTTGAAGCTTTTTATCTTGATGAAGTCCCAATAGTTCACTTTTGCTTTTGTTTCCCTTGCCTTTGGAGACCTGTCTAGCAAGAAGTTGCTGTGGCCAAGGTCACAGAGGTTGCTGCCTGTTTTCTTCTCTAGGATTTTGATAAATTCCTGTCTGACATTTAGGTCTTTTATCCATTTTGAGTTTATCTTTGTGTATGGTGTAAGAAAATGGTCCAGTTTCATTCTTCTACACATGGTGTCCAACTTTCCCATCACCATTTGTTGAAGAGACTGTCCCTTTTCCATTGAATATTCTTTCCTGCTTTGTCAAAGATTAGTTGACCATAGAGTTGAGGGTCCATTTTTGGGTTCTTTATTCTGTTCGATTGATCTGTGTGTCTGTTTTTGTGCCAATACCATACTGTCTCGATGATTACAGCTTTGTAATAGAGCTTGAAGTCCAGCATTGTGATGCACCAGCTTTGGTTTTCTTTTTCAACATTTCTCTGGCTGTTTGGGGTCTTTTCTGGTTCCATATGAATTTTAGGATTAATTGTTCCAGCTCTGTGAAAAATGTTGATGGTATTTTGATAAGGATTGCATTGAATGTGTAGATTGCTCTGGGTAGCATAGATATTTTAACCATATTTTTTCTTCCAATCCATGAGCATGGAATGTTTTTCCATTTCTTTATGTCTTCCTCCATTTCTTTCATAAGTGTTCTATAGTTTTCTGACTACAGACCCTTTGTCTTTTTTCTTAGGTTTATTCTTAGGTATCTTATGGGTTTTGGTGCAATTATAAATGGGATCGATTTCTTAACTTCTCTTTCTTCTGTCTCATTTTTAGTAAATAGAAATGCAACTGATTTCTGTGCATTGATTTTATATCTTGCCATGTTGCTAGATTCCTGTATGAGTTCTAGCAACTTTGAGGTGGTCTTTTGGGTTTTCCACATAAAGTACCATGTCATCTGTGAAGAGTGAGAGTTTGACTTCTTCTTTGCCAGTTTGAATGCCTTTTATTTCTTTTTGTTGTCTGATTGCTGAGGCTAAGACTTCTAATACTATGTTGAACAACAGTGGTGAGAGTGGGCATCCTGTCATGTTCCTGACCTTAGGGGAAAAGCTCTTAGTTTTTCCCCACTGAGAATGATATTTGCTGTGGGATTTTCATATATGGCTTTTATGATATTGAGGTAGGGAATCATACTTTCTTGTCCATCGCCTTAACCACTCGGCCACGACTACCCGGTTGGGAAACATACTTTCTTAATGAGAATTTAGTTGGAAATAATTTACTTAACAATTTTAGTATGGGGAGACACAAACATTTTCATTTACTCAGATTAACAAAAAAACCAGTAGATGGAAAATAAAGCTAGGAAAGTAGAGAGCAGACAACCAAGAGACTAGAAGCCTTAATAGTTGATAAAATTGAGGTGGTTCGTGGTTGTCTCTTAAAGACTTGGCCTTCATTCTGTCACAGTTGCTCCCTGCCCTTAGCCTTCACATTCCAAAACTGAAAGTGGTTTTTCATAGGTATTATCTTTGATTCTGCTGTATTTTCTGTATTACTTAAAAGCACATGTGGGGTGGAAAAATTCTTATGTTCTGTTAACTGAAGATTGCAAATTATGACTGATTACCAGGAGAAAGGAAATAACAAATTTTAATTGTTGAGCACAATAATGGACTCCACGGAAAAGAAATGAAAGCCCAAAGAAGCAGTCAGATTCAAGGGCTTTGTACCATTTTGACAAAGGAAAATAAATTGTAGCAAAGTGACAGGAGAAACGAAAGCATTTATTCCTCCCCTGAGGCTACTAGTGGGGAGTAAATAAGAGTTATTTAGTAAAGTTGGTTTATGCAGATTCCTCTTGATACCTTCTTCATCCCTGGTGACAAAGGTTGTCCTCTTTCTTGTACAGTTGGTAGTGGGGGGAAGACCATTTTACAAGGGGAATTTATGCCCTGATTTTAAGCAGTTAGGGCAAGGACAGAGTGTTACTCCTGTGTCTGTTTTTTTTCTCAGTTCCCTTCAACTCAAAATAATCCTTATTATAAAGTTGCATGGTAGGCTGCATATTTTGATCCCTTTTATACCCAAGCTTCCATATGAAGTCCAGAAATAGTAATATCTTCTTATAAACTACTTTGTCCCCTAATATTAAACTTAGACGACATTCTTTTTACCAGCTTGACTCTGAAACATTCACTTCCAGGAGTTTTATTGTGTTGTTTGGTTTAGAAGTCTTTTAAATCCTGGATTGATGGAAAGATTTAGATGTGATAATGAATATATATTCTAAAAATAAGAGCATTATAATAGAAGGCAAGGTTCAGAAATTGTGTTTTAATCGGTGATCTAGTGCAATTTAGTTCTTGAATTTCCTATATGAAATCATTTATTAGAGATGCCTCATTATATGTTCTTTCTATGTCTTCTTTGATCCCTACTCTTTTTATTCATTTTCTTTTTCTGGTTTGTTTCCCACCCTCCCCCCACTCCAGGGTCATTTATTGATCCTCTCTATAACATTCATTTCCCTTAGTGGACTAACTTTGTTTTACTGCTTTATCCTTCTTCTCTAGGCTGTTTCTATAGGGCCTATAACAACAAAATTGTTGTTAAAGATGAGTGTTTGCGATCAATTTGGTGATAAACAACAATAATTTGAATCTCAATTACACAAAATGTTATCCCCTCATAAAAGAATTCAATTTCCTCAATAATAGACCTGTATTACAGAAAGATCATTCCCATTATTATTACTATATTTGAATTTTGCCAAAAACATTGTGAAAATTAGTTTTCTCTCTTGTTATAAAGTACTTGCACAATATCCTTGAATTTGCTTTTGGACTGCAAAGTCTAAAATATTCATATCTGTTCCTTCATAAAAAAAATGTTTGTTAATGCCTTATCTAAAGGTTCGATTCACTTAATAGATGTCTTCTGTTTGGGCTTTATAATTCAGAATGTTTAAAAACAACAACCACCACAAAAACTTATATTAATCTCTTTCTTTCCCGAACTTAAGCAGAAACTATAATTCTGCATGCTTTTTAGCATTAAGATATTCGTGTGCTATATTGCATGTGTGTGTGTGTGTGTGTGTGTGTGCGTGTGTGTGTGTGTGTATTGAACTGGGTCTCATCTTAGCTCTTGAACAGATTTCAGGCGTCGAAAAGGCAGGTAATTATTCATAATCTTATTTTATTTACCATGAAGGATAACATTTTGAAGTTAATGAAAATGCTGATCAATGAATACTATATAAATACATGATTACATGAAATGGAGAATTTAAAAGTCAACATTAAATCATATGCAAAATACACATATTTAATGATCATGCATCTTTCCTTCAAAATGAAAGTTCTCATCTTTCGTTCCCTAGAGACTCAGGAATTCTCAGTGAAAGGAGAATGACTGTAAGTGAGAGCTGCAGTAAGAAGCCGCTGGTGAAAACTGCCTCAGTCTCTGACTTACCCAATGACCAAGGCAAATTGATCCATCCCGCTTAGTCTCCTTTCCCATGTGGCTTAAAGCAGATGAGCTGTAAGGTTTCACCAAGTTCTGATAATCTGCAACCAGTATGGCGAGCTCTCCCACCAGCAAGTCGTGTTTCTGGTAATAGATGTTACTGTTTAAAGGAATACAAGTCAGATACCCCTTCTGCAAAATACCAGTCTTGCTGACTATTAACTTTTTTTTATGAGCTAGACATGACGCTCAGTAGTCTCGCTTAATCCACAACATGAAGTAGGTACTGTTGCTTTTTTTTAAATGAGGAAACTAGGCTCAAAAGAGGCTAAGGTGATTTGCCTGCCATCAGAAAACTTGGAAGTGTCAAAACTGGAATGTAAATACTATTTTATTTCAAAACCTAAATTACTGACAACTAAGCTATATAGTCGCATGCTTTAGTGACCGCCCCCTCCTGAAAATCTCATTTCCTAAATGTGAAGAAATCTCCTTTGAAAGGCAAAGCCCTTCAGTCCGTGCTCCCTAACCTTTCAACACTCAGCTAAACCTCTGACATGAAATTAGGAAAGGTAGAAAAGCAGAACAAGTATCAGAAGGGAAACGCTGTCCTGACAGAGGGAGATGAACACCCAGCAACAGTGAACTTCAGCTTGATTATTATGTTGCCCAAAACAGACCTAACTTCCTGCTTAAGCTGCTATAGCAAAATACCCTAGATCAGGGGGCTTAAACAACAAACATTTATTTGTCACCGTTTGAAAGGCTGGAAAGTCTAAGCTCAAGCTGCTGGCAGATTGGATGTCTGGTGATGCTCTCAGTTTGCAGATGGACATCCTCTCATTATGTTCTCACACACACTTGGACAGACACAGAGAGAGAGCTTTCCTGTGTCTTCCTCTTTTTTATAATGTCACTAACCCATAAGGAGGACCCCAACTACATGACTTAATCAAATCCTAATTATCTCCCAAAAACCCTATCTCCAAATAATATCATTTTGGGGATTAGGGTTTCCACATACAAATTTTGAAGGGACATAAACATTCAGTCCAAAGCATTCTGATTTATAATTTTCCTGGAACATCTTTACTAAAAGTTCACTTATTCCATGCCCTTTGGAAAGAACACTCTACCTTTAAAGATCAGGAAAGCACAGAGTTGAACTAGAAAATGCGATTTGAAATCCCATCCAAACATGTAGCACACAGTGTCTCCCTAGGTCCTGTCCTCAGTGAAAGTCATGAGTACTGCAAAGAATTTTAGTCTTTTTTTTCCTTCTTTTTAGGTGAAATCAAACTTTCAAGTTTATATATTTGATGACCGCCTACTTTTTAGCTTTCCCCAGAACAAATCAAAGAATATTTATGTGGGTGTGTATATACCTTTGAATTACATAAAAAAAAAATTTCCCGCTTCATCTATCTCAGTTAACTCATGAAACTGAAATTATTCTCTTTTTAGTTTCCAATGAAGTGATATGAACAAGTGTTTTTAGTATGCGTAGGGAGAGGGTAGTAATGAGGGAGTGGGAAGGAGGCCAGATCCTTATAGTAACTAAACAAAATATATTGGAATGAGGGCTCTACCAGAAACACATATATGGATTTATTTTTATATAAATGCAGCTGTCAATTTACATGTACTTGGTAAAAAAAAAAAAGCAAATAAACTGTACAATACCCTCTTCTAAAATGTATTTGTTAGATCATCACACAAATCATAAAAACCTTTACTTTTTTCTTAGAGCCTTTGGGTTAATGAAACCCGGCCAGTTACAGTGATCTTGCTGTTTTTCTCCTCTCCACTGAGCACAGTTTACTTGAGGCCTCATCCGAGACAGAGTTTGCCAATACAACTGAGCAAGTCTAGTGTAGAAAACTTTAATGTGGTTGGACAATATCCAGCACCGAGCAAGAATCTGTGTCAGGCTCTAAAACTGGCCATATATTCTTCCTCATAACTTTTTCTTTCTTCCTGGAGTCATTGAGTATTTGCCTCCTTGAGTCCTCAGGTTGTCAGGATTTCCAGAAAAGATAAGTCGTTCCTCTGCTTAGGCAACATGCCTGGTGCTAATCCTCAGCCCTTCCTGAATTGAAGGATGTCCTAGGGCAAGACTTTTCACTTGCCTGCCTGCTTCCTCATGTGAAACTTGTGGGTTTTCTAATTCTGTGCCACTTCACGAGTAGGCTGATGATCTGTGTGAGATCAATTGTCTTTGTGGGAAGGGAGCCCTACAAATGCCAAGTTGTACTAAACTGGTAAATAACATCAAGCTGGAAGGTCAAGAGTTAAAGAAAGCAGTCAAACCTGCCTAATGCATTTGTTGCCTATTTTCAACTCAGGGAAACAGAAGTCAGATAAATGTAATAACAATAATAATAATAATAATAATAAACAGCTAATTATTTACTATATTCCCATGACTATGCTAAAGTGCTTTATATGAATTAGCTTCTTAAACATTACACGAACCTACGAGTATGAGATAGGTATTGCTGTTATCTTCAGTTAACCAGTGAGGTAATTAACAGGCTTAAGAACATCGATGGATAAATGGTGGCATAACCAATAGAACCTGGGACTTTCTGGGTCTAGGACAATGAACTTATATTTCTTATGTTGCTTATAATGTAGTCATTTGACTTCCAATAATAACAGGACTTCCTGCTAAGAGCATTTAGAGGTCCAGAGTGAGCTCTGAAGAATGCCTGCATGGCTCTGCCAGTTACACTGTGCACTGTTGGGCAAGTTACATCACCTCACCTGTGAAATGGGCTCAGTAAGTGTCCCTCCCCTCGGGTTGCTGTGAGATTATCCATGTGGAGCATGTAAATGAGAACTCAGTACTTAGTGAGCATTCAAAACATTTTAGGTACTATGATCGCTTAATGACAGTATCTTTTCTAATAATCACATTACCACTTTCAGCCAGAAAGCATGTGTACAAGTAAACACTAATTCACAGGTCTTCTTTGACCTATTAATTCCCACTTGCTGATACAATCAAAATAAGACAGTAATAAGGCAGTGTAGCCTCTTACACAGATCTGGCTTGGTTGTAAGAGTTAAACATCATTGCTACTTCTATCCCAAGCCATTTTGAATGGGCTAATAGTTTATTTGTGAGCATTTTAGGAGAAATTATAAAGTAGAATGAAGTATTGGCTCCATTATGCACATTAAGGATTTGGATTCTGCATGGTCAGTGGGTAGGAAAAACCTGGAATTATTTCAAACCATCCTTCTATTGTATAATTGTATATCTCTTCCTTCTGTATAAGCAGATAACTTCCAAAACCTTTAATTAACCAAAGAATAGACGTAAGAAACCATGTATATTCACATTTGTTTCCACATAGTCTATAGAAGCCACAGGCCGTTACGTAACCTTGGAGAAAATATTGGAAATGTCCCAGGCTGGTGTGTTTAAAGCTAACTCCCCTAAACTCAGACCCCTGAGGCCACACGTTCAAATTAGCCTTGAGTTCAAATTCCAGCCCTGTCATCTAACTAGAGGGATGACCCTAGATATGTCACTCAAGTTTCTGTTTCTTCCCTGGAAATATAGAACCTTCCTCATGAATAGTTGTGGCCTTTAAGAGAATCCGTGTAATTAGATAGATTACATATTATGGCATACTGTGTTCTCAACAAGTTTTAGCAAATGCAATTTTATGAGTATTCGTACTGCTCCAGTACACTTAGAATGGAATATTACTGTAATTTTAGCCTATCTTTAGATTCTGCATGGTTTTAAAAAGGTTAAAAAGGAAAGTAAACCATGTTCTATGAAAGTTAAACTACTTAATGAGAGTAAGATCTGCCTTTTATTTGCAAAATCTTATATTCCCCTAAATTCCAGGTAATAAAAGCCACTTTTTTGTGTTAAGCTTTTTAATCATACAAAATCATCAAACAATCAAGTAAGATTTATGAAGTGCCTGCATGTGTGTGGCACCATGCTGGGTGCTGTAATACAACAATTAACGTTGATATAATGTATAAGCAGCATTTTTGAAAGTTTTAAATGTGGTTATAAACTCAATTATAAACTTATAATTAGTCTCAATCTTTGACTCTTTTTACAAGAATAAGGGACTTAAGGTTTAGTTTCAATGGACAAGATTCAAATTACAAGCCAGAAGGCAACTGAATGCTTCAGATACCCAAGTCCAAGTCCAGATTTTAGTCCGTGGTCAGGAATATCAGATATTTTATGTGCCTCCAATCTAAGTTGACTGGTTTAGATGTTGAATAAGAGAATCGACATGGAAAAGGCATTTAAATCCAGCTGTTCTTGAAGTTTCTCATAAATATGTCTTTCTTCTACAAAGAGTATCTCCAAGTTTATAGAAGCAAATTGCATTTGCCCTCTCTCCCTTGGCAATTAGGCAGGATAACACTAATGCCAAAGTCATAAGTTTCTTTTTAAGGTTATTATAATAGCAAAATTAAAAATAAAAACTTTTGTGTCAAATGCATTTCAAACCTGGTAGCCATTTTCATTAGAACAAAGAATCTGTATAACTATATCCAGGAAGATTTATACAGAGCATGTTCCATTCATTGTATACATTGTTTAGAGCTAGAGTAACTATTTCTGAGATAAGTGATTCTCAAGCTAGACTACACATCAGAATCACTGGGGAACCTTAAATATACTGATTCCTAGGCCCTATCCCTAAATAATCAAACAATGATCTCTGGAAACAGGACCCTTGGCAGCCACTGACATTTTGTTAGAAGTAAAAAAATCCATCTTCCATGTTACTCTCCGAATTTTATAGTCTTTTCTTCTCTTATCTCATTGATCATACCATTCTGAAGTTGAAGATGTTACTTTTCTTTATTGCATTATTAATAATTGCTTGGAAGCTGGATACATTTGGATATGTTACAAAGGCATATAGATTTTATTACATTTGCAGATTTCAACATTTCAAACATGACTCCTTACAGGAAACCTTCACAAAAACTCAAATTTTGTCTCCACTACCCCTCAACTTTTTTTTTCCTCTCAACCTTTGGAAAAGTTGTGATTTTATCTTATCCTTCTGCTTGTGATCTAAATATTCACCATTCCTAAACTTTTGCTTTCCTTCTGCAAAGCAGAATAACTTGTAATATCTGCAGCATTGCCTAAGTGCAGTTAGATACAACTGCATTAGCCCAAACAAATATATATATTGTTTTGTACAGTGGTTTGTGACTACTTGAGAGTTCCCACCGGTATTTGTCCGGCTAAATTATTATTAATTCTTATTTCTGGATTTATCTACTATGGTTCATAGGTAGGAGGACCAGGATAATTCATTGACACACATCCAGACACAGGGGAATGAAACACCATCTATGAGTCAAACTCAGGGGAAACATCTATGTTCATGAATGAGATGGTCTCTAATAATTTTCTTTACTGACACTATCTTTATGGGTTTAGATCGTGTTAAGCTAGGCTTGGAATAAATTACATATGCTAACTCTCTTACTATTCTCTAAAATCTTATGTAAAAATGTATTCCTTCACTAAACAAATTTCCCAATGGAAAAAAAAAAGTGCTAGGAAATGGAAAAAATGAAGTTTCTTTTAACTGTTCAGGATAAAAGAAGTATAGACATTAAGTACGTCAGCCCCCACTGCACCCAGGTGACTGCTCATTTAATAGGGTTTGTAATGACAAAATTTATTCTTCTTTGAATAGGTGCCTTTACTTAATGAAAAGGAAGAAAAAGCTGTAGAAGTAAAAATGCTAGAGAACATATTGTGTTGTTTTTGTGCAAAAAGTACAGGGAGGAGAAATATATAGGGAAGAGTTATGTGGATCTGAGGACACTTCCCCTCATCACAATACAGACACAACCTAATTTAAGGAATTTGTAGTTTGCTTCCTACCTAACCCACCAAAGTTGCATAGCTTTGAGAGCTCTGATCAGGTTCCATTATATCTGTCATCTGTAATCTGTATTTGTTGTTATAATGCAATTTACTCATTTTCTTAGGTTAAACTTTTCCTGGAAGCATTTAAGAAGCAGTGTCTTCATCTGAGAAGTATAAATAAGGTTTATAATGTGAGAAGCCTGAGTCATCCTCAGCAAGTCCTCTTCTTTATCTCCCATCTTTCCATATCTAACTCATCACCAATGTCTGTTTCTAGTCAATATAGAGATCTCTCCAATCTGTTCTATCTGTACTTCCATCCTCACTACCTTCCTGGTCAAGCTACTAATGCTGCTGAACTGGACTGCTACAAACACCTCTTGAGTGGGCTACCGACATCCATCCTTATCCACTCTCATGCATTTTCCTACTGCATCTAGAGAGACATATATGCAATCATCTTCAACACAAGTCTGAATTTGTCACTCCTTCTTGAATTCCATCCCATCCCAGCCTAGAAACCCTTTCATCTCCCACCCAATCTTTCATAATTGTCCTGACCGCCCCCATCTTGCTTACTAATCTCCAGCCCATTGTGCTGCTTGGCTAACTCCCTCACCACCACCACTACCCCCAACTGGAATTCAAAGGATAAAACCCTCTTATCTCCTCCCACTCCTAATTTTCCCCTATTCATCCTTCAGATTTCAGATTAATCGTCTCTCCTCTAGGGAAGTCTTTCCCAATCTCTCTGCATCGGTTAATTTCCCTGTGACTCTGTCTGAGAGCACCATACATCTTAGCACTTATCACAATTGCAATTTTACAATGACTGCTAATTATTTGATTAGTATCTCCCCCATTAGACTGTGTTTATTCACCATTATATCTTTAGTGTCTTGTACAAGTCTAGCTCTCAATAAAGGACCCAATAAAATAAATATTAATTGAATGAATTAATGAATCAAATGGCTCTATTCCCTTGTATATGAAACATTAAAAAGAAATCCCACAATTAGGGTATACTTAATCCTTATGTAGTACAGCAAATGTTAATGAAAAAAAATGTCCTTCTGACAGGTGACTACTACATGGATTACAGTAATCTATCACTTCCTGTCTAATAGGAAACTGTGGTTCTTATGAAGAAAGCAAACACAGTTATGAAGCATGGCATAATGCCAAATAGGTTATAATCCAAAAAGCTCTGAGGATAATATAATTCCTAAGTTCCAGGGTCAGCCAAACTAATTTCCAAGCATATATCTTATATTTGAAACAAAATGCTTAACATGTGACCCTAAATATGTGTGAAATAATTCAGGAATCTCTTGTATCAAAGGTTAATGATGTACTTTCCCAGTTAGGTGTCTTTTATGGATGCCAAACCACTACTAGAACATTAACTTTGAAAATATTTTTGTAAATTAAGATTTTTTTATTTCAATTTTCTAGAGGTTTGGAGGGCTTTCCATGTCATTAGCCACTTTCAGGGTGTTTAGCCCCAAACACTATTCCTAAAATCCTGAGTGGTATAATGGGAATATCACAGATCCCGGGTTTTTATTTTAACTTAGAATCCTGGTACCTGTATTTATATCACAATCATAATTTGGAAAAAGTTATTTTCATATCACCACCCTTCAAGTGCCTCATCAATAAAATGATGTAGGACTAAATTTAATACTATGCACAAAAGACCTTTCTTGGTGTGAGGGTTATGCTGGGTGCCCAGTTCTTGTCCCCTTATTTTTCTTCCTTGTTTGTTTCGTTATTTGGATTATTCAAGACATTTGAAAAGCGTGGAAATCTATGTGCCAATTTGTGTATGTTTAGTTTCGAACCACATCACATTTCATCTGTCCAGGAGATGGATATAAAAGATCTTGCAACTAAAAATTGGAATGATTTTTTCATTCTGAGAAGTACATCTATTTATAGAAAGATAGCAATCAAGAGCACACATGAAAACTGAAAGACAGAAAGACCTTTTGAAAAGGAAGAGGAAGAAGTACATGTAACCTATGTCATTTTCAGATCGAGGTTCTCTGACATGTGGTTTGCCTGAAGGAAATAATAAGTGATACCAAAGAATTTAACATAACCTCTTCTACATCTAAAGTCTTCTCTCAAGGACCACCTTGGTGTGGAAATCTGAGTCACACACCCCAACTTCTCTGGAAAGAGTGATTTTGAAACCAACAGCTAATTTCCTCCAGTCAGCTAGGGAAGGTTCCCCCTTGGCCATGTAATGTACATTAGAAAGAACCATTGTTTTTGTGGGCGCTTGCTCTCTCTATCTCTCTCTCTCTCTTTTTTTTTTTTTAGTATCATAGTTTTTTTTTTTTAACACAGTTAAAAATCACTTAAACCTTCTTCCTCAATACTTTTCTTCTACAAATTGAAGTGAGAATCTGAGGGTTTAAATCTATAAAGAAGGCTTTTCTTGGATGTTTTATCTCAGCCTTCCAAATCAAGTTTCTATGTTTAGACTTAAATACAATTTTAACATTGAAGTATCCATTATGTTGGTCCCTTTGTAAAACAAAACAAACAGAAACTTAGATAGCTTGCAAGTAGAAGTATAGCTTTGAAAACAAATCCAAAATAATGACTGAATAAAACCCCTGTTGGAATATAAATTGAATCACTGACATTTGGCAGAGGCATCAGCTAACTTTTAGCCTGAGGTGATGAATAGCACCTCTCAAAATGAAATACTCTGGCTTAGATCCCATTACAAATAAAAATACACCTCTCTGTAAATAATGACTTTATTCCATGGAAGCAATTCTTGCACAAGGAAATGGTTTCATTATTACCATATATTACTCCAATGATACCCAGCAACGTTGCTCAGGAGTAAAGAATATGGACTCTAACTTCCGTTTGCCTGAGTAGAAACGCTGACTCCATCAATTACTAACGGCGATCTGGACAAGTTATATAACCTCTCTCTGCTTCAGGTTTCTCATCTGCAAGACGGAGATAACAATATCTTGTTGGATGGTTAAAAGTTTAAACGACAAAGCATATTTATGTGTATCAGTAAGAAATGCCAGCTAGAATTTGGTCTTGAAGTCTGGAAACATAAATAAATATTTACCACACAAACCCAACATATGAAGTGATCAATTAACGCCTGCGCGCAACAAGCCAGAAGATCACTTTGAGGAGTTCCCATAGGAGGGTGTACCACCCCCTTATGCTAGAGTGGCGAAGGACTACTTGGAAGATAATTTCCAAATCTGCATCTGCCAATGTGGCCATGTGGAATGCTTCCACACTCACTAGATTTGAACTCCCTTGATTACTTTTTCTGGGATATGCTAAAAGCACAGTTTTGTTCAGCATAAATCTAAGAAACAAATCATTGACAGTGCGTCACAGATTTGCACAGTGGAGATGCTACAGACAGACACTGTCCTTGTTGCAATTCCATGCCCGTACACTTGGGAAAGGACAGGTATTCTGGAGAGGAGCCTACTCCTAGATGTCTTCTTCTAGGGCAACAGATGGAGTCAATAATATGCTCCTCAAAACGTGAGGATAAGAAGTTCTTCCTTTCTAAGAGTTTAGATAGAGAGATCTTAGAGTCTTCTGTTATAATGTGTATGTATTTATTTTCAAAGCAGGAACCAGTTGAGAGCAGTGTAATATTGATGCTGAAGAGAAAGTAGAGATTCAGAGCCTATGACCCTGCCTCGGAAAAGTCGGACTAAGATCTTTGGAACAAAATAAAATTCTGGTAGAAGCAGAATTTGAATCCAGATTTATCTACAAAAGTCTTTGCTCTTTCTACTTCTGGGTATATTTTACAGCTCTATTATGTGCCAGAGATCATGCAAGCTAGGGAATTGCCAGATTTAGCCAATAAAAATACAGGATGCCCAGTTAAATCTGAATTTCAGATAAATGGTGAGTAATTGCTTAATATAATTATATCCCATGCAATACTGGGGACATGTTTATGTAAAATAAATTATTTGTTGTTTTTCATCATTAATCTGAAATTCAAGTTGATTTACTAGATTAATTACAGTGCACTCGGTTAAATTCAAATTTCAAATAAACAGTAAATAATTGTTTAGTGTAGGTATGTCCCATGCAACTGTTGGGACATGTTTATATGAAATAAATTATTTGTTCTTTTTCATCATTAACTCGAAATTAAAATTTAATTAGGTGCACTATATTTCTTCTGGCAACTCTCTGTTGTCTCTGTATATTCTCCTTTAACCCAAATTTACAAAATGTAGAAGAATTTGTCATTTTTTCCAGTTCAAGTAGATAATGAATGATCTCCTTTGAATTCAGACACTGGTTTATTTTACTTCAGAGTGTGTGCTAGGAGGGATGGTGGGTTTGGACTGCTCTAGGAGGTGGGCTAGGAATACAGAAAGGGGAGGAAGGAGGGGTCACGACAAAATCCACCTACTTTCCCATTTTGATACAGGCTCTGGTCCTACACTCCAAGCTCTCTCCTTTCTTAAATTCAACATCAGTCTTTGCTCTACCTATTCTATAAGTTTGGTTAAATGGAAAAGAACGTACAAATATTTCTATTTTTATAAACCCATAAACAGGGATGCCTGGGTGGCTCAGCCAGATAAGCACCTGCCTTCAGCTCAGGTCATGATCTCAGGGTCCTGGGATCGAATCCTGCATTGTGCTCCTTGCTTGGCAGGGAGCCTGCTTCTGCTTCTGCCTGCCGCTTTCCCTGCTTGTGCTCTCTCTCTGTCAAATAAATAAAATACTTTTTAAAAATCAGGGGCGCCTGGGTGGCACAGCAGTTAAGCGTCTGCCTTCGGCTCAGGGCATGATCCCGGCGTTCTGGGATCAGCCCCACATCAGGCTCCTCCGCTATGAGCCTGCTTCTTCCTCTCCCACTCCCCCTGCTTGTGTTCCCTCTCTCGCTGGCTGTCTCTATCTCTGTCAAATAAATAAATAAAATCTTAAAAAAAAAATCATAAACAGCATACCAATTTTTTCTTGAATCAAAATTCAGGGTATACACTCTGAAAACAATCTGATAAATGAATGAAATATTAAAAAATAATGATGGTCAGAAAAATCTGAGCTGAGGGTACCCAGGTGGCTCAATCAGTTGGGCATCTGCCTTCAGCTCAGGTCATGATCCCAGGGTTCTGGGATCCAGCTCTGCATCGGGCCCCCTGCTCAGCCAGGAGCCTGCTTCTCCCTGTCTCTCTGCAGCTCACCCTGCTTGTGCTCTCTTGCTCACTATCTCAAATAAATAAATAAAATCTTAAAAAAAAAAGAAAAGAAAAGAAGAAAGAAAAATCTGAGCTGAATAGTCACTCAACTCAACTCCAGTTCCTTTACGAGCACAAAAGAAAGTACGTTCCTTCATTTCTTTTCCTTATATGAGTACCACTCACTGGCATTAATACAATTTCTCATTTGTGTTCAGTGGTTTGCATTTTCCACCTATCAGTATCAGAATCCTTAGACTAGATTTAAAGCCTCTCTAAAGAGGGGCGCCTGGGTGGCACAGCGGTTAAGCGTCTGCCTTCAGCTCAGGGCGTGATCCTGGCGTTATGGGATTGAGCCCCACATCAGGCTCCTCTGCTATGAGCCTGCTTCTTCCTCTCCCACTCCCCCTGCTTGTGTTCCCTCTCTTGCTGGCTGTCTCTATCTCTGTCGAATAAATAAATAAAATCTTTAAAAAAAATTAAAAAAAGCTTCTCTAAAGAGAAATTTATAAAACATGTAAGAATAATTGATAATAATGAAACACCCCCATTTTAATTCATTTCAAATATATGTCTATCAGTTCCCACAACTAATTCAAATAATTGGCCTAGAGCGCTGGAGATAAAGAGAAATCTAAATTGGAGCCTCATGTGATAGTCTTTCTTTTTGTATAATAAATCCAAAGTACATATGGGATGTTTTTTGGTTTTTGTTTTCCTGAGTGGACATGATGTTTTGCACACACCACCAGTCTCTCCCCTGACACCTTTAGTAACAAATGACCTACCTTGGTTGGATGTTGAATGTGAGTTTGATGTTGTTTGAATTGGTTGTATGTTGAATATGGGTTACTGCACGAAATGCTATCCCACTAATTAATACAATCCAGCCTAGGAAGAGATTTATATCTAATAATATAACTTGAATAGAATAGATACCAAAGTACTACCTGAAATAGACTCCAGTTAATAAATATCTATTTATTAATAGATTTTTTAAAAACTAGTGTTTATTTCTGATACCATTATACTTAGCATTGATCTATAAAAAAAATACTAAAAAATCCAGGGGTTTTGTTTTGTTTTGTTTTTTGAAAAGTACAGGTCATGACTCATTAGCAAGTGGAGAAAGCCATTTGGAATAGAAGAGACCAGCATGCACTGTACAAAAAAATACCATACAAAATACCATTATTTTATACTCTTTAAACACATGGATCAGAGTCAAAAACATTTGGAATCCATTGTACTTATTTTGCTTGGGGGAAAAAAAAGTGTTCTCTGTGTAAATGTCCCCTTAGAATCTCATCTAAAGGGAAACATTAGTCTTATTAGAAAATCAGTTATTGATATCTTTAATAATTAAGTGTCACTTTTATAACCCTTTTATCACCTTCACAGAAGACAGATTTAGACAAGCTATTTATATCCCAGCTATGGCTGCTCAATCTCCAAGACTTGGAGATTCTTCAATACATGAAATTTGTGTGTGTCCCCCCGCCAGCCCAATGCTAATATCTTATCCATCTCTGGAGCTGCAGGATGGCCAGATTTTGTCTCTCTTCAGTATCTGCCATGAAGCTCGATTCTAGCCTAGGCCTTTACTCTGTAGTCTTTCAATACAACCTCCTGATAAGAGGCATCGTTTTTCAACCTCTCTTAATCTCTCTCTCTCTTTTTCTCCCCCCTTCCCATATCTTCCTTATTTTATGTGAATGCCTGAAGTACTACGTGGTGGCTTATATCAATTGATTGCTCCAAAATATCTCTAAGGTAGAAGAGAATGATGGGAAAACTCTGATTCCACCAAATGCCTGCTGTATGCTAAGCGCTTGTTAAGATGCTATCGAGTGTAATCCTCACAGTGTGTTTGTGAAGAAAGATGTAATTGGTAGCCTATCATAAATTATCACACTGAGGCCCAGAGTGCTCAGCCGGGTAGGGGACTGTCAGACAGACCAACTAAAATGCATACGAAGAGGATCCTTGGTACCAGTCATGACAGAAAAGCAGTGGAAGCAGGACCCGACTTCCAGTTTGGTGCTTGCTCCGCCCCCCTAAACACTCACAGACTTTTGCACCTTTCTGGAGAAATGAACCGAGAGTCAGGCAAAGTGGCTATATTATGAGCATTTCCTTCTAATGCAGTGGCTTCCAACAGTGCTTTATAGCGTATGTGCAGCTGTAGCAGCTTAGAAATGTGAGAGTGATATGTATTATTTTCCTAATCTAACAACAGCAATGGTAATAATAGAATTTCTGGTTTGTTTGTTTCTCGCCTTTTTTTGTGTATTTGTTTGTTTTCATTTTGATGAGTGCAGGAGGCTAGATAATAGAGCTCTGGGTATTTGAGCCATTTCTGTAGCCACAGCAAAAATTGATTTGTCCCATCATTATCCCTAAAGTGCCAAGATTTGAGGTTGTAAATTATTCTAATCTCAACAGTATTCAACTTCTAATCGGGTCTGAACTGGATGAGATTGTCAGATTCTAAGATTTGAGTCTCACGCTGCTGTGATGAGGAGAGTAAAAAACACATAAAATAAATGATCTGCCCAAAGGATTCACATTTATGATTGATTATTGATCTCTTGAAGGGCTTTCTACAAGTAGAAAAGTTTCTGCATTAAACCTTATTCTAGAACATGATCTAAGCATCTTTACATACAACTTTAACATTGCAACAATACCTATTTTATTTTTTAAAGATATTATTTATTTATTTGAAAGAGAGAGAGAGCATTATCTCCAAAACATTATCCCCATATTTTGAAATATACTCCCAAGGGCTATCTCATTTTATCCATGGATTTATACCCCCTCTGGCTCTAGCCATGTACTCTCGGAGCAGAAATACCATCAGAGAGGCTCTGCCTTAAACTATCTTTGTCTCCCTCTCTGACCTGCATCCCAAGTCCAGGCAAACCTCTGTCTGGTCAGGTTTTTACTTGGCAATTCTGGCAAATGACTGACACTCAACCCATTTATAGTCAAATATGTAACCTTCCCTTCCTAACTGACTCCCTTTCCTCTGGAAATAGTATTATGATGCTCTCAGTAACACAAGATTAAGATTTCAGTGTTATTTTCAATTCCACCTTTAGTTTGCACATACAATAATTTAATTGTATTTTTATATTCTACTTCTCTTTCTTACTCGTTCATAGTCTAGCATCTTCCATAGTACATGCAAGGAGTCATGGACTGTTTTGGTCATTGGAAGCCCATGTACCCCTCCCCAGAAGCTCTAATACATTTTTAAGGGCGTTCAAATTCCCCACTCCAATAAAATGGCTTTACCAGCCAGTTTCCTTTCTTCCAAGACTTCCAAATTGCTGTCAGATTTATCTTCCTTAAATACAGTCTTTATCAAGCCACTAGCCACCTCAACAGTTTTATACTCTGTATAGTGATAGCATAAAATGGAAGAGTTGGATGATGTTATAATATGTATTAAGGGTTTCTATGGCTCAACCACTTTATACATATTATGATAGTCAAGACTCATAATAAAATTACCTGATAATATCATCTTCTTTTATAAGGAAGAAAAAGAGACATACATATACAAGAGAGCTGGATTACAAATCCAAGTCTCTCTTACCTCAAACCTTATGATTTTTCTCTCTTGTTTTTTTATCATGTTATGTTAGTCACCATACAGTACATCATTAGTTTTTCATGTAGTGTTCCATGATTCATTGTTTGTGTATAACACCCAGTGCTCCATGCAATACGTGCCCTCCTTAATACCCATCACCAGGCTAGCCCATCCTCCCACCCCCTCCCCTCTAAAACCCTCAGTTTGTTTCCCGGAGTCCATAGTCTCTCGTGGTTCATCTCCCCTTCTGTTCTCCCTCCCTTCATTTTTCCCTTCCTTCTAACGATCTCCCTGCTATTCCTTATGTTCCACAAGTAAGTGAAACCATATGATAATTGTCCTTCTCTGTTTGACTTCTTTCACTTAGCATAACCTCCTCCAGTTCCATCCATGTTGCTGCAAATGTTGGGTAATCATTCTTTCTGATGGCTGAGTAATATTCCATTGTATGTATGAACCACCTCTTTATCCATTCTTCTGTTGGAGGTCATCTCGGCTCCTTCCACAGTTTGGCTATTGTGGACACTGCTGCTATGAACATTGGGGTGCATATGGCCCTTCTTTTCACTACATCTGTATCTTTGGGGTAAATACCTAGTAGTGCAATTGCTGGGTCATAGGGTAGCTCTATTTTTAACTTTTTGAGGAAACTCCACACTGTTATGATTTTTCTCTTAATCCAAGTTGCCTTCATTTGCCATCTTGTCTAAAACTCAAACACCTTACTTTGCCATGCATAAATGGTTTTTTTCCCCAAAACTTTTTCCAAGTTTGTATGCCTATCTTTTCATGTTTCTGCTCCAGCTGGAGTTCTCTCATTATTCTGCCCCAAACTTGACATGCATATGAGTTTCCATATGTTGCCTCCTCACCTAAGAAAAGGAAAAAACAATCAATGGGCCTTGCTTTTCCTATCCAACCCCTTACCGTCTTTCAAGGCCCACTTTAATTTGTGATTTCCTCTTCCATAGCTCCCCCTGTGAACATCCAATCAGTACTTTAAAACATACACTTCATTGTCATTTCCTTTTAGTATTTTTTCTGCAATCATTTTGTGCTATTATTAGCTTAGTGCTCTGTATAACCTCCCAACCCATTAAACTATAGGCAGTTGAGGGAGCCATATAATTTAATTTACAAACGGCTCCCTATATCTGTTGAATGAATGATTACACATGTATGCATAAGTGACCCATTTTCCTAGCATACAACCCAACCACAATTGTTTAATCTTTATTTTCTCTGAGTTGATCCCTTTGTGAATTCTTTATAAAGTGCAGTAACAAAAAGTGTTGATTTTTTTCTTTAAAATGTTATTCAAGTATTCACTTTAACCACACTGGAAACATATATTGAACCCTAAAGGGAGTCTTTCGCCTAAAATGGTGAAAAGGGAAATTTCATTCAACTCTGTGGTTCTCAAATAGGCCATTAGGTTTTCCTTCTGTCAATACTTATGTTCCTCAATCAGAATAAAAGACTGTTCTAGCTTGCCTTAAAAAACAAGAGAAATAGAACGTATTCATATTTGAAAACCTGTTAAATCACATGTTTAGCGTTAACGGTTTAGATGGGCATTGACAATGCCGTGTTAAGAACTATACCCAGCATGCCCACAGTACATCAGCTGCATGACCCTAACTAGAATATTCCCATTAGCTGATCTCTGTGTAGCCAGGGAGTATGTATAGTGCATTTTCAGGGAAGCAAGAAAAATAAAAAAATTCCTAAATGTTACATAGTAAATCAAAGACAGGGCCCAATATGAAAAGATTACTTCTTTTCTCCCAATTTAAATACTATATAATTTCTTCTGTCCCTATATATAAAAGAACTGGACTCCTAAAGAGATCTGAAACATGAATGTTTATGTTTATTTATTCAGTCCTGTATTTATACCACCTTTTTCTTTTTTTTTTTTTTAAAGATTTTATTTATTTAAGAGAGAGAGACAGCCAGCCAGAGAGGGAACACAAGCAGGGGGAGTGGGAGAGGAAGAAGCAGGCTCCCAGTGGAAGAGCCTGACGTGGGGCTCGATCCCAGAACGCTGGGATCACGCCCTGAGCCGAAGGCAGACGCTTAACGACTATGCCACCCAGGCGCCCCTATGCCACCTTTTTCAGTAGAAGGAACACATAGGCAATTCATTCATTCTTTTAATAAATAGTTATTGACTTACTACTCTAGGCTCTAATCTCTGCATTTTCTACCTATTCAGAATTTATCCTTCAGTAAGACATTGGGCCTTTCTCTCCAAATTGCAGTCACATCTAGAAATCACAGCTATAGACTACCCTTTCAATCAACACTAGAATGTGCATTTATTTCAGAAACTCAGCAGTATGTACATTTAAAAAAAAATTTCTAGTTGAAGTATAACATATATACAGAAAATGTACCCCTCTATTAATTTTCGGAGAGGAAGTACATCCATGAAATCATCAAACAGTTCAGGAAATCAAACAATACCAACACTTCTAAAGCAATCTTTATAGTATCGCTTAGACTCCACCCTCTTGCTGCAAAGGTACAATCACTATCTTGACTTGCCTATTTTTTTAAATTTCTCAAAATCCTGCTCTTGCATTTACCTGAAACTCACCATCATGTTATTTGCATCCTTAAGCCTCTTAATCACATTTGTTTTAGGATCTCTGAGATAACTATAATATCTAGGTCTCCCATGGGTCTTTCTATTGTTACTTGTTTCATCTTGGTCATTTGATCCCAAGTCCTGTTATAGCTGATAATTTTTTGTTTTGAGTGTCAAATATTATGTATGAAAAATTCTATTGATGTTTTGAAGCTTTGGAAGATGTTACTTTTCTTCAGATTCAATTTCTCTTGCTTCTGGAATTTAATTTGAGACTGAGTTTTTATTTTCCTGAGGGCTAGTTTAATTCTGATTTACTGAAATACACATTTCTTCTCATGGATAGAAATGAAGGTCATTTCTCTCTAAACAGTAAGGTATGTTTTTTTCATTGCATAATAAAAGTTGCATGGACTCATATTCTGTTTGACAAATACCAGGAAACATAGCTGTAAGTGCCATGTTCTACTGAAATCATTCTACTTCTTCTACTTCCATTATTATTTGACTTTTGCTTTTCTTTATACATTTGTGATTTCATTATGTTGTTACTTCTTATGTAAATTTCCTCAATTTTTTTTGTGGAAGTGGGTGGGGTAAAAATATTAAATAAATAAACATAGCTATATGGGGTTTGAAAAATGTTCTGGGTATATTTCAAGGTTGTACCACCAAATAATTTTAATTTTGTTTTTGTTGGTGGTGTTCATCTGTTTGGTTTGGTTTGGTTTGGTTTGCTCAGTATTCCTTCTTAGGAATTTTGTAAAAGCATCTGTGTTATTTGGAAAACTGTGCCTCTCCCACTCCCAAAGCTTCAGTGGGTATGTTAGTTTCTTAGGGCTACCGTAACAAAGTACCACAGACTGGGTAGCTTTATTATAAGAGAGTTTTTTCTGTCGTTGTTCAGGAGGACAGAAGTCCAAAATTAAGGATTGAGCAGTGTTGGGTCTTTCTTGGGGTCTCACAGGGAGAATCTATCCCATGCCTTTCTCCTGGTGTCTAATGTTTGCTGGCAAATATATTGCTTTGTAGATGCATCACTCTAATGTCTGCCTCCATTGGCACATGGTGACCTCCCTGTGCTTTCCCGTTGTCTTTCTTTTGTGTATGTCTGTCTCTCAGTGTCTCTCTTTCTCTTCTCAGAAGGATACCAGATATATTGGATTAAGGGCCTACCCTACTCTCGTATGACCACATCTTAACTGATTATGTCGATGATGACCATATTTCCAAATAAAGGCACATTCTGAAGTTCTAGAAAGACATGAGTTCTTGGGAGACACTATTCAACCCACTACAGTGGAATGACCAACCACAGCATTCAGCCTTTTGGTTATAGCATTAGCCAATCAGACTCCTGCAGGATTTTACATATGAAAACAAGTAAGAGAGGATTTCTCTCTTTCTTTTTGTGTCACGTAGGGAGACAATGAAAGCCTGAAACCTTTCTCAGCAATGTTTTTAAGAGAATGAGCCTAATGTAAAGAGAGAAACAGAACGGAATGATGGGAGGAAGGGAAACATGGGGAGGGATGGAAAAGAAAAGGATCTGGAATTCCTGATACTCAGAGCAGAAACAAATAAATCCCTTTATTTGTTTATTTATGAGATTGTTTTCTGCAACTGGAAATTTTTATTTATTTGTTTGTTTTAATAGAAAGGATTTTTCAATAAAACCAAGCACAGGGCAATTTTGAATTTTAGTGAGAGGGCAAGTGAGAGAGAGGAAAATGTGTGTGAATTGAAAAATATATTCAATATACCTATTGACACAATTTTAGTCATTGGGTCTGTTTCCAGTTTTTTATTCTTCAAACAGTCTAAATGTGTACCAATAATGGAATGGTTAAAAAAATTAATGTAATTTGCATTCTAAATATTGTGCTGCTATCAAAATTGTGGGGCAGATTTATGTGTACTCATATCGAAAGGGCTCTAATCTAATGTAAAAGTATAAGTCATGGAACAACATGTATATTTTGATACCATTTACAAAAACCATGCTTGTGTGCATATGCACCCACACACACTTAGAAACGTATACCGGAACTGCTAATAATAGTTGTTGTTAGAAGATGTGGGGATGGAGAATTTGGGACAAAGAGAAAAGATTTCTATTTTTATCCTCCATGGATTTATTTTTCCTTCATATTTCCTCATACATTCACTTACCGCTTGCTTCATTAAAGTCAAGCAGGTCAGCAACACAAAAGGAAATTATCCTGGCAGAGTTGCTTGCCTTCTTCAATAGGCTATGTTTTCCTTCAACTCCATGTGTTCTTATAGTTGTAGAGACGGTTGCCCTTTGAAAAGCATGTGTGTATCACACACGTAAGTACCCGCGGGCAATAAGTTATCAGCGGTGAATAAGGAATGCTGAGCCGAGACTGACATGGACAGAACTGTTCCTTAGCCAAGGGCTGTTGCTGTCATGGGGCCATCATGACCCAGCATCGTGATCTTTGTATATATTTCTTGATGCACATTTTTCAGTCCATCTGCAGGGTAAATTCACAGAAGTTGTACTGCTGAATCAAAATAAATATACATTTTAGATTCTGATCGATACAACTAAAGAAGTCAATCAGTATTACTGGTTTAGCATTACTAAATGCCTTTCCTCTGATATTTAGGTGAAGTACAGATTCTGGTCAGATCTTGGTGAGCATTCCCTAAATATAATGTGGCATTTTTATTTAATAAGAAAATTTGCTTTGCTTGTGTTCTCCGTTAGTGCAAATTTGAACTGTTTAGTGTCAAAAAGTAAAGAAAAATGGCGTCCATTGCTCCCTTCTCAGCCCCACACCCGTCAAAGCTGGTATAGCTGTCTCTGAAAAGTGGACATCTTTCACTCACGATGAAGCCAACAATAGGGACAGAACCGATCCTCATAGCAACAAATCAGATGCCTCGAGGAGAGCCAAGTGGAACGGCACAAGGCCCTGTGCCAAAAATCTGAAGAGGCAGGAAGTGCCTTGGGATGGGCTCCAGCTGCAGCGGAAATGTGAGAAGCCTCAAATGGTTAAAAGGAAACCGTCTGCCAGAGGAGGGACCTGTGTGTTGCAGGATGTGTTGCTACAAAGAAATTTCTCTGGCTCTTTGTTGTTAAGTAATTTGATACTGTGCATATCAATTTTCTTTTTACTGAATTTTCCTTCATGAGATGCAGGAGTATGGAAGACACATATTGATTTCACCCCTTCTGCTGATGCTGCACCATCTCATCTTGCCTGTAACACCCCCATGAAAACACCATTGAAGGGTCAATGAGCTGTAAAATGGTGACTTTGATCCTCCAAAATATTTCACTAATGTCTATGCCTGGAAATTCATACAGTATTTCAAGGACATAGATTTATTATGAAATGTAATCTTTGCTCTTAGGGAAGGCATAGACTTTCATTAAAGAAGAATTTCATCCAAAGGGCAAATATAAACAGAGATGAATGGATTCATCAGTTTAAGATCTATATAACGAGGGAAGGGGCAAATCACATTCCTCCTGTTAAAGATTCTATAGTTGATAAAAATGAGCTCCACTATGGTGTGACCGAATATAATCTGTGATGGAATCTGGAATATTCATAACAGAGCTTTTATTTGTGGAGTTTCTTTTTTGTATCAAAGCACTTTCACATAGCCTAACTTGCAATTTATGCCCATTAGCAATCTGGTGAGTTTTGCAAAATAGGTGTTAAATTTGATTCACCCATGTTACCTCAGGTCCCTTTGTAAAAAGGTCATAGTGTAAAATTCAATAAGTAATTTCAGGATTAGCAACCTGAGAGGTTAAGTATATTACCCGAGGTCACCTGGTTAGTAACAGAGTTAGGTCTACACTTCTGCAGAGCTCGAAGGCACAACCACTGAGTCCTACTTGCTTTTATTTTCTCTCTTCAGAGAGAGTGTGTGCTCTTTCTTGTGAAGCTTTTCTCCTGCTCCCTCTGCCAATAGTGGGCATGGTGATTTGAGAGCCATTCTCCACGGTAAGAAACTTCTCATACCGCACTACTTACTATACACAGTATCACGTGGCATTCGTTGTGCGGTTTGGGCTCCATTGAAGGAATATTATTTTCAAACTGAAAAGGATAAAATACATATGAAGAGGTGCAATCAAGTTCAAACACAGGTAACGTAAGAGAATAATAGAATACCTGTTAGCTCTTAATGAACTCACACCGCTAAGGCCGAGAAACTTCGGTGTGATAAAAAGAGCACAGGTTCTCGGACACAAGTTGGGTTTGAATTTCAGCTTTTATATTTTTCTCTGTATAAAATACAACCAACATAGTTCATAGAAACTTTGAGCCTTGGATTCTTCGATGATAAAGTAAGCATGGTGATATCTATGTCATAGGGTATTTTTAACGTGCTAAAATTATGTAGGCAAAATGATTGTACCTCACGGGTACTTGATAAATTGTAGCCATCACTAAGGAGGTACGAAATCAACTTACTGAACTGACTTAGATTGCATGTGATTTCAAGAATATATTCTAATTAATAAATGATTTATCAGAGCTTTGGGAAAGCTAAGTGAGTATTAAGGCTTAGCAAGTTTTCACTGAAATCAAATCATGATACTTCCAGAGAGCGGTGTTAGATCAAGGGTCCGCAGAGTAGAGCCTATGGGTCAAATCCGGCCTGCAACCTATTCTAAGGCCTGAGAACCGGGAAGGTGTTTAAATTTTTAAATGGTTGGAAAAAAATAATTTTTAAAGATATTTCATAACCCGTGAAATTAAATGAAATTTAAATTACGGTGACCATAAATAAAGTTTACTGGGACACAGCAGCACTCATTCATTGGCATTAGGTCTAAGGTAGCTTTCCCACTAGAATGACAGGGTTGACTAGCCGCGACAGAGATCGTGTGAAGAAAAAGCCTAAAATATTCACTACGAAGCTTTTTATGGGGAAAGTTTGCAGACCCCAGAGTAAAACACTGGGTCAGAGAAACACCCCAGACACATTATATCTGTGTTTCACAAAGTGCTGAAATCAGCCCCCTGTGACAGAGGCAGCTAACTGAGGAGCAAGCACAAGGGGTGTTCGTCTACACCCTGGGCGTCTTCCTGGGAGGTGCCTGCGCGCTGCGATTATACACCCTAGGCTCCTTCAAGGTGCGGCCACGTGAAAAGCTCGGCCAATGACATGTGAGTGAAAATAGTATATATTTCCAGGAGAGAGTTTGCAAGGAGCCGGAGCTCCTTCTCCTATGCGTTTTACCCTGAAGGCTCTAGCAGATGGCAGAGCCACGGGACAAGAAGAGCCCGGGTCCCCGCCCCCAGGTCAGAGGTACAAACCTGCCCACCAGAAACACCTGTTTTGCACTTTAATTTGAGTAAGAAATAAAGTTCTATTGTATTACCACTGAAACGTGAGGAGTTTGTTTGTTGTATCTAACGAATTCACTCTTAAAATGTCCTGGAAAAGATAAGGCAATGTGTCTGGATGAAAATGCTTAAATGCATTTAGTGATGAACATCTGCGCTCAGCCAGGAGTGCTTAACCAGTCGATGCCAACCTGGCGCAAGAGGTGTGCCACCAGACCCCTTCCATCCTTGCTCCCACACTGAAATCCGCTTCTGCGAGACACAATTGGTCCTTTCTAATCTTGTAAGCCTGCCTCTAGAGGAGTTCTTTTGGATCTTTTTTTCTGAAAAGCCCAAGTGGTAGAATCACTAGGACAAATATTAGTGAGGCATATTTCAGTTTAACATAAAGAATAATTAAAAATAAAACAGAAACAGCTGCCCAAGCACAGTTACCTTGCAATATACTGTGCTCTCTACAAAGTGGCGAAGCAACAGATAGAAAGCCATCATTAAATTTAAAAAAGGAGATTCTATAGTTACACAGGAGTTTGGATTAACAGTTTCTCTAACTCCTTCTAACTTGCGGTTCTTTAATTTCATCATTAAATATGTTCTTGTTTTAATTTCAAGAAATTTAAAGATCAGTGAGTTGGAAGGCAATTCTGTCACTTTGGTTTTCCATAAATTGACAATATGCACGGGTCCTAAATATACAATTCAGGAACTTTGGATTAAGTTTTCCATTTTGCCATACAGTATATAAGGTATCCTAGGGAATAGGAGGATATGAAGAAGGACTGGTGTATTTGTTAGGGTATGTCTGTCTGCAAGCAAGATCATACCAACTAACAGTGGTTTAAATAATAGAAATAAAGATGTTTCATCATTTCACATCAAAGAAGTTTGAGACCACATTAACTAAGTGATCAAAGTTGCCATCGTATACAATAAGGTCAATGAGTAGTTAGGTAGTAAGTCATATTGACCTCATACACCAGATCAGATATACTGAAAGGAACTTATTGGCATGAGAACTGGGGCAGGAATAAGGAGAGGTGGGGCGGGGGGCGGGGGGAGGCAGAGGGAGAGAGAGAATCTTAAGCAGGATCTACACCCAGTATGAAGCCCGACGTGAAGTTGATCTCACAACCCTGAGATTGTGACCTGAGCCAAAATCAAGAGTTGGACACTTAACCAACTGAGCAACCGGCATCCTTAAGTAATTTTTTAAATAATGAATGTATGAAGATCAATTTAATGTAAATCTGCACAAATGCTTTTTAAAGGTGGTTTTCCCCCTGGGACTTGTGGAGATCTTTTCACATGAGGGAAGCAAGAGAGAATTTGAACAAAATTACATCATTGCCCGCTGAAGAAGCTGCTCAGAAAAGGGAAAGTCACTGCTCATCAAGAATTCTTCAACTCTTATAGAGCCATCCTGAATGGAGACTTCCTTAGGCAGCTAGAGACAAGTTTTACGGATACAGTAAATAAATTCTTACTGCTAAGTAAGCCAAATTGTAAGCAGGAATGCTTAATGATACTCCAGATACCCCGGGAGGGAACTTCCACCATCCTTCATACATTGCTGACATGTCAACTACAGCACTTCACAGTTGACTGAGAAGCTATTAAAACAATTACCAGGTCATTAACAAGGGCTTTTAAGACAAGTTTTGAAACCATACTAGTGAGAAAATTTGCTTTGATAGGCATATTAGCCCAGAGGGTGGCCTGGACTTGGACAATTTCCAACTTTAAGGCCCTGTCCTCTGACTTCTCTTCTCTTGATTCTTCTGATTTCTGGGGGCACTCCCAAAGGCAGGTAGATAACTATTTTAAATTTCACTAAAACACCAACCATTTATGCCAGAGCAAATGGAAGACTACTTCTTGAAGACCTGTGGTTCTAAGTATCCAGATTCAGATAGAGTTTCCTGTAACTAACTTTGTCCTGATTATTCCTATCACAGCTTGAGGCCTTCTCTTACTTCCAACACCCAAGTTCATTATCTTCCTAGGGCCTATAGCTGTTTTAAAGCTTCCACAGAAACAGCACACCCTCCCTGCTCTTCCAGATGCCACCAGGTGCTTCCAAATTACCCTCTCTCCCCTGGAGGCAACATTTCTTTCCTAACTAGGTACAGAGAAGGACATGTACTCATCCTAGTCATACTAATTTAGAAAGATTATAAGTTTCTGACATGTCTAACCAAAGAAATATATGTTTGTATTTTAAAGAGAAGCCTAACACAGATGGATTAAATGCTGTTTAACTTGTTAGCTCTGAGGACAATAGTACTGTTTTATTGTATAGAGGGAGAAATTAAAGAACACAGAGATACAGAGACCAGTTAGGAAGGTCTTAGTTCTCTCTTAATTCATGATTAAATGAAAAGCTAAGCAATAGCCGTTATTACCAGATGTCCTTTTATCTACCTCCCCTTTCCCCCTAAGGTGGAATTCTCTATAAATAGGCCTGACATATAGAGATAGAGAGATGAATGTGCATGCCAAAGAAATGAGCTCTGATGTAGCCGAAATCTGACAGCTAAACCAGGTGGTCATGCTAGGTGGGTATTCTGACCCTTTAATACTTTCCACAGGACATTCTGTGACAACTTTATTGCTCATTTGGGACACTGAGGAGGAGGCCCTTCTTACTCATTTATGGAAACATTAAACACTTGGCCAATGTGATTTCTAAACAAAGAAACGTTTACAGTAGAAAATGTGCAGATATTGCATGTTCTCTCTCATTGCAGACACCTAGCCTATCTCAGAAAGAAGACAGAAATTTTGTAGAATTTCACTTAATAAGCAATAGTCAAAGTCTGTTACTAATATGGAGACTCAGGTCTCTTTGGGGGCTTTTTCCATAGACTCTTGCAGAACAGGTAACAAGTATACTTTTGATTAGGAAAGTTTCCCTCTTTTTTTCCACATCAATTTCCCTGCCAGCACATCTCCTCCCACAGAAAATAACTGAGTAGAAATCAGATCTTGATATTCTACTCACAGAATCCGGCTGCAATCAATTGCAGCTCTTATGGGAAGTAATACTGCCGTCGGTTTTGTTTCATTCATTTCTCAGACTACTGAAGAGACCTATCTCAGTACTTTGAAAAATACAGGTTGTTTAAGGTCTTCATACTGTTCGAAGAAAATTACTAGTCATAGCAAAATAATGGTTTAACTCTTAATTTTAGTAATTGCTTACAATAATTAAACAATGAAAAATCTATCATTTTCAGATGGGACTGCTGCAGTTTGAGAATCCAGTTTTTTTTTTTTTTCCTAGACATAAACACAGGTGACATCATAAAGTCCTTCTAGTACATATAGTTCTTTGTTATTTTTCAAATCCCATAATTACGTAACACATGTTTATTTTTTTCTCATGTGACAAAATAGGCTGTATTAATTACCTGTTGCTATGTAAAAAATTACCTCACAATTTAATGCCTTAAAACAAGACATTAGAAAGAATAAACATTTCTTCTCTCACAGTTTCTGTGGGTCAGGAATCTGAGAGCCACTTAGATGGGTGAGTCTGTCTTGGGGGAGTCTCTCTTGCAGGGTTGCAGTCAGGGTGTTACGTGGAGCTACAGTCATCTGAAGGCTTAACTAGGCAAGAAAGATCTAAATCCAAGATGTCTGACTCACATAGCTGGCGAGTTGGTGCTGGCTGTTTGCAGGAAGACTTAGTTCTTCACCATGTGGGCCTCTCCATTGGACACCTTGAGTATCCTCTTCATACAGCTGTTGAATTTTCCCAGAACAAATGAGGAGAGAGTAAGGCAGAAATGACAGTGTGCTTGATGACCTAAGCTTGGAAATCACACACTTTTGCTCTGCCGTACTCTACTGGTCATATAGACAAACTCTGACATAGGTGGGAAGGACTACACTAGGGCATGAAGAGCAGGGAGGCAAAGGACTTTGGGAGTCATCCTGGAGATCGGCTGCCAGGTAGCCATAAGCTGGAACAATGACCAGCACAGAGCAGACACCTAATAAATATTAGTTGACTGATTTTTCTTTTTTAATAAAGTAGGAGAATGAGAAGTAGAAATGTCCAAAAGGACTGATAATGCTTGAATTAAGCACCAGGTGCCCTATTGTCTACTGTGTTCTGTAAATAAATAAGAAAGCTTAACTCTAAATTATTCACATAGGACATTATTATTATTTTTGCTTTGTAATAAATATTTTTAAAATGAACAGTTGGGGAAAGAGTAATAATTTTAAAAAGTCTCTTAAGATATAATAATATTATAACTTTGTAGTTTCCTCCTCTGAAAGTGTTTGACAAAATTAAAGCAGGGGACTGCTGAAATTAAAATAATTTTAAATGGTTATCAAAATATTTTTTAAAAATTATCTACAAATTGGGTTCTACATTGTTTTAGTACCTTTCCATAAGGAGTTCAGTGAAAAATAATGTGCATAAAATTAACAATACTGATTATACCACTGTAGCATATATAAATTCTTCTAATTTCATCTTTTTAAAATAAAGAAACAATAAAGATGAATAATATTCTTAAGAATCTTAAATGTGACTAAACCTTTTAAATCAATGTACATATTTTCCTTCACTTACCCACTCCTTTCCCAAAAGATCGATAGGCTTCTCCACTAGAAGAAGGAAAATGATTTCTGAAACCAACTCTCTGCTTCATCATTTCCTCTTCGAGTCCTTTTCTCCTCAGAATTAGTAGAAAGGTGAAAGTGCTCTTAGAAGTCATTGGTGCAAATAAGACTTTGGCTTGAAATTTTTGAAAATTTTCTGAGAAGTAGAAAGTTCTCAAGACACTAAGAGCCAACTTTGTTCCTTTGAAAATTAAACATAATTACTTTACTTGGATGATTATTTCACAATTCAGTAGATTCACTTCCAGGAAAATTGTCTTGGTGTCAAGCCTAGTTTAGTTTTTTTTCTTCTTTATACCAGACTTACAGTAGCTCTTTTATTTTGTGAGGCACCCTGCAAGGAATGGGAATGTCTTGCAAATTAAACACTATTTGAATACATTCAACAAGGAAATGAAGGCCTTTATACCAGAAATTATATTTAGTCTGTTATTCCCCTTTGTGTCAATGATGATGCTCAATTTCAACATGGATATTCATATTACTATAAATTTGAGGCTAAGAGAATTTGGACAAGTGTTCTGTGAGAGTGTTTATGTACATGGATTTGTAGCGTTCTACTATTCTAGTTCATGTTACACTTTTTTTTTTTCTGTCCTCTGTGTTTCATCAACGTTCTGAAATAGTCATTTAGTAACTACACTCTACTCTGCTTTTTTGGTTCTTTTGTTCTCTTCTCATAAATCATTCTCTCTAGCCTCTAAAAGACTCTTGTTTTTCATCTGAACTCATTCCAGATTTGTTTGTTTGTTTCTTTTAATTTTTTTGTTTTGTTTTGTTTTAAATAATGAGGTGGGCAGCCTTGATTGTACTTTTAGAGCTTCCTTGAAAAGGAAACTTGCATATTTTTGGCTGCTTGACTGATGGATTTGGATACAAATGTAGAGATAGATAATAGATAGATAGATAGATAGATAGATAGATAGATAGATAGATAGATTAGATAGATAGATATCCAGAGGAGAAACAGTATATAATATAGTAGAAAGAGCAGAGGACTATAAACTAGGAATCTTAGTTCTAAGCCTCACTGTTAATACCTGCCTGCCATTGGTAACTAATGAAATCACCTAACCACTCTGGTCTGCCCTGTATTCATTTACTCACTCATTCATTCAAAAAGCACGTATTATGTGCTTGGGGATACAGTCATGTGTAAGATAGGCTAGGTTTCCCCTTTCTTGGAACTAAATTGTGGTAAGGATTGACAAATTATAAACAAGTAAACAAAGAATTGACAAATTGTAAAAATGTAAACAAAGAATTTAGAATATTTAGATTTGATCATTGCTTTTAATGAATAAACATGGTAATTTGTTAGAAAATGACAGGGGGTGACTTGCTAAGAAATACTAGATTCTCCAAAGCTATCCTGTAGATTTCTTTGGGATTTCCATGTGGTTTCAATTTTCAACTTCCTCGTGTTGAGGCTATTTTTCCCCCCTCAAGATACTATTTCATACTTTTCGAACTTAAGAGAATACTTTGTTAATTTTGACACATTGAGGGGATGTATATGTTTAAGACTGAGAAAGAGCTATTCGAAGTTTGAGATCTGGTTCTGACTCCATCCATAAACAGAATGTGGTAAGAACTTGAGTGAGAATTTGGACAAGCTATTTTAATCATTTGGGCCTCAGTTTCTTTCTTTATAGAATGCAAACATTGAAGTAGATCAGCCAGTTGTGAAAAGATTTTAATTCCATTCTCAAAGGAAATCTCTCATGGAATCCCAATGCTTTTGTCAGTTATCATTTATTTTGTAAATGACAGAAACTGACTTAAGAAAAAAGCATTTATTATAAGAATATCAGGTGGTGCCCAGAGTGTTAGAGTTATGGCTGATTCTAATAGGGACCAGATAAAAATAACGTTGAGTACTAGTCCCTCGGGAAATCTGCAACAGAATAACGTTTATATATTACCACTTGAGAAAGACTCTTTCATAATACATTACCTGAGAAAATAATGTTTGTAAAAGCCCAGCAGTCTGTTTTCTTCTTTCCCTTTTCCCTTTCTGAACAAGGACAGCGTAGTTCTATTATTGACCAAAGAGCAATGCTCCCATATTCTACTTCTCAAAACCATGCCCTAACCAAACTTATCAAATGGCTCTGTTTGTTCCCCCCACTACTTGGCCACAATTAACTAATATTATATGCCAAAATTCCAAGGAGTTAGCACCTAGTGAAAACCTAATTGCTTGGCGTGGTATACATGTAAAAAGATTCTGTGGGGTGGAAGATGATAAGTCCTTATTCTTGCTGAGACCTCATGAAGATGTTAGCACAGTAGGCCAAACAAAACAAAGTGATACCAGCATCTCACTATTCTGACTAGGAAATTTCCTAAAACACTCTTAGAAATGTAATAAATGTATCCTTCTGGAGGGTGAAATATTTTTTCAAACTACCTCTAAGATTTTAGTCACTCTCCACTGAAATAATATTTGCTTATCATTAGGGAGTCCAGAAGGAGTTGTTCGAAATGCAATTTTCTCCTGGGGCCATTCTGTTCCGTGTTTATTGTTGTATCTTATCATGTCCTCCAAAAAATAAAAATAGAAACTGCTTACTGGCAGTCGTGACAGATGAATTCACTATTCCTTGCCAGTAATCATGAAATTCTTTGCACATGAGATTTCTTCAAAGTAATATCGTTTTTGGCTACAGGGTTCAAATCTTTTTTAAAACATCTATCCATTTTTTTATTCTCACGGAACTACTTTAAGGCCAACCGATAGCAGGTTTTAGCATATTGATTTTATGTATAAATAAACTGACAAAGGTTAATTGATTTGCCCACTGCCACACAGCGTGATTGGGACTGAGGTGAGAAACCTAGTTTTTCAGCTTCCCAGTTTAAAGCCTAGTATACAAGAATGAAGACCTCACACCTACATAGTTTACAAGTGGTATGTAGGTTGCAGAACTGTTTCTAACACTGGCCAAAATTCTAGGAAAGCTCACCAGTGTAACTGCTGTTTGTTTTTTGCTTGAGCCCCTCAGAGTAGAAATTCTCACAGGTACTTCCTATCTGTAAGGTCTCAGACTTCGTTCTCAAGAGACTAATGCCATATTGAGGAAATCTAAAAGTGAAACATACACCTTTTATACACAGAGAATATTCTGAAGTAAAAAGATTGCTGCCATTAACTCACAAGGACTTCAATAATGACCTTTGTTACAAAGGATCCAAACGTGTACAGAGTGTAATTTGGATAATAAAGCCTTGAGATTATTCTGGGTCCCAGTTCAGTCTGGATGCCCAACACTTCAGTCCTAAACAGACCCAAAACTTCAGAGGGGCCACAGGATAAATTGACTTTCTTCAAGTCTTTCGGGTGGGGATAAACTGCTGGCCTTACCTGATTTCTCAGATTTACCCTCTGGATTCTGGCCTTTAACATAACCCTAAACCATAAACCTAGTGATGAAACAAACTTGGACAGTTTCTGCAGGTAAGGGGTGCAGGTAACATCTATCCTTTCTTCCTTTCACCCATAGGCCAGATATTTTAGGAACGGATTCTGGCTAATCTGATTACAATGTGTTGTGAAGATTCCCAGTTTAGCAATACAGCTATGGACTTGATAAAACTGGCTTAGTTTTAATATCCTCAACATGAATTAATTGAACTAAATAAATTCTAAGATCCATCTGACCCCTAAATTCTGAATTCTTAAATCCTTCTAGAGTAGCATCGATAATGACTGGATATGAGGTGTGGAAAAGGCCTTGGAGATGATCCAGCCCAGAAGTTTTCAAACTGTGATCCAAAGAAATCCCTCAGAGGTCAAAGGAAGTGTGCAGAGAAGCGAAAGAGTTAGTGACTTGCCTCCCACATGTCCTAACCCACGGAATCCTCCCAGATAAAACTCCTGATTTTATCAGTTGTATATACTGTGCTTCCTTGCCTTTAAAATACAAAGGCTTGAAACAAGTAATCTAATCCAACACTCTACTTACAGATGAGAAAGTAACTAAGTCCTAGAAAATCTTAGGAGCCTGCCCAAAATGACACAGAAGCGGCGTTGTGTGGCATTGTGCCATTGATGGCAGACTAGGAACATTAGATCAAAACTGACAACTCTTTTCCTTAGAATTGTGTTAAAAGGGGGCGCCTGGGTGGCACAGCGGTTAAGCATCTGCCTTCGGCTCAGGGCGTGATCCCAGCGTTCTGGGATCGAGCCCCACATCAGGCTCCTCCGCTGTGAGCCTGCTTCTTCCTCTCCCACTCCCCCTGCTTGTGTTCCCCCTCTCGCTGGCTGTCTCTATCTCTGTCTAATAAATAAATAAAATATTAAAAAAAAAAAAAGAATTGTGTTAAAAGGGATTTTTAACCTCACTGGGTCAGCTTACTACCCTCACAAGAAACTGTTCCTTTCCAGAGCGTCCTTGTCTGGTGCTGGGCAATCTTGAAAAGGAAAGGATGGGAAAGGTACATTTAAGAGTGTGTTCCAGCTATTGAGAGAGATGAAGTGAAAAATTCATTATTCCAAATTCTAGGGATTAAATTCAAAAAAGTTTTTCAACCATTCCTTTTAACTCGTGGTTTAATTAGCCAGTGGTTAACATTTACTACCGAATGATTCAGAGTTCATTTATTTCCTACTGCAAATGTGTACTCTAAAAGAAAAATTAGGAAAACTACATAAAACGTAACAAACAAGGAAAAAGCTATACTGAATCCCTACAGCCCACACTAAATTGGTCTTCTTTCCCTTCCGGTTTGGGAGGCTTTGTGAAGACTGTGCCTGACTTTGAAAATGACAGATATCGTGCCCAAAACGTTTTATCACTTTATCAGTGTAGAAGGTCAAAAGAAAAAGCAAAACTCAAGGTTGGTATTTTGTTTGTGAGTGGAAAAAACATAAAACTGGTTTTCCTGTCAGAAAACTGTAATTTAACTTTTAAAGAAACTTAACTAACCATTATTTCTACCTAATTCAGGAAGATTCTTAAATTTTGTTTTAAAATGTTCACATACATGCACACAAAACAGGCTTTGAAATCTTTTGATGACTAGGACAGATGAAACTAATATTTTATACAAATACCAATGGTTTTCATTGTTCTTTTTCTTCTTTATAATCTTTTTTCCCCCATTTAAAATTTTTAAGCAAATAGTAGGACATCTGGAGCACTTGTGTTTTTATTAGTGTTCGGACAGTACACCAGAAGAAGTCTGAAAACTTATAAAATGTCTCTAGAAAATATATAAAATATGTCACTCTTTTAAAGGCAGATTTTTTTTGCCATGTTAAAAACTTATTTTGTGTATGTTGTGAAGTAATCATAAAATCATTTGAATTCACAAATTTTCTCACAGAAAATTTTTTTAACCTTTTTTTAAAATGAATGTACGCTCACGATACCCACTACTGCCAAATAAGCTTTTGTTCTCGGGCTTAGCTTTGGCAAATTCTCTTGGTAGTGCTCTTGTTCCCTAGACAACCAGCTAATGAAAATATATATATTGAGGTTCATGTGACACAAAAGAGGTGAGCCTAGAAAATGAACTTCCCCTTCTCATTTGTTCAGCTGATATCCCTCTGGGATGGAAGCATCTGGCCCAGCTGATTAAAGCTGCTTCTACCTGCCCGGAGGCAGTTTATAATTCAGTTTCTAATCTAAATCCAGGAATTTCACTGCTGTGGATAATCAGAGACTATCTCAGTTTGAAGACTCAGCTTGCTTCTGCTGGAGAAAAGAGTTAGCTCTGCGTTTTATAAAATCCCCCTGTGGCCTTGGGGTCTCAATCAGGGCCCGATGTGCCCTGGGGACTGTGATCTAGTATGGAACTGGCATTCTGCACTGCAGAATGGGCACTCTCCTGAGTTTGCTGAACCAGCAGTTTAAGAAAAATAGATTGCTATAAACCCAAATTGATGTATTCCTTAGAAGTCCCACACATACCAGGCAGCTGCTCATCTTACATAAGCCATGTATGTAAAATGTTATGCTCCGTGGCTTGCTATCGGGTGCTGGGCTGAAAGTGGATAAACTTGCCTTAAACAAACTATGGGCAATGTCTTTAGGAGACTGGATGCCCACCCAGGAGAAAATGTGCCTCGATTAGGGTCAATCTGGCTGCAGCAGGCAATTCCTAAGAATTCCTGGCTGTATCAGATGAGAATGAAAGAGAGGGGGAAAAAAAAAAACTTTCCAAGAAGCTATGAGTAATTTTCTTAACATTTGAAGCCAATGAATATTTAAAGAAGAAAAAGTCTGCCCTGGGGCAGACTGACAAACGAGAAGGACAAAGGCTTGACATTTCCTGGAAATCTTGTCAATTAAGAAAAAATAAATAAAAAACAGAACTAAAATAGTTATCGATCTGTCACGTATATGAAAACTGCCATCATTAATGTAAAAGAAAATTTTAAGCGAGAAGTTTTAGTTTAAATGTTTGTTAAAAAGTATCCTTAAGGACGGGGATTGCCCTATTATATCTGAATGTTAAACATGACCTTTAAATTTTTTTTCAGGTGAAATTCTGCCTGAGTCATCAAAGTATAGGAGGCAAATGAAATACATTCCTCTTCCGCGAATTTTTAAATGCCTTTTTCTAGTTCTTGTGTAACTATTAGTGTTTGAATTAAAATCTCAGAAAGGCTTCAATTCCCCGTGAAAGAATACAAGTATCTCTGATTTTAGAAGAAAAAAATTACCCACTTAAAGTAAAACAAAAAAGTTCTGTGCGATTCTACCCCACGTTCTCTTACTAGGTCACTCTTCATCCGTCTCATTGTATGCACTTATCAAATTCTCACCTTCTTCAGAAAATATCTTGAAAACTGTAACATTAAGGAAAAAGAAAAAATGAAATGAAGATACTCAAAATTCCTCAGGAAATCTTGTACCATCTCAGCAAAGATCCTTACTCCTTCTAAAAAACAGTTTCCTGTCCGACTTCAGTTTTTACTGTTCTCATTATTCAAGGGGCATAAACATTTCTTTCTGGTCTTTCTCTACATGCTTCCATCAGAACTTTTATTACAATGAAATCCGTGAGTTGTAGTAGATGAAACATGTTAAACTAGACAGAGATTGATATAACTTCTTTTTCTGCCATGTGACTTACGAAGTTGGAAGAAATTAAAGCTGAAGACAGATAATAGTGAATTACTGGGTTAAAAGGTAAACAGATTATAAAAGAAACCCTGTCAGAGAAATAAAATATTATCAGAGCTTGGCAAATAGAATGAAATAATACCCTGTAACCTCTTCACCATTTTAATCAATCAACCATAATCCTTTGTGTGAATATCTTTGGCATTTTTTCTCAGGCATATTTTCAGAAGTTGTAATCATAATAATTGTGTGTGTGTATGTGTGTGAGTATGTAGTCTAAGTATTCATTTTTCATTTTATGCCATTGAATAAATGTGCCACAATCTACTTAACCAGTTTCCTATTTTTGGACATTTGGGTTGTTTCCAAACTTTAATCTTATGCAATAAAATGCTGTTAATTTCATTATTATAAGGATGCTTATAAGTAGGATTACTGAGCCAGTGAGTGTGATTATTTGCACGTTTCTTAATATCTGTTGTCAAACTGTTTTCCAAAGATTGTGCTGGTTTCTTGCTAATGATGTGGAGAGTACTAATTTAGTTGATACTGAAAATCTTTTTTTTCTACCTTACAGGAAACCAAACAAACAATACGATGAATATGATTCCATTGCATTCTTTTTCACACTCATGAGTGAGTAAAAGACTTTTGTACTTAATAACTCCTAGCCTATCATTTTTCAGGCATCTTGAGGATAATTTCACTCATTTGTGCATTCATTTATACATTTATTTATTAATTCAAAAGCCATCTATTGAGACCTTTTGCAGAAAGCCATGATACCAGATAGAGTAATGAAAATACGGTATTGAAGATACAGCAGAGATATAGAAAAATACAGAACTGGGAGTGTTGTAGAGAGTAAGAAAGACCCAGATCAAACTCTTAGTGCAGATTCCAGTAAAGGACACAGAAATTAAACAAATTATTTCACAATTAATTATTTCAATATAATTGTTATATAGCAATGTATGTAATGAAAAAATAAAACAAGTTAGCCTTAAATTTGTGTGAGTAGAGAGTGCAGTTTCCCTGACAAAGTTATATTTAAAAATTAACTCGAAAGAATGAGGAGGAATTCATCATGTCATGGGCAAATGGATGGAAGTAGAGGGTTAAATGTGAGTCTCTGTCCTCATGCAAGAACTTGGAGAGTCAAGCAACAAAAAATTGATCCCCAAGGGTGAAGCACTAGTGAAAAAGTCAAAGATTTTCAGGATATGAGGCCTTCCAGGTAAACTAGGAAGAGGTCGGTCAGGGCTTTAGGACAGTAATAAGGATTGTTAATTTTAGACTAAGTCCAATATAACTGTAATCTAAGAGCCAGGGGGAGTTAGAGAAGAGTTTTAAGAGGCAGAGTGATAAGATTAGATTTTTCTTTTTAAAAAAATTCTTAAGGAACTATTTGGAGAATAGGTTGGAAGTAACAAAAATAACAACAACAAAAATAGGTGAAGATACACGATTTAAAAAACTCTTGAAGGAAACCAGGATGAGAGATGTAAGTAGTTTGGGTTAAGGAGGCAGCAGAAGATATAGAGAAAAAAATTAACAGATTCTAAATCGATATTGGAAGATTGTTCACAGGCTTTGGTGATTGAGTGTCTACGGAGAAGAAGAGGGTCACAAAGCTGGCACTTGGGTTTCTGGCATGAGAAAACAGATAAATGCTGATGTCATTTACTAAAATGGGAAATAAAGTGAAAATCCTAATATCATTAGACCATTAATTAGAGTATGTATGTTAAGATGAGAGTTGGATACATATGTGAGAGGCTCAGAGAAAGGCGTCTGGGTTGAAGAGGTGAATTTGTAGTTATCAATGAAACCATGGCAGTGGCTGGTGTTCATCTGGGGAGAAAATGCAGAGACAGATGAAAAAGATGATAATACAGAGTCTTGAAGAATTCAAATATTTAGGTTTATTTTCTCTTTTCTTTTTATTTTTTAAGAGAGAGATTAAATGTGTGTGCAAAAGGGGAGAGGCAGAGGGAGAAAATATTAAGCAGACTCCACATCCAGAGCAGAACCCGCCCAGGGGCTCTATCTCAGGACCCTGAGATTATGACCTGAGCCAAAATCAAGAGTCGAACTCTTAACCAGTTGAGCCACCCAGGCACCCCTCAAATATTTACGTTTAAAAGGAAGATTCCCCCTACAAAAGATATTGAGAAGAAGGAACCAAAGAGGTAGAAGAAAATCACGGAGAGTGATTTTCAGAACCAAAAAGATTTTTTTTAATGTCAAAATTGTGGCAAATGTTGGTAAGTTGACGAGTAAGACAAAACATGAAAATTGAAAGACCAGGTGACCTTCAAAGGGCCATTCTGATGGAGTGAGTTAGCTGATTTGAGAGGAGTAGAGTACATAAAAGAGGGGAGACAGTGGAGATGGTGGATAGGGATAGCTCTTTGATTATTTGAACTGATATTTTTGACATCCAAATCACAATAATCCAAAACTAAAAGAATAAGAGGAGATGTATTTCAGGTTGTACTACCATTCTAGAGGATTTTAATATTTTCGAAGGACTTTAATAAGATGTGCATATTCACCCATGGCCTTCAGGGCACTAACCCACTGCAAATAGTATTTTTAAATATCTTGTTTATACTATTGCAAGCTCAAAGAAATGTAACACCAGTGAATCTTGACTAGGCGAGAAGGTAGAAAGCTTGGAATATCAGGCAATGCCAAGAGTTATTTATAAGATTTCTTCAGGGACAGCCTAAAGTACCCTATTACAAAACAAGGGCTTTGTATCCTCGGCCACTTAGGCCTATTTATATATGCAATGTATATTATATGTAATGCATTTGCTCCTTTCTAAATAGGCAAAATGAAACTACGAAGTCTAACTCACCTCTACTGGGCCACTACTCAAGGTCTCAGTGTTCATGATTACCTTCCCAGCATTTCATCCCACGCTTTACTTTCCTAAAAACACCCATCTTCAGTGTGAATGACCTTCATTTACCTAGGGCTATAAAGACCTCAGGTTCAAACTGCATTCAAGTTTTCAGTTGTTTGACATATTAATCAGTTATTTAGATTTAATTCCAATTTAATACTGAAGATATACCTTTGATCTAAATGGAATATTCTGTTTTACTTCCTGGGCTCACCAAGGAAGCCAGAGGCTTGGCTATTTTTCCTGTGAGTGTCCTTTTTTTTTTTTTTTTAGGAAGGTTTGTAACTAGCAAGCCTGTGCTCTCACCTACAGAAATCCTTCTTAACCCAGCTCTCTCTTTCCTGGGCTCCTTCTCTTTGCCTGAACAAATTCCTGTCAGTAACTCATTTTCAAGCATTTTCTGGCTCAACTGCTTCTGAGCAACCAATGTTTGTCTTTCAAGATACCCCAGCAGCCCTTCCATATTTATCTACTCCATCTGTTTTCTATTTCAGTTCCTCTAAGCTCCCTTTTACTTGTCAACCCTAATCACTCCCCTGCCACTGTCCCTCCCTAATCTTAGTTTATCTGGGCTTCCCAAGAGACAACTGCCATGTAAGTCATTTGGCAGGATTGTTCCCTTCTCTGTGAAATGGTCACAGCAGTATTTCTGAGCCTATTTTACAATGGATGATTTTTATTTTTTATGTGAAGTGAAAAAAAAGGTGAAAACACAATCCAAAATATGTATCAAAATAAAGCTCTTTTTACCACAGCCGGCAGCTGCATTTCCTAAAATCATAGCCAATACAAACTACAGATATCTTACCTGTACTTTGGTTTTTTGCTTTCTAATTTCAGATTATGAGAGTAAAGAAATAATTTTATATCTCACCAAACTCTTCTTAAAACAAATGAGAGATGTGGATATATTCAGAATTGAAATATAAATGTTAAGACATTATGTCACGGTTCAAACTATTTACCAGATGAGTAAAAATAACACATTTTTATGTGGTAAACCACTTAACTAGAACTGTATAATTCTACATTATTTGCTCTTTTTTTCTTTTTAAAAAGAAGCCAAACATCTCTAGAACAAACATTTCCCTGTGTCGATTGGATTTAGAGTGCCAACAAAGTTTTGTTTCTTTTCTTTAAAGCATATTTATTTTTAGACCTTTCAATCCACTATTGCAAACAGATGTGCCCTTTTTTTTTTTCCTCCCATGGAAGAAAATAAATAACCAAGGTTGGAATTCCCTTTAAATACTTTTTTAAAAAGAAAAAAAAAAAGTAAGAAAGAAAGAGGGAAAAACAATAGGAGTTTTATTTCAGAATTCTGCTCTGTGCCAAGCATCCAATCTGTAGAACATTTTACCCTGTTGGTTTGGGGATGGGGAAAGACATCTGTGTGTGAGGCATCAATCTGTTCTTTTGAAACACAATTCCAGTTCACAGAGCTGTGATCTGTTGAGTGATAAACACAATTTTCTGAAGCTGCTTTTCAAAAGGCAGAAATATTGACAGTGTAAATCCTAACACCTTAAGACAAACTTTAATCTAAACAAAAACAATAATAATAGCTCACATTCAGGGGGCCTCACATGTACCGGACTCGGAGCACAGCACTTCACGTACATTACCTCAGTTAACATTTACTTCTGGAGGTCGATGCCAATGTTAGCTGCGGATTACAGATGAGAAAGTAGGGAAGCAAATGGTTCTACGGTTTGTACAAATCACTTGGCTAGTTAGGGTTACGGTCATGTACAAGGTCCAGTTCTGCCTTTTTGCCCAGCATCTTTCTTCTAAAATGAGCTCCCTCTTTCAACTAAAGTACACATTGGACTCAAAGGATGAACCTAGCTGGGAGTCAGATAGATTGCAGCAATGAACTTGCTTTTAGGGTCAGCAGCTAGGGAATCAAACCGAGGAAGGGAAAGGCTGGAATCCTTCTACTGCATCTGCAGGGGTCCAGGCATTACTTTATATACTTACCTAGAAAAGCTTTTTTATTGAGCAGAAGCAATGGTAAAAGAGACATCTCCTTGGCATCCATTCAATACTCACTTATTATATATAGAGAGAGAGGTCTTCTTATCATCTGAGTTCCATGGCATAAAATGGTCTGTAGTCCAACAATTCCTTTCTTCAGGCCTGGCTTAAGGGTATGAAAGGTTGTCTTTAATATTCAAGTAATAAGTACTGTCTCACATTTAAATCAGGCTTCTGTCTCTAAGAGCTCTGAGCACTTTTCAGGCACGGTATCATTTACCTTCTCAACAAGGTTATGCAACGAGGAAATGAACTTCACCTTTCCAGGCCTCACTCAGTGCTAGTCAGTAGGTTTGCACGTTCACGTTCCTATTTAATTCTCCCTGCCTCTTCCTAGAAACTAAAATGAGAATTCCAGGATTCTTGGCCACGAAGCTTGGTCGCCTTGGGTAGTCCCTGTCTTGGCTGGAGTACTATCTGGTATGCAATGAGGGTGTCAGGCTAGGTAAGCTCCAAGCTGTAACACTCTAGGATTGTGAGCTGGTAGAATATTTGTGGTATTTAGTGGAAGAATTGCCTTCGCGTCTTTGAAGAACTCTGGGGTTATATTTGCCTCTCGAAGTATTACAACTGCCATTTGCGTTTTTCTAGTAGCCAGACTAACACAAAGCAAGGCCCTCTGAGGGCACTGGCAGGACAGATGCTTGAGTAGTAAAAACCGGAAAAAAGGAAAAGGAAAATGGAGGGAACTAAGAAAAGAAAAGAAGAGTTGTTAAGGATAGAAAGTGGGGAAAGGAGAATAAAAAAGAGCAGAGAGTGGGAGGAAGAGAGAGGGAGACAAACAGGAAAATGGCAGGAGGGAAAGAAGAAGAGAAAGGGAGAAATGGAGGAAGGCAGAAAGTAGGAGGATGATAAAGACAGTAATGCCCAGTGTTATTTGTGTTGTTCCTCCATCATTATAATAATATCATTATTACAGCAGAGAGGAGGGCGCATTGGTTAACTCGAAAGAGCACGGTTTTGAAGTTAGACTAGGCTTAGGTTCAAATTTCGACCCTTCTACTGTGGAGTATTATTTTGTACCTAGGGAAGCTACTTAATTTCTCTCAAACTTAGTTTATTTTTAATTATAAAACAAGAATAACATCTCCCCTCTAAACTTTCCCTAATTTATAACATAGATGTCCTAGCACAGAACAAATACATGATATTATTAATTATAGGTGATATGTGGTACTCACCGTTCATCTGCCAGCATCAATATTCACTACACCTAATAAGAAACACACAAAATATGCTTTCTATGTGTCAGCATGCCACTGGTCCCTTTATCCCTGTCTGTCGTTCACATGCCAGCCATTAGGTTCGATTACAACACGCACAGGTGCTAATGGTCATGGACCTTACATTTTGGGGCCATTGCTCCATTTCTACTGGTATCACTCCCTACCAGGGGTGAAGTACTATATGCAGACAGCACAAGGACATCGCAGGGCTTCTGCTGGCTTTGTCCTCTCTATTAGGACTTACTGTGTCTCTTCACACACACACGAAATATTGAACGCTTTTATTAGGCCACGATCTCAAGATAATTTGAAAACTCTATGGCCTATGTATCTACTAACTTCCTCATCTGTGCACAAGTGACTCCCACTTTAATTAACCCCATGACTGCTCTGAATGTTCTGAAAGAAGAAGATATGAATAAGAAAAACAAGCATTTCCCGCCTAGATCTCCAGAGAGGCAGGGAGACTTATTGGAAGATAAATTGTACAGTGCAGCTGCCTTCTTAAATGAAGAGCATAAATGATGGCTAAGAGAAGCGATATACAGGCATCCTGTTCAGAATTAATATGCACAATTTCCTCACGTACTGAACCACTACGCTTGAAGGTTTTCTTTTTCCTGGACTTCCTTATTACTCATTCAACTGGCAAGAATTATTGAGCTAAGTGAGAGACTAATCATGTCAGTGGGGAAAAGTAAAGGTTACGGCAATACATGACCTTTGTCCTCAAGAAACTTGTGGTCTATCTAAAAGCCTTCAAATGATTTAATTCTTTCATCTATTGTATCACAGTTGACACCATTTCGTTTATAACTATTGGGTTAGTCCTAAGATTCCTTACAGGCCATTCGGTTCATATTACTAAGGTAGATGATAAGGAATAGTCTGGAATAGCACTGTCCAATAGTAATAGAGTGGAATAGAAAAAAATTACATATGGAATTCAAAATGCTCTAGTAGCCATAAAAAAGGTTAAAAAATTAAATTAAATGTAATAGTTTTTTATTTAATCCAACATATCTAAAATATGATCTCAACAATGTAATCAAAAAAAGATGTACTGAAGATGTCCAGTGAGTATTTCATACTCGCAGCATATCACAATCTGAAGTAGCCACATTTCAAGTACTCAGCAGCTGTATGTGAAGAGTGGCTAGTGTACTGAAAACACAGTTCAGCACTTACCCTACCCTCACATCTCCGTTATTCTATGAGACAGAGAAGTATGTGTCCAAATGGCCTGACACCAGAGACAACAATGTAGGGCTCAGTTTTCTAGAATTCACATTCGGTGTTTTAACTTGTAAGCCACCATGCTTTGATATGTCTTGCTAACTGTATTTAGAAAAGTTTAACAATCAGGGTAAAAGAGCCACCAAGGCAACATAAAATTATAGTCCTCAACAGGAAATGTCAATGGGTGCTGTAAGCCACTGAAAAACACCCAGAATTTAGCAAAGCAGAGGATATAATTGTCATACCCATGGCAGCATTTAGCTGGGTAATGCCCCTCTCATTACCTTTCAAGACCACCAACAGTGGCACTCTCACATTTATATATTGCTTTGACGAGAACGTGAAATGTGAAACAGTGTCTTCAGTTAAAATATTTTACCGTAATTGACAAGGCGGCCAGCCACCCATATAATTTTTAATCCTGTTTCTTTGGCTGGTCACAGTCTTCCTTGGGATTCCTTACTAGGCCCACTCAGCTTCAATCACTAAGGGGAATGTCGTAGCTAAGAATGATAGAAATGTAGCAGTTGAAGACTGATAATGTTACCTCTTGTCAAGAACTATGCAATTTTAATCTTTCAAGCTGTTAAGTTAGCTGTCCATAGTTTCACAGATCCTATCAGACACCATGAGACCCCTGGGGCAGGGACAAAGAGATTTATCATATTTAGTACATGTTCTCATCAGTTCCCTTCACCTGCAAGTTCCATGGGGTGATGCCCAAGAAGATGCTGTGCACCTGGTGACTACACAGCTGAGGAATCTCAAGGAAATCCCAGTTTTTCAAAAGATCTGTTAGTAAATCTGACCAGTCTTTACCCTGGAGAGAGACGTTATCTTTATTATCTTGAGCAGCAAACAAATCTTTACTCTGTCCTGGAGGAAGAGGATACTTTCTCTATCTACCAAGGCTGTTGCCATACAAACACCCTTAAAAAATAGGAACAGGAATGCCTGGGTGGCTCAGTTGGTTACGCATCTGTCTTTGGTTCAAGTCGTGATCCCAGGGTCCTGGGATTGAGTCCTGCATCAGGCTCCTTGCTCAGTGGGGAGCCTGATTCTCCCTCTGCCTGTTGCTCTCTCTGACAAATAAATAAAATCTTTTTTAAAAAAATAGGAACAAAAGATACCAAAGTCTTTGCTCAGACAATGTGCAGAAGCAAGAGACCTGTGGAGAAAGTCTTGCCACACTCTTACGTTAAAAGCCGTCAGTGGTCCTTTATTATTTACTAAATGAACTCCTCCTTTTCTTACTTATTAATCAATGTTTGTTTATTGCTCTCTATGTTCTAGTAGATTTGAATGATTCTCAGATATTTGCAAAAACTAAGATCTAATAGAAATAAAAGATTCAAAAAGTACTCAACGTAAAAATTAAAGAGATGAATTCCAGTCATTTCCACCATTAAGAACTTTGAGAAAATAATGGGTTTTGTTATGAGAACTCGTTTATGATTGTCCCTGAAAATCATAATATCTGGATCTTTTGAGAGTTCCTATTTTATTATTATTATATTTCCTTACTATGTGCCCTGATATGGGGTTCTGAAAAATATGGTTGTTAGAAAAATATCTTATCTTTTGCTTTCATATTCCACTCTCTTTCCTTTTCTCATAGTGAATGATAACAGAAACATTCATCTGAGGTGGCTTTTACTACCAAATGTATTTCATAAAACATATCTAGGTTCTATGAACTCATACTAGAACCTTCATATGTACGTAGGTTATATTTAAACATATAAGCAGTTCTTGTATAAACTAGTACTGCTCTTAGAACTCTGTATAAAGAGGCACCTGGGTGACCAAGTCAGTTAAGCATCTGCCTTCAGCTCGGGTCCTGGGATCGAGCCCCACATTGGACTCCCTGCTCGGTGGAGAGCCTGCTTCTCTGTGTCCCACTCCCCCCACTTGTGTGTGCTTCCTGGCTCGCTCTCTGTCAAATAAATAAATAAAAATCTTTTAAAAAGTAACTCTGTATAGAATCTACAACTTTTGAAACAGCTGTGCAGAAAAACTATGTAATTTAGGATAGCAAAGGAAGTTGGAAACCACATCCAATTTAAGCTTTCAGGAGAGTAGAGGTCAGCAAGAGGTCATTCTCCAAAATGGAATCAGAAAGGAGTCCTGGAAATATTGCCCAACCAGGACCAACTTTGGAAGACAAGTAAACTTGTGCTGCAACTCTGTGATTTGTAGAGACCTCAGAGGGGCCCAGGTTTGGCTCACTTTTTAGCTGACCATGAAGAAGACTTGGGAGTAGATTGTCACAGGGAAGCGTCTACCCGCTGAATGAATCACAGTCCATTTTCTGCAGCATCCTGGGATTTCTGAGCGACTTAGTCATTGAAATCCTGACTCTTATGGGAATCTGTTCCCAAAGTTCACATAGATGGCACATCTATGATACATTGATAATTTTCTGCTCTAATCCAGAATAATTAACTGGCATTTTAAAAGTCATTATTAGTGACCCTATGGTATGTATAAAAGAATATTGGATGAAAACCATTTGTATAGGTGCCAGTCTTACTTTTGTCACTGGTTACTTTGGACGAGTCACTGAAGCTACCTGACTTCCTCACCTATAGCATGACTGGGGAGTGGGGTGGGGATAATGATTCAGTGACCTCTGCAGTCCTTTCTAGTCTTGCTTTTGTACATTGTATCTAACTCAAGATCTGGCCTTGTAAATTGTGTGCTGGGAAGAACAGACCTAGATGCCTTTCGGCTCTACTGTTGTTGCTACTTTACAAAATAAGTTGTTGTCCCATTCAGAAAATGTCATGTGCAGAACTAAGGAAGTGTATGTGACCATTTACTAGCAATGGCATTGCCTCAGTGACACTTGGATCACACAACTAATTTTTCTTTTTTTTGGGTGACTCAAACTCTTAGGGTCATCCTCCTGGGTGACAAGTCATGTGGTAACATAAAGCATGAGGCAGATATTGTCAGTTTAACCAGAAGGTAAAGGAAAAATACAATCATCTTTCAGTCCACTCATTTTGAATCTTCTCACAGCATCAAAGAGAACCTCGAGATAGATTTCTTGCAATTTCCCCCCTGACAGTGTGGGATACCTCAGTCAGATGAATAATACATGTACTGGCAAGCAATACAATTGTAAAAGAATCTGGCATTTACAAAGCAGCTTTACTGGTGGAAAGAGCAAAGGCTTTGAATATTCTGTCAGTTTGAAAAGAGGTTCTGTGTCACCCTATCAGGTCACACAAACCATCTGATCAACTGCCACTTGATGAAAGCATTTATTAAAGTCAGAATAGGGAAATATCAGTCTGAGGAATGGAAAAGCCTGGAGGATTTATTTTTAAGCCTCTTGGAATAGAAAGGAGTGAGAAAATTTCTGTTTCTAGAGGGAAATACAATATGAAATTTGGTTTTGATTGAATAGGGGAAACATAAATCCTAAAACAGCGAAGATTTATTTTTTAAAGTCTTCAGATTTCTGCTTCCAAGAAAAATGGAGTGTATGTACTTTTTCCTATTATTCCAACTAAGTATAAATAAAAATTCTGGGCATTACATTTAAAACAAATATAAGAGACTCTAAAAAGTAGAGGAAAAAAAAAAAAAGCTGACCAGCTGACCTCAGGGTCCAAAGAACAACATAAGAGTGAGATCCTCAGGTTTTCTTTTCCACCCATGTATTCCAGACATGAAGCTGAAGAAGCTGGCAACCCAGACCGCCAATGGATGCAAACAAACAAACAAACAAACAAGCCCAACAAAAGTCTACTCTCTCTAACCAAATGACAAGGAATAGGGCGGACTAACAAAACGGAAAACTCTTTGACAGTAATTGCTCTACTCTAGCCAAACAACAGAAAAAACTGTGGCCTCATCCCTACCTAAACCAGCAAAGGTTGATGGGGGAATCTAGACTCCATTTTCTCCTAGCTGCAATGAGGTATTCCCAGACCTCCTGTAGGGTCATGTCAGAGAAGGTCAAGTAGGGACCTGGGACTTTCATGACCTTCATCAGTGGTGGTGAGGCCATCCCCCCTCTTAGTGTCAGTAGAGACCACACGGTGAGCCTAACCTTCCTCCTAAGCCAACAGTAATGAGATGCTCCTCCCATTCCTTATGTGGGTAGATTCACAGGAAGCCTAGTGGAGAGCCAGGACCTTCACTATAACCCAACAGTAATGAAGCCATTCACATTGTGGTAGTAGTAAAAAGTACGTGGAGGGCTGGCATTGCCATTCCATCTAGCACTAATGAGGTTCCCCCCTATCTTGGGTAGCAATGTAGACTGGGTGGGAAACCTGGACTTTTACCTCTACCTGGCTGTAAAGAGGCAGACACTGGATCAATACCAGAGAAACCTTGTAAAAATAGAAGGTTAAAATAAGATCTAGAGTCTTATAAAATTAATAAGATCCATAATATTATAAATTATAAGACTGGAGTCTTACCATTTAACAATTTCCATCAAATGTCCACATTTTGGTAAAAAATCACTCTTATCAAGAGACAGAAAGTTCTCAGACTGAGTGAAAAAAGATGATCAGTATATGCCAGCACCAGGATAACAGAGATGTTATAATTAAGTGACAAATATTTCATATTAGCCACAAAAAAATGCTTTAACAGGGAATTATGAACATGCTTGAAACAAATAAAAAATAGAAAAAAAGCAGCAAAGAAATAGAGTCTCAATAAAGACATAGGTGAAATAAAGAAGAATAAAGTGAAGATTTTAGAACTAAAAAAGGCAACAAACAAAATACTCAGTAGAAGGGCTCAATATCAGGATGAAGGGGCAGTGCGAAGAAGCAGTGAACCAGAATATAGAGCAGTATAAATTATCCAATCTGAACAGAGAGAAAATAAATTGGGGAACAAACAAACAAACAAACAACCTGAGCCTCAGTTATCTGTGGAACCATAACAAATGATCTAACGTTAGAGTTTTGATGAGAGAAGAGAAAAAAAAAAAAGTGGGATGAAAAAGTGCTCAGAGAAATAATGGCTAAAAAATATCAAATTTGACAAGAAATTAAAGCTACAGATTCAAAATCTGAGCAATCCAACAGAATAATTTCAAAGATATCCATACCAAGATGCATCATATTAACCTTCCCAAAACTAAAGACAAAGTAAGAATTGTGAAAGCAGCCAGAGAGAAACAATGCCATATCTAAAAGGGAAAACCAATTCCAATGACTTCAGATTTCTCATCAAATACCATAAAGGTCAGAAGGAATCATCATAAGAAATATAATTCCATAATCCTATATCGAGTGAAAATGTCCATCTGGATTAAAAGGATATTCTCTTACGTAAAGGAAAACGGAGGGAATTTGTCACCAACACACCTACACTAAAAGAATGACTACAGGAAATTTTCTAAACAAAATGGAAGCAATAGAAGAAGGATCTTTCAAGCATTAGGAAAAAAGAATATAGTAAGCAAAAATGTGGGTAGATACAATCAGCTGTCCTTCTGCTCTTGAGTTTTCTAAATGATAAGTTAATTGAAGCAAAAATTACGAAACTATCTAATGTGGTTCTAAATGAATACAGAAGAAATATTTAATAAATGAGAGAGAGTAAAAGTACATAAAGGGGGATAAGCTTCCTATACTTCACTAGAATTGGCAAAAATGACACCAGTAAACTATAATAAGTTAACGTATATAAAACACAAAACTTAGAGCAAACTTGAGAAAACTTATACAGAGTTACTGTGAAAAAATATTACTGACAAATCAAAATTGAATTTTAAAATATATTTAGTGAATGCACAGGAAAATAGTAAAAATGAAACAGTACAACAAAAAAAAACAGAGAACAAACAAAAAAACATGACATATAAAGTAGTAAACTTAAGTCCTATGAGTATTGAAAAAATTAAATATAAAAGGTCTAAATACATCAATTAAAAGGCAAAGATTGGTGCATTGGATTTAAAAACATATCTCATGTATGTGCTTTCTATAAAACAAACAAACAAACAAACCTCTATTCAAGAGGAGACTGGGTGACTCAGTTGGTTAAGTATCTTCCTTTGGCTCAGATCATGACCTCAGTGTCCTGGGATCAAGCCCTGCCTCCATGTTGGGCTCCCTGTTCAGCCTGGAGACTGCTTCTCTTTCTCCTTCTGCCCTTCTTCCCCCAATCCCCTACTCCCATGCTCTCTTGCAAATGCTTTCTTTCTCTCAAATAAATAAAATAAAATAAAATAAAATAGAATAAAACTGTATTCAAATATAACAATATAGGCAGGTTGAAAGGAAAGGAATGGAAAACTAATCAAAAAGAAAGCTACATTATTATCAAATAAAGTTCATTTCAGATCAAAGAAAAATATGACCAGCAGAGTAGGATATTACATAATCATAAAAAATACATTGCAATCCTAAGTATGTCTGTACCAAACAAAAAAAAAGCTACTATATATGTAGTATAATATAGTATAGTATAGTATAGTGTAATATAGTATAATATAATATCAGGCAAAACTGGTAGAACTAAAAGGAGTAAAAACAAATCCACAACTAGAGTTGGAGATTTAACACCCTTCCCTCAACAACTGATGAAACAACATCAGCAAAGATATAGAACTCAACAATAGCATCTATCAACAGGATCTAATAGACATTTTTGGAATATTCCTGCAATATCATTAAAATGAATATTATTTTCAAGTGCTCCTGGAACATACACCAAGATAGATGCTATCCTGGTCCATATAGGAAACCTCAAACAATGTAAAAGAATTGAAATCATACAGGCGTGTTCTCTGATCACAGTGGAATTGAGGCAGAAATCAATAATGGAAAGATAATAGGAAAATATCCAAACACCTGGCAACTAAATAATACACTTTTAAATAATCTAAGGGTCAAAGAAGAAATCTTGAGAAAAGTCAAAATAGTAGATTGAACTGAATAAAAATGAAAATACAACATGTAAAATTTATAGGATGCAACTAAAACAGTGCTGAGAAAGAAATTTACAGCATATGCAATACATATATTAGCAAGAGGAAAGATTTCGAATCAATAATCTAAGCTCCATCTGAAGGTCCTAGAAAAGAAGAGCAAAGTCAACCCAAAACAAGCTGTGAAAAGGAAATAATAAAAATAAGAGCAGAAATAAGTGCAATTGAAAACAGAAAACAGTACAGAAAAATCGATAAGCAAAGATCTGTTTCTTTGAAAAGATCAAAAAAGAAAATTACAAGCCTCTAGGAAGACTGATAAAGGAAAAGAGAGAGAAGACAGAAATTACCAATCAGGAATGAAATAGGGGATGTTATTACAAGCTCTGCAGACATTACAGAGAAATAAAGGAATACTACAAAAACCTTTACACACATAAATTTGACAACTTAGATGAGGTAAATCAGCTCTTTAAAAACAAACAAAAACAAAACACACTATTACAACTCATTCAGTATGAAATAGATCACTTGAAGAGGTCTTCAAAATAGCTGGACATTACCTTATTTTTAATATACGACTACTCGAGTAAATTGTATAGATTATTTATGAAAAGACTGGGAGACTTACTACTAAATATTTGTTCTATAATATTGTAAGGCCCTTTCTCATGGGAAACTGGTCCCTCTTTCAATTAATGGACTGAGCGTAAGCTCTGAATCAGATCTGGAAAATGAGTAAGGGATTATGACTGCTCATCTGGTCCGAATGTCTTGTGACTATATATTAAACAATGCCCTGTTGGCTGTGCATCTGCCTTGCTCCTATAAGGCACGTTCTATTGGCTGTTCTTTTAATATATCAGTGTAAGTCAGGTCCTCCTGGCTGCCATGATGACCCAGCTGCCCATTACAGTAATTATGCCTCCTTGATTTTTGATAGTTAAATGCTGGTTACCTGATCTCTGCTACTCCAGGATTCTAGCATTCTCATTACTGCTAAGAAAGTTAGATCTGTAATAGCATGCTCTCCTGTAAGGTCCAACCTACAAAGGACAGCCGTCACTGACCTTCTCAATAATGCCGTGCACATGCACACTCAACACATGCATTCACCTACACACACAAAATGTATTTCTTACTATGTTTTTAAGTGGTATACTGTGGACCCTCCCAATAAAAGTTATCAGAAGAAACTGGTGAGGAGGTAAAGAAATCAGGATAGGGCAAGGGAAGGAGATAAATAAATATGTGACCTTAGCTCCTGATTCCATGGGGAGCTCTGGACCACAGATGGCGACACAAAGTTGTTTCAAATTGATCCATGAGAGCTGAGCTGAGTGGTTTTTGTTGGTTTGTTTGTTTTATTCTTGTATCAGTCAGCTCTGGCTGTAAGCCTCCTCTGGGAAGGATGCCATAACCACCCATGTATCCTGGGGTAAAATGGCTCCTATTGGCCAAAGACAATTTTCCAGCAAAGGGTAAAGATGTGAATTAACAGCCAACACTCCCAGTAGCTGCAAAATGGATGCACCGGTTCAGCAGTTCTAAGCAGGGCACCAATTATCTTTACTATAATTCAGAGAAGGGGAAAAAATCCCGGAGGGCTACAGTAGTAAGACAAAATGCATAATGTCATCGAATTGTACTCAGACATAACAAATGGTTAGAGTCATTTAGTAGCTGGAATTGAAAGTTAATATGTTAAACAAAGGGAGGGTTAATTATAGTATAGAATAATTGGGAAGGTCAGAACTCCAAAATCCAGATATGATCTATTCAAATACTGTACCTTCTTTTTTTATTTACAATTTTATTTTTCTTTTGAATATATTATATAACATTCACATTCAAAATTAAAAGTGTACAATGGGGCATGCAATAAAAACAATCACCTTCTCAAACTTATTCATCTGCCATCCAGTTTTTCTAAACAAAGTCAAGCTTATACCACTTTTTGAGATAGTCTGCATGAACAGGTAACTATTTTCTTTTTGTTTCCTCATTTCCATAATTGTAAATATATGTGTGAGATCATTTTATGTTAATACATGAAAGCTTCCTCATTTTTTTTCTGCAACTTCATAGTATTTTTGTATGATTGCATCATACTTTAGCTAGTTCTCTACTGATGAACATTTAGGTTGTTTCCAGTCATTTGTTCTTACACATAATAACAGCAACAGATTATCTTTCTGTCTATTTATCTGTCTACCTATCTCTTTACCTATCTATTTTACATATTCATGAGTATAACAAAAGGATAAATTCCAAGAATTTGAACCACTGAGTAAGATGCTGTTAGTCAGCTTAGGTTGAATTGTACCATAATATGTCAGTCAGCTTAGGTTGAATTTTACCATAATAACACATTGATGTCAAAGTCACGGTAGCTTATAACAATAAAGGTTTCTCTCTCCCTCACGTTACATCTTCATTGCAGGATGTATTGGCTCTTTTGTACATTATCCTCATTCTAGGACCTAGCCTGAAGATGCAATCCTTTTCCAAAATACACTATGTTTTTGGTAGAAGGGAAAGAGGACATGGTTAACCATATGATAACTCTTAAAGCTGCTTGAAAATAATGCATGCCACTTCTACTTAGAGTTCACTGTCAAAGTCATGTGTCATGCCTGATGTCAATGGGTGTGGACTTATAATTCTCTCCATAGGGAGAGGAAGCAAATATTTAGAATACAGCACAGTTCACCGATGAGTAAGTATATTTATAAATTTGGTAGATGCTAAACTGTTCCATCTAAAAGTATTACAAATTTAAGCTCATAAAAAATATATGAGTGTTTTCCCCATTCCCTCACTAATACATTATGATATCAGACCCTTTGATCTTGGTAATCTGAAAGGTGAAATATATTTTGATTACCTTAATTTGAATTTCTGTTATCATGAATAAAGTTTAGACTATATTCACATTCACTTTTATATTCGTATTCAAATATGTCTTAGCATAAGAATACTTGGGTGTCTTCTTTCATTAACAGTTGTTTCTTTTATTGACACACTATGATCAGGTTACGATCATTAATTTTCTGTTATCAAGTCAGCTTGCGTGCTTATAAGGCATCAATTTTTCTTCACTTACTGATAGGTGATAAGTCTATCCATTACAGCTAACAAGATATATCTCCACTACTTTGTATTTTTATAACAGGTTTGTTGTGTTTTTTTAAATAAAATACAAATGCAGTAATCTTTACAACTTTCTTTTGGATATCATTTATTTGTTTGTTTAGCCCAATATTCAAATCTGTTCTGATACTTTTTAAATCTTTTAAAATATTTTTCCTTATTAAAAAATGATACATCTAAAAAATATTCAGGCAAGGAAATAAAAAGAGTCACCATAGCTATCATTCAAAGACAACCATTTATTTTGAAGATTTATTATGTCACCTTTCATGTTAGATCGCTTGGAATTGAGTCATCTGGGAATTCGATAAATAAGCGTTCTTCAACTTTATTCATACCACCAAAAAAATTAATAGTTTCAGACTGGTTTCCAGCTTTTCCTCTTGGCACTTCACTTGGTAATTATCAAGAAAATGGATAGCAATTGAAATCCAACACGTGACTCCCACAAACTCTTAATTCTGTAGTGGGGAATCTTTTTTTTTTTTTTTTTTTTTAATTTTGGGAAGTGGTAAGTTTTTTGGGGACTCTTTGGGAAGTTTTGGGTTAAGAAGTACAGGTCTGGGCTTGATGTGACACCAATGAGGTGAAGACTTAATTCTTTGGGCAGGCTCTAGGATAGATTTTTCTCCAGAGGCAAAGGAGAAAACCAAACACCAATCCACTGTATAAAGCCAGGGTCCCTAGACTGAAAAAATCATCTATGAATACAAAGTCTAGAATTTAGAGATGAGAATAAAGACTGAAAACAGAGAATTCTTTAGTTTAGAGCCCTGTCAAGGAAAGATCAAACCAACTATTGTTTAGGGGCAAGAAAATTTCAAAATGTGGCTAATTGCCTTAAATATTTAACTTTATTGGCCTGGGAGGATGTGTGTGAGGCACAGAGGATGCCTGGACTGTTCTAAAAGTTCCATGTGTCAGAGTCATCTGACAGCTGCCTGTGTCTTCTAGTCCTTAGTGTGATTTTCTGGAATGAGACATGAAAAAATTGCTAGTTTCCCATTAATTCATATCTAATAATATTTACTAATTTTTGTGAAGTTCAAGAAATCTCAGTAGCAGAAACTTCAAAAATAATGTCCTGATGCCTGAATATTAATGTCCGATATTCAGAATCTGAACAGATGACTTTTATATAGGGAAACCCATGGAGTTAAATCTAAAAACAGAGAGATGATTGAAGGATTCCTTCTGGTCCCTGAAGCTAGTCATTTTTTGCCTGCCATCTTGATCTTTTCTCTTTCTCAATTGCTCAGTTGCAAACTCTGTGACTAAGTGGTTCGGGTTAAATGCAACCTAGCCAGGAAATTTGTTTTCTGTCATGACCCATGACATTGAAAACTATTTTCTTTGTATTTATTTCTAAGCTACTTGTCTTGTGATTTTGACAAATGCCCTATGCCTGTCCTTGTAAGGAAAGAAGACCATGTGGCAGTTTTTCTAATGAGAGTTCCTATTTGTATCATCTTCACAGTTCAGAGGATTATGGCAACAGGTGATTGACAGAAGAGAAATAGAGTATATAAAATGTTTATTTCACAAAATATAACTGTTGATGAGGTCCTGAACTAGGCAATGAATGGGAGTAGAAAAGAACACATTTAGGACTTGAAGAAAAGAAAAGCTGACAAGATTTGGGAATTGATAGGCTTTGTGGGATGAGAGGAAAGATGCAGGGAAAGGGAGGAGTCAAAAATGATTAAAGTTTCGAGAAAGGTGAAAAAATTGAAATAATAATTGCTTATTTGTTTGTTTTCTGAAACCAGTGAGAATTTTGAAAGATGAGGAGAATGTTTTGGTAAATATGCTTGTCATAACATGAAAACCATAACTGAACAAACTGGATTCCAAGTTTGCCATGCCAGTCTTACTGAAAATAGTGTGAAAAGAAGTCCTACTGTAATTTCTAACAAAAACATCTTGTATTTGCTGTATGACTATACTGACAACGAGAGGAAATTGTACATCAAATTCTCTCCATATGCTTTTAAACAAAGAACACACCTTAATAAAGGTGAGCAAACTATACTCTGCTTGACAAACCTGGCCCTCATCCTGCTTTTGAACAGTTTGTAAAGTAAAAATGATATTTGAATTTTTAAGTGATTGAAAAAAATTCAAAAGAAGAATGTTTGGGCACCTGGGTGGCTCTGTCGGTTAAGCATCTGCCTTTGGCTCAGGTCGTGATCTCAGGGTCCTGGGACAGAGCCTCTGGTCCTTGGGCCCCTTGCTCAGTGGGGAGCCTGCCTCTCTCTCTCCCTCTGTGCTCCTCCCCCTGCTCCTGCTTGCTCTCTCTCTCTCTCTCAAATAAAGAAATAAAATCTTAAAAAAAAAAGAATGCTTTGAGACATGTGACAATTATATAAACCTTACGTTTCAGTGTTTATAATTAAAGTTATATTGGAACACAGCCATGTGCATTTGCTTATGGCCTTTCTATAGCTGCTTTTGTTTACAATGACAGAGTTTAGTATCTTCAATAAAGACAAGACCATATGGCCCACAAAGTCTAAAATATTTATTATCTAACCCTTTAAAAAATTTTGCTTACCTCTGCCTTAATATGAGCTATATATCTAAAGATAAGTTCGGAAAGAATGATAATGTGAATTGAATGCATAACTAGAAAAAAACAGTGGTTTAATTTTAGCAATATTTTTGCTACATCCATTTACTCAGTAAGCATTTGTGGATAGCCTGCTGTCTGTCAGTCACTATCCAAGATGTTATAGACACAGAAGTTTGTTAGAACAAACTTAAACATTAGTCCACTTCTTATTAGTGAAGCACTCTGAAAATGAGTTCTCCTTTGTTTATTCCTCGCAAGAAAATGGACTGTAGTTAGAGAAGAAGTTTCTTCCTAAGACTCAATAAATCTTACCGATATTAGAGTCTTGGCAAAACAAGAGGGAGGATATGTAGTGAATCTAACCTCTCCCAAATTTATATATAGTTTTAAATTTGTACTCATTAACAACAGGTAGAAGTTTTATACAATCTATTATGCTCCTAGTGCTTTTCTAGTATTTATTTAGTTTTTATGTCTAATCCTTTAAACAATTCATGGAGTAGATATCATCCTCATTTTACATATGAGGAAACTGAGATTGGAAGTAAATGGACACATTTTTCAAAAGTGTGCACTGTGAATATACTTGACATGTTCTAATATAAAATATAATCTCTCTCATTATTTTATTAAAAATACTAAATCCAACCTGTATCTATAGATACTATAGATTTTTTTGGAAACAAGGAAGCATGTTACATCTCACAAACTTCTTTTTTCTTAAGTTTTTATTTAAATCTCAGTTAGCATACAGTGTAATATTAGCTTCAGGTGTACAATATAGTGATTCAACAATTCTGTACATCATGTGCTCATCACAGCGAGTGCACTCCTTAATCCCCATCACCTGTTTAACCCATTCTCCCATCTCCCTCCCCTCTGGTCACCATCAGTTTGTTCTCTATAATTAAGAGTCTGTTTCTTCATTTGTCTCTATCTCTCTCTCTTTTTGCTTTGCTTGTTTGTTTCTTAAATTCCACATATGAGTACAATCATGTGATATTTTTCTTTCTCTGACTTATTTAGCTTAGCATAATACTCTTTAGCTCCATCCATGTCATTGCAAATGGCAAGATTTCATTCTTTTTTAGGACTGAGTAATATTCTTTTATATATATATTTTTTTCACGTCTTCTTTATCCATTCATCATCAATCAGTGGATACTTGGCTTAATTCCATAATTTGGTTATTATAGATAATGCTGCTATAACCATTGGGGTACATGTATCCTTTAAATTAGTATTTTTGTATCCTTCGGGTATATACCTAGTAGTGCAATTGCTGGATCATAGGGTAGTTCTATTTTTAACTTTTTGAGGAACCTCCATATTGTTTTCCAGAGTGGCTGCACCAGTTTGCATTCCTACGAACAGTGCAAGAGGGCTCCCCTTTCTCCACATCCTAGCCAATACTTGTTGTTTCTTGTGTTGATTTTAGCCATTCTGACAGGTGTGAGGACATCACACAAACTCGCTAACTTCTTAAAAGGTTCTTTTAAATATTTCTCTCTTCCTTAAAGATCCTCACAACTTCTTACTTAAAACAACTTTTTTTTTTGCCAATACATAGAAAGACACCAATGGGCCTTTTTATTAATTTTTTTGGCAGAATATCTTATATATCAATTATAGATGTATGTGTATTTTTTATACAGAAATGTTACAACATACTAGTTATATTCAGATCACACTATTTTGAAAAACCTGGAAAAATTATTTCAGAAACCAATTTCCTCATATGTACAATGGAGGTGATATCTATGCTTCTGAAAAGTTATAAAAATTAGAAATAAATAAATACCATTTTTAATTAATTCTGTTAATTTATTAATTTTATACCCCATTCAATGGAAACTGAGGGCTCAACAGTGGTAATTTTAAAAGTTTCACAAATATTATAGATATAAAATTATATAGCTCTATAGTTCTATTGAAATAATAATACAATGCTCAAACTTCCAGTTAAACAGAACACATTGTCCACATTATTTACTTCTGTCCCTTTCTGAAATAGAACATAATAGTAAAGAGATTTTATTTTATTATTTTATTTTTTTAGTAAAGAGATTTAAAACATAAACTCAAAAAGATACAAAGCATAAAAGAATAAAAGATTAGGAGTAGTTTTTTGGAATATGCTATGTACAAGAACTAATGGTCATTGACTTATAAGGCCCAAGTATGCTAAATCCTAATCAAGCAGTGGGAAAAGCCAAGTAATGATCTAATTGTACATTGGAATCCCTAAAACCCCAAGAAATAACAACAGTATAAACACCTGAAAGTGAGCGTAAAGTTGGGGCTAAAACCTCAGCAGAAGACTAGAGGCTTATCCTCTGGTGAAAGTAAAATGGAAAACTCCTGATGTTTTAGTAAGCAAAGTAGTAGGAAGGGTACCAAACCCCAAACATAGAAATATACATATGTACATTTCATTGAAACTGACCATGTATCTTTCCCCATTCAGTTTCCAGAAGGCTGTGGCCAGACTTGTAACCTATAACTTTAGGCAAACCTGTTCTCTAGATAATCTGACTAGAGTTAAAGGAAAAATCCCATCTTTGGGCAGTTCCCAACAAAAGCTTCCAACGAAATCACTACAGTGAAGCCTAAATTCAACACACCTGTAGCTTTTAAACAATTTTTCATATTTCATCTAACACGTGAATAGACAACAAAGGATCAGTAGACACCACAATCAAGCCTGAACATGAATGATAGGACCAAAATATAGGAATATACAAAACAGGGGGAAAACACAAAGAGGAAATAGATTATGTAAGGAGAGGAAAAATTCAAATATATACGTACTAATAATCCCAGAAAAATAAAAAGAGATGTTGCATTCATAAAGCAAGAATAGAAGCATATATGATGTATTGGTTCATAGAATAAGAAAATTACTGAGAAAAATAAAATATGATAGCAAAAAAAGAAAACCTCCGTGTAACAGTTTGAATATAAATTTAAAGAAATCTCCCAAAAGTAGAATAAAGTGACAAAAAAGATGAGTTTAATGGGAAAGAAAGTTTGAAAATTAAGGAACTAGTAAAAAAAATTTGATGAGTTCAATGAATAAAGAACAGGAAAAGCACAGGAAATCATGAAATAAACAATCAAGAAGAGTTCTCTGAGCTAATAGACTTGAATTCCAAGATCACAAGTGTCAAGTGCCCGTTGAGTGGATATATGAATCTATTCCAGAGCACTTCACAGTAAAAATTCAGAATTACAGGTTAACGAAAAGATTCTAAAGCTTCCAGAAAGATAAAACAGGCTACATACAAAGGATCAAAAGACAGAACGGGGTTTGACTCCTCAAGAGCACGGCTGGAAGCTGAAAGATGATGAAGACCTAACTGAAGCTCTGAAGTAAAAAGAATTTGACTCTAGTTTTCTATTCCTAGATGAACTGACAAATCAAGGGAAATGAGAGACATTTTGAACATCCAAGAGCTTCAAATATTCCAACCACCCCCATGCATTCTTTCTTAGGAAACTTCTAAAGAAATGTCATACTAAAATGAAGGAGTAACCGGGAAAAAGGAAGACATGGAATCCAGAAAATGGGATTTTCTTTCCTTTAAGAAGAAGGCAAAGAATAACTCCAGAATGAAGATGACGGAATATACCGGGAATGTAGCAAGAACGAGAATGGAGCAGCTCAGAAGTTTCCCAGCAAGCTTATCTCTACGAAAATAAAAATGATACAATATCTGATGTAACTGGGAGAGTTTGGGCATTTTTCAAGGATTAGTACAGAGAAAATAAAGCCAGGAACAAAGTAAGACAATTATTAGCTACAGACAAAACAAAAAGTTGCTTAATGAAGGAAAAGTAGTCATCACTTTTACGTAGTTTCTCTGTGAATAGTGATTGCATAGCTGTGATAATGTACCCTGAATAATTTTAATCAAAATTATGTTGTAATTTTATAAGGAAGATAGAAGCACTGAGAAGTATGTATGTTTATCTCAGAGGTCTAGGGAGTGAATGAGAGGGAAGTGGTCATCTTCCATTGTAAGGAGTCAGTACATACAGCCTATGGAAAATGGAAAGAGCAAAAAATAGCAATATTGTTATTTTAGTAACACCAGTGGAGGAAAACCATCAAAAGTGACAGCTAAAAACTAAAAAGAGTTGAAAAGTTTCACCTCTGAGAAAATAGAAATGGGAGGGAAGGTTTGGGCATTGATACTTTTCTTGAGAATTGTACAGTCACTAGACTCTTTCACATGTGGGCAAAATAACTTTGGCAATCATGAAAGTCAAATAAAAGAAAGTGTTTACACTGAAATGTATTCATTTTTAACAATTAGAAACAGATTCATTGATTTGTGCAGCCAAGGTAACTGGTTCTTATAGAAATCCCATAATATAACCTCTCTTAAAATATCTATTCTTATTATGCAACTTCTTGTAGCTTATATAATTAAAAGATTATAGCTTTTATAGTACATAAATAAAAACATTATAATATTTTACAATCTTGCACAATACAAAAATATTACATTTTAACATAAAAATAAACACTGTTGTTACCATCATTATTATTAAATTATTATTATTAAATTCGGGACTGCATATGTCCACTGGCCTAAAACTGTGTGAGTACCTATTAACTCCTTAGGCATATAAAATGGGCTTTTTCTCCTTAAATGACTAAAATTAAACTAATAAAAATTAAGCAAAAGTCTGAATGCAGAGAGCGACAAAAGGATGTCACTGTCATCACATCTGCAATTACAGGTGTTTATATTTATTGGAATAACTTTGTTGAAAGTATAGAATCATAGAATCACAAAATGCTAGAACTCATTTGGAAATGTGGACATTGAGGCCCTAAAGGAAAAATGCCCCGCACACCCTAACAGCTAGGGAAAACACAAAGACTATATGTTCCCTCTCAGCGGTGTTAATTCTGATGACTGAATACTGATGTATTAACTCAGTGGAGTTAATACTGATGACCCTCTCAGCGGTGTTAATGACTGAACTACACTGGGCCAGAAATCACAGCAGCCTACCTGCTAGCTCACTCTAAGACTAGTGCAATCTGAATGAAAGTACATAAGCTCGTTTTCTGTCATCACGAGTAGAACACAAATAACTGCTAATGAAGATCCAAGAAATGAATTTGAGAGGGGCATCATTAAAAAGATAGAGCAAAATCAGGCCCAGACAGAAAAAAGTGATTTACTTCTTCCATTCCTCTTCTTTCTGCTCACCAAAAAGATTTCAAAGCTAACTTCTCCTTCTAAAGATTAATATCAGCAACAAGATAACTGTTTTTGTCCCTTGTCTTTGGGATTTTGTTTGTTTTGTTTTGTTTGCAGGGCACATGTGATAACAGGATAGTTTGTACACTAAGAAATAGTACACAGTAACTGTATTTGTCAATCAGGCTTCTGGCAAAATGTCCTTGAGATCACTGAGGAGTTTGTGACTGGACGCAGTAGGAACTGATGCTGGCTAATCAAAGCAAAAGCGTTTTCTGGGAAGATACCAAGGATGGATACACAGTGGAGGTGAGGAGGCAATAGAACTAGGCTTGGTGACTGGAAGAGCCAAGAAGGCTTCAGATGACTGAGAATCCAACCACCGGCCTTGGGTGGTTATGGGAACAGTCTGGAACCCATTCTCTCCTTGGTTCACTTGCTGAAGGTTCAGACTCGATCTCACTTTGGTTCATTTGGCTGAGTTACAGCCATTTGCTGTCCCCTTGGCTGCCTGAAGTGGTGAGCGGAAGGGATGAGCGCGTCTAGCTTCTTTGCTAGAGGACCAGCAGGCTGACTTCTCTGCCGCTAGACCACGCACTGGGGAAAAGCCAGCAGGAAATGAGGGCACTTTTAGAAATGCCGAAGAGTAGCAATATGCATTATATCCCTCTTGTTAAACATCCCTGTACCATCAAGTTTACTCAGTGGTTACCGAGAGCATTCTTAATTGCTAAAAAGCAACTTGTTTAGCTTCTGACAAGACCTAGTTGCTTTCTTTTCATATTTTGGAATTCATTTATAACATAGGTAAAACTTCCGGCTTGGATCAAATATAGTGTATCTATATAGACTGCCCAAGACGAGAATAGGGCATTTACCCAGTGGCCCATGCGGTGATACTAAAGTGTATGGCTTTGTGTATGGCCGTGTATGTATGTGCATTAGAGGGATAGATGGGGCCAGAAGCTGTCGTTGCTTGTTGGTCTCTCAAATTCACGGATCTTTTATTTCGTTATATTTTAAAATTCGTTGATCTTTTATAGTGTTTGCTTTATGGTTTCTCATTTCACAGTAAAATAACAGGAGCAGTAAGTCATCTCCTTAATCAGAAAACAAAAATGATGAGTAGTAGAATTTAATGAGTTGCAAAATGTAGGGAAGACCAGGAAGGATATACTAGAAAAGGCAAAGGGAGGGGAAGCACTGGGGAAAACAGGCAAGGCTTTTGCTTCAACTTTCCTGCACCAATAACTTGTACAACATTATCTTTTAATAGTTCTGTAATTTTTTCCTGTACTCTAAATTCCAGCAACTTACTGAAACAGCAAATCCTCTCTCCTACAAACTAAGTGTCAAAAAGCTCAGTGAAGTGTTTAGCAATAATAAAGCAAGGGAAGAAAAAAAAAAGAAACCGATAATGAGGTGAGAAGAAAATATTTTCAAGTGAGATTTAAAATCAAGGGAAGAAAATGTGAACTAGATTTTCAAATAAGCAAAGAGCAATAGAAGCCATTTAGGAAACTTGCAGATAAAGATTTTATATATTTTATAGAAGTGAGTAAAGTGCCAGTGAGTCTCAAGTTTGGTAAATGTTGGAAGTCAAATTTTATAGTGAGAGGGGAAAACATAATCCCATAGTCACTTATCGCTCATTCCTCTGTGCTGCAAATGAAGAGAGGCTGACTTCCTCTCTACCGCATGCAACATCAGCACATCCTGAGGTCTCTTGCAAAGCTGTGGATGCCTCAGATTGATTTTAGCTGGCCTTTGGTATGATGAGAGTTCAGTGAAGCAAAGGGCTTGTTTTAAATGCAATGCAATCCTAAGCTAGCTAGACCATAAATAACTTTTGAACATATATTTAATAAAGAGGAAAGCATCTAATTTTAAGTAAAACAAGACATTCCCCAAATGTATGTGACAAATTCCAAGATTAATTTGCTTTTAGTGTTTACAGTAACAAGAAAGAATGTAACTCAGGCGAACTCAACTGAAAAGACTATAATAAAACAGTTACCATCAACTGTTCCTAAGTTTGTAATCTAGTGTTTATGTTCAACCAAAATATATATTCACATGATTTAATGAGTCAAACATTTCCATAAGAATAATGAAATGGGAGTCAGTCACCTGTCCTCCTTGGTTCCTGCATTTCCTTCACTCCAGAGTTCACTTGTTTATGTCTCTTTATTTCTGTATTGTCGACATTATTGTATTGGTGCTTTAAAAAATGTTTTAAACATCAATTTATTTATCTCCCACTATGGGAAATGTGGATTTAGTGTTTTGTTTGGTTTTGTTGTCACTCTCTAACCTTTCCCTAGGTATGGGGCATAAATTCCCCGTACTTGACAGCTATGATATCACTTTAGTTAGATCAATATTCAGGATTCACGTTATTATATTTTCGTAAAGATTAACTGGGCTATATTTTACACTAGGATTCTTTTTCCTTTTTTGAACAACTTTCTGTATACCTTGTTGGTATTAAGGGTACTGGTTTTTCATTGACTTGGTTTTCTTTGTCCTAACTCTCCCTGAATTATTCCAAATTTATTTAGATTGTATCAAGTTCTTCTTGGAGACAAGTCTTCAGGCTTCTGATCTGCTCCAGCTGGATTGGCTGTGCCCCATGCCTTGGAAATGCCGTGATCTAACTTCAAGTTCAATCTAGTGGGGAGGGGAGGAATCCAGTTCATAATAGTTGGGGAGAGACAACAAATTGTTCAGCTGTACGGAGTGTGACTATAGATATGTGGGGCTCACTATTTCTTAAGCTTGTTCTACAGATCCTCTATTTTGTTTTAAAGATTTTTTATTTATTTATGTGACAGAGAGACAGCCAGCGAGAGAGGGAACATAGCAGGGGAGTGGGAGAGGAAGAAGCAGGCTCCCACTGGAGGAGCCCAATGTGGGACTCGATCCCGGAATGCCGGGATCACACCCTGAGCTGAAGGCAGACACCTAAGGACTGCGCTACCCAGGCGCCCCAGATCCTCTATTTTTAAATTCCATGTTCACCTTGACCTTCAGAGTTAGCATATGATGTCAGTTCCTGAATCTGTTAGAGGTTTTATGATAAATCATGTTGCATATTTTTATTCCTCATGTCAACTTAGAATTAAGCCTTTTCAGAGCTACTCAATCAATTAGAATTTTTCTTTCATCTTTCTCAGTCCCCAAATTTTGTTGCTACCACAGGAATGATATAAAAATATTTAATAATTAGTATGTTATGGGGGCCAATGAATCAGAAGGAATGCCTGACTGATCAGATGGATTCCAGCCAGAAGCCACACAGGCACTCAGCAGCCGAATGTTAATTGTGCTTTCCCCTTTTGGTTTTACTCTTTGTGGTTTTACTTTTTATTTTAAAATAAAATCCTTTTACCTGTCATTTCATTTCATTATGTCCTCTGGTTTCTAGAGGAAGGACAACTATACATATATGTATATAGATATAGATATAGATATAGATATAGATATGGATATAGATATAGATATAGATATAGATATAGATATAGATGTATGTGTGTTTAATCTGTTATTTTTTGCCAGAAAAGCATTTTTTTTCCAAATTTCTAAACTATGAAAGATTACCTTAATTCTTCTTATTCCTGGCCAAACATGACTTTTGAAATGTTTCAATGCTGCCAGTAGACCAGTCTAGTTAGATAGCTTTCAGGAAAGAGTTTAAGAGAGGATAAATTGAACATATAAGCTCCAGGCATTACAGTCATTTTGCTGATCCTTGAAATCATGAAACATTAGATTTCTAGAAATCTTTTACTGTCATATTTTCAATATTTTTATCAATGCATGAATCCCTTTTAAAATAATTTCCACCATCTCTGGTGATCTTCCCTGAGATCCAGTATAATATTGTCATTTTTCTCACTTTTGACTTCATATGTATTTCTACCACTTAACTTACTACTTTTCAATATGGCACAAATTGTTAGTTTCCTACTCAGTATTATTCCTAATTCTTAGATTTTGAATTTGGTGTGTAAAATATTTGCTTTTCAAGGGTTGCTTGTGGCTAGATATGGCTGTTTGCTACAGTTGCAGTCAATGAGATATAACCAGGAATCAGCTGGAATTTCTTTGTGGGTAAATGGGAGCTTCGTAGACACTCAGTGCTTTGTGAATAAATGGGGGAATGAATAAATAAGTAACCCTAACAAATGGTGAGATTCTGTTGAAAATATCCTGAGTTAGAGGCTTGGCTTACATTTTTAATTCTTGTTAAAAGATTTGTTATTTCTTTAGAATTGAAGAATTGCTGAATTTTGTAGCTCTACCTCCACCATTTTATATATATGTGATTAAATCCCTAAGTCAGGGGTTCACAAACCATAGGACAGGGCTTATTTTTATAAATAAAATTTATTGGAACATAGCCACACCTAGTTATTTATATCTACTGTTGCTCTCACCCAATGACAGTTAAGAATTGCAATTGAGACCACATGGTTCAAAAAGTCTAAAATATTAATACCTGGCCCTTGACAAAGTCTGTGGACCTCTGTTTCTAAATCATTCGGCCTCTCTGAGATTCTTTTTCCTTGTCTTTAAACATGATAGCTCCTGTGCATTTTAACTAGAAGCTATTAGAAAAGTACTGGGTAACTAATAAATTTGTCTGTTCACATTGTATTCATTCAAATATTTGAAGATGAGAAAGCAGGATCTCCCTAAGTTATCTCTTCCTTAGGCTAAATCATAGCAGTTCATCTAGCTGTTTCTCATATGACAAAGGGCACTCTATTTTGTAAAGTATTTTATTTCATTTTTCCATGTAACCACTAAATCATAGAGCCCAGAACAGAATACAGTCCTACAGTATGAGGAGACAGGGACAGAGAACAACTTCCAAAATGGGTAATTTTCTTGTAAACTAAATTCTGATGAGCTCATTTCAACATTATGTTTAATGTCTAATATTCATAATATTCAGTTTGGGGGAAGTAAAATTCTTAGATCTTTTTGACTGCTCCATTCATATTTTAATTGACGTACAGGCCTTTCTGTTTTTTTCTGCCAAAACACAGCTCACTGATTTTAACCTATCTTTTAAATCTAGTGAGCTAATTTTAAATATTGACTCTGCCATTCATTATTGCAGCTATTCCTCTAAACACTGAAGCTTAAAAAAAAATTAATACAAGTGAATGACACCCTATTGAAAAAGATCTTGCCATAGGGCATAGTTTTGTCATGACAATAACCAGATTAATTTAAATATGTATACTAATGCTTTACAGTTAACATATGTTAAGTACATGTAAGTCTCTGTGTGTGTATATATATATTTATATATATATGATTTATATGTGTATTTATAGGTATATGTTCATATATCTATAAATCAGATTTGCTGATTTTTCACTTAGTATCAGGTCTATATTAAATATTTTTATGCATTGCCTTATTATATCTTCACTAAAATGAGGATACCCTTAATATTTCAGTTTACACATGAAGAGTCTAAGGCCCAAAGACACTAAATTAAAATTCAGTCTTACTCCATAACTGGAACTCTTTTACTAAGAAGAATTACTTCTTCCTAAAGGAATGTTAAAAATATTATTTCTAAAAGAAGATCTTTTTCATTTAATTTCAGGAGAAGGGATTAAGAGCACAACGAGAAGAGGCACAGTCATAAATTGTGGGAATGTGACTCGACTTCAGCTTTTAGAGCATCTCTTCACATATGCAAAGACTCAGTGAAGTCTTGCGTCCTTGGGAGCAGCACCATGCCTGGACAGGGTATGGTTGGCACAAACTCCATTAATCCTCTGGGCGTTCTCATGGGTTAGCTTTAAGTATTGATCATCTCCTGCGTTATTTATATTGCTAAATACTCTTTTCGGCCCTTGCATTTCTCACTCTTGTAGGCGTGCTGACAACAATGACTCCATCTTTGGACCGGCATCTTGCTCTTGTCCACACCATGACCTCCCTCTGAGCTATGTGTTCCAGGCCCCCTGAAGATTAATGCAGGCCCTGACTCGAATGCCGGAAGTCTTGTTCTGATCCTCCCTAAAGTGGTGCACAGAAAGCTCCACTTCAGGTAATTAGTGCCCATGACTGGTGCACAGGTGGTGCCACTTTAGAAAACTAGTAGAGCTGACTGTGCACAGGTGGTTCTACTTTAGATAACTACCTTGTGACTTCACCCCCCACGCCCCTCACTTTATAAAGCTATGGCTTGAGGTCTGGATGGGGTGAATAGCCGAGTAGTGTCTGGATCATTTCTCCACCTCCTCTCCCAATCAGTAAGTTACCGTGATCAAACTGCGTAAATGGCATGGAGTGGCTTGCCCTCATTTCTTGGTCTTAAAGTGACTTCTCAGTCTGGAAGACACATTTCTGACCCTCCTCCACCTTCTAACAGCTCTTCTGCTTCTTGTTTTGTGTATTGAAGGTCCAATTTCATAAACTTTGAGAATTATGTGTATGCATATAATTAGTTCGTGAGCATGATGTTAAGTGTAAGGTATTTGTACTCTGAAAAACTAAAGGAACACAGGAGACAGCTACAGATTAAAGTAAATGAGGAAGGAAAACTGCTTAACCACCCAAGTCATTTTATCCAATTTGCTGGCATTTAGTGTTTTAGTATTGTAGGAAAGAAAAAGTATTTTGTCTCTACCCATCTTAGGTTTATCAGCTGGGGCCTTGTAAATTAGATTAACAAATGAAAAACAGAAGTTGGTTAACATGTGTATTGCTCATACACATGAGAACACTCAGAGATGAGTAACTCCAGGGGTGGTTAGAATGGGTTCATGAGCATCTTCACAAAAGAACAACAAATTTTTGAGAAGTGATAAGACAAAGGAAAAGAACTTTGCGCTTCTACTGACTGACAAATTCTAGGAAGGCAAATATGTAGGGATGTAATGATAGATTTGGGCTAGTTTTAATAAGGTTTGTTATGTGTATTTGGTGCCATCTCTGGGCTAATAAGGGCCGAGGGTTGTCTCCCACAATTAACTTCTATTTTTCCTGTAAGAGAGGGAGAGAGGACATCTTTGCAAATCTATGTCCTGTTTTTAGACAACTAGGGGAAGGGCAGAGAGCTTCTGCCCAATTGTCTTCAGCTCAAAATAATTCTTATGTCAAAAAGACATGTTTGGGGCTTGCATATTCTGCTACCTTTCATTATAAATGAATGCGAGGTCCAGGTCTTAGGAAAGCATAGCAACAGGGGCGCCTGGGTGGCACAGCGGTTAAGCGTCTGCCTTCAGCTCAGGGCGTGATCCCAGCGTTCTGGGATCGAGTCCCACATCAGGCTCCTCCGTTATGAGCCTGCTTCTTCCTCTCCCACTCCCCCTGCTTGTGTTCCCTCTCTCGCTGGCTGTCTCTGTCAAATAAATAAATAAAATCTTTAAAAAAAAAAAAAAAAGGAAAGCACAGCAACATTTTCTTCTGACTTTAATATTATTTTCTTTATAAACTTCTAAAATTTTTGTCTAAAGGGGCTGGTCACATGAAATACTCAAAATATATAGACGCTAGTAAGAAGAGGTAACTTGATTTCAAGAGCTTTTAAAGAAGGATGCCTATCAAAAAATCAGTGGCTTTGAGTTCTTTTACTAGCTCCCAGAGCATTTAAATTAGTGGTTCTCAATAGGGCCTCTAGAGAAAAAGAGGGCATATGGTGGTAGCAATGGAGAGACCTTTGTCTTGACTGTCACAATGTTTGGGGAAAGATACTGGCAGTTAATGTGGGGTCAAATGGTAGGCAATGATGTCTAAAATTGTCTGCAACTCTTCCATCTAACTTTATTTTCTTTAGCCTCATGCCTCTGGGAAACCATGTCTTAAGCAGTAGATTTAGCTTTAAGGCTATAATCCCACACTTTATGAAAGGAAAAAGCCAATAATAATTTGCTTTAATGAAATCCATTTCCTTTTCTTCCATGATTGAAGCAGTGGCGAAAATTGCCTGAACTCTAAAATGAGAGCTAAGAACTCTGGCTTTTTCTCCTAATTACCCAGTAATATATGGTATGAATTTGGGCTAGTTATTTACTCTGTTTGTCCATGTGTAAAAATGAGGATGATGCTAATGTCACTAGAAAAACATCTGAATTCATTAACAATGAGGATGTATATTTGAAAATGTAATGTCATGTTTCAATGAATAACTTTATATTTAGATGACCTATGTACTACCCAGTTGCACCAACGCTCAGCAACCACTAAGGTTGCATAACAATCAATAAGCCCAGTTATTTTCAAACATCATGGACTCTTCCACCTTATGAGAATTTTTCTGACCTATAAGCATGAAAGATATGCCTATGGAGCAAGACAATAAATTAAGAATAAATGATATAATTGTCTGGTAGGTGTTCCATAGTCCTCATTTTTAGCCTGAAGGACGAATAAGCTTTTATAACTTTTCTATGACAATCTTTTGTTTTCCACAGAGTTAATAATATACAGATATATTTGGCTATAAAAACAAGACCGATTGATTTCAAAACAACTCCAGCTTCAATTAACAGAATGCTGGCTTCCCTGAGGCTTTATAAAAGTCTCCAATTTATTAAAGCATTCCAGGTCTATCAAAATTCAGGGAGCAAATAGTCAAATTGAGACAAATGTGTATATTTGGTAGTGATTTACACAGACGCCCACCATCCTATAAGTCAGGGTCTTGGATTCTTGTTCCAAATTTATCTCTAATTAATTTTGTGATTTGGAGCAAGTATTTTAACCTTACTGGATCTCAGTTTCCACAAATGTATAATTAAAAGTCAAAAAAGCATTGAATGAGTAATACAATAATGAGTCTTTTGATAGTTAACATATATCCAGCTCTAAGTATCTGTAGGCACTTGGCTAAGTGGTCCTCTTGTTGCATTATCTCATTTAATTCTCTCAACTGTATGAAGTGGGAAGCAGTATTCTGATGTTTTAGTGTAGTAAATGGCAGAATAATCTCAGAGCCAGTGTTCTTAATCACTACTTTAATCATTTCAGGATGTAACTACTTGCCCTGCACAGTATAAATGTAGTCTAATGTATGATCATGCTTTAAGAGTAAAAGGATTTCTACAAATGCAAGTTATTACTTAAGGTATGAAGGCAGTAGTCTGTGAAATGCAAACTGCTAGTCTAAGAGGATTAATGCATTTGATATATCCAAGTACCTTGCTAGGTAAAGATCATGAATTGTTTGCTATTCAATCATAGAAAGATGAGGTAGGAAGAAATGAAGAGGACAACTAGAGAACTGCCATTTAGTGAATAGAGGGGTCTTTCCTTCAGCTCTAGAATCAACAGGGCTGAGATCTAGAAAGCCATGTGACTTGCCTTTTCTCTTTGGGTACCTACAAACATTTTATCCCATGGGTGATACAAATTTCTATTAACATTCTACCACATCTGTAAATATAGCCCTGCTGGTATTCCACACTCCTACAGATACATTTATCCTGAAAAGTACTCTAGACCAGAAGGCCAGGGATGAAAGAAGGTAGACCTAAGGTCCAGAAGGTTGGCACAATGCAACTAGTCACCACCCACAAAACATTCCTATAGACTACCAATTCCTAAACCAAGGTAATTTTTTCTTTGAAGTCCGATTTAACTATAAAGTACACAAATTTCTAACTATTAACTAAAGATTTGGTATATGAAATTTCTTATGCCAGAGACTTTCAGACAGTTCAATTTTTGTGAATTGAAAATATACCTGAAGGATCAAATTCTCCAAGTTCATCATAGGGTTATCTTTCATGGCTGAGCAGTCTGCATGTGTCCTCAGATGTGGAAGATTGCATGATCTTCCTTCTTTGAGAACTCCATGGACCATTCAAGCTCCATCTCCTACCATATCCAGAGCCATATCCTTGCTAGGTGGTGTCAAACAGAATCGCAGCTCCACTCAGCTGAGGCACTGTATATAGGACCACCACCCTAGGCCTCAGGCTCAAACCATCTTAAACTTTTTAAAGTCATAGGTAATTCTGAAAACCTACTGGAAATCCTGCACCATACCCCCACCCCAATGCCTACAAGTGTATATATACACAATATAGTCTTTCATTTCATGCAGTCTGGGACTCGTTAAAACTAATCCATAGACCTAAATCAAGAAAACATGTCTTAGAAACTCTCAGGTCTTCCCTATCCTAATGTTCAGCTGAGGACCTAGACCCCGTTATGAATATAAATAATATTCCCTTAAAAATAGAAATAAAATGGTTCTAATACTACCTACTCTTCCGATACAGTTGATTCTCGTTATTCACAGTTCTTATGTCCTATAACGTCACCTTGAACACTGAATTAGCAAATACTGAAGAAAACACAGGGTTAGGTTCCTGTGAGCCTCTGGTCACAGCAGTTTCATGAACCAATCATTATATAACCTTGTTTCATGTGTATTTCTGTTTAAAGATATTTAATATATACTGTTTGTTCATTAACATTGAGATTGAGTTCGCAGTCCACAGCCCTCTAACTCATGCCTGAACAAAGCCTGTCCCTGTGTTTTATCCATAAGGCACATCTCGGTTATCTTATATTTAGGAACATTAGGCAGAACCTCTGCACCACACAACGTGGCCATGTTCAGCAGTGAAATCACTAACAAAAAATCAGGAAAATGAGAAAAATGGGTACCAAGTAGGTCATAAAGAGGACCCTTTACAGTATGAGAGCTGAAACCAGAAGGCAGACCACTGCCTTATTACCTCAGCTGGGAACATGAGCGGCAGGCTACTCAAATTTTTCACAGCTCTACGCATGAATGCAAAGGACTGTGGAAGTGTCATGAGTATTTATTCTGAAGTTGCAAACAAGTTGTAGCAAACTAGAGGAACTCACAAATAATGAGGATTGACTGTATATTCCCCACCAGCTTCTTACGATTCATTTCCTAAGGGCCTTTAAACATTCTACCTCTTAATGTTAACATCCTTAATTTCCAACTTTTGAACCTTCCAGTGCACTTTTTTCACACGTTCTGAGCTTCTCTTTTACCAAGAGTCATGCAATAGGCCTCCAAATTTGGCCCAATTGGCCCCTACCTCAGTGAACCCTATAACCTAGAAGATGCCAGTTCTGTTCCCTTCAATTCCTTCTACTTGGCCCCACCAAGCATATTGCCTTGATAGTGTATAAATGAGACTGCATTTCTCCAGGGCTAAAGCATATACTTCTATATTTTTGCCGAAAAATGAAAATATCACCCGTATAGAAATCTTTAAAGGAATTTGAAAAACCATGAAGGTCAAACGAAGTTGAAGATTAATATGTATGACAGAGGCACAGACTTCATTGTTCTGTTTTAACTGTGTCACCTCCTTTATCGATAGTGCATTTCAATACTTAATGTTGTTAACAGTGTATCATGATTGCAGGTAAAGAATCTGGGTTTTTCATGAAAGAAGTAAAATTGATTTCCTTACAGTTGCTGTAGTGGTGTGATTATGAGGATCATAGTAGCCAGTATACAATTCTCCGTAAATAGAATGAAGCTTTAAAATATAGTTGTGCTTTGCTTGTTTTCCTTTTTCAAAATAACACCTTATTTTCCCATTCAAATATAGGCAAATCCATGGTCATAAAAGAAGCCAGTGTTCCTTTGTTTCTTTGAGCTGCCCCAAATATCTTGTAATAGGCCCTTGCAGTAGAATAGAATCTTGCAGTAGACCTTTGTACTAAAATGTTGTCAGGAATTCATAGATAACAAAGGATCTGAGCCTTAGGAGAGATGAAAACTCACCATTGTGGCATGTATAGGGACAGTGTGGCGAAATACAACCCAGAATTCCAGGCCACACATCGACAGAGAATCTATAGAAGTTGATTCTGGCTCTGCTTTTGGCTGCATGCCCTGAAAAGTAGAAGGGTAAACCAGAACCGACCAAGGAGACAACCTCATGGCCTTCTTGATCAACTTTGGAATAAGTTAAAAATACTTCGTGCTACGCCAATGAACATAATGATTAGAATATTTTCTACTTGTCTAAGCCATCAAGGTAAGAAACATTTAAATTTACACTGACTTTTTCTTGGTGGCTACATACTTGTTTTTGGTTTTATGATTACTGACTCTTTTTGGGGCCAATTAACAAGTTTTGAGTATTATGAGCTCCACCTTGTACAAGATGCCATAAGAGATGAAGTCATTTACAAGGGCTCTGACTTCAAAGTATTTGCACTGTAGAGATGTGCTGTCCAATACCGTAGCCTGTACCCATAAGTGACTATTTAAGTTTAAATCTAATAAGATTAAAAATTCACCTCCTCTGTTGAGCTAAGTGCATTTCAAATGCTCAACAGACACACGACACTAGTTGCTACCATATTGGACTGTGCAGATTTCCATTGTCACGGATATTTCTACTGGACTGTGCTGATCTAGGGTAATGCTCATTCAAAACCAATTAAAAGGAAATGGTAAATTTAGAATTCAGTTCAATAGTTTATTATTTTTATTTTTAAAGAGGTTAGGACATGATTGGTAATCCCTAAAATCAACAATATTTTTCTCAAAAGTTAATGGAATGTGTGAATAAAAGGACACAGCTTTCAGTCAAACTAGACCTTCCATCTTCCTTCTCTCCCTTCCTTCCTTATGTTCCAAAGAATACTCTGGATCATTTACATATATGTGTAGAGAAGGGAGAAGGGAGTTTGGAGTCTCTCTATTGGGAGGAAATGAATGGGAACTCTCTGATTCTGAACATTTTCTGTTCCTGATAGGAAGTGTTTGGATTCACCCACCTGCACATACTGCCTCACTGATCCCTCTCTGTTTACTGGACCTAATGAAATCGGCCATTTTGGTTCTGAAATGCCTTTCCACAAAGAGCTCATATTCTCTTCAATTGCTAATTATTCTTTTTCTTTGTTTATGGTGTATTCTCTCATACCAGCCTTCAGTTTGTGTGTGTGCCACCCTTCAGGCCTCCCCAGCTATTAACTGTGCACATAATTAATGTTCAGCAAAGTATTTTACCACAGCACCAAGCACAGTACTCACCACATGGTAGGTTATTAGTCAATGCCGCTGATAGTTCAAAAAGTACTAAATACTCTTACAAAGTGGAATGATAACTGACCTACCTCCAAGTGTGATTAACATGTTCAACATTACAGGTCTGTTGAAAATACAAAGTGCAATCCAACTTCTATTAAAAGGTAGTAGTCTCTCCAAATCATTTTTAAATTATCATGGTGAATTTTGTGCTATAATTTCTGACCATACAAAACTATCTTTAAAAAAAAAAATGGCATGCAAGAAACATTCATTTTCTGCTTGATAATTATCCCATCTTTCTTCACAACTACTTTCTTCCGACTCATCCCCGATTTGTATCCTTGACAGGCGTTAAGTCTCCTTGTGTGTATGGTAATTGCTTCAGTAGATTACAACTCAACTCTTTGGCTTAACAAAAGCTTTGACATTATGCCAATTTATATGTATTTTAAATTAAATGCTTGTATTTGCTACAGTTCTATCTTAATATCTATAAATTTTTATCAGTGTTGGATTTGCTTTGACCTCTAAGTCATTGAGTATCTTTAATAATATTCATCTCAGTAGCAATTCTTTTATATTTTTTTCCACAGGTCAGACAACAGTATTCATTCACTGAGTATAGCTGCCCATTCATTCGGTGCAGACATCCTCTGGATTCAGAGATCCAGTTATTCACAGTTCTAGACATTTGCTGTGCCAAGAACTGTCAAATACACAACTTTGTTTTACTGCTTGCTGTTGCTCTGGCCGCTACTACCATCTGTATTTTATTCTGCCTTTCTTGTTAAAAGTAAATTTATAAAGCATTAAAGACAGATGAGCACCCAATGAAGTCTTTCAGGAAGTAAGAGAAAATGTTCAAAATAGATGTGCTTTCATACAATTGTTGGTGGGAATGGACCTGGCTCTGCTTTTTTCCAAGTGAACTTTTCTCCAAGTGCATCAAGAAGCCCATTTTTAAAAGTGTTTGGGATTTTGATTTCTTTCTTAACAAAAAGGGTAGCCACCTGAGAAATATGGCATTAGATGACTAAATCAAGGATTTTTCCATTTGCTGGGATTTATACATGCTCATTCCAGGTTTAAGAAGCAGTACCTATTGGATTATTGTCTGTTTTTGCGTTCCTATGGTGGTTAACTCTACTACAATAGAGGATTTGTTTATATTTAATATCCATCCCCAAGAAATGTATCCCTCCTAAAAACTTCACTTTTTACTGTTGCGAACTTGGAAATAAGTGGGGAAACATGAGTTTATTTGGCAAAGTCTGCACAAAGAGCTGCTGAGCATAATTTAATAAGCAATTTCTTTGCATAAACTGGGCCAATTATATTCAGTTTGAATTTAACAACTGAAGTTGTGGCAATTTAGATCTATACCTGAGAAACTTACTAGCATTACAGGTCAAGGTTAAACACTTACTTTTGTAGATCCCAGACTGTTTTTATTAGATCCTGGAAGCAGTCCTTCCTAATGATCAAAACCTGAATAAAGCATTCAGGGAAGAAAGTTGAATGGGATACTCATTGATCTGTTCAAAGACCACTTATGATGATGGGCTTCGATGATTGCTCATTTGTTTACCTTTATCATTCCTAGAAAGTCCTTTGTAATTAGCATTATAGTTTCAGGTAAGACTTTTTTTTTTTTTTTTAAAAAACCCTCCCTTTTTTAAAATTTCCTAAATGATAACAGATTCACGAATTAAAATATCTGCCCAATAACTGTTTCTTGTTTCATTAAGCGCCAAAAAAGACTTATCAGATCCATCTTTTACATGTGAACTAGTTGGTTTTAGGCACAGCTATTCCATTGTATATTCCAAACTTGCAGCAAAATCTGCCCATAACAAAATGATTGTTTAAAAGTTTTATTGACCTTCTCTCAGTCTTGGATGTTAACTAACATCAAATAGCAAAACTACATGAACTCAACACAGACCACTAATCATTCCTGCTACTTAAGAACCCTCACTTATCAATAGCATCCTACTGATCAGTTGCTGATTTCCAGTGGTGCTGGTTCTGGACCAGGGCCTCTTTACCCATCTTTTAATTTTTTTCCCCATAATAGCTTGATATGTATACCTTTAAAATGAGATGAATGCACATCTTCATGACATAACATATATTCTTTTATACCCAAATGTTTCATTTTCATCATTCAACTTACTATGAATATTATTTTGGTTGCTAAAAAAAGAACAGAGCAGCCTGGTCATGACATTTAATGGGCTGTGTTACTAATGATGGTTTCAAATTAATTATAGGAAGTTAAAATTTTTGCTTTGATAAGCAGCCCTCAAACATAACTGTTTTATAAACAATACCCCCTCATGTTCTATTAAGAAACAATGGGGTATTTTTGTTATATGTTGATTTAATGTAGTTGAATACCTTTTGTTTGTTTATTGACTACTGGAAGCTTCTACCTTTTAAAAATTGCATCGTTCTATATTTTATGACTCAATATAAACTGCTTTAAATTATTTGAACAAAGCAAAATATCAAGGAAAACCTAATTTCTTCATTTTTATTTTCATATGTCTGTAAGTCATCTTCTCTCTAGCAAGGGTAGGGGACAGGGACAATAATAAAGCTCTTGATTACAAGATTATGAGCATCAATATTGTACTGCAGTATTTATATTAAAGCTTAATTTTTTTTTAACTGCATTGTTCTGGTACAATAGCAAGAGTGATCATTTATACAGCAAAGAAGTAAAAGAAAAACAATGATAAACTTATAATCCAGGAATGTCACAAAGGCTATTAGTCCCAAGTTATATAGCAAATTGGAAATAGCAAAAATCTTAGAGACAACAATGACATCGTTCATTTTAAATTTCCATGTGCCAGTATGTGCAAAAACTATTCTCACCTATACGTATCAATGGAATACATTAAATTTTGGGTTTATGCTACTGCTGTAGTAGAAGTTACCTGTTGAGAATATAAGAAGTCTAAAGAAGGGAAGATACACTACATTAGACATGTAATAGCTCTTCACATAATTACCCTCATGTGTGAGTTTTTGGACTACACATTGGCATAAAACCAATAATTGAAATACTCGCAGCTCTCTGCAAGGTAAATAGTAATTGATCCAGACAGCTGTGTGCTTAACGATGTCAATATCAATAAAAGTTCACTTTGCATATAAAGAAGGAAAGGCAGGCTGTGTGTATACATGTTTGTGTGAGCTTGTATGTGTGTGCCATGTCTGACTTTTGGAGAAGCAGACTGCCAACATAGGAAAAGCACTGGACAAGGAGCTTGTGTTTTCACATGTGTTCTATTTTTGAGTTTCATTAACTAGATTATGCGACCTTGGGTAAATGACTCCATAACCCTGTTCGAGCCCTAAGTTTCTTCTCTGTCAATCCTTGTCCATTTCAAGGGATGTTTGTGAATATGAAATAATGTGTGAAAAAATTTATACAAGAGGGAATTTTTAAATCCTTTCTTTTCATTTCAGTATTAAAAAATGGAATGTTAGAGATAAACAAAGCTTTGAGAATTATTTATTCAATGTGAGTTTTCATTGGAGAAGAGAGACTCAGAAGTTAAGTGACTTGACGAAGGTAAAAATAATCACAGAATCATGGTTTTCAGATCTAGAGCTGTTTTAGTATTGCAATATTTACATTTTTCTAATTGGGTGGATCTTTTGCTCAGACCAGAGGGGGGAAAAAACAACCAACCAACCAATCAACCAACAAAAGAAAAAAAGACCCAACTAATTATTTCCCTCTGTGATTCTTAGATCTATACTAGAAGGAATAGAAATTTCTGTTGTGTTATTTGATGCTTTTATTCTTTTGTTCATTAAATATTCCATGAAAGCTTATGACAAGAAAAAGAAATATCTGACTTGTTTCAGCTAACAATTAAGTGGTAGAAGAGTACCTAGAAGTAAAAAAGGAAAGCTCAGATAGGCTATAAATTAAACAATGAAATCTCAATTATTCAAGATTTAATTTGTCACACTCTTTTCAAATTCTTTAGGAGATAAAAGTGATATATAAAATTTGAAGTTCTGTTTTTGAAAAAAAAATTTTTTTCTATGTCAACCTCAGTAATGATTAGGTAGCTATCTTATTTTAAGACTTAATGGCATTTTAAAAATAATTATCTGATTAAAATGATAATATAATCCTTTGTGAAATAAATCAGAAGACTCTAAACTGCATCCATTTTCATTAATTTAGCCAAACTCCCTTGAGTACCTGCCATGTTACGTATTGTTACATATTTGGTTACACATTTTTATGACTGCAAACGCAAACTAGAAAGATATCCTATACTCAGGGAACTCCTAGCTTATTGTGGGTGGGGGGTGGGTGGGAGGAAAGCATACAAGGAGATACAACACAATGTAAAAAGTATTAAATACTTAAGAAACCATCAAGCTAGTTCTTATAGTCTAGATAGGATCCCTGCATGCAACTGGTACCATAACAAAGGTACAGTGGCAGGAAAGCCGGTACGATGGGGTGGAAAACAGAGTATGTAAAAACAACCAGCAGGAAATAACTGTTTTCCAATTGCTTCTTTGGACCTGAGCCCCCCCCCCCCAACACACACACACACACACACACACACACACTTATTGTATTTGAATTTTGTGACCTAGTTTCATTCTTTATCATGAGAGCAGCACAAATTGGTTAAATTGCCAAGTTAAGAAATTCAGTATCGTTTGATTATATACCAAAAAAAGTACAGAAAATCCTTTAAAACTTTATTAGAATATGTACTTTGAAAAACAGTTGCCAAAATCTGTAGAGTGCTTGATTAGTTTGCTTTAAGAAGAAAAAAAAAGGGGGGGGGGATTTGACCATGGCCAAAACAGAAAAGCCTCAAAGGATAAAGTATGTTCTCTGCTCCAATATGCAGTTGTTGTTGTTGTTGTTGTTGTTAAGATTTTATTTATTTATTTGGCAGAGAGAGAGAGAGAGAGAGCACAAGCAGGGGGAGCAGCTGAAGGAGAGGGAGAAGCAGATTCCCCGCAGAGCAGGGAGCCCAATGCGGGGCTGGATGCGGGGCTCCATCGCAGGACCCTGGGATCATGACCTGAGCCTAAGGCAGATGCTTAAGGACTGAGCCACCCAAGGGCCCCCGATCTGCAGTTTTAATCTTACCTCCTCTAACAGCAGCTTGCACCTCACAGTAAAGATTAAATAGGCGTGGAAAAGAAGAGGTAAAAAGTGGCTATACAAACGCTAGAGTTGAAAAAAAGCAACATCAGAAATGTTGCAACCGCAGGACTATTTTGTATCTACTTTCCTACATTGTTATTTTGGATCTAGCCAGTTTCCAGACCCAGCTATCTAGCACAGACTTTTGGTCTCTTGAAAAACAGGCAATTCCGTAGCACAACCAGTGCTGATGTGCTCTGAGACACATGAAGAAAAGAGATAATGAGCACATCACTACAGCTCAAAATTTTTCACGTTTTTCTCCTGGTGTTTGTCGTGGGAAACTTGGGAGACTAGATTTATTTCCAGTTTTATTTACCTTTTGTAATGGAACAACATGTTTTTCTGCATTTTAAGTAATAAGTCTAGGGGCGCCTGGGTGGTGCAGTCGGTTAAGGGTCCGACTCTTGGTTTCGGCTCAGGTTATGATGTCTGGTCGTGAGATCAAGCCCCAAACTTGGCTCCGTGCTCAGCGAGGAGTCTGCTTAAGACTCTCCCTCTCTCCCCCCGACACCCCCCTCCCTGACCCCAGCAGCACACTCGCTCAGTCTCTCAAATAAATAAATAAGTCTTAAACAACAACAACAACAACAACATTGTAGCATTTTTTGACCGGAATAAGATGTCTCTCCTGGCTAGATTGAAACACTGAAAACACTTAAAGAGTGAGCACAAAAATGTGCAACTCCACACCTCCCCAAGGATTGATTGAGAATGACCTTTAACAAACTAGAAGGGGGTGTAGTAAGTCCTGATTTCAGTCAGTGGTTCCTTTTTACAAAGTTCCTTGGGGGCAGAGACTCTACCTTGTTAACAGTTATACTCCTTAGGCCTATCACTGTATCTGGTACAAAGTCAAGCACTCAAATATTTGTTGGATAAATATATGAATGAATGAACAAACGAATGAAATTAGAATGTGTAATAATGTGTAAGCAATGAAGCCACGGAATAGTTCTCTCCAGTGTCCAGTTCTCTTTCATGTGTCCCAGGTTTTGGGGTCTATATTGATATGTCCTTTCCTCCCCCGTGGTTTTATTACCAATCAGAGTGTATTACCTATCTTTCAAACCTGAGAATGGCAATGTAACAACACAGCTCTGTCTCTCATTCCTATTCTTGAAACTCTGAGAAATTCTTAAGGAAGACACTACTTTAACGTCCTGTTTGCTTAGGTTTGGAGCAAGGGATCGGCATTCCTTAGCCCTAGCAGCTGCGTTCTCCCCTGCAGTCCAAGACCACTGAGGATAGGGGTATGAAAGAGAAATGTGGAAAACAGAATGATTTTTAGCAGGAGAAGTCTGTTTGGAGCCTTTACTGAAAATTAATCTTTGCCACATCACAATCTTTATGTGGTCAAGAACCAAGGATGTCCACTTGAATACTTGGTAAGAGGTTAGTAAAGGATGACTGGCAAAGGCAGGGTTTAAGGAAATCAACAAGGTAAGGAGCAGTACTCAGGGCTGAGTAACAGTACAGAGTTGTTACCACTTAGCACTGAAGGAGCATCCCGTGAGGGAAGGGTGTACAGCCTGACAGGATCTGGGGCCTGTGGTAGAGGGACACAGACGACACCCAGTAACCTGAGAGGGAAGAACCCTGTAAAATAAATACCTTCTCTTCCCACCCGCTGATCTTCCTTCAGTACTGACAAAAAACCAGAGGGCAAGGGAAGCGTTTGGTAAGTCCATGGGGTCAGCCTCCCACTGCAGACTAGGGTGTGGAAGTATGCATCCTTGATCCAGAAGGGCAAAAGTTAGTTGCCTTGTTAAATAGTGCTTTCCAGAAATTTACTTCCACTCCCAAACCAAGACCCCAGTAGTAGTAAGAAAGTGATTCAGAGAAATATCACTCTTATGATGTGGATAATTCCATGATTCAAGAAAATATGACTTGCCAGATTTTGACTTCTATAATGGATCAATGAAGAGGTGTCTACTCACATTGCAAACGAATTCACATAGAACTCTCTTACGAAGTAGTCCCCTAATGAAGTTATAAAATTCGTATAAATGATTTGGGGTACTGCTCATGCATTTAATAGTCTCACATGTATCAAAATATCTTCTAGATGATGACTATATCACTATTACCTATCTTAGATGCCTTGCTTCCAAAATAGTATAGTTTTCCTGCTAATTTTGTTTCAGCTAAGTGTTTTGTTTATGGAAGTAAGTGTTCAAACATCACTTACCCTTTTTGTGTATTGAATCATTTAGAGATGAAAATGGGGAAATAAGAGAGGTGAATATTTTTCTCCTTGATAGTTGAGCTGTAGGCTAACTTTTCTACAATGTTAAAAACAACAGTAACTAATTAGGAAAATGAAGGGAATGTGGCCGATGTAAACCATCTCTAGGGGTTCAGTGACATTCCTTCACCGAGAAAAGGGAAATGGAATAAACGCCAGGGCCACTCTTTGCAACTTGTGGTGCTAGAGGTTTAGAGATTTTTAGTGGTAAAAATGTTTTCCTCACCCCTTTGTCATGCTTCCCCTTACAGTAATCCCATTTTGCTCTTAAAAGTGCACATTAGTTGTGACTATTTTGTAATTCCTTTTTGTTTCCTTCAAAAAATAGGATATTTCTTCCAAAAGAGAAGCAGACAGAAAGATGCTAAAAATGAGAATTGGAGAATGGGTGCCAAAACTAGAATTAGTACTCAGAAATTCCTAATGATGCTGTAATTCCCAAAGGAAAATACTTATTTATGTAAGGACATTCAGTTAATTATTTATAGAAGTAAAACTAGGGAAAATTCCACTCTCACTGTTTTGATCTACATACACTGTCCCTAGAGGCCTTGTCTCCTGCCATATGGGTTTCCATTCTCAGAATCCAAATATCCCTGTTTGCTCCTGACCTTGATATTGCCTTTTTAAAAAATGCAATTGGTAATAATCATGACACTGATTTTCTGTGTTTATAGTTTTAAGGTCTGCTATTTTAAAGTTGATTATCCTTTCTTTAAAATTTTTTTTCCCCATACATAGAGGAAAGACATCAATTTGGAATGTCTTCAAAGAGTTCAAAAGCCAGGGCCAACCATATGTGCTCGCCTGGTCAGCATCAGCAGCTGAGGGGACACCATTCAGTGTCTGTGACTTTAGCGGCCCTCCTGTTTGATAATGGCATGCACAACTTCATGCTCCGAAAGAGGCCATGGAAAGAGCCGGATAATGTCAAGCTTGGCAAATGGGAGTCAGGAGAAGAGGTGGGTGAAGGCAGTCATTTACTTAAAACACATGAAACTTGGAATTTTCATTTTGCAATTAAGGAAGAGCGAGGAAGTGTTAAAATGTAGCAGATTTTTGATGGTGAAAGTATTCTAAAAATATCACGGGTTTTACAGCAATATTTCCCAGAAAATTGTAGAGCTCCCAAGGCAGGAAAAGCACTTCCCGCATAAGTAGTTTCCACCTTTGTACACCCATTTCTTTTTTCTTTTCTGTGATTTTTAAATCTCCATTTGAAAAATTATAATTTTATAATGGCCACTCAAGTAAAAAAGTATTAAGAGGAATCATTTAATGCTGATGACAATAGTAGTTAAAGGTACAAATCACTCCCACTCATTTTCGCATTTTAATGCTAGTGCTTTTATGGATCATACTGAAAATTTTTCATAAAAGACTACGATTGGTAGTCATTACCTATTCAAAAGCAAATGTGAAAACATAATGGTTCAAACATGTTATTAAAAAAGATTTAGGCTTGTAACAGAGACAAAACTTTACTGTGCCCTTCACATAACCAATAATCTCTAGTTCAATTTGCCAAAATAATATTTCATTAAAAAGCTCTAGGCTTCTATCAAAGACACACTTAATAGTATCCCTCATCATACCAATAATCCCTGATTCAATCAACTTACAGAATTTTCACTTTGAGGAAAATAACAAAACAAATTTTCTTCTTTCTGATGTAAGATAAGAAGGCCATTGCCATCCTTCTGTATCTATATTTTTCTAGCCTGCAGAAGGTTGCATGCAAAACTTGAACAAGAACAGTATTGTGATTCAAAATTTTGAAACCTCTTGGACAGGGTCCTATACTGACAATGATCATTTTTATATTTTCTGGAACAACCCAAAGATTGCACAATTCCGAGGGAGAAAATGATAGGCAGAGCAAACCAAAATTATGGGCTGAATATGGATTATTGTCCTTCAAAACTTGGCCTTCTATGTGTTGCAGTTGAGTGCCTTGAGGTGTCAAAAGGGAAGAGAAAGATGATTGGCAAAATTGTGGAACTGGTAACTTGGGAGAGAACATGAGAATAATAATGAATGACATTCTTGGAAGAATTACTTACAGCTATATTGTCCAAAGCTTCACCAATCTTAATATCAGCTCAAAATTCTAAAATGGTGGACAGTTAAATGGATTTGTAACTAAACTCTAAAATGTTACGTTGAAAAACTGATTTCCTCTCTCCCACTAGAAAAGGCTATGGAAATATCAGAAAGATGATGGCAATTGCCACTGAAAGAGTTAAAGTCCACTCTTTCTGATGATTTAGAAAGAACTTTTGCAGACAAAACTATTGCAGGTTTGGAATTGGTATAGATAGTCCACAGTAGCGTGTGACCTTTGGCAAGAAAAGGGGTGATAATCTAAAGAAACAATGATCTGGGGCCAATGCCCAAAGAGGAAAGAACTGGATTCAACTGAAGTGAATCCAAGAGAAAATGCCTGGGGTTAGCAGGAACACTGAAATTCTAGGAAGTGCTGAGAGACTGAGTAAGGAAGTAAAAGTGTAATCAAGCCTTACTGAACTGCATGAGAAAAAGTATAAACCATTGGTTTCAGTGAAGTTTATTGACTTGAAGTTTGAGTTTTTCCAGGAATTTTGAGTCTATGGGTAGATGGCGCAGTTAATTCTTGATAATTTAAATAGTATTTTCCTTTAATTAAACAATTGTGTGGCTAATAGTAGATATTCCCAAGAGTACAGGGAATTGGGGATAAAGGAAGTATGCTAACCAGCAATATTCATAAAATTATCTGTGGGAATTTAAGAAGAACTATGAGTATGAGTATATTTATATCATTAGCAGGCATTTCAATCCAAGATTAATGGCTATTGCCACCAGTGTTTTCACATTCATCATCCTCACAAACCAAGGCCCTAAGGATATAAGTCATTTAACTAAGATCACACACATTCTGAATGATCCCAGTCAAATTTAAACTCCCGTAATAAGATTCAGGATCTGGAAGCCTTGTGTTATTTAACCGAATTATATTCCAGGATGTGGAAAGGAATTTGGATACATCACTGTGGAAAAGCCATTAAGGATAGTTTGATGAAGGTTATTTTTTAAAATTTATTTTTTGGCCTCAAAAAAAAGAGATAAATATTCTTTTAATGATAGATTTGAATTCTAGATAAAGATTCTAAAAATGTGACATATGTAGCTGGAAATATTTAGGGTAGAATTTTAAGTACATGACATATTAATGTTTAACAAAAAATGCTGGTGCTTACCAGGAAGCCGAATGGATTTACTAAGGACCTAACAGTCCTTTCCACAGGCATTTGGAGGATTCTCCCCTGAAGATAAGCTTGAACCACATATGCAGTTACATAGGTTTAGCCAGTTGAATCACCTTTGCAAAAATAATTAACAACAACCCATAGGTCATTTTCTAATGGGACAGCAAAACACTTACTACTTCACCCTGTTTTATTCCCATACATATACATAGATGATAAAGAATTAGAATCATAAGAATAAAGATTCAGGTCAAAACTCTCAAGATAAAATTTGATCAGGATGAATCCAAAAATCTGCATTATACTTCAGGTAAGTTGATTAAACAGTTCACTTAGAAAAAGTTTTAGTTAACTAAAGCTCAATATAAGCCAACATGTGCAACGAGTTGCCAAAAACACTCATAAAATCCTTATACTGAGAAAAGAAGAAAGACCATACTTAGATTACTGTACTATCTTGGTCAGATCATATGTAGTGTATTATATTTATATATGGTTATTATATTTTAAAATGTGATAAAACTGGGGCACCTCAGTGGCTTCATCAGTTAAGCATCCAACTCTTGATTTTGGCTCAGGTCTTGATCTCAGGGTCATGTATTCAAGCCCTGCATTGGGTTCCATGCTGGGTGTGGATTTTACAATAAAATAAAATATAATAAAGCTGTAGAAAGTTTTGAGAGTGGTGGGTAGACTACAAAAGGGACTAGCTATGTTCTGTAAGAAAAGTTCTGAAGAATCAAGGATGTTAATTTTAGAATTGAAAATACTTAGTGGGGATGTGAAAGCTGCCTTAAAATGTTAGAGGAAAGCTCTTGTCAAAGCAATAACAGAATTGCTTTATAACTGGTAACGTTAGAGTAGAACTTGATGTATGGAAGTTTAGTTCATTTCAATATCACGGGAGCATAGTCTTACATTTAGTAATTATTCAAAATTGAGATTTGTTTCAAGTCTATAAGCTCCCCATCACTGGACGATCAAGTGGAAGGTGTCCTGTTAGCAGGAAACAGTATGTTGATTACAGTTAAAAATAGTTTTATGGGTGGCTCAGTTGTTTAAGCATCTGGCTCTTGATTTTGGCTCAGGTTATGATCTCAGGGTTCATGAGATCGAGCCCCGCTTCGGGCTCTGCGCTTAGTGGGGAGTCTGCTTGAGATTGTCTCCCTCTGCCCCTCCCCCTTCTACTGCCCCTCCCCCTGCTCACATGCACGCCCTCTCACTCTCTCTCTAAAATAAACAAATAAAATCTGAGGCGCCTGGGTGGCACAGTCAGTTAAGCATTCGACTCTTGGTTTTGGCTCAGGTCATGATCTCAGGATCATGGGATCTGAGCCTGGAAAGGGGCTCTGCACTCAGTGTGGAGTCTGCTTGAGATTCTCTGTCTCTCCCTCCCCTCCACCACACACACACTCTCTCTCTCCCTAAAATAAATAAGTAAAATATTTTTAAAAATACTGTTTTATATACTTGAAAGTCGCTGAGAGTACATCTTAAACATTCTCACTGCAAAAAAAAAAAAAAGAAAAAGAAAAGAAAAAGAAAAAAAAAGAAATGGTAATTACAAGACATGATGGAGGTGTTAGTTAATGCTTTGGATGTCATCGTTTTACAATATGTGTGTATGAAATCAACACATAGTGCACCTTAAACTTACACAGTTTTATATGTGAATTATATCTCAGTAAAGCTGGGGGGAAAAGGTAAATGCATTTTTATGTGCATTTTGAATGAGGAGGTGGTTCTTCTAGAGAGTCTACTTTTCTTTTGCTTCTGCACCGCTGCAGGGCTGTGCAGGGCACCCAGCAGGAGCAGAGGGCACTAATATCGATGCAAGGGGAGTTGCTCAGGGAGCAAGAGATCTGAAGAGTCCCACAGGTTTGAAGCAAGTCTTTGAAAAGTCCCTCTGTAGGACAAGCCTCAGATCTGATTTGTCTGCTTTGCTGCGACCCTGATTAGATGACATTCCTTGAAGTGGGAGGTCTGCAACTTAAGTCTTCCTGGGGACTTTTCCCTCTCGCACAGCCTCTTTAATCTCTTTGTGGCAATAAAGATAAAACCCAGTTCAGTTTGTTTTAAAGAGAATCACACTACAACCCTCCCCCCCTCACCTCTTCACACACATAAGTCTATACAAACTTTCTAAATGATGCAAACCTGGGCAACTTGAGCTCAAGCTTTCTTCTTTCCATCTGATCCTTCATTCCTGCGTAATCATTCAATATTGTAGGAAAAAAACTGAAAACTTCAAATGTTGATGAACCAGTAACAACCCTTTTATGGACCTCTTTGAGTTTTAATGACCTGGTGGGCTGTCTCCGCTAGCAACACTTTGCATTTCCATATTTAGAGAGCATCAGAATGGACACTGATTTATTGAAACTGTCCCAAGCATAGAGCATCTGATCCTTATTTACCAAAAACATGTTAATTTGGTAAGAAGCAGAGGATGTTAGTAGAGACAGTAGGGGTTTTATTTGCCAACAGACTTTGGGGGGAAATTTGCTAAAATTTCAAGGCAGATATGTAAAAATTCAAAGCCTCTGCAGGTTAGCAAGAAATCGTCTAAGAATAATACTCAAATATTTGTCTCTTTTTAAAGAACTGTGCAAAATGAGGTCCAGAAAATGATCATAGCATTGCGCCTTTGGGTTATTATCATGTAGGAAAACCCTTGCTGGTTTAACATCGTCACAGTGGCCTCTCCAAAACAATGAAAGCTACTCTCCACACCCTCAGCCTCTTCATCTTTCAGGTAAAAGTTTGAGGGGCTTTATTAGTATGGTGTGTAGAATAGATAGCTCTCTCCCCTGAGCCTATGTGACTATAAACTGGTTCTTCTGAGATGATTTGGGGTAATATCAACTGGGGTGGGGAGGGGGCCGGGGCCAACCAGGTGAGACTCTGTTAATCCCTAACAAGCTTTAGGCCTGTTGACATTAAATATCCCAATTCTAAAGGTAAAGGATAAGTCAGGTACGGCGTAACAATAAATTTTTAAATATACCTGATGAAAAGTTATTAAAACCAATTCTAACCCTCATGGTGATCCTTTTAACTGCTTATTTTAATTCAATTCAACAAATGTTTGATAATTTTCCAGTACATGTCTTGTTTGTTGCTTAGGGCTGTGTTGTTGCTTGTGAATCCTCCATTTACAGCGCCTCGGAACCCTCTAGCTCTTCACAACGTAGGCTCACTATTCAAGGAGCCTGTTGTGGTGATCTCTTGCTGCTCTTGTGAAAATTCATAAAGGGAATCCTCACTAAAATGGAGTCAGGATGTTGGGCAGGGAGAGCTCTCAGGCCCCACCCCTCCTCATCAATTGCAAATCCAACAGGAAGAGACCAACCCTGCAGGTGGATACTGTTTCCTATTCCAGCGAGAGTAAGAAAGGCTTACCTCTTGCCCCCAGCAACAGCTCAGCCAATGAGCCTCACAACTCAGCCATTGAGAAGCCACTACACCTCCAGCTCCCAGTGTCACTCCGCTGGACCTCTGCTTTGTAACAGCCTTCCCACCTTACCCCTTTCCTCTATAAAATGGCACACCTCTCCTTTCGTCTCTGGACTGGTCTATGGTTTTGCCACAGCTTGCTTGCCCTGATTGCAATTCTTGTTATTCCTGAATAAACCCATTTTTTACTGGCGAAATTGAAAACGGAGTTCAACCTCATTCTGCTCATTGCCCGGCAGGCCATTAAGTTGAGAGGCAAGATGTTGCCTCTCAGAAAGCCAGCAAAACAAGGAGATGGAAGAGTATTGTTCCAAAAACTCTCTCTCCTCATCATGAAATTCAGGCTTCTTTTATGTTAGCAAAAGGGGGAAGCTGGAGGAGGTTGGAGTCAAAAGGTGACTGACATCTGTGGACATCCAAGGAAGGCCTTGTAACTTCTTTGTCCTTGGTCAGTTGATCTTTGTCCACAGAAATCTGGTCATGTCATTCCTGTGAATCTTAAACACAGCATAGTCATTTCTGTAGTACTTCCTTATCTCCTTGTGAGGTAGGTTTTGGGTCAAAAGCAGTTTTTGCAAATCTTATCTGTAACATGCCTACGTGCAGGGCTAAGCAGAAGTTTCTAAGCTGCAGATCACAGCAGCAAGGGAAATAGAAGCAATATGGAGTTAGACATGCTAAATTTCTCCCTGTTACGAAATAACTGGCTTTTTTTTTTTTTTTTGTAAGTTAACACGTTCAATGCACAGATACCACCCCACTACCTCAGCTCATTCTTCTCATTCCTTGGGCTACTGCCCCAGAGTGGGGACATATTGCTTTTCTTTTCAACCCTTCAGCTCTTTAGGTTTCCAGATTGCCGCCTGAAGTTTTAGTTTTATAATATTGCTTATTAAGTAATAAAAGGAGTTCTCTAGAAATAAGGTCAACGAGAATTAAAGGCTACAACCCAATGTTACATATTTTTCTTATGGATCACAAGGCCAGTGTCTCAGGCCAAAAACAGGGTAAAAAATCCCCACATCACTCCAACCTCAAGATGTACTTTTATATAACCTTCTCACAGTCATTTCTTCTCTCTCATGTCCTGAGGTGCCTGATTATTTGGCACCAAGTCTTTCTCCATGCTCCCAGAAAGCCAATGAGGTATTCTTGAAAACAGGGCTCCAGACAACCTGTTATCAACTCTGAACTCCTAAGTGGACATATCCGACAGCCCTACAACCTGTACCCTACAGCCCTACAACCCGATTACAGCCTTCATTTCAGTCCCTGAACTCTTTGCTGGTCGTGTACGTGATTACCCATAAGTAAAGTATCAACTGAACAGCAGTCTTCTCTGAGTTCCTCTACACAGCCTTTTGTTTGAACAACAATCCTAATATTACATATCCTTCCAACCAAATTGACAACCATTTTTATTCATATGTTTTCTCAAACACAATTACGCATTTCTGATTCTTTTCATCTTTTTGCTTATTTTTCTTATTTCTGATTATGTGCCAACAATGGAGGGATTCTGTTAAACTCTGAAATTCTCTTTTGATTCCTCGGACTTAAAATGGAAAACAACCAACAATCCCACATGATTTTGATAAATGTGGCGTTCAATTAAACAAACAAGGCCATTAGACAGAGGTGGCTCTGTTGCTGTGGCGGCCTACACAAGCAAACCATAATCTAAGCCTGGAAACGCCTCAAGGTTATGACACTGAAACCTAAGGACAACCAATCACAAAGAGCCAAGTGGGCTTTAAGCTACAACCAAGCCACAATTTCTTTGCTTTCCTTCCACCTCTTCTCTATCCAAGTCTTTCCCCAGCTCCTCTGGGTGGTTAGGAGCTCTCCCAACCGCTTCTGGTTGAGTGCAGCCCAATTCAGATAAATGTTTGCTCAAGTAAACTCAACATATTTAATGCAGCTCATTTTATCTTTGAACAGTGGGAACTCAGTTATTCTTGTTTGCCAGAATAAAAACCAAGTTAAAAGGCTTTTATTCCACCAAAGTAGTATAGTCAGGCCATTAAGTCATTATCATCCAAACTTCCCATTCCCCACTTGCCTCAAGCTCCAAGAAATACCTCCTTTGGCCACCTGTCATGGAGTCAATTTATTTTAATTAACAGAAGCAGTTTTCCAGACAATAAAATAGAAGCACAAACTTTCTGTGGAAAGGCATGTAGATATAAATGTCATATCCTGTCCCTAGGATGTTTAATGATCATAAAACATATTCCAAATGATTATTCATTAATTGCTAATTCTCAAGATGAAAATCATTTGATGTAATAAAGTTGAACAATTCAAAGTGAAAATAAAAAAAGATCCAGTAGAAGCCTTCACTGCAAAAGGATTATTTGTATTTAACATAGTCTTACAACAAATAGAACTATATATGTATTTTAAGTGTTAGAACCAGGGGCGCCTGGGTGGCTCAGTCCTTAAGCGTCCGCCTTTGACTCAGGGCGTGATCCCGGCGTTCTGGGATCGAGACCCGCATCAGGCTCCTCCACTGGGAGCCTGCTTCTTCCTCTCCCACTCCCCCTGCTTGTGTTCCCTCTCTCGCTGGCTGTCTCTCTCTCTGTCAAATAAATAAATAAAATCTTTTTAAAAAATTAAAAAAAATAGAAAATAAGTGTTAGAACCAGGACACATTTCAAATTAGAGGAGAAAGGAAAGGTTGGAAGTAATTAGAAGAGATACCTGCCTTGAACACAAAAGCTACAGCCCTTTAGCTCTCTAAAATGCTCCTGATTCTTGGTTATTCCAGAAATATTCTGAATCGTAAAGAAAAACCTGGGATGTCAGGGTTTCAGAAACTACTGCCCGAGGGTGGCTGAAAACACAATTTAAACATCAGTGAGCTGTTTTTTATTGACATCTTTTTCTAGTAATACTTTTTCCAAATTGGAAGCAGCAATTTTCCAAAACTCAGAAATAGTTTGTAAAAACCCCAGTTGTTTTTCATCCAGAACAACTGTCTATCACCAGCATATGAACATCTCATTTTTTAGCTGGTTTTAAATGAAATCCAGTTGCATTAACATTCTCTTCTGTTATGGAACTTTTTTCTATATTACTCAATTGTTGACTAATTTGTGAAATATGATTATTTTGAATGTATAGCAACATAATAATTTATATGTATATGTATATTGATCTCAAATTTTCTAATATGTATAATCACCTGTATGGGCAAATAAGCATTTCTACTCCCATTTTTTAAAATAATTAATAAACTTCATTTTTTAGAGGAGTTTCAGCTTCACAGTAAAACTGAGCAGAAAGTTGCCATATACCCTGGCCCCTGGAGAAGCACAGCCTCCCATGTTATCCACATCCTTCACCAGAGTAGTACATTTGTTACAATCCATCAACCTATATTGACACGTCATTATCAGCCAGAGTCCACAGTTTTCATTAGGGTTCACTCTGTGTGACATGTATCCACCATTACAATAGCAAACTGTTTTTCACAGCTCTAAGAATCTTCTAAATACATTTTTAGATTTTTAGAACAGTCAAACCTAGCAGATTAGGCTTTGATAAGATAATTTCTTCCAGGGGCACCTGGGTGACTGAGTCGGTTGGGTGCCCAACACCTGATTTGAGCTCGGGTTGTGATCTCAGTATGGTGAGGTGGAGCCCTGCATCAGGCTCTGTGCTCAGAGGGGAGTCCGCTTGAGATTCTCTCCCTTTCCCTCTGTCTGTCCCACCCTCACTCTCTCTCTCTCTAAAATAATAAATAAGTCTTAAAACTCCTGAAGGCCATCCTTGTTAAGAACAGAATGTTCTGGTGCATTTCAAAATGGTTCCATTTCCCCTCCTTCTGCCAAAGATGGAGGGGATTTTTCTCACATTTTCCCATATGGATCTGGTTGAGCTCCTGAAGGTAAAACTCACAAAGGCGTGCTCCTCCCCAACAGTGATGGGGTCTCACAGGAGTTTTTAACTCTCAGAGTTGTGTACATGGAGCTTCCAGCAATTCATCACTAACAGTTCAGATTTTCCCACACAAGCAGTGGTTCCCATGGTGCTTGTGGGTTTTTGCTCTGATAGGTTATGATTCTCAACAGTTGCCTTGTGCCATCACTTATCTGACAAATCTAAGAAGAGTTGATTTCTCAGTTTCTTCAGCTTTTTCAAGTTCTTAGGATGGAGTAGTGCCTTCTATGCTCTTTACATGCTGGACAAGAAACAAGAAGTCACTGTTCCCATTTTAGGATGAGAGAACTAAGAACTGTAGGAGGTAAGTCTCTTCCCAAAGATCACATAAGTATTGGAGATAGAATTGAGACCTGGGCCTACTAACCCCAAGCCTGAATTATTAGTCTGTTTTGTAATTGTGTAAAAGGAGGATTGGATCCTTATTTATCCATTCTGGAAAGGAAGTGATTAAATCTAAGATACTGATTCAATTTCTTACATTCAGGAAAGAAGGTCATTAAAAGAGCATTCTATTCCTAAGAATTTATCTTACTTAAATTATGAAAACTTACATATACAAATAGGTTTATTACCGTGTGATTTATAACAGAAAAAAACATTAATAGCTGGAATGATTATGTAATCATGTATATCCTGCAATGGGTTAAGAAACCCATGTAAGAGCAGTTAAATGTTTATGATACTGTATTAAGTGAAGAAGATTGACTATAAAACTATCTCTATTTAAAATGGACAATAAAGGAAAATAGAAAAAAATACTAGTTGTGAGTATTGAGCTTTAAAAAAATTGAATTACATTGTGATAAATGTGTACCATAAGTAACTTTTTTAGAAAAATGCATTAATGATAATTTTATATGCGAGTTGGAGACACTGTATTAGTCTTTGGAAAAAAAGGAGAGCTTATTTCTTACAAGTTTAGTTTAAAAATTTAGAATTGTAAATATCAGCTTTTAACGGGAATATGTCATTGTTTACATGGAGAAGTATGCTAGCATAATGGGTTCCAGGCCGTTCCCCTTGCTATATCATGTACTTAAATGAATGGCTTTTCAGAGGCTTACTAAAATGGCATTGCATGTTAGTTTAAACTAGGTATTTATGGTACAACAAAGCAGGGAATAAAAGGAAAGGAACACTGAGCAATTTCTATAGAAAACGGATTTTTGTAATGTGGTTGGGTGCAAGGCACCACCAACAGGCTTGTACTCACCCTCACTCATTCTGCACACAGCAAAAGATGCAAGCACCTAAATCCACGAGAGCAGATAAGCCTGACTTGAAATGTGTTTCTCTCTTTGGTATAATGGTATAATGCTTTTTTTTTTCTTTTTCAATAATTCTTGCAGCTCCAGCTCACGCACAATGAATTGCTGGCTTCTTTACTGAAGGGGGGAGGTGAAAGGGGGGAAACACCACTTTTTAAAGCCAATACCAAAGAAAATAACTCCTTTTGTGTGTAGAGGGATCGATTGTGGTCTCTGTGTTCTTTCTCTTTCTTGTTTGTATTTTCTATTGATGTGTACAAAACCTAGACATTTGGCTTTAAGTGTTGTTTAAAAAAATTTTAACAGAAGGAATAGAGAAGAAAGCAGAGTAATTTTAACCATCATTGACCTACTTTTCTAAAAATTCCTTTCTGTTCTTAATACACATACCCCAACAAAAGAAACAATCTTGATGTATATCTACATGCCAAAACATTTCCTGACTTAAGTTTATTGTTTTCTCTAAGGCAATGAATGCAATTATGAAAGAGCTCTTCTAAGATCAGGAATTTTCAACCATGATGATTATTTACCTATAGCCTTCTCTGCCTTTAATTATTATGGGAAGATGATTGTCTCACTTTGAACAAGTGGCTGAGTAGATTGGGAAAAGGAGCATTTCCCATCCATGTGGTGGTCCTTTTCCATGCTTGGACCCTGGTTGGTTTTATACCAAATTAGGAGTGGAAACAAGCAAATCCATTAGAATGTCTAGTTTTTTAAAGCGTAATGTGTATCAAAAAGCCATTTTCCTTCAGATATTATAAGCTGAACAGGCAAACAAAACAACAAATTGCTTTATACATAGACTGAAGGGTTTAATGACTTAAGAATCACATTGAGTAATGTCTACCAGAGTACAAGTTATCTATGGGCCAATTACAGTGAAAAAAATAGATAAAGAAATGACTTACGTGATGAAAGGAATCTAGATATTTCTCTGATTGGAAACTTGACCTTTTTTTTTCATTTATTCAACAAACAGTATTCATTATACACTAGGTGTCAGGCACCATACTAAGGATTCTGGATAAAAAGTGTGGAAGAAAGGCAATTATTTCTTTCTCAACTAAAAACTGAGAAACAGGTACAATATAAAGTGATATGTTCAATAGAAAGTTGGAGAGGGAGCTACAGGCATAAATTCATAGATGAAGTTACCCTAGAAATAGTAAGTGTATTAGTCAGAGTTCTCTATAGAAACAGAACCAATAGGAGATGATACCTAGAGATGTAGAGAAATAGATATAGATGCATGTATAGGGATACAAAGAGAGAGGGAGAGAGAGAAAAAAAGAAGGAAAGAGAGGTTTATTATAAATAATTGCCTCACATGGTTATGGAGGCTGAGAAGTCCTAAGATCTGCAGTGGGCAACCTGGAACTGAGGAGAGCCAATGGGGTAGCTCCAGTCTAAGGGCGGGAGAAGACCAATGTCTCAGCTCAATCTGTCAGGCCAAAGACGCTCCCCCTTACTCAGTCTTCTTGTTCTATTCAGGTCTTCAACTGATTGGGTGGAGTCCACCCACATTCTGGATGGAAATCTGCTTTACTGTGCACTACCCATGTTAATCAGTGCACATGGTTCCTCATCCAGGAACATCCTCACAGACACACCCAGAAAAATGTTTAACAAAATGTCTGGGCACCATAGGTCCTGGTCAAGTTGACACTTAAGATTAACCATAACAGTGGGTTAGGTCAAGAAGGATTTCTGGAGGAAGAGAAATCTAGCCTGAACACTGAAGGACCCAAAGAAGGAGAAGAATTGTGTCCTAGGGTGGATTATACCCAGAACCTCACTCATTTGTAATTTAGATGATTTCGATGATAAGAGTTGGGGTTTTTAAGATGATGACATTTAGATCAGAATTTAGACTGAATTGATGTTGTAATGGTTTCAGATTTGTGGAGATCTTGGGATGAGATAAATATATTTTGCATATCAGGTAAATATGAATGTGTATCTACATTCCAAAACATTTGGAAGCTGGAGAGGGCACTGTGTTAGGCAGAATAAGGGCTACCAAACATTTCCATTTTCTAATCCCCAGAATCATGATTTTGTTAGTTTACAATGCAAAGGGGACATTGATTAAGGTTAGGACCTTGAGATCAGGAGATTATCCTGGATTATGTGGGTGGGGCCAACCTACTCACATTTGCTTTTAAAAATGAGAAACTTTCCCAGCTACAGTGAGGGGGATGAGGTGGTAGAAGAAGGAGGATAATGATATGATTTTCTTCTTTGTTTTTTGTTTTTTCTTTTTACTTCTTAAAACTATATGAATAATTTTTAGAATTTCATGTTAATTTTCTTGTTGGTTAAAATCATAATTTCTTGGGGTTTTTGGGTGGTGGGGGCAGTGGTGGTTGATCTAGGTAGGACAATATACATGCTTAACTTTTCTGAGTCCATGTTCAGGGCTACAATGTACTATATCACACAAAATATGGAAATCTGACAACCGTATAGGGCTGTATTCTTCTTGTCCTTTATGTTATAATTATTATATGTACTGCATCTAAACATATGATAAACCCCACAATGTTACAACATTTTTAAACAGGTATGTAGTCTATAAAGAAATAGAGGAAAATGGCAAAAGAAAACAAAAAGATAGACTTTTGCACTTACCCAGATAGATAGCACTTCCAGTGTTCATCACTCTTTTTCAAAGTTCCAAGTTTTCCATTCTCATGTCTTTTGCTTCATCTTGAAGAACTTCCTCTTCTTTTACTATTCCTTTTGGTACAGATCCACTGCTTCTAGTCTGGTTTCATCTAAAAATATCTTTATTCCATTTTCACTTTTGAACGATTACTTGGATACAGAATTCTGTATTGACTGTTTTCTTTCTTTCGGCATTTTAAAGATGTTGTTCTACTTTCTTCTGGTTGCCACAGTCCAATGAAAAATCAGGTATTTGTGGCCCCTTATGTAATATGTCACTTTTCTCTTGCTACTTGTTAGAGTTGCCCTTTTTTTTTTTTTTTTTTTTTTGTGGTCTCTCAACAGTCTGACTAAGGTGTGTCTTAGCTGAGCTTCTTTGTGTTTATCCTCTTTGGTTTTCCTCTAGCATCTTGTAGCTTCAGATTTTGCTTTCTTATTAAATTTGGGGATTTTTAAAAAGATTTTATTTAATTGACACACACAGAGAGAGTACAAGCAAGTGGAGCAGCAGGCAGAGGGAGAGGCAGGCTCCGACCAAGCAGGGAGCCCGACGTGGGGCTTGATCCCAGGACTCTGGGATCATGATCTGAGCCAAAGGCAGACGCTTAACCCACTGAGCCACCTAGGTGCCCCATAAGTTTGAGAAATTTTTACACATTATTTCTTGTAATATTTTCCCCTTCATTCTCTCTTTTTTTTTTTTTCTCTCTGGAATCAATGTATTTGACCACCAAAGGTCAGCAAACTCTTTCTGTAAATAGTCAAATAATAAATAATGTAGAATTTGCAGGCCACATATCTGTCACATATTTTTCTTTTTAAATTTTTTTTAAAGCAATTTCTACACCCAACATGGGACTAGAACTCACAACACTGAGATCAAGAGTCATGTACTCCTCCAACAGAGCCAGCAAGGCACCCTCTTTTTTAAATTTTAAATTGTGGTAAAATATACATAAAATTTACCACCTGAATCATTTTTAAGGATCCAGTTCAGTGGTAATAAGTGCTTTCACACTGTTGTGCAACCATCACCACCATCCATCTCTAAAACTCTTTTTATGTCCCTAAGTTTCATCCATGTTGTGACATGTATCAGAATTTCCTTTTTTAAGGCTGAATAATATTCCATTATATGCATATGTCACTTTTTTTAATCCATTGATGGACACTTGGGTTGCTTCCACCTATGATTATTGTGAATAATGCTGCTATCAACATGAGTGTGCTTTCTTCTTTTTCAAAAAATAATACTTTAAAAGTGTAACAACCATTCTTACCTTGCAGGCTGATTTGGCCCATGGGCCATAGTCTGCTGACTTCTGAAATAGGTCTTTGAGACTCTTACCTTTTTAAAAGTCTTTTTTTTTCTCTATGTGTTATTGTTGGTTTTTAAAATCTTGAGTAATTTCTGTTGTTTTTCTCAAGTTCACTTACTCTTTCACTGAATATGTCCATTTGGCTGTTAAATCCATCCAGAGATTTTTTTTTTTTTAATTTCAGAAAATTCATTCTTTAGTTCTAAAATCTCCATTTTAGGCATTTTCATTCATTATAAATATGTCTAGTTTTTACTTTATTGATGATAATGATAGCCATTTTGAAAACCTTGTCTCTTAGGTCCAACATCTGTTTCAGTTTGAGGTTTGGCTCCATCCATTTCTTTTTCTTGAGACTGAATTTTTTTGGTTTTGCTTATGTTGGATAATTTTGCATTGTATCCTGGATATTGTCAACATTAAATTTTAGGGATTTTGAATTCTGTTATTTTTTTACTGATGTGTTGTTTCCTTTGTTTTAGTAGTATCTTAGCTTGAATTGCCAACTCTATTTCTTGGGCAGAAAACTCCCTTCTGTTTGGATATTTTTTATTCAGCGCAACCGTTTACCTCTGTCCCACACATAGGTAGCTCAGGGGTTGGGGAAATGGGGTAAGCAGAACTTGGGAATTCACTATTTGACTCATTCTCTTCTGGGATTCCTCTACTCTCTTCTACATTCACAACTTTCAAGCTTTGGATTTCTGATTCCCGAGCCAGAAAGATTGTTGTTTTCTTCCATGTGTGCTCAGCCCCAGTTCTGCTCACTACATGGACAGCACTTAGCACCAGACTTAAAGTGAAAGCCATGGAGAGAGAAATTTACTTTAGACCTCCATCTTCCCTGTGAGCTTGCACTTCCCAGCAGAGTATTTTTACTTCTGTTCACTCTCTTTCAGATAGTTGTACCCCAGAATGTTGCTTTTTGTATTGTCTGGTTCCATAGTTATTTTCTATAGGAGTGTCATCTTTTTGTCTTGGTCTGTGCCTATTTATATGGATTTAATCAAAGACTAATAAATCTCAGTCATTATAACAGCTGGGAGGCAACTTTTTCTATATTTGGTGCAGGAAAGCTATAGAACTAACCATCCGCTCCACCCTACCTTCATGTATTAATCGAAAAATGTATTTCAATACTTGATGCCCAGAGTTCTTGTGAACTAGAGAGGTAAAAGAATTAATAACAACACAGTTCCATAAAGAAGAATCCCACAAATAGGAAAATTGTTATCTATTGATTCATAACAAGATTTTGGTTTTCATCCTTCTAGAAGAGTTTCTATTTAACAACCTAGGAATTATTAATTTAACATAAAATGTGAAAAATAGAGAATTCACGCAAGACTTTCAATGTTGTATTTTTACATATACTTGGTTAAGAAATAGTATGACCCTGTGATAAAAGAAGAATTTACATTTTACATAACATTTACATTATTCCCTCTCTCTCATTTTTTAACTAAAGAAATGATAAAGTTTGAGTGAAAAATAACAGCCATCGCAATATTCAATACCTTTATATTAAGCAGTGGGGCTTTTCTCATGCTGAGAAAGAATGAACAGTATTCTATCATTCAACAATGTAGCACTCTTGAGTCTAGGAAATCTAAGAGAGAAAAGAAAATAATATCTGTAAGAATCCAAAGAGTTGGAAGTATTTGTTCCCATATTAATTCTTAAATTGTTTATGTCTTAGTTGCATTTTACTTTTATCTCTGAATCAATTCGACCATGGGGAAATATCCGATTCAGATACCTCAAATAAGGCAGAATTAGTTTTGCTTTTATGAAAAAAAAAAAAAGGACATGTAAAGCTCAAAGAATTTTCACAATGTGAGCATACCTGTTTAACCACACCACAAAGAAAAAATAGAATATTGCTAGAACCCCAGATGACCCTCCTTTTGGCCCCTCACTCACCATCTTGCCGCAGAGGTAAGCACTCTTCTGATTTCTAACAGCATAGATCTATTTAGTCTGCTTTTGAAATTTGTATAACTGGAGCCATTTCGGACATTCTGAGTTTTTTCTTTGACATTGTGTTTGTAAATCTTATATGTATTATTGCATATAGCGATAATGTATTCATTTTCATTGATGTATTTTATTATATTAATTGGTACTTTTTTTTAGCCTCTTCTACTTAAATTAAATGTCTAATATGTTTCTAGTTTGTGGAACTTACAAAACTATTGTGAAAATTCTTGTATTCCTCTTTCGGTGCACTTTTGTACCTATTTTGGTTGGGTATATACCTGTTCCTAGAGTTGCTGGACCATGGGACAGGCATATGTTTAACTACAGATAACTGCCATTTTCTAAATAAATCTATCAATTTACACTCTCAGCAGCAATGTTTCAGAGTTTCCATTGCTCCAGATCCATACCAACAATCTTATCATTTCTTTTTTTATTTTAGTCATTCTATTTGGTGTGTAACAAAGAATTGGAATTTCAGTTTGCGTTTTCTGACACGTAATGAGGTTGAGTATCTCTGTGTAGGTTTATTAGACACTTTGGGAAGTGCCTGCTTAAATCTTTGCCGATATTGAATTTTCTTCCTTTTTATTATCTGTAGGAGTTATTTATATACTTTGGATATAAGTCCTATATATTTTTACATTGTGAATATCCTTCCCCACTCATAGCTGGCCCTTTTACTATTTTGATAAATATAAGTTCTCAATTTTAATGTAACCCAATGTATCTGTCTTCGCCTTTAGAATTAATGCTTTGTACTCTTCTTAAGAAGTCATGGGGCGCCTGGATGGCTCAGTCAGTTAAGCGTCTGCTTTCGGTTCAGGTCACAATCCCAGGATCCTGGGGGGCGGGGGAGGGTCTGCTTCTCCCTCTCCCTCTGCCTGCTGCTCTCCCTGCTTGTGTTCTCACTCTCTCTCTCAAATAAATTAATAAAATATTTTTTTAAAAAGCCTTAAAGTTTATGAAGATCCTTTCCTATATTATCTTCCCGAAGGTTTGATTATTATTTTTGTTTTACCTTTCATATTTGATCTTTTTGCATGGTATAAGTATAGAGATCAAGAATCATTTTTCTTCATATCTAATGGATATCTAATTGTCTAGGACCATTTTTGAAAAGACTATTATTTCCTCCACTATACTATAACATCTCATTTGTGATGATCATATAACAATATGCTTGGGTCAGTTTTTGTAATGTCTAAGCTGTCTAATGTCTACTGTCTGATAACTGTTTTATCTCTATTCTGGTTTATGTCTTTTCTTGTGCCAATAACATAATGCATTAATTACTGTTGCTGTATAATATATCTTGATATCTGGTAGTATAAATCTTTATTAAAAAGTATATTAGGGGAGCCTGGGTGGCTCAGTCATTAAGCGTCTGCTTTCACCTCAGGGTGTGATCCCAGGGTCCTGGGATCAAGCCCCGCATTGGGCTCCCTGCTCTGCTGGGAGCCTGCTTCTTCATCTCCCACTCCCCCTGCTTGTGTTCCCTCTTTTGCTGGCTGTCTCTCTCTCTGTCAAAAAAAATAAATAAAATCTTGAAAAAAAAAGTATATTAGATAATTTTTGAATCAACTTATTAATTTCTAAAAAAGCATTGGGGTTTTTATTGTGATTGTATTGAATTCATAAGTCAACCCAGGGAAAATTGACATCTTTTAAATAACTTCTTCAAACTATGAATATGGATGGTATATCCCTTCATATCTTTTTGTCAATAAACTTTAGCTTTTTTTTCCTGTAGAAGTCTTGTATATATTTTACTATATTTTTTCTGGAGATTTCATGTTATTTTTAGCTATTAAAATAGTAACATTTTACATTTTTATTTTCCACTTGTTTATTGATTTCTTTACAGAAATCAAATGGATGAATATTGAAATCCATTCCTCCATCTCTGATGCTTGACAACCCCTAAAGTAAGTGATTTGTTGATTTAGGTAATCCTTTCCACCTCACTCTCCATTTCCATAGATAATACATTAATTCAGATGTCATTATCTCTCCTAGTATATTGCCTTAGTATTTTACCTTAACTAGTCATCTAAGTATTATCCTAGTTTCCGGCTTAATATACCTCTAATCCATCATTAAAAATCTCAAACTAATCATGTCACTCTTCTGATTTAAAATTTTTCTTTTTTTTTTTTTAAGATTTTATTTATTCGTTCGACAGAGATAGAGACAGCCAGCGAGAGAGGGAACACAAGCAGGGGGAATGGGAGAGGAAGAAGCAGGCTCCCAATGGAGGAGCCTGACGTGGGGCTCGATCCCAGAACGCCAGGATCACGGCCTGAGCTGAAGGCAGACACTTAACGACTGAGCCACCCAGGCGCCCCTGATTTAAAAACTTTTCATAACCTAGAGATAGAATTCCTTAATGTGCAAGATCATTGATTGACCTAAGTTAGCTACATAAATAGGTTATTAAGCCAAGCATTACTAAACTACTTATGGTTATCTAAATGAACCATGTGTTTAACCATGTGTTCTTTCCTGTATTTGTAATGCCCTTTCTTCTCTTCTCCACCTGGCAAACTCCTACTCAGACTTTTAAGACTTAATTCAAATGACTATGTTTCTGAATACCCCTGACCTCATGAAGCAGATATAATCACTTTCTTCCCAACATTTTCTTTACACAGCTATAAAAGTCTATATCTACAATTTTATAACATACACCAGTTAATATTATCTCAATTTACATATAAAGGACAACCTTAAAACATGGAATTGAATAAAAACATGTTTCTTAGGAGAAATGCTTAAGGCTATGTGATGGCTTCAAGGGTCTCCAGTAAATCAGTTAAGTCTTTCATCTTTTTATTCTGACTTATTCAGTGTGGCTTTCATTATCTATTTCACCTTTTGGTACAAGAAGGTAGCTGGAGCTCTACTTATTATGTCTGTTTTTTTTGGTTGCAGGAAGGAAGATAATGATGATGATAATGGACATATCTCCCAGCCTTCTATGCAGAGCATTTCAGGTAGTCCTACAAGATATTTTTACATGCATGTCATTGGCTGAAAAATAATCACATAACCATGCTTAGCGACAAGTAAGGCTGGAGAATATACTCTTTTTGCTCAGTAATTTATTGTCCAAATAAAGACTGTCAAAGACAAAATGGATATTGGGGTGGCCCCTAGCAGTCTGTGCCATTATCCCTTACTATAGGTTTACAGATTGTTTCCTATGTGTGTCTTTATCTCATGTGGACAACAGAGAGCTTGGTATAGTAGGCAATCACTCAAATATTAATGAAGAATGCATTTATACAGTAAGACGTATGTGAATATATATTGCAGCAATGCCTATTTCAAAAGACTACTAGCAACCAGGACTTTAAAAGAAAATGGATCTCAACCTAAGTAGTCCAGTTTGGCCCCATTTTTGAAGATCTGTAAAATTACAGCCCTGAAATGTCAAGTATTCTTAGCTAATATTGATTTTATTGATCTGACATATATGTAGGCATATTCAACTTCTGCAAGCATTTGAAAAATATTATGAGGAAGGGAAAAATGAGGAACTTTGGCTATGAAAGTATATATAGTCAGTAACTCATTTCAACAGAATTTAGAAACTTTCCCGTTTGGGAAGAATTTGTACTCACGTTTTAAATATTTCAGTGACAAAATACTGTATAGTGTGATAAAGCAAGAGGTATACATGGACAAAGGGAAAGTTCACAAAATATTAATCTAGTCTGTGGTCCTTTCCAGCATGAGTGGGTAGATTAAGCTCACAAGAATTACAACACTAAGAAACTATTATGAAATTTCAAAATTCTGAAGCTAATTAGTGACCAATTTTTATAAAACTAATGCTTAATAATCATTCATGTTTCTAAACATAGCTGCCTTAAACTTTTAAATTAATCTATATTATATTTCTAAAGTTTCCCATTAATTATCAGTGGATTTGAAGAAGGTTAGTTTACCTGTCATAGAAGGTAAAAGGGAAAGGGGGTACAAATGCAAACATAGCTAACTGGCAATGAATATTATTGAAAAGAATCACTGGGAAACATTCAGAGTATTTTACATACTGGAAGAGAAGTTAAACTGAATTTTTTCCCACGGAGAGTGAATAAACTCTGATCATGAATTTAACACTTTATGGATCACATAATACATGTCAGACACTGTGCCAGGTGAGTAAAAGAACCATGGTCCTTCTTGTACAGAGCTGAGAGTCCAGTAGAAGAGACAGACTTTAATCAAATAATTACAGTCGTGAATATGCAATTATGAAAAGACAAGTGAATTGAATGAAATGGACATGATACTGTGATAGCACGTGAAAAAAGGCTCCAGGCTCAAAAAGAAGAGGGAGGGGGTTCCACATAAGACTTTCCTAAGAACATGACTTTGACACTATTGTTGAGAAACACAAAAACTGTTGTTTAGGAGGTTTTGATTAGTCAGTTGTCTTATTTTCATTTGTATGGTGGAAAGTTTAATGAGCAGGATACCTTAAAAAATCGTATTACTGAAGCACATGAAATAATTGCAGGTACTCAGCACATTAATTTTGCAGCAACTTTTGATAGAGAAAAAGTCTACCAAATAGTTTTATTTTATCATGAATGTTAAGTTTATAAAGCTTTATCACAATCATGTTTTCCCACCAATATTAGAGATTTCTGTCATCATTCAGTTGTTGTTTGGTGCACGCTGTATGCCAGAAAGAGCAGGAGACAGGCTTTCTTCAGAACTGGTCTTGGAAGAGGTGACTTTAGGCTATGTTTCTTAGGTTACGAAAGCATCACTTCTGCCAGGTTAGAACTGTTTGGTTCCATATGATAGCCACTAGCTAACGATGGCTATTTATATTTGAATTACATTTTTATAAAAGCTAAACATTTTACTCCTCAGTCTCACTAGCCACATTTCAAGTGTCCAGTAGCCACCTGTGGCCAGTGGCTTCGATATTGAACAGGACATATCCATCACCGACAAAATTTCTATGGGGCATCACTGGTCTAAAGTACCTCAAGTAGCGTGGCTTCTGTGACCTGAAGAAAATGAAACCTTCAATCATTAAATGGCTATCGAAATCAATGCTGGTTTGGCAACAGAAAGCAGAGGGAACCCAGTGGACAGCCTTACATTGATCCATTTCATGTGAGACTGTTACTCCATTTTTTATTAAGAAAAACAACAAATAATAAAATGTAATCCCAGGTGAAAAATAGAAGAACGTCCACTGGGAAAAGCAGCAGAGAAAAGCTGTTGGCTTATGGCTCATTAAGCATTGATTGAGCATCATTTTTCTTAAACTCAGAATTAAGAATGAAAGGCCCACTGATATGATCCTTCTTTCACCTTGGAAGTTTCTTATTGGTTTCCTTCTGGTCTCCACAGAATGTATTCACATATGTTAATTACTTATCTTCGCTCTAGGCTTCCAGAAAATAGAACATGAGACAAAGATTAAGGCACCTATATGTTATTAGTAGCTTTAAGTCTAGCACAGTGAAAATGAAGAAATTAAGAGAGATGAGGCAAGGAAACATGCAAATGATCTAATGAGAAGCACTGCTAAGAAGTGTACCTTATAAAGAGACAATGTATGTCCCGCAGCAGGTGTTTTCCCTCAGTATGTGGGGCTTCTCTGGAACGTTTGCAAGGAGAAAACATAAATTGGAGCAGCCCACAAAAGGGAGAGTTGAAGGGATATTAATGTGCCCTGTTCTCTTTCATTTCCTTTATCCCACTGGTCAAGGTTCATATCGTAGGGAGCTAACCCCATAGTTCCAATATGTATTGTTAAACAGAGCAGCAATGCATCCAAGCCTGGAAGGGAGGCAGTAGGGTATAGATAAGTCATAATATATAAAGGCAATAGAGTATGCAGGCCCTGATGTTCACTTTGGACTCCAGCCAGATTGGGAGCTTGGCAAGTGTACCAGCAAAGGAGGCAGGAGTGTGGTCCAGGAGTAATGTTGAAGTAAAAGCAATTAAAATTGCAATACAGGTAGTCAAATCTTTAAAGATTGAGAATGAAATAGGGGGAAGGGCATTGTTTGATATCATACCCTTCAGAGATGCTGGGAATTTTTAGGAAGAATGAAGAGCAAACATTTTGGAAAGGTCATGAAGAAGGTGAAAAAAAGAAATAGAGCCAACAATCATCACTTGAAACAGTTGCAGGGAAAGCAGTGTCCTCAAGGGTGGGACATTTTTGTGTTCAATAAAGGAATGAAGAATTTACAAAAGGTTGAACATAAAGGGTAGGTTGATAACTGACTCAAGTTTCAGGGAACAAAGTAGAAGGGCTTGATAGATTGGGAGGATATAAGACTGGGTTAGAGTAGGAGATGTATACAGCTTCGTGGGAAGGAAGCTTTAGACCCCACTTAGGGAGGATTTGAGAGTAAGGAATGATGGGTTTTGCAGTGCCATGCAGAGCCCCGCGTGTCTGCCCGTCAGTCATGTGCAGAACCTGGCCAATGTGGATAAGCAGAAGAAAACAGGCTTAGGGAGCACCAGGCTCTCCAAGAGCACCCTCTCCCCATTGCAGTGCTTTTCAGACATTATTGAAACACTGGTGGGCAGTCTTGTCCAAAGACTCTGGGAGGGGGGACAGTGGGGTGGTTGAGAATACACCTAACATGTTCATGTTTCTTTTCATCAGTGTTAACATTTGTGTATGTCACAGTGGAAAAATACTTGCCACTGGCTTATATGTTGCTATCTTGCAGAAAAGAGCAATAGTTGAGGAAAAAGAAAGAATCATAAGTTCTACTTAAGGTGTTTCTCTTCAGGCTGATCATTCATAGTGTATGGCCAGGGATTCTGATAGCTTATCTAATCACTTCTGCATGAATGAGAGTATGAAAACTAGGCTTTGACTTTGTTAATGGGGGAAAAAACTAATATGGAAATCCCCAAATGATATTATCCCAGGAGTAGAGTTTTTAAATAGAAAGATATCTTTAATTTTCTGGAATGAATTCTGTTTTTAAAACAATCCCATTGCTTTAGTCATTTCTTACATTACCATAAATAGACAAAAAATGACAAAAATCTTGTGCATTCATTAGAATATCTCTAAATATCATATCAAAATCTGGCATATCATAATACTTAGATCAAATCTAGTTGCTAGAAAATATTCTTTCCAATATTCGCCATTTTTTGACTTTTTAAAAGAACATTACAAAGTCAAATGCATAATTTTTTTTAGAAGAAGGCATTCCATAGTGCATAGGCTGTTATTATTACATAAGTCTTGACTACCTCTGTTTGTGTTAATCAAAATGCATAGAAACATGAGTTACTACAATCTTCAAAAAACTGTTAAAAACTGCAGCATCTATAGATATTCTTCATAAATCTGGAAAATATATATATATTCTTAAGCCCAGGTAACCTTTTATCCCTTTCTAGTTGCATTAAGACCCTTCCTGGAACTGAATACAAATTATGTTTAGCACAAGGATCCTTACACCCCTTCCTGAATGTGTGGCTATTTTCCTTCATTTTACGTGCACTCTCAGGTTCTGTTCAGGCCAACAAAACACCTATTGTCTGAGAGTTAAAGAAAACATGAAATCAAATAGCCATTGTACTACCATTCCCCCTCGTTAATAAAAAATTTCTGATAATAGGCCTGAAAGGAAATATTCTTATGTAGGAAAAAAACTTAAAGGCAGCTTTAACAATCTCAAAGACAGAGAATGAATGTAGGGAGAGCATATAATGCATTTTCCCAGGCAAGCCACTGGCTCCGAAGAAAGAGGAGTTAAGTTATTATCAAGTGAAATGTAGTAACGGTTGGGACCAAAACAAACAAACAAAAAACCCCAGGAATGTTTAGGGAAAATTCATCTTTTTCAAAACCAAAGGAATAAAGAAAAATAAATTTTCCTCTAATAAATGAAAGATATCACTCAAGGAAGGCATGAGATCCAACTAAGGAGTGCTCTGGCTGACTGCAAACACACTGTCTTGCAAGTACACTGGTAGGTTTGGTTTATTATCTCATCTTTTGAAAAAATTTTAGGAATCAGAAAAGTTAAGAAAATAACACACACGTATCCACTACCCAAGGTGACAAATATTTACTCTTTGTCATACTAGCTTCAGACATGTTTTCACAAAATAAATGCAATTATTATGAATAAAGTGGGTCTCCTTTGCTCTCCTCCATCATTCTATTTATCCCATAACTATCCGGAGACCACGGCCATCATAACCTTGTGATTCAGGCACTTGGTGCTTTTCCAATTTTGTCTCCTATACAGTTGATCCCCTTATCCATGATTTTACTTTCTGTGTTTCAGTTACCCGTGGCCAACCACAGTCTGAAAGCAGGTGATCCTCCTTCTAACATATAGTAGAAGGTCGACAGTAACCTAATACTACATCACAATGCCTACGTCATTCTCCTCACTTCTCCTCACAAAGACATTCTGTAATCTCACATCATCATAAGAAGGAGGCTGAGTACAGTACGATAAGATACTTTGAGAGACCATGTTCACGTAACTTTTATTACAATATATTGTTATAATTGTTCTATTTTATGATTGTTGTTGTTAATCTCTTACTGTGCCTAATTTACAAATCAAATTTTATCACAGGTATGTATGATATAGGAAAAAATGTAGTATACACAGGTTCAGTGCATCCCGGGTCTCAGGCATCCAGTGGGGGTATGAAATATATCCCCTGTAGATAAGGGAGGACTATTGTATATATTGTCACTACCAAACCATTGTATATTTTAAATTCCCATAAATCTTCCTATTGTGTGCTAACATTTGCAACTTGTTTTTTCTTTTTCATTGAATATTATATTTTTGAGATCTATTCATGTTGGCACATCACTTGTAAAAAATATCACATTTTATTTATTCATTCTCCTTTTGCTATTGTTTAGTTTCTGATATTTCACTATTACAAATTACTTTATCGTAAAAGTCCTTATTTATATCCTTATGTCATGCAGGAAGTTGTTGGTATGTACACGTCTGAGGAGAATTGCTAAGGCACAGGTAGGAGCATCTTCAACTCTACGACACATTGCCATCTGCAAATTGGTCCTTAGACTATCTAGTTTCCCCAGTACATAAGAGTTTTGATTTACTCACATTCTAAATTATACCTAGAAGGGTCAAAATTTAAAATCTTTCTGTTCTTATTGATATAAAATAGTATCTTATTTTATTTTATTATTATTTTTTATTATATTATGTTAGTCACCATACGGTACATCCCTAGCTTTTGATGTAAAGTTCCATGATTCATTACTTGCGTATAACACCCAGTGTACCATGCAATACGTGCCCTCCTTAATACCCATCACCAGCCTATCCCATTCCCCCACCCCCTGCTGAAGCCCTCAATTTGTTTCCCAGAGTCCATAGTCTCTCGTGCTTCATTCCCCCTTCTGATTACCCCCCCTTCATTCTTCCCTTCCTTCTCCTACTGATCTTCCTTTTTCTTATGTTCCATAGATGAGAGAAATCATATGATAATTGTCTTTCTCTGCTTGACTTATTTTGCTTAGCATTATCTCCTCCAGTCCCGTCCATGTTGCAGCAAATGTTGAGAAATTGTTCTTTTTGATGGCTGAGTAATATTTCATTGTATATATGGACCACATCTTCTTAATCCAGTCATCTGTTGAAGGGCATCCCATTGTCCACAATAGCTAAATCGTGGAAGGAGCCAAGAGTATCTTATTTTAATCTAAATTATATTTTCTTAATTAGTTATGAAATTGAGCAGTATCATCAAAATTTTTTTTTAAACATTCAAGTTTGCTCTTCTCTGAATTGCCTTCCATGTATATTGTCTACCAATTTACTAGATTGGTTATTCTAAGTTATACTAAGTTATACTAAGATAACTAAGTTATCTAATCTTAGTTATGTAAGTAAAAAATTTTCTTCTCCTATCTTTATGTGTTGAATTTATGTTATACTTCCTTCATGATTTTTTGTCTTATTTAAGAAGTTCTTCCCTTCCGTTATAAGTAAAAATAATCTCATACATATTCTTCTAAGTTTTTAACTTTCACTTTCATCTTTAGGTCTTGGATCCAACAGGATTATTTCAGTGGGTACAGTTTGTGATAGGGACTCTCGTTACATTCTTACCATATGCAAAGCCAGTTGACCTAGGACCAGTTACTGCGGAGCTCATCTTTTCATGATTTTTTGTGTTGTCACGTCTGTCACATTGTGTTCCCATGTGGGTTTGCGTCTCTTCTTTCTAGGCCATTTTGCTGACTCCTGTCCCAATTAAATATTTAATACTACAGCTTTAAAATACGATAGAGGATGAATCAATTCTTCCTCTTTGTTTTCCCATTCTAAAAAATTGACTTAAAATAATTTTTGTCAGAATTTAACACTTTGAGGGGGCGCTTGGGTGGCTCAGTCGTTAAGCGTCTGCCTTCAGCTCAGGGCGTGATCCCGGGGTCCTGGGATCGAGCCCACATCAGGCTCCTCCGCTGGGAGCCTGCTTCTTCCTCTCCCACTTCCCCTGCTTGTGTTCCCTCTCTCACTGGCTGTCTCTCTCGCTGTCAAATAAATAAATAAAACCTTAAAAAAAAAAAAGAATCTAACACTTTGAATAATTTTTGTCAGAATCTAAGACTTGACCAATTACAGTGACTGTATAGATTAATTGGTTGAATAAATGAAGATATTAAGTTTTTGTATTCATTAACATGATATATATTCTCCTTTATTCACTTTTTATATTTTTATTATTTTTAATTTTCTTTATAAAATAAAGTATTATATATAGGTTTATTCTGAATCTTATATTTTTATTATTAGTGGGATATTTTATTATATTTTCTAATTGGTATGGCTGATATATAGAAATACTATTGATTTTAATATCAAGATTCAATTCACTTAATAAAATATCTTAATTCATTTTAAGAGTTTTTCTGTGGATTTCCTTGAATTTTCTATCAGACCAATCATAGTGTGTGCAATTTTAAAAGCCAAAATTGACTTTATTTATTTTTTGATTTTTTTTTTAAAGATTTTATTTATCTACTTGAGAGAGAGAGAGCACAAGAAGGGGGAGGAGCACAGGGAGAGGGACAAGCAAACTCCACACTCAGCACTGAGCCTGACATAGGGCTCTATCCCAAGACCCTAAGATCATGACCTGAGCTGAAATCAAGAGTCGGGAGCTTAATCGACTAAGCCACTTGGGCGCCCTTAAAATTTACTTTAGAAAAAATTTCTAAATATTTAAAAGTAAGTATGATGTTTGCAATGGTTTATTTGTCATTATCTGGCATGAAATAAGAATTTACACAAATCTGTTAAGATTTTACAGTTTTGAGCCTGTGGCAGATCCACTTTTTAAAAATTCTTTAATGGATTATATTGACACATTGCTCTGAAATGATCCTAATTTATCAGGACAGATCAATATTTAATACATAGCTCGAGTTCATTTGTTGGTATCTTATCCATGTTCATCCATAAGATTGGTGAGTAAGTTTGTTTTCTCCTACTTTCATGTTGAATTTTTCTATTAGGATTATATCACTCTTACAAAATGATTTAGGTAGTTTTCATTTTTAAAAATTTTTTAAACAGTTTTCATTAGGTAGAGATTATTTGACAAACTTACCTATTTAATCTTCTGGACTTGGCATCTTTTCTTTATCTGTGGCTGAGAAGGGAAAAGAGTGAGGGTGAATCAATTTTTTAATTGATTGTTATTGTCTGCACATTTTCTGTTTCTTCTTGATTCATGTTTGTAATGTAAATATTTTCAAAACATTCGCCTTTTGGCATTAAGTTGTCTAGCTTTTCCTTTTGATTCTTACATCATCACTATAACTCTAAAAGTAGTCCCTTTTTCTCATTTTCTAATTTGATTATATGGGTTTCTTTGTCTTCTCTTAGATAGCCTTGATTGAAAATATTTTATTTTATTTTTTTTCAAAGAACCAGCTTCTGGTTTTCAGATCTCTTTCATTTCCTTGTTTGCTATCTTATTGAATTTTTTTTTGTTCTTAGCTTTATAACTTCTTTCCTTCTATTTATTAAACATATTTCCTTTATGTTTTACTTTCACCTATCTTCTTATAATAAGTACATAGTTCCTATATTTAAAATTTTCTTTTTTTTCTAATGTATGAATGTATGCCAATAAATGTTCTGCTAATTATTATTACAACCACATTCCACACATTTTGATATGCAATTATTTATTTATTTAGCTTCTATTCATTTTTAAATACTTTGGACTTTTGTGATTTCTTCTTTAGTCTAAGAGTGATTTATATCGTGTGTGTGTGTGTGTGTGTGTGTGTGTGTGTATTTCCATGTATATGATTGTTTGTTTGTTCACCATCTTTTTGTTATTATTTTCTTTGTATTGCTTTGTGGTCAGATAATACAAAGTGATATACTTTTTTTAATTGAGACTTCTGCCAAGGCTTATTCTGATCAATTTTTTTATTGGTCTCATATGTACTAGAAAGAATGTACAATATCTTTCTTGAATGTAGAGTTTGATAGGTAGGTAGGTAGGTAGATGGAGATAGAAAAAAAAAGGTAGTAATGCTGTTGACCGCATTGCTTATATTTTATAAAGCCTTGATAATATATATTTTTTATCACTTTTTTAAAAATTCCAGTATAGTTAACATAGTGTTGTATTAGTTTCAGGTATACAATACGGTGATCCAACACTTCCATACATCACCCGTGCTCATCACAAGTGCCCTCCTTAATCCCATCACCTATTTCACCCATCCTCCCACCCACCTCCCCTCTGGTAACCATCAGTTTGCTCTCTGCAGTTAAGAGTCTGTTTTTTGGTTTGTCCGAGACTCGATATTTTTTTGCTTAATAAGCCTCTTGGAGAATATTTTAAAGTTTCCCACTATGACTGTCGATTTATTAATTTCTTCTTACAATTACAACTTTATGTATTTTAATTGCATATTGTGAGAATATAACAATTTATAATATTTATGTGCATTGGTGGATACTTTAATATTATGGAGAGTCTCATCCTTGTTGAGGCTTTTGCTTTAACTTCTAGTTAATAACTCCATTATTTCATAATAGTATATCAGCTTTCTTTTGATTAGCATAATATATAAGCATAACATTTTTATTCATATTTCTCTTTATGTCCTTGTATTTCTTTTTTTTTTTTAAGATTTTTATTTATTTATTTATTTATTAGACAGAGACAGCCAGCGAGAGAGGGAACACAAGCAGGCGGAGTGGGAGAGGAAGAAGCAGGCTCATAGCGGAGGAGCCTGATGTGGGGCTCAATCCCATAACGCCGGGATCACGCCCTGAGCCGAAGGCAGACGCTTAACCTCTGTGCCACCCAGGCACCCCTATGTCCTTGTATTTCAAACTTCCTGTATTATCTGGCTTTATTTGTGTCTTTTTAAAATGGCATTTCATATGAATATTTTAAAATACATTTTGATAGGGGCACCTGGGCGGCTCAGTCAGTTAAATGCTTGCCTTTGCCTCAGGTCATGATCCCAGGGTCCTGAGATGGAGCCCTGAGGCAGGCTTCCTGTTCAGCAGCGAGTATGCTTCTCGCTCTCCTCCCCACTGTGCTCTCTCACTATCTCTGTCTCTTTCTGTCAAATAAATAAATAAAAATCTTTAAAAAAAAGTAAAATACATTTTGATAGATTCTGTATTTTAAAAGATGAATGGATTACTGCTTTCAACCTATATCTGGCATCCTTTTCTCCTTCATTTTCCTAGGTTCTTTTCCAGCTTTTCTTACCTTTCTGATGGAATGATAAAGTTTTTAAAATTCTTTTTGTATGTTTTACTTGTATGGATTTAATTGCATTTCTTTTATTTTAGTGGTTATAGATATGTATTTAGATACATAATTACCACATAACAATTTTTTAAAAATTTCTCTGAGCTCACTTTCTTCTTTACTATTATCGACATCTACGTTTTATTATTTGGTTTTGGTGGAAAACAGGGGAAGTCAGGGAACTTGAATGGCCTGTGTCACTAAGCAGCAAGTTCAAGCTCATTTCCAGCAAATGAACTTCTTGAAATGAAGTTGAGCCTATACATTCTAAACTTGAAAATTTTCTAACAAATTTAAAGCAACCTTTATACCTCTTTTCCTCCTCTCAAACAAGACCTCATCTATATTATTTCTATCCAGAATGTTAGTTTCACCTTTTTAAAAAAGAAAAGAACAATAAAAAATTCCACAGAATTACTTACTTTTAATCAAACATACATACAATGATTATCTTTTCTCCCCCTCACATTGCTTCTGCATCCTACCCCTTCTAACCAGGTATACTTTTCTTTTTGCTAAAGTAAATGCTTCAGAATTTCTTCAGCCAGGGTCAATGGGTGAAACATCCCATTACTCATTTTTTTGTGTTAAAAATGTTTTCCTAGCATCCTTACTCTTGAATGACAGTTGAGGGGTGGATGTAATTATGGCTTAGTGTCTTTTCCCCCAGCACTTTGAAGCTATTGCTCCATTATCTTCCAGCCTCTACTACTTCTCAGCAAATGGCTGCTCTCATTCGAATTACCAGTTGGTCTGCTTTTCTCCCAGGGAATTTTTAAGATTTTCTTCTTAACCACATTTTACGGTTTTGTTATGTTTGTCAAAGTAGAGAATAGTTGACTTTTATCTTGCTTATCTGCATTTTCTAAATGAAGATCTGGTCCTCCAGTCTGGCAATTTCAAAGTTTTTATCTCTTTAAATATTGGCATTTTCTCTTCTTTTGAAAAATTTATGGGAAAATGTAATTTAAATCAGGCCATTCTCCAAATCCCTTATACCTACAGTATCACGGTTCCCATCTCATCTTTCTTTTACATGTTCTAGGTGAACTCCTCAGTAGTCTTACTGATTCTTACTTACTCTCTCCAGTCCTTCCAACCTGATGTTCCCCCAGTTTACTTGGGGTTTGGGATTATTGTTTAATTTCAAGGGCTACATTTTTCATTTCTAAGATTTCTTTTCAGTACTTAGCCACAGGTTTTTGATTCTCAACCATCATTTGTTCTTTCCTTCATTTGTGCATTTTAAGATTTTAATATACAAATGTCTTGTTTAGGGGTGCCTGGGTTGCTCAGTTGTTAAGCGTCTGCCTTCGGCTCAGGGCATGATCCTGGCGTTCTGGGATCCAGCCCCACATCGGGCTCCTCCACTGGGAGCCTGCTTCTTCCTCTCCCACTCCCCCTGCTTGTGTTCCCTCTCTCGCTGGCTGTCTCTCTCTGTGTCAAATAAATAATAAATAAAATCTTTAAAAAAAATGTCTTGTTCAAATTACTGAAATGTAATTATGTGATCAGATCAGTGTCTTTTTGATCACTATCTTTCATGATTAATCTTTTTCTCCTTGTGTGCTTTGAAATGTTAGCAAGTTTTCTCCACTGTGCCTTTCCTGATGTTGCTGTTCAATCTCTTTTCTCGCCACTTCACATGTGATAATTTTACAGTTGTCTCTACCTGATTTGCTCTTTCATTGGCAGCCAGAGTTTTAGAATGCAAGGATATTATACAGGTATTCCCACTACACTGGGTGGGACACGGCCTAGCACTGCTAGGGCTCTCTGTGCTTCCCCCCAAGTCCCGAAGGCAGTGAGTGAGTATTTGCCTCTGGCCATGGGTGCCCTGGCCTACCAGGCTGTTTCACACATTGATGTGGCTCTATTCTCCCACCCATTTTGATCCTCCAGAGCTGAATACATGGTGGCTTGCTTATCTCTTGTCCCAGAATTCAGTAGGGCTGTGAACTAAACCACAATTACTGTTACGTGCTTGTATTCAGCTTCTGGTCTTCAGATATGTTTACGTTGCTTTTGGTTATAGTCATGGTTTTGTTTTGTTTTGTTTTTTAATTCAATTAACCAACATATTAGTTTCAGGTGTAGCGTGCAGTAATGTATCAGTAGTGTATAACACCCAGTGCTCATCACATCACGTGCCCTCCTTAATGCCCATCACCCAATGACCCCTTCCTCACTCCTCGCCTCTCCAGCAACCCTCAGCAACCCTTTCTTAGAGTTAAGAGTCACTAATGGTTTTTCTCCCTCTCTGATTTCTTCCCATTCAGTTTTCCCTCCCTTCTCCTATGGTCGTCCGCTCTGTTTCTTATATTCCATATATGAGTGTAGCCATGTTTTTTTTAAAAAACATATGTGCTAGATCATCTTTGTTGTGACTTTTGAAGGAGGAGCAGGAGAAATATTCCATGTAAATTGCCAGTGTTACCACAGGAGACTTTTTTCTGTTGAGCAAAGGCCATCAGAGGCAGTTATGAGCCTAAATATGAGCTTTAAGTGAAAGAATAAAGCATCAGTCCTCTGTCACATTTCCAGTTCTGGGTGCCACTTATTTAAGTGGGAAGAATCACTTATGTGATATGATTTCAGAGTACGGATTAGTTCCTTTAACCTACTCACTCCATGATGGCTGAAATTTCAGAAAGGGTTTCAACCATTTGACATAAGGTTATGAATAGTTTTTCCCCTGGTAAAATATACATCTCCTTGTATTAGATATGAATTTAAGCCCTATGAATCACTTATGTACTACGACCTTATTGTGAATCTGTTTGTCAAATTCTTTCCCGAGATCAAGCTTTGATTAGAAGGACAGAGAGAATATGAGAGCATCCACTGCCTAGTGTGTAGATTTGGATGATAAATTGTGTTGTTTTTGAAAGAATGCTGGTCTTGGACTTAGTAAGTAGGAGGTGCTCTCACTTACGACTGTGTCATCTTGCACAGATTTTTAAGTTCTATGAAGTTTGGCTCCCTTAGTTTTCAAAATGGAATTTCTGTGAAATTTACATGACATGATAAATGTAGGAGCACTATATATATAGTAGATAATAAATGTTAGTTGAAAGGTAGAAAGTAAAAAACAGGTGAAAGTTGGAGCTACAAAGGAGTTTCCAAAGCCATCTACTTAGTTTCGCCCTTGTCATTTACAAATGTCATAAAGCTAATGTGCATAAATAATGTAGGTCTGATGACTGAAAATTCAGACATGTACTTATTAATTTTAGGGACATATTTTAGGTGTGAAGATCTTGTAATCATGGCTTCAAAGGAACGCATTCAAATTGAATAGGGACAGATGTGCTACTGATTTGTCACAGCCGTCAAAGATTCTGAATAAATTTGTTGTCACTGCACATTCATTATTTCCATTGCCAATTTCCAGTGGAGACTCTGAGAACTAACTCGTTTGCAAAGAGCAAAACAAATCACTGGCTAAGGAGGCAACAAAGAGCAACTGAGTTTGTTGCTAGTTAGGGGTGTTGGCTTTTGTTAAGTCCTAAGAGAAATACCATGGCTCAGGACCTTGCCATTGAACTAAATCTTAAATTACACATACATATATTTTTCAGCCCACAAATCAGCCCCAAATCCCATACTACTCTTATAAAATAATCATAATTAATTACCACGGTATCAAAACTGAGCCCAAAGGACAATAATAACCATATCTTATATTTTCATGGTTCTGTGCAGTTTCCAAAGCACTTTTATAGGCATTGTCTGACTTGAACCTCACAATAAATCTATAAAGCAGGAACTATTACTTTTAGTACATAGATAAGGAAACTAAGGTTGAGAGAAGTGAAACTATTTCCTCAAGTATTTGGAGCTCTTTCAGCTGGACTATAATTGGCAGGACTGATCAAGATTTCCAGAGCCTAACGGTGTCACCTACACTGGAGGTCCTTAATTTTTTATTGCAGGCTCCAAGTAAGATTCTCTAAACTATAGGGTTATGCAATGTATTCAAAATAGTATTCTCAAGATTGCTTACAAGTTTCATGTTATAGACCACAATCAAAATGTGTGTTTTGGTGTATAGTAGATACCACTGATTTTTAAATCTCTGTCTCTCGGGGAAATTATTATGTTTTACACTTTTTATTTCAGAGATTCCTGGCACTTCGCAACTTGTTAAATAACTTCAAACTAGTATTGAAAACGATTTGTAAATATAATTTTGTACAATACCACAAAACCAAGCAACAAGAAAGGAAAGTCTCCTCCTAACTTTTAGTTAAGTATAACGTGTTCCGATATGTCCAAATTATCTTATGAGACATCAGATACTGAACTCACATAACTACCCAAAGGATTGGGGGCGGGGCTTGCCTTCACAACAAGCTCAGATTCATTTTGCCCAGACATTGTGCTTGCCTGTCAGCATGTTTTAAATATAACTTAGTTCCTCTTGAGCACGGGGGCTATTGTCATATTTGTAGCAGCACATATTTCTATGACTTTGTATTTCAGTTCTCCAGTGGGTTTTAAAAATTATTTGTATGATTTTAAATGAGGTACAACATGTTCCTCCTATCCGCAGAACAGTAAAAATCATTTCTGTCTCTATTGCTCCTTCCCTATTTCCTGAGTTACTTACCCTGGCTTTATTCACCGACATTTCTTTCTACTCTGTCCTTTCCTACGCCAACGTTACCGTGATGATACATGTCAATTGCGGTCTGAGAAAAACGTGCCTGGTACACTGTAGCAAGAGAAGTTCACCGCTCTCCCTAGCCACTACCACACCCCACCTCTCTCCACAAACAACCAAGCAGAAAAGCAACCAGGGAAACTGCTGTTCCCTGTTTCAGCTGACTCACTACATCGCTGAGGGAAAATTCTATTACCTGCAGTCTGGTATCACATCTTAAGCAAGTTGCATTATGATTTTCATAGGCCTTCAGTAGTCTTGCCTTCTAGGGCCCCTTCACCCATTAAAAAAATATATCATAAATGTTATTTTATGACCACATTGGCACAAAGATGAGTATATTGATATTATATATTGAAACATGCTTTACCCCAAAAGTTGATATATTTCTTATGATTTTAAAAGAGACTGAAATATTTTTATGGTCCTTTACAAGTACCATGGGCCCCAGGCACTGGGCCTGCCGTACATATGGGTAAGTCGGCTCCTGTTTGAAGGCCGGGTAATTTTCAGGAAATCCTCAGATTAAAAAAAGAAAGAAAAAGAAAAGAAAAAAGAGAGAGAGAGAACGTAAGAAAGATTTCCTAGAAAACTCTATTCATATTGATACTCTTCCTGATACTCAAGTATCTGAAAAGTATTTGGAGCCTCTTCAGTGTCCAGGAAGTAGGCATCTCATGCAAATGAAATGGAAACCAAAGATAATGAATTTGCCGATTTCACACACACACAAAATTAGTCTACCACTTATTGAGAACTTACAATGTGATATATGGATCATCACATTTAATCTCATTACTGCTCCAATAAATAGGTATTATTATTTATAATTATTTATAATAATTATTATAATTATTTATAATAATAATATATAAATAATAAATCTGTATAACGGAAAACCGCTATACAGATACAGAAATCAGGAGTCAAAAGAAGAAAGTGATTGGTCCACTCTCCCACAAAAAGTAGATGGCAGAGGCGGGATCTAAACTGATGGTTGAGCCTTAACCACCAAGTGTGTCCCAGTTGGTGTTTCATATATCATTTTTATGATTATAATGAATCAGCATTACTTTTACAATGTAATGTACAAGTTCCTCTCTGAATATTCATTGCTCAAATGGGAAAAGGAAAGATAGTCTGCTTTCACCGTTTTATATCATAAGGAAGAACAGGGCACTCTAATTACAGCCTATTTTTAATCCGCCCTCCTTCCTCCACATACACATGCATTTGTGTGTGTACCTTGCACACCCACACATACCCATACACCCACAATCTTGCCTCTCCTCCCCTGACTCGTACTGTGTCAGCTTCTTTGTAGAACATTCAGCCTCTCTTCCTTTTACTTTTAGTTCAACAAATGTCTAGCTCCATTGTGAACTACAGTAGACACAAATAACGCAGACATGAGAAAGACTTGTTGGGGAAAAAGAAAAACCTTCTTAATGAATAAAAATATTTTCCTTTTAATGAAAGAATAAACTTGTTTTATTATTTTGACAAAGGGGTCATATCAGGTCCCAATGCTGCTGATATCCACGTCCCATTAGCTCCAGGCAACCTCTAGTAGCTAAAAATAATGTGTATGGAAAGGATTGCATATTACTTGCCAAATGAAAAGAGAGGATAACGCAAGTGAGCCGATTAGTAAGCATGTTGGATGAAGCTGTCACCAACGAATGACCTGAATTTGCACTAACTATTTGGACCGGATGGTGCTAAGATCCTACCCAGCAGCATCAAAAAGAAGCGTGATGGATAGCCTGGATACCTAGTGCCCAGTCAACTATGTCTCCGTTTCTGTTCTTATCCACCAACGTTTTGTTGCTGTAACTCATGTGCGTGGTTTTACTTAGCAGATGTTAGCATGTGTAAAGGGTTCCTCGTAATATCCATTAACTCCGAGAGGGGAAAGATTATTAGACTGACCCCTTGTCATTTTGCAAAGGTTCAACATATTTAGACATATTTAAGCAGAACCGTGGTAAACGCAGTTTCTCCATGGTAGGTCTACCCAATACAGTGTTAAATATCTTGACTATGTGCTTAGGGGAGGGTGATGCAGTAAAACATTTGAATTGATTTGAGAAGCTATGTTACCCCAAGGAAGTCTTCCCTGAGCAAACCCTGCTGTAGTATCTGGATGTTATTTTCATAGGGTGTGTTAGGTGACCAAAAAGCAGCACAATGCCAATTGTACTCATTTCCTCTTTCTATTCACGCCCATGCAGGCAGGGGCATCCTGCTTCTGGAGTGAAAGGCAATTCTGGAACAAAAACTCCTCTCGTCTAGGAAGGGGAAGTCCTAGGTTGAAAACAAAACAAAACAAAGCAAAAAAACTGTATGAAGGCAATTGTAGCATTCTACATAAGAAATAACGAAGTATTGTCTAGGTTCTAAGGAATTATTTTCATTCTGAGCCATATGCAACATTTCTTCCCAGATCAGATTTATTTTAAGACTTCAGACTTTCTAACCCACAGTGGGGGTCAAACTCACATAGCGAATGAGCTGGGAATTTAGAACATGAGGCTGCAGTGGTTTTCCACCCTGGAAACCCCTGGTGTTCAGGGTGTGATTGCAGTTCGAGGCCTGGGTCAGAGCACTCTGTGGTCTATGTTTTAGAAGTCTCATCCAAATGCTGAAGCTGCTGGCTGACTTCCTCCAGAAAAGGAGGCAGCCTGGGGAGCCACCTCTGAAAGCAGTGCTCGGCGCCAGACGTATCTCTGGCCAGTCTGCCATTCTCTTTAACACTTCATAATTTGGACTCGATAATCTTAATCGTTTTTCTGGTTTCTTATCCTAACTGACTGGCTACAAAAGCTCATATTTCATAACACAAAGTATATTGAAATCAGTTGGAACTGAGACAAAACCATAATGTAAATGAAATATTATTAGATATGTAGATGTTTACAAAGGGAATCAGACATTTAAATGTGGAGCGGTAAGTGGCAGTGTATTTTCAGCTTTCATGTACTCTGTGTGCTCTATGTGGGAGGCACGATGCTATTAATTGATCCACAGTTTTGAGAGAATTGCTTAAGCGCCAGGTCCACTGTTACTACAAAAAAAAAAAAAAGTATTGAGAAGAAAACTGGACTTGATAGTGTGAATTACAAATGAGGATAAAACAACACAAATAACAACAAAAAACAGATAAAAGCAATGGGATTTAAATTAGTATCAGAGAGGTAGTATACTTCAAATGAATTCTTAATCTGAGGAAGCCACCAGACTCCCTTCCCTCTTGTTCTTCCTTTTGACTCATGTCCTCAACTTCCTCTATTCTATCCAATATTTTCGGGGCTGTTCAAAATCCCGTGACTCTCATAAGGTATTCCAAAACACTTTCAGTCATAATTCATCTTTCCCTCCCCTGTCCTCATACTGTGCTTGTGGCTTTCTTGGGACACAGTGGTTTGTGTAAGTTTCTCCACCACTACATTGAAGTAAACGGGTCCAGAACACACCACCAGGGCATAAAACTTGTTTTGAAAAGACATTTGTGTTTCTGAAATCTATCCACCTAAAAGTAGAGCCTCCGAAAAGAACTCAATTGGTTTAAATCCCCCACCCCCACGAACAACCAGGAATGATGGATTCTTATTACCAGAGATGAGAAGGCCGCAGGCCACACCTAGACAAACATTGTCACAAAACCATCCTTCATCTATTATTCTCCTAAGAGCTCATTTCTTTTTCCTAAAGTCATTTATTTTTCCATAACTGCCCTTTCCCTCCCCCTCCCTTCCCCTATTAAGAAGTCATTCGTTTTCCCATATGAGACTTTCTCCCCTGCTTTTCTGCTATTAAGATAGTCTGTAAGCCCTAAATTCTAAATACCTATTTGAGTCACATTTTTCTGTGACTCTCTTGTGTACTTAGATGAATATAAATGTCTTTCCTCTTGCTAATCTATCTTTTATCAGTTTAATTTGCAGGCACCCAAGACACAAACTTAAGAGAGTAAAGGATAAGATTTTCCTACTCCATTGAAGGCAAAGAGAATCAGTCATCTCTGTGGTCCACAAGAGCCAAGGTCATGTTAGGTATCCAAGACAGTTTTGTTGAGCTGAAATCAAATTAAGTGAAGCGAATTGAAAAATAAACTATATTTGTGACCAAATGTTTAGAAGCCTGTGAGAATTAAAAAATGCAACCTGCAGTTAAGGAGTTGAACTCTGGTGCTGGGTGGCTCAGTTGGTAAGGCGCCAGGCTCCTGATTTTGGTTCAGGTGGCGATCTCAGGATTGTGGGATCGAACCCCACATTAGGCTCTGCACTGAGCGTGGAATCTGCTTAAGATTCTCTCTCTCCCTCTCCCTCTGTCCCTCCCCCCTGCTCATGCTCTCTCTCTCTAAAATAAATCTTTTTTTTTTTTTTTAAAGAAGGAATTGAAGCCAGTGACTTTTAGAAAAAGACTTTATACCAGGCCTAAAAGAGCTTCAACAAGAGCTGAGGTTGAAATAAACATGAATTAAAAGGGTTATAAGATACCAAGGATCTAATTTATAGGTTACCATTTGCCAAACCAGACTAAATTTGGACTGGCCTTGTTCCTATGCGTTTATATATTCTTTGTATTTTTAATGTTCACACAGTGTGGTAGTTCTGCATAGTGACCAACTAGGTAAGGCTACTTTGCTAAGAGGGTGGTATGACTAGGGTCCCAGAGTCATAGCCTTTTGAGAAGAAATCCTTAATGTACTAGGAAAAATCAGAAATTTATTATTCGGTGAACTCATCAGGGAAGCATTGAGTCAGAGAGCTGTTTTGTTTTGTTTTTTCTCATTATTGGTGCCTTGGGTTCTGTTGTTGATTTTGTTAACTCTTTGAAATGATTTCTGACCTTGACCACAAACTCTAGATTCACTGAAGTTTGAGCTTACCCTTCCCTGCACTTCCTGGGTCTCATGCTTGAAGAATAAAAGTTCTAAAGACCATCAACACTAAGCTCAGCTCAGACATGGAACCATCCCCAAGACTCAGGAAAGATTCCTGGAGAGGCTTCCAATCTCCTTTTGCAGACTGAGAAAGAAGTACTCAACACCCCACAAAACACCTCTCGGATGTGTTCCTCATAGGCGATCTGAGCAGAAACTGCAAACATGCTAATGTACCTTTTAATGCTACAGATGCTAATCTTGCAAATTTCATTACAGCGTCTAGCACGTTTTATGGTGAGATGATAAAGAGCACACATAATGGGAGAATAACGCTTTTTCCCCCAGTGGAGCCAGAGCTAATGACAAGAAGCAGCACATTGATTCTAACGGGAATGGGGCATGGTATTTGTGACAAATCCACTTTGAAACAGCAGACAAGTAATTTATCTTAATGATGTCAACAAATATGTTCCTACTTTCCCTTATAAATTTCTCTTCCTTGTATCTCCGGGTTTGCTCCAGGAGAACCCTGTGACTAGAAAGGACAGCACTCCGCCTCAGCTGGCCAGATAAAGTCTCACAGCCTCCAACCTCTCTGTCTTCTGCCACAGAGCCATTCTTGGCCTTTCTTACCTAGTTAATGCTTTCCGATTTACTTTATCAATTGTTTTAGGCGGTGAATAATTCTGCCTTTCCCATTTTCTAATTTATTCCTTTGTGTGTGTCTCTATTTTTCCCAGTAAATTAATGCCTTCATAGCAGGAAGTGTCTATACGAAACATGTGAGTTGTCATATATGTAATAACGTGATTTGAGTAAAAATAAAAATTTGTCAGTACAAAATCCAACCTACTCAAACTTTTCTAATTTTAAAGTTACATATTTACATATTAATTTTTATATAATATGCCCCCGTCATTTTTTTTATTATAATACTATTTATTTACCTTAGGACAGCCCCCACTTAATACTTGGTGACTGAACGCTAACTCTGCAGAGCTTCCCTCTACTACCACCACTGCTACTGTGCCTCCCCCTGCTACTGTTACTACTGCTACTGTAACTCTTATCACCATCATCACCACCAAGACTACCGGTACCGTTATCGCTAAGACTTGTCCTTCAGGTCTCAGCCTTACCTAATGTCCTGGGGGGGGGGGGGGAGTTTTCAACACCAGAGCTTTCCTACCAGCGGCTACAGCCTAACATGCATTGCTGATAAGCAGAGGTATTACCCTCCCCCACCCTCCATTGATCTCAGCTGCTAATCCTTTACCATCATACACTATCACGTCGAGTAGTGTGCCTTGACAGGAAAAATGGTGTGAACCCTGCTGTAGCGACTTGCGTTGCCCTTTTCCCTGCCTGGTTTGCATCACAGTCATCTGTGCCATTCTCTAATGCTGGGCAGGGGGCAGCATGAAGGCAGTGACGACCCCCTCTCACAATGGAGATCACCCGCGCTTAGGAGAGTCCGGCACCCGGTGTGTCATTCACATATTTGTCGAATGACTGACTCCATAAATCAGCCACATCTATGTTTCACAGCTGCTGTAGGGCCAAAGAGGATTATTTTGGGTCCCATCCACCTTTCTGGAGCCTTTCAATGACAGAACCAAAAAAAGTAAGTCCTTTGCTGATTCTCAGAGGGTGGGGCATTTCAGAGAAAGCAAGGTTGCTGAAGAAAGAAAACAGGGTAATAGAAGATTAAGTGGAGACTTAAAAGATGTCAAAAAGCATTAAATGAAGCACTGGTCAATAACAATTAGTGGTCTGCTTAGCCCGTCATAACAGGTGGGGGAGTGGGATTTCTGGTTTGCGTGGGGAGGGGAGGAAGGAGGTGGATTTTAAAAAAGGAAACCAGAAGAGAACAGGAAATGTACATTAAATTTCTCAGTATTGCAGTGGAGCTCAACTTTTTTTTTTGTCATGTTTATTGAGATATAATTTGCATACTGAAAGAATTCATCCTTTAAAGCATACAGTGCTAGGATTTTTGACAAGCCCAAAGAGGTGTAACCACTGCAGTCATGACAGAAAACATTTCCATCCCCTCTGAAACTTCCCTTGTTGCCCTTTTCTACCTCGTCCCTCCATCCCCACTGATCTGCCTGCTGCCACTGCTGTTTTGAGTTTTCTAGAATGTCATATAAATGGAATCAAACAATTTGTAGCCTTTTGAGCCCACTTTACCCAAATAATGCATTTGAGATTCATCCATGTCTTTGCATGTATCCGTGTTTGTCTTTTTTTATTTTATATTATTTTCTATTTTATTTTATTTTATTTTGCTGAGTATATTTTATTGTCTGGAAATATGACAGTTTATCTATTCACCAAATGATGGGCATTTGGGTTATTTTCAGCTCTTGACTATTATGGTTAAAGCTACTATAAACATCTGTGCACAGGATTTTTGGTAGACACATGTTTTATTTGTCTTGGGTAAACACCTAGGAATGGGATTACTGGGTCATAGGGTGAGTCTATGTTTACCTTTATAAGAAACTGCCGTTCTATTTTCTGAAATTCTGCCTAAATTTTCTTAAATTATTAACATCCTATCTTCATGGATAACCTTTGGCAAGGCAAAAGTCCTGCAGATGGTATTGGACGGTTTAAGGAGAAAACAGGATGCGCAGATTTGATGGGAAGGAAAACCACAGATCACATGTGAAAGTGTACAGACCCGGTACTTTCTGATCTGGCCTTACATTTTGTACTTTGAAGACATAGGATGAAATCAAGATGGGACAACACTGCCTGCCAGCTACCATTTACAAACAACCAACCCCCAGTTGCGGCTCGAAGGCTCAGCACTTGCACCCTATGCACACATCCTGTCACTATGCAACATCCTGACATCCTGACCCTGGGTTCTAGCACAGGCACCGAGAGTGTAATTCTAGAAATGCAATGTGTGCCAAGAAAAAGTAATCACACCTCTCTGCTTAACAGTATTGATGGTGTCCTGAAGGTTCTTTAAGAGAAAAGAAAAAGCAAAGGAAGAAAATCTTACTCATAATACATTATTATTTTTTTTTCTTCTGGCACATTTCCTAAATCCAGCTGGAACTGGAAAAACATGTGCCAAAACGCAATTTGGAAAAGTGTTCATGTTTGTGGGTGTTTCAGCCCGACTGGAACCAGGAAGTAGTAGAAGTCTTAAATGTGAATGAGTTTCCCCTTGAGCCTTCCAAACCAGTTTTACAGTACTATCTTGCCAAGCATCATTGCCATCGAAAGCTCTAACTCCAAGTCTCCTGAGATACAGTTTCAGGCAGGATGGATCCACTTACATTAAATCAAAGATTAATGAAGATTGGGGTGGAGAATGGCAAATGCTGCTCTGCCTCTGGTTGCTGAAACTATCAGAACTTTGGATGAAATTTATAAGGCGATGCCTTTAGGAAGAGGGGGAACGGGTTTAAGGGACAGATGAATCCTGTCCCTGGAGATCCTGGATCCCTGGATTGGTTTACAGATCTTCCTGTGACTTGAAGGAGGGAAGGAGCTCCTGTCCATGTGTCCTTTTAAAATTGGCAGGGGCGCTGTAGAGTTCAGATAACTCAGCTATGATGGAGTCCTTTAAAATAACTTTTCACATACTGAAAATATCACTCTTGACGAGTAACTCTGCACGAATACTGAGTGAGAGTCATACTTGAGTCACCACACATGATCGCCCCTTTCTGACTTATAGAGCACAGCTGTTTGTGAGTGATCTCTGATGAGTTGTCTTAGGAGGAGAAGTTGAGCAAGTAACTTACAGGGTTGTTGCTCATTAATTCCTTTCTCAAACTATGTGAGAGATACAAGAAGCTGCCGAGAATTTAATAATCATAGAATAGTAGTTCTAGACCTTATGAGAAAAGGAGAAGCATAGAGAAATGAAGCCATTTAGAGTCAGTTGGAGAACAGTGAATTTCAAAAACAACTCTCTGTTTCATTAAAAATTTATTTATTCAAGTTTAATGTACTTTGAAATGAATTTGCATTTTATAAAGAACAGAATATATTTTCATAATACTTTATCAAGGAAATACCACCCCGGAAAGGTTACTTATATGCTGTGACAATGTCAAGTGGGTTATGCCCTAAATTTGACATGCTTAAGTATTAAATTCTTGTTTCATAAATTACTCATGATAGCATCTTACCTTTATAATATAACGTGGCTCTTGATCGAAGCCTTTTTAAAATACACCTTGCACTTCAAGCTCATTTAATCTGAATATACCCATTCTTAATTACTATCAAAGAAATATGTTTAATACATCTCCTGGAAGTACACATAGTGAGAGAGATAAGAAACTGAAATTTTTGTTTCTAAAACAATCTTAAATGCTTAATGATCTGTCATGCAAAATCTTAGCTTATAGATTTCTAGTTCCAGTTTTCAGATAATCAACTTTTGGTATCAAACCAGATAGCAATTTTCTAGAATATTTACTATTTCACTAAAGTAGAGTCAAAATATGTTAGACTATTAGGGGAATTTAAATATTATTTAATCCAGGGGTCTGTGAACTATGGCCCATGGGTCAACCACCTATTTTTGTAAGTAATGTTTGATTAGAACCTGAACACTTCCATTTCTTTAAGCAGTGTATATGGTTGCTTTCCAGCTTTGGTGACAGAATTGATTAGTTGCAACAGAGATCATATGGCCCACAAGCTTAAAACACTGTTTAGTCCTTTAAGAAGAGGTCTGCTAAGCTGTCACCTACTATTTATAAAAACAAAACACAAAATATGTAACATTTTCCATTACCACTTGAGACAGTACTAGGGGAATTGATTATCATATGAAATCTTGAAATTCAAAAAATATGTTTTGGTTTGCTTTACATTAATATATATATGGGAAAATTGCCTAATATCCCTTTGTACTAAAATGAGATTGAATTGGTATGTCTGATGGGAAAAGAACATTGGCTCTATGGTCTCCCTCAGAGACCCAGATGTAAAAGCCTCAGGGAATCTACAGCTACTTAGTATCTAATGAATTTAAACATTATATGTAGAATTGAGTTATTGATCAGAAAGGAGTGAAGGACTTTAAAATAAACAAGTCACATGCAATGAAGAAACATCTCTCCCTCCATACTATGACAATTGCAAGAGAAGATATGAAATAAATAACAGCGGAGCTCTTCTTGTACTACCTCTCCTTTTTTTTCAGTTTAGTAATGACAAAAAAGAAACACTGGACATTAGAAGAACAAGTGGAATGCCCCTCAGGTAACAAGTAAGCTGAGGGCTTTCTTGCAAAAAGTCTAGGGCCATACTTTAAGAAAGCCTATAAAAGCGTTTGACTCCAAGGTGCCCTAAGTGAGGAAATAACAGAGACAGTCTTTATCTTAAGGATACTTGGAAAGGACTTTTTTTTTTTTTTAAAGATTTTATTTATTTATTTGACAGAGAGAGAGAGACAGCCAGCAAGAGAGGGAACACAAGCAGGGGGAGTGGGAGAGGAAGAAGCAGGCTCCCAGCAGAGGAGCCCGATGCGGGGCTCGATCCCAGAACACCGGGATCACGCCCTGAGCCAAAGGCAGACGCTTAACAACTGCGCCACCCAGGCGCCCCTAGAAAGGACTTTTAAGACTAAGTAAAAATTGAGCTAAAATTACATTGTAGTGTTTATGAGTGGTACTGCCTGGAGTTGGGCAGTGCACAACCTGGGCACACAGAGGTGGCAGCACTGTTTCTGAAGTACTGGCACTAACACTTTTAATGTAAAAACAAAAATCTTAATAGGAAAAATGTAAATTTACAAAGTAGAAGTAATTACATATATATAAGTGCTGTTTGTATCACTAAATAGTCTGGGTCCTTACGCATGTGTTTCAATTCATTGAAATTCAGTTGCTGTAGACCTACCCCCTTCTTTCCATCATAGTTACCACAGTTCTGTCCAGCACCCATCTCGGAATCTTTTCTTGCATAATACAAAATATATTTCTAATTTCAAGTATATAACATTTTGAATAAAGGCAGTTAACATCATTAATTTTTTTCATAATCCTAGTGGTTTTCTTCTGGAAGAGTTTTATTGAGATATAATTTATAGACAATGAACTGTATCTATTTTAAGTATATAGTCTGATGATTTGACAAGCACATATAAACTTTTGAAAACTGTCACTATGAAGTTATAGAATATTTGCATCATTTCGGAAAGGTCACTCTTATCCCTTTGCAATTACCACCCCAAATCCGCAGACAATGAGTGGTCTGTTTTCAGTTATCACAGATTAGTTCTGCCTGTTCTAGAGATTCACATGAATAAAATAATAGTGTACATATTTGTTATCTGACTTCTTTCATGCAGTGTTTTTTGAGATTTTTCCATGTCATGGCATGTGTCAGTATTTTGTTTGATTGCTGATGCTATTCCATTGTATGGACATACCACAATTTGTTTATTCATTCACCTATGGACAGATATTTGATTGTTTCTAATGTGGGGCTATTAGGAATAATGCAGCTACAAACATTCATATGAAGTCTTTCTGAGACCATATATTTCATTTCTATTTGGTAAATAACAAAGGAATTTTAGTTTTAAGTATTCCTCTGAAATTTTTAGTGCTTATTCTAATTTGTTCTGCCAGAAAATTCTGTTCTTTATTCTTTCATATCTATGTTTCAATTTGCATTAATACTTACTAAGATAAAAGAGAATAAAATATAATACACATACCAGTATATGATTAAAATTCATAAAACGTGAGATAGTATTTCTAAATTATCTGTTTGTTTCCAGTAAGTGTTCAACAAAATAGCTTTGCTAAAATCCTCAACAAAATTCAAACCTAATAGACACTGATTACATTAATTCATCTTTTTCATGAATTCTTCTTTATTTAGCAGGAATCACAGAACAAAAATGAGACTCAGGGTTATTCCAGCCCTGAACAGAAAAGGTCTGCCCCAGAGTGAGAGAAATAAAACTTTCTTACTTTCTAGAGTCTCGGTGACACATTTTCATGACCTATGTGGTGTGAAACCTTACTTTTTACAATTCTTGGCAGGGAGAGGAGTGAATGTAACCAAGGGATGTGTGAAAAGATAACATAAAAATCCCTACTATCAAGATGACGTGAGCTGAAAGGTCTCATGCCCTAGAAGACGGCCGTGTTAAACATGGGTGGTTCATAAAAACCACAGAGATCCGTAAAACTTGAGGCGTACATTCTGAGTCAATATTAAATAATGTACTCAAGAATAAACAACAAATGAGTACTTAGATGTCAAGGCTGTCAAAACTTGGGGAGAAAATGAGATTTTATACCGTATGTATACTAACAAGTTGTTATCCTGCCACAGCCTCACGGGTTCTGGAAGAATCCATGAGTTTCCTTGGTAAGAGGCAAAGGACGTTGTTACTCACAGCAATATCAGTAGCCAGAGGATCAACATTTGTGCTGGTTTCCTGAACCCCAGTTTTCACAGGGAAACGTGAAGAAGGCCAGGTCACACCAGCATATGGCAGTGGACAGTATTACCAGAGAGGGATTCTGAGCTTAAACCATCTAAATATTTTGTAATGTGTAGTGATTCTTCCTAACATTTGCCTTTAAAGGAAATATTATCTTCATTATACTAGACAATAAACAAATCCATCTTTTGTGAGAGAGAGAGCTATTTTCTAAGGCTCTTTGCTATAAAAACATCCTTGAAAAGATAGTCCAGAACAAAAAAGAGTTGGTGCCTCTGCTTTTAATAAGTAGAAATGCGAAAGACCCATGGAGACTTGTCTCTTAACAGTATGTCATTTGATTTTCCGTATTCAAATATCTGTCTTCACTAGGGTCCTATAAACACGAAGGCTGTGGATAGCTCCAGGATTCTGGAGGCCAGCCTTGTGCCCCTTCCACTAGAGTTGGCCATAATTTCTATGCTGCATCTTTTCCTACCATTGATACTTCCATCAGTGTTAGGTCTGCAGGTTGTATAGCCCAAGCAGTAGGGTGGTTGCATGGCAGCCTGTATCTCCTTGTGGCCCCCACAAAGCTAATAGCTGCCCATGCCACTTGGTTTATGGGTTGTGTTAATATTTCTAGGTATGGAATAGGTTGCTTCCAGAACCCAAAGAAGCCAATCAGTCTATTCTGTAGTAGGAGATACAAGATGCAACAGTTTGTCTTTTACTTTAGAAGAGATATTCCAGCATAGCCCTTAAAACTTTCACTGAAGTGGCTGTTCCCTGGATCTATGTTGAATCTATATTCCACACTCTGGAGTGTCTTACTAAGGCCACCACCACCTCTTACTTTTCCTGTCTGGTCAGCATGATGTCAATGTAATGTAGTTCTCAATTGTATCCCAGGGTGAGGGTAGGGTTTTGGCAGAGACTGGTATCACCATTAAATATGAAAGAAGGCAGGACTGGTAGCCCCAGTCATAGCACTATTTAATTTGCTGGACTGGCCTTTGCAGAAAACAGATAGATCCTGGGAAATGACTGAAGACTATCTCTTACTTGAAAATGACCATGACCATAGCTATGTCTTCCACACTGTGTATGATAGAGTTTACTCCAGAGACCAGGGACTTATATTGGTGTTACTCCAACTGCCAAAGATAGATGTTCCAAAATATACTCAGAAACTAGAGAAAGAATTGCAGTGGGCCACTGTGAGCTGGACTTGAGTCATGATTCTTTCACCTGGCTCCCATAGGTCCCCAATCTGAAGGTATATTATAATGATGCTTTTAATCTCTGGGTCTTAATGTCAGTTCAGACTCTGTGCCCAATAATCCTCCCCAAAGTAGACAAGCATCCAAGTAAATGGTCATAGGTCCCTCTGGGAGGGATTGGAGGAATTGTGGTGGTAAACATTTGCCATAGTCTTTCAGGGCACTTCCTCCCAGAGACCCAGCCATCTCTTCAGTCAATGGGTTCCAGATCTGAGAACTAGCTCGGGTATGGGAACAAAGTGAAGAATAATTACTGTTTTTTGAGGAGACAACCCTCAGCCTCATGCTCCACTGTTCTTGATTTTGATTTATTCTGTTTTGTGTTGATTTTAATTAATAGATGTTAAGCAACATCCTACCCATGCTCAGACAGAATTTGGGCAAAGATTCAAAATGATTCTTCCTCTGCTTAGCTCCCACCTATCTTGTAATTTGTCCTGCAACTTCAAGTCATCTCTGTTTCCAATCTCTGTTCCTGCAATTCCACAGGGACACTGTGCTTGGCTTGAGATCTAGACAGAGCCTTCAGACAGAAAGTTTAATTCACATATGTTTCTCTTCTCACAGTGACCAGAGAGCTATTCTCCCTGATGTCCAATGTCTGAAAACAGATGTTTCATATATTTGGTCGTTTTCTAGCTGTTTATGATGAGATGTTAAGTCCAAGCCCAACTATTCTATGACGGGAAAAGTTCTGTATTTAAACATCGACATTTATTTTTAGCATAATCATAAATTGATTTCATTATTTAAATGATCAGTTTAAAAAGTTAACATTTATCCAATGGGTTTATGACAAGAATAATATAATATGTGTCTTTTTCAATTTATTTATGATAAATATTTTCCCTAACTCATTTCCTCTACTTTTCCTAGCTCCTTAGCCAATTCATAGGAATACAAAGAGCCTATATTCACAAATTTGAATCCAGGGCTTCAAAATACCTGGAATACATTGTAGTCTCTTTCCCCATCTTTGTCTCTCAACAGTGTTTATTCAATAAAGTTTTATTGAATCAACTCTATTCCAGGCACAGTCCTTGGTGCTCTTCAGTACAGAAGTGAGTCATCTTCCAAATGAACTCTGATACTGAAATTCTGCTCCAGCCCTCTCACTCCTAGCCTGCTGCCAACTTCCCACATCTCCGTAACAATCTATAGTTCTTTTCCTTAGTTCTAATTATTATCTGGAGCACAATTCAAGCTCTCCACCACCCTCAGCAGAGAATTAACCTCCACCTTAAACAGCAACGTATTTTGCCAAAATTCAATATTTCGAAATTCTCACTCTTATTCTTTCTTTCAACCTCTCTTTTCTGGATCTGAGGCCAGCTTCCCACCTTCTCTGTCCTTAGGAGGGACAGCAGAGAACAGGCTGCATTCGATTCCTGGTTCTGTGACTTTCTCGTTGCATGAGCTTGGGTAGTGTATGTAACATTTCTAGGTCTCTGTCCTCTAAAAACGGTCTTATTGGTATGTACCTCAAAAGACTGTTGTGGGAATTGAGTTTATTTATGTATAGCACTTAGAACAGTGTCTGGCATACAACAAGCACTCGATATATATTAACCTCTATTATTTCCCAGAATTGTCAACACCCAGCTTCCAATGATCTGATCACAGTATAAATTCTAAGCTGCTACATATGCTGTGTTTTAGTCATGAGTTTAGATACCCTCTAATCCAAGAATTTTGGAAACAAATTTCAGACTTGGGTCCTTTTAAATTCTTGACCCAGACTCCTATTGCTCTCTTCAGGGTAAATGTCTGCAGCCAGGTCCCTTTACTCTGTCCCTGATCCATCCATTTCCAGCTCACTCTGTACCGCTTGTTAGCCATGTGTTTCCCAAGGGACTGGGACCACTTCCTTCAGCAGACAACCGAGCATGTAGCAATAACACTCACGAGGTCACCATAAAGCCAACCTTTGATTCCTGAAGTGGCATCTATGACCCCAAAGTGCCAGCTGTGTTGTATATGCTAGAAAAAGAAAAATGATGAGAACACAGCATCGGGCTCCCTCCTCAGCAGGGAATCTGCTTCTCTCCTCTCCCTCTGACCCAGCTTGTGCTCTCTCTCTCACTCACTCTCTCACAGATAAATAAATAAATAAATAATCTTAAATAAATAAATAAAATAAGAAATGTTTTAAATGCACATGAAACATTCTTCCACAAACAGATCATATGCTGGGGACATAGGATATCTCTATATAGTTCAAAGAACTGAAATCATACAGACTATGTTTTCTGACTACAATGAAATTTAATTAGAAATTAGTGACATTAAGATATCCAGAAAGTCCCCAAGATTTAGAAATTAGGTAACATGCTCCTAATAACTCATGGGCTAAGGAAAAGAAATAAAAAAGGATATAAAAAAAAAAGAACACAGCATAAGGTGACAGGCAAAACAGGCAAAGACTTATGTATTGGGCCCTAAAAAGAAAAAGAAATAAGCAAAGACTTCATCTTGGTCAGAGCTTGTTCTGAGAGAATGTAGTGCAGCTTGCAGTAGATGTTTCCATCAACTAAACTGTGATTACACAATCTGTACCCTAGAGAAGAGACCCGTTGGAGAATCAAACGGATTGAAAGCATGACTATAGCGAGAATTTAAAGTCTGTGTACACAAATAAGTAAAATAAATCAGTCTTGTTTTATTTAAAAAACAGATATTTATATCCCAAGTATAAGGCACTGACTTCTGCCTCAGCCAGAGGAATTATAAGTCCATAATGCATCTTATAAATCAAGTGCATGAACCATTCACCATTTCCTGAGATTATAAATCAGTCATGTTCTCAAAGCAGTTGCATGACTTGGAAACAACTCCTTGGATGAATAAATCAGTCACTTCCAGATATACGAATAAGTGACATGACCCATAAATCGCATGACTACATACTCGTGCTTCATCAATCAGAAACTTTTATTTATAATTGAAAATTTAAAAACACTTATTGGGAACAATTTACTAAACGCCAGTCCAAATTCCCATAGTAATGTAAGATGATACACATAAGAAATGCAAATCTTTATCTTCACCAAACAGCAAACTGATGTGCTTGCTAGGACTTGTGCGAGTAGTAACACTTCATTGTGCCATATAGACGATGTGGGCGACTACAACTAACTCACCTCACAGTCTATATCTTTCAAACTGTGTCTTTTGATATAAATCAATATAAATGCATCAACTGTTGGAAAACAATATGTTTCTTTTGGAGAATATTTTCGAAAACATAAAGCAGTTGTAATTATGATTCAGAGAAAATTACAAATAAACATCAGTCTAAATAATTATGATAAAGCTACATGTGCTAATGGGAAACTAAATTCTCCTGACATAATCATGTTTTAAGTTTGCATAGCATTTTATACATTGATTATTTTCACTTACACTTGTTATACTTGTTATCAGCATTCCTTGCAGGCAGGCAGGTCCCATGTCCAGCCAAGTAGGATTCCAGTTTGCTGTCTTCTGTTTCTGTATTTTTTCTGTTTCACCACGTTGCCTTTCAAGTATTTTGCTGCCATTAAAAGGGCATGGATAATTTTTCATCTTTCTATGAATATGTAAAATTACTGTTTTCGGCTCAAAGTTCATTAATTTAAGATTAAAATTTACTAATTTCAGTTTACTTTTAAGGCTTAGAGATGCCACCCACATTCCAAAGAACTTACCCACTGCTTTTTAGTGATGTAGTAATCATAAAATATTTATTTGTACACCATAATACATCTGAAATTAGCAGAAGCTTGGATTTTACATTTGTGATAACAAATGCCTCTTTTCTGTGTAGATTCCTTACAGACCATTCCAGGTCTAATGATTTTGTCATTAAATTAAGATCTCTAGTGAATGGTGGAACTCCACACGTCTTCTAACAATAATTCACCCTACTGCATAATCACAAACTACTGATAATTTAAAATCTATCCAAATGCGTCCACACATTCTGTCTGATGATCAAACACTCTCCAAGAACTGTCAGGCCATGCACTAAACTTATTTCTGGGATTTAATGTGGGTGAAGGTTCAAATACTTCCATTTCTCATTATCAAACAGGTAGCTTGTATAAAAGCAATTCAGAGTCTAGCAAGGGAAACCAATTTTCTACATTTGTTAAGAGCACAACATTAAGGCATGCACGGGTGGCTCAGTTGGTTAAGCATTGGACTCTTGGTTTTGGCTCAGGTCACGATCTCAGTGTCGTGAGATCAAGTCCCACATCAGGCTCCCCACTCAGCAAGAAGTCTGCTTGAGGATTCTGTCTCTCCATCTGCCCTTCCTCCCACTTGAGTGCATGCTCGTTCTCTCTTTCTCAAAAAAAAAAAAAAAAGTACAATATTCAGTGTACACCACAAAAAACACTAATTACAAGTTGTTTCTACTTATTGGTTTGAGAATTAGTTTAACTTTAAAAGTCAATTTTCTTTTCAGACTTTTTTCATTAGAACTGTTGTTTTAATCAGTTTGCAGACTATTTTGGCAACTCTTTTCCTTCTCATGTCAGTTATCTTTTGAGAAGCAGAAAGTGAAAATTGTACTACAGAATTCATAATATCAACTCCAAAGTATGGCATTTCGTGTTACACTCTTTTTGAATTGCTGCTTAGTAATTTGCTAAAGAATGTTAATGACATGTCTGTCACATCTCTAGAGGGACAGATATCACATAGTCATTAAATCTTGCTTGGTTAGCGTAATTATATGGAATTCAGCATTATTTCAGTTTATCAACAGAGTGAGTCACTTGGGAACTGTTCTGACAACGTGATCTAAGGGAAGACTGCTGGTAGGGAAGACATGTTAATTCTATTTCACATTCAGGTGGTGCTCTCATGATCTTGGGCCTGTCACTAGCTCTCAAGTTGTCTCAGTTTCTCTGCCTTTGACTTGAAGATCAGATGTCCCTCTGCGTGGTTCCTGAGAATATTGGGAGTAAACATTAATAAAAGGAAGGATGTGCTTGAGTTCATTAGATGAGAGATGCTGTGTAAGTTTAGATGTGTGTGATTGAGTCATGACAGCGTTCAGGGTTTAAGATTCCATCTGGTATACATATTCAGGGAAAAATAACCCATTTTAACAGTTTGGAATCTATTGCTTTTAAGATCTCTTGGGAAAATCATGTCATTCACTTCCAACCTGCCTCATGTATAGCTTTGCATTCTTCTTTTAATTCCTATTGTTCTTAATAGTGAAACCACATCTAGGCTTTTTCCCTGTTACAACTCAGTAAACACGGTTCCCCAATATGTGATCACCTTTGCAGCACTTCTATGAAGTTCTTAGATTTGATGAAGCTCGTGGAGAACTTCTACCTCAAGCTGAAATGTGTTTGACCATCGTGGTGTGCTATGTGTGTCACAAACAATAAATACCAGTTCAGTCATCAATTAGATATAATGTTAAGTTGAACGCTTTTCAAACAATAATATTAATAGGAAAGTTAATATTAATGAAGTTATATGTAGGTAAAATGTCCTTAATCTAGTTTGCTTTATAGTATTTAGGCATTCTAGCATCTATGGCAGGATTGTATTCCTTAGGACTCTGTCCCCTCCCTCACTCTCCAAGAAATAGACTATAAAATAATCCTCATTTACCACCACATCTGCACAGCCCTTCCTGTCCATCTGGATGTCAGATGGAAGCAAAGAGATCCATGACACTTTGAAATAACTGAGGTGGCCTGGCTAACATTTTGTAATGCAATATACAAAACCAGGTTCTAATATCCACATTTCCATTTGAACTATTGCTAAGTGGATAATGGAGGCCACATTTTCCTCCACAGTCACTCTATTACCACATCTTCTAATTCATTATTCTTGAAGTACTTCGAGAGAGCTGGAATAGAATTAAATTTTAAGCAATACTCTTCATTCTCCAATAAAGAACATTGAAGAATCATCTTCCTTAAGCCCTTGACCTTTCCCAACAGAAATATTCCCTTGCCTATTGTGAGTCAGCCTGTGCTTTTGCATTGAATTTGTTAGTCTTGGGAATGCCTGCCCAAGACAAAAGGGAAAAGGAAAACAGAGAAAAAGAAAAGAAAAGAAAGAAAGAAAAGAAAATAAGGAAAATCAAGTCAGGCAGTAAAGTTCCAAGAAAATCCTTAGAATATAGAATAAATGAATATCTCAGTCCTCAGAATTTGAAAGCTATCTATTAGACATCTTCCCAGAATAATATTAATGTCTTGAGAAAAGTTCGACAGAATTCCTGAATAGACATTTTGGTAGTCAGCAGCGCTGTTCTGGTCCTCCTTGCCCCAGGTTCATTATAAGACTGTACTTCCTGCTTATGGTTGTCTGGGGCCATGTAACTAGTCTGGCAAATAATGCATGAGCAAAAGTGAAGTATGTCACTTCTGGCCTGCAGTGAGACTCCCCAGAGTGGTCTTTTCCTTCTGGCACAATAGGCAATATTCAAAACGTGGACAGTTCAATTTAGCCTGTGTAACTGTGTGCCCATGATGAGTACCTGGCAATGTGCAATTGTCAAGTAGTATAAGCAAGCAATAAACCTCAATTATTTTAAGGCACTGAGATTTGGGGTTGTATTTTATGGCAGCATAGCCCATACTATTCTGACTATTACAGATCCCAAACTTCATTACAAAGAATCAGATAGTCCTCAGCAAGCACGTTCCAATGCTTCAAGCAATGTTCAACCTCTATTCACTCTAGTTCTTAGACTTTGATTTAATGTTAAATAAAGTGATAACTTTGACCCATATATTAATGCTTATTAGATTTGTGGAGATGATATAAATTATCCTCATATAGTAATTTATTGAATGCTTTATGGTATTTGACAGATGCATTCAATAGTTCTACTCATTTGTAGAATATGAGTCAATTCTAGGATGAAAAATATCTACCCCTTATATAATGACATAGGTTCACCTGCCCCCAGGTGGCTGGTTAGTCAGCCTAAAATAGCTCACCATTGTTTTCTATTAATGCCATATCTGTCACACTACAGTATAAGCAGTCAGATAAAAACATCAGTAAGAGGAAATGTTGAGCCCCTGTCATTATGCTCACTTTGTTCATGAGCCCAATGGGCACGAACTGGAATGGTTGAAGAAAGACAGTGGAATGAATAGTGTAAATTATGGTTTACTTGAATGGGAACAATCAGAATTGAGGTCCATTGATGGTGATTTACATGGAAAACAAATAATCTTCTATCTGGTTCTATTTCAAGTTCCATCCATGATCTCCTCCCTGAAGCTTCTTGTCACCAATCTTAAAACCTTCTCTCCAAATCCCTGTCCATCTGGCCCAAGAAATTCTTCCCTTTTCATGAATCACCATAGACCTCTATTTCTGACAATCTATCTGGTTGCAAAGCCTTCCACTTTGACCTTCCTAAAATAGATAAATTTTGTTCCCCTCTGGTAATGTAGATCAAGTAAGGAATTAAGGGACTGCTCATCTATTTCAGTTCTAGAAATGCCATGTACAATTAGTTACCACCAAAAATAACTGAAGATCAAAGCACTTTTATTATCACCTTGGCTCTGCTGCCTGTTAAAGCAACTATTACAATCTTGTCCCTTTTTATTAAGTGCTGCTACTTTGCCTCTATCACCCAGGGATTCCATAATCCCACTGAAATCAGAAAGTCTATTTCAATGTCACCACTACCTTCATTTGTGTCCTACAGAGAACAGACACTACAGGGTTTTGGCTAATGTATTTATCTACACTGATATATTTCTCAATTCTGTGGTGAGGGGAGTATAAACTAGGCCCTCTCAAAAGACATTATTAAGAGATGACTGAGCTGGTTGCCTATAAAAATAATCCATTTCAGCAATCCTATTGCCCTAGACCTTCGGATTTTTTTTTCAATGTTATACTAAGGAAATTCTGACATCCCAATTTATTTCATCATAAGCCAATATTGAGTCCAGGTTTTAATCAATTCAGTGAGAAAATATTTAGAAGCATTCCCAGCTGCTCAAACTAGAACTCTAAATCAAGTAAATTCTAGTTATATAAACCCATGTTAACAATACCAAGCCTATCTAAAAATGACATCCTTCCCATTCTTATCTAGAATCTCAAAGTACATTTCCATAAATATCCCATTTTTGCTTTACACATTAAAAATACCTTGCAATTATTTTGATATGGAAGCCTTATTTATCCAAGTTTCCTTGGGTTTTGTTTTCGTTTTTCTCCTAGTTTACTTTGTAATTGGCTCCCTAGGGCATACTGAAACTCAACTCCACTTATTGGCCTTGAGCAAAGAGTGGAAGTAGATATATTGAAATGAGAAGAATGGCATTCCCTTGCAAGATTACTATTTCACGTGAGGCATTTACTGGGTTATCATGGAAGAAAGAACCAGACACATGAGCCAGAGAGGGAGAGGTCGCTTCTGCTGGCCCAGGAGGCAGATTAGAGTTAAGGGGGTCCAAGGAATTCACAGTTATTCAGTTCACCAAATGTCACTGATCAACAATTTAAGTTCTACTCTTTTCCAAACATTGTCTTAATTTTCACTGAAGAGATCTGGTATGGCTGTGCATTCTATCTACAGTGTAGCTCAGCTATCCTGGTACAGTGAGCATGAGGGATTTGGGGGCTGATGAAAAGAAATTATAATAAGGTGACAATAACACACAATGAACTTTATCTAGATAATACTTTGGCAGACTCGTATGTGGGAGAAGTCATAAAACTGTCCAGAGGCTATGGCACAGGGACCACTATTCAGAAAGATAGGAGGATAAGAGAACTCCCAGGGGAGAGAGAGATTAGAGAAGGAGGAAGTTCGTGTGTTTAGATAATGTCACTCAAACGGTCCAACTGGGAGTCTGGTCAGAGAGCTTTGAAGGGCAGCAGCAGCGTGGCATCTTTTACACCTAGAAGACTTATCTATGGCTAGCAGATGTTGGGTATAATTTCATGAAGTATGGAAAGCAGACAGGCTTTCTATAGCTGAAAATATATTCACTTGGGCTCTTATTAAAATGACTGGATGTGTAATAATTTGAGATTAGTGATGACAGGCTTTTGAGCTACCAGGACTCATTCTTCTTGCTAACAAACAAGTAAAAAACATAGGGCCAATATACAGAGGCCATCTTTGGCTCATTTTATATAACACTGGGAAACCAGAAAGCTTCTGACGTTTTGCTACTTCAACTCTGCTTATATAAAAGATGAGATACCATCTTAAAGCAGCCATAGAAATTCTTTTGTTCCCTGGTGATATTTTGAGGCATTCGAAGCTCTGCATTGCAGTTAGAGTTAGCCATTTCACTTACACAGTCCTTTTATGTTTGAACCAGCATTAATGGATTATCCAAACAGTCACTCAATCTGAGTAACTTTGTCTTCAATAGGACTTTATTCTAGGATCAGGATAAGAGATAATTTAAACAGCTGTTATACCACTGGTTGTGGAAGATATCACTGGTATGGCAATATACCCCATCTTCTAATGATAATTGGACCTTGGTCACATAGCCAAGTAAAGATTTGCATTTTTTGAATGTTGATTACCTGCAACCACTTCAGGAAGCAATGATTATATCACTTAAATTTCACTAGCAAACAGACAACAGAATTCATTCTAGTCAGTCCAAGCAGGAGGGGTTTAATAGAGGAAATTAGACAAATACAAAATTGTAGAGGAACAGGCCCTAAACTAAGTTTTGAAGAATACTTCTCATATTCTGGAATCCTCTATCACAAGGACACCACTAAAAAAATGTTGAAGACTCTGAATGCTGTTTTTGCTGCTGAACAGAAAACCACATCACTTCTGCCATGATACAGGTCAGAAAAAAAAGGATGCTACATCTTCTTCCTCTCTTAACATGACACAGTTCCTAATTAAAGTTTTTGGAGATTGTATCTCATTTATTCATTCATTTATTTATTTATTCTTAAAACACCTACCATATACTTATTCACTATTCAGGGTGCTGGGGACATAGCAGTGATCAATATGAGCAAATCTCTTTCTTATAGAGGCAGAAAATTAACAAGGAGAAATTTCTTTACATACTATGCCTTATAGTAATAAATGGTTTTGAAAAAAGTAAAGTAGTATAAGAAGGAAAAGGTAATGTTTAAAAAGGAGAGATTACTATGCCATGGGCCTCTATGAGGGAAAGCTTGAATGATATACGGTAATTGTGGTAACATTTGAGCAGAGAGATCTGAAACAAGGTAAGGGAATAAACCATAAAGATATCTGGGAGAAAAGGATTCTAGGAAGAGAGAATAATGTGTTCAAAGGCTCTGAGGCAGGATCCTTGTATGTTCAAGAAATAGTGATGAAGTCTAGTTGATGGTGGTCAGAGTGAGCAAGAGTAAGTGGAAGAAGAGCATGAGATTTGGGTTTTACGGGTGGTCTGGATTAGGTAGTGCCTTTTAAACCATTCTAAGAACTTAGGCTGTTTCTCTGCATGAAATAGAAAGACATTGGGAGGCTCTAAGTAGAGGAGTGACATGATTTGACAGAGTTCTGAATAATCATTCTGTCTGCTTTATGGAGAATATAGTAGTAGTCAGCAGAGGACTAGAACAAGTGAAAAGGCTAGGATAATCCAGTCAAGAAGTTACGATGCATTGGACCAAGATAACAGTGATGAAAAATTCTGAATGTATTTTAAAGGCAGAGTCTACATGATTTGTTGTCACCAAATGTAAGAGAAAGAGGTAAGTCAAGAATGATACCAACATTTTTAACCTGAAAAAATTAAGCACAAAATTGCCAAAAATTGCGATGATGAAGACAGGAGGTAGAATGTGTTTGGTAGAGAGGAAATACTGAGTTCCACTTTGACATGTTAAATTTGAGAAGCTGAACAGACATCCAGTAGAAAAGTAGAGTTAGTGGTTGGATGTACTTTTGGAGTTCAAGGGAATAGTGAAATAGAAATTTGGAATTTATCAACATATAGGAAGTTTTTAAAGATGTGAACTAGGGGCGCCTGGGTGGCACAGCGGTTAAGCGTCTGCCTTTGGCTCAGGGCGTGATCCCAGCCTTATGGGATCAAGCCCCGCATCAGGCTCCTCCGCTATGAGCCTGCTTCTTCCTCTCCCACTCTCCCTGCTTGTGTTCCCTCTCTCGCTGGCTGTCTCTATCTCTGTCAAATAAATAAATAAAATCTTAAAAAAAAAAATAAAGACGTGAACTAGATAGTATTCCTCAGGGGTACTTGTAGACAGAGAAGAGATCCAGGGGTTGAACTCCAAGATACTGAAAGGTTTTGTGCTATGGGAATGGAGACGAATTTAGCAAATGAGACAAAGAATGACACTAAGAGTGAGTAATTTTTTGAACACTAAATAAAGAATATGTTTCAAGAAGACATGATACGCTGTTGACAAGTCACATAAAACAAGAACAGGGAACTAATGACCGTTAGAGAAAGCTATGTTGAAATCACTGGTGGTCTAGATAACTGAGTCAGGAGAATTGCCAAAATGAAAGCTTGATTAGAGCAGGTTCAAGGGAGAATGGAAGGAAAGGAGACGGGAGACAAAAAATATAGAGAACTCTTTCAAGAGGCTATAGCTGAAAGGGATGTGGGTTTTTAAAATAGGAGATATTATGAGTTTTAAAATAGGAGATATTGTAGCATGTTTATATTCTGATGCAATGATTCAGTAGAAAGTAAAACATTGATTATGCTAAAGATAAGGAGGGAGAAAAGTAAAAGGATACCATTAAGAAGTCAAATGGTCATAGAATGCAAGTAAAATGTACTCAAACTAACAGGAGACAACAAAGGTATGTGGTGGTGGTGTTTGGAAAATCTTTTTTGATTGCATATATTTCTCAGTGAATTATGAGTAAATATAAGAGGGGGCAGAGGTGGTGCTTTTGAGGTTTGAAGAAAGAAGGCATATAATACCCTATCTAGGTTAGGAAGGGAGTCAATGGATGGTGAAATGTGGAATTGCAAGGCAGCACAAAGAGTACGGTTGGAGCTAATGGTCATGAATTTAAGTAAAACTAGTCAGCATGGTTGCTTGATTTTCTGCAGCCATTTTTACCTCTCAAGTGGTGGCAGAGCATGAGGAGTATTGGACTTGAGCAGCACTAGTACTTTTCCAAGTGAGTGTGAAAGAGAAATAGGGAAGCGATAGTTGAAGTCATAAGCAGGGGTGTGCTCAGAAAGATGAACCATGCAATAATAATAGTAAGTTGATAGGATCATTGAATTTTATGTCTCAGTCATATAACGTTCTTGCAATTGGCTAATAGAAGTGGTGAGCTACAAATATAGGAGGTAGTGGACAGAGTGAAATGTTTGAAATTAAGAACATAAAGTTAGTACATTGTTTGCTAGTGAAACAATCTGGGGTGTGACCTTAATAATAGGGGACTGAGGCAAAGCCAAGGAGAAGATCATTGGAGAGCAGAAGGCCAAGAAACAGAGAAACCAAACATATGAAAGAAGTATCTACACAGATATCGAAATCACAGTGAGTTATAAAACGTACTGTGTTCGAAGGAATGACAAGATATCCAGTAGCTAAAATCTTGAAGCAATGCCAGTATCATCCTGAGGATGGCTACAAGAAGGAGGCATAGTAGGTAGTATATTTTGGAAAATGGAATTCTAAAACCAGAGATGAAAACTTCAAAGGAACCTTCAGAAAATAATTTTAACTTTTCTAGCCTCTGTATGCAGGGCTGGGTTTAGAATAAATGTCGAGAATGCTAGTCCAAATATTCATCACAAATCTCATTAAATTATATGCAAAATTCTGTGTCTATACATTTTTTTGAGAATACAGGTTTGTAGCTTTTTTCATAATCTCAATGGGCCCACGATCCAGGAAAGTCTAACCAACATTTATAAATGTTAAATTTAATTAAATATTTATAGGGCATCTATTTGCCAAGTACTGTTCTTGGAATTGGAAAGTAAAGATGTATAAGTCAAAATCTTTATCATAAAATATCATAGAATCCAGTTCTCACGAGGCTAGGGTGAGGATATATGTGAAGAAAAGAAGCCATATTACAAGGTTAACTTGAGTAAGTGCTAAGGGGAGCAGAAGGGATGTGTATAGTATTGTAAGTGAAGAAATTATTCTTTGTGACTGGATGGCTTGGAGAAGCCATAAAGGAAACTCTATACTTGATTTGGACCTTAAAGAGTGAGGGGGTTTCCATAAATAAAGGGAAGAACAACAATCCAGGCCCAAGAAATAAAGGGAGGAACAACAATCCAGGCCCAAGAAATAGTATTTAAAAAGTCATAGTTTGGACTTTCATTATCTTTTCCAGAATGACAATACACTTAATATGATTGAATTCTACAGTTCAGAAAGGATGAGGAGGAAGATGAGTTTCCTTTTGGGCCATTTCAGGAAATGTTTGGAGTTAGAGTGTATGGCCTTCCGTAGACACTGAATGTACTTGAGACTACAAGTGACATATGACATGATCCAACCTGTGATTTAGGAAAAAAAAAAAATCCAATAACAATGCAAAGGATGAATTAGAAAGCTTAAGGATTATGAGCAGGGAGAGATTGTTAGACGACTAATGCAGTAATCTAGACAAGAAAAAAAATGTGAGGTTTAAATTAGTACAGTGGTAGTGAGGAGTGGACAAAAGGACAGTCTCATAAAGAAATAGAATAGAGTAGAATCTTTTGTACCCGTCTACTGATACATTTGCTCAGGTAAGAGGAGGTATAGAAGGTCGAAGAAGTTGGAAGAATGAAAAATGATTAGTATGTGTAACTGTTGAAACAGAATCCTTGGTAATGCCATTGCCAGAGAAGAGACTCAGCATGGGAGAAATTTTCAGTGGATGCCAAGCGTTAAAGTGTTCAGCCTTTGTGTTAGCAGGAAATTCCGGTTCGGCTCCCAGGAGGAGTCAAATACAGATTTGGAAGTCCTTAGATTAGAAGTGATGTTAAAGTCATTTATTTCATTTAATAATTTAGTTGAGGAAGAAAATGTGAATCACAGAGGGCTAACAGAGTAACTTGGAAGTTAATACTACTAGTAATAATAAAAAATAACTCCCGGTCAATTTGATATCCCACCATCAGTACTCAGTAAGGCCATTCCTGTTGATTTGTTTAATGTATATCTTTGTATTTTATTGTGCTCTTGCAAAATATGTACTATTTTGTGTAACTGTGTTTTAACTGAACTAAATGGATCTTATGTATCCTATTTTTTACTAACCTCTATGCTTTTAAGTTCCCATTATGTTACTATTGTGCATGTACCTGTTTAGTCTATCTGCTATATAATGTCCCAAATGCACATCTACCATATTTTCCCTGTCTCTCTCAGTGATAGATGTTCAGGCTGCCCCCACATAACTTATGCCACAAATAACTTACTTATTCACAAATATTATGGGTCCTACCAATGCACCAGTCACTGTTTTAGGCGTATGAGACACATCAGTGAATAAAGCACATTGTTGCAATAAACATCCTTATTCATGGCCTCATAGATAAGTAAGAAAATTTTCCTAGTACATATATTTAGGAGCACAATCCAGCAAAATTCCTTATGCATTGGATTTTATTTGGCCAAATGCCCCATGCCTGTATATTGATGCTGCTGGTGAGTACCACATTCCAAGAACCACTACTCTAATCTAAACGTAAAAGTCACTAAATGTCATCATCTACTAGTGCTGTGATGATCAAAGGAAATAATGTATATTACAGCATTTGATAATCTTAATCATGCCACTTTTAAAATGTTGATTATTACTACTTCATTTGTTATGTGAATCTCAAGATAATAATTACATTAATCTTTGATGGGATTTCAAGAAAAAATAGAAAGAAAGAACGGGAATAATAAGTCTGATTAGTCTAAATATAAACTTCACTGACTTCGGAAATTCTTCAATAATCATCTAGGTTTTTAATGATTATTGTTGATTCTTACTAGAGTTTCCAGAGAGGCTGTGTAATCGTATATTTCATTTAGTGACAAGGTCAAGTCAGAAAGCTCACTCTTTGAAATATAACCTAATAAAATCAATATAAAATGAATAGGCTTAGCCATCTAGAAGCTGATATTTGAAAGGGATATTACTGAGACTCAGTGAGCCTTTTGCAAAACCATCAAGTCATCTCTTGTGTCTAATAAAAACCTGAAGTGCCTCAATCTAATTAAGGTGACCAGAATATATTCTCAAGACTACAGTTTAACCATGGGAAAAGGAAGCTGTGTTGTTACCTGCTTAATATTATGAAGAGTTAAAGTAGGGAGGCCGTTCTCACGGAGAACACAAAAATAAATAATTGAATGGTAATAATGTATTAATGTATAATCCAGCACTGTCCAGAGAATCCGGTGAATGTATCTGGTAGACATAAAACACTAGACAGGAATAACGTAATAAATAACAAGGAGAATTCATGAGTGTTTACCTTAGTTTTCAGCAAGTAGCTGGTAAGATCATGAATAAATGGTTTTCTTGAATTAAACTGTATTCTGGTTATTGTTTGGCCTTCTAGGTGCTTTAAGAGAGAAAAGGCAGTACCCTACTAGGCATTGAGATTCTCTAATATTACAAAAATCAAATCTCTCTCTCTTTTTTTTCTACCATTTAAAAGCTGGATTTCTATTACACTGACTCCAAGGAGGTATGTGGAATCATGCAGGCCCTTAAAAATATATTTTAAAGGTTGTAGAGGAAGTAGAGGAAAAAGGGGGGTCTTGAGATAGAAAATGTGCCTTGGAGAAGTAAGATGCTCACAGGGGCTTAACCAATCCCATCGTTTCTAGAAACAAATTTTCCTGGGCTATGGTCTCTGAACCATACATATATCATTGCACAATTTGAGAGTTTGGTTAATGAAAGTCCATTTCCAGGTGTTACTCAATTGTGGATTAATTAGCAAAGTTGTGTTTCTAGCACAGCAAAGTTTACGGCCACTCCCTGTGTCCTGTGCCCTGATGATTATATCAGGCTTATCACCACCTTAAGAGTCCTTGACTTAGCAGTTTAGTTGACTACTTTCTTTAACATTTTTTAAAGATGAAACAGTTTAGTGCATTTTCTCTAAAAATTTTTTTTTAAATATATTAGAATCTTTATACCTCCCAATATGGTAAACAAAAGATACTTAGGTTCTGAAAAGCATAAATATTACAAATATGATGGTGAATCTCTGACTACAAATAAAGCTGTTCTTTCACATGTGAATATGTTAATGATATTAATTCAGAGCATCCATCAAAATGCATTTTATATTGATGTGGTAATATGCAAAAAAGAATAATAAATTATATCCAATTTCCTAAACATTAATTATGAGACATTACTAGACAAATCATCATTATAAATTTCTGCATTTGGGGGCCATCTATTTAAGCACCCAATTCTTGAGAAATATGTTAGTGTCAAACATAGCTCCATAATTAATTATAAGACTTTTACAGTGTTGGAGTGATTAAACTTATTTTGTTTGGCTCCTCCAGAGTAAGGGCCACTGAGTAGAATTATAAGAAGTACAGTTTTTATTTTATTAGAAAGACATTTCTAAGGAATAGAATCTGTTAAAAATTGAATGGAATTACCCAAAACTGAAAATCTTCAAGCTATGATTATATGATCACTTATGGGTGATATTGAGGGCATTTGGAAATTACATAAGGAATAGACCAAAAGACCTCTGAGATCCAATCCCATTTGGCATTTATGATTCTGTGAAATTAAGGTCTAAGGGGTTTCTATTTGTTTGATTCTATTTAGTCCTAAAATTCATAAATCTAAATGAGACTACAAAAAAATATACTCTGAATATAAATTTATTCCCTGTAATGGTCCTTTTTCTTCTTTATGTTCTCCTACAAGACCATGAGAAACTCCAAGTCACAGTAAATGCCTTGCTTATCTCTGAATTCGCAGCACAGTGCCCGACACATTGTTAGCACTTAATCATTGCTGTTAAATGAGGACTGGACAATATTTGGATATATTGACATATAATTTTTTTCTTAGTATATTTATTTCTTTCCCTTCCTGCCATTCAGCTAGAGTGGCTCTCCATCATATTGGCCCCGAGAAGGTATATGGTACATCTAAACCCTTAGAAAATCTGTTTAATGATTATGAAAAATTTAAAGAAAAAATGGGGGATTCCTGAGAATAAAAAAATGTGTCTTGGAGAAGCAAGGGGGTAGATGGAAAGTTAACCTATCCTACCGTTCCTAGAAATGAATTATTTTGGGCTGTGGTTCTCTGAAACTTAGGACTGAGTTCAGTGTCCCCGTAGTATAATTAGCAGCAGAATCAGGAAGATGGGTAAGCAGACAGGCCCAACGGCAGATCTACCTGTGATTCTGTCCCTCTCCCCTTTTCTCTCTGTGCTCTAGGCATCTTGACCTTCTTTCAGCTTCTCAGTAGGGCTGTAATCCTCCTCTTTCAAGTACTTCACAAAGGCCATTCACTTAGACTGGTTTCCTCAGTCTCTCTCCTTACTTCCTCCCCTCTCTGTAAATGGAAGTAGCCAAGAATCTTATCCTGTCAGGCAAACAGGAACAACACATGCCGACCAGAAGAATGCACATTGAGTAACCCCCAGTGTGATCTGGTGACCTAGTACTAGAGGCAAAGAATAAAGCCTCAAAAACTGGGTTGTCGCTCAACCCTGGGGAAGAGAAAGAGCCCCAAGAGAAAATGAGGTTAACATTTTCCAATAGCCCATTGAAATTAAAAGTCAGAAATTAAGTGGTTATAGAAAATAAAGGGATCTGTCTTCTATGCCCAAGTTACATACTGAGATTCAGTCCAACCATTAGTTATGAAAAGAACCTATCAAATTAGATCAGCAGTTATTGAAAATTGTAAGGCTTATATTCATTCAATTTTTAATGTTTTCATTGGGCATTTGTGCTATTTTTTTTTGTTCTTGCTGACTGAAACTCCACAATGTCACACCCTCTGCTTCCGAATTCTGTTTTAATTAGTGATGACACAATCTAAATCATATTGTGAGAAAGTTCCTAAGACCGTGCTCTATGTAGTGTGTGTCTTTCTTTCTTCAGCCGTCCCACTGATAATAATATAGAGTCAATGAAGCCTTTTTTTTTCTTTAAAGATACTCAGAGTCAGTTCAGAATGTAGTGGATTATTATTTAATCATTCTTAAGGAAAAAAATGCCAAATTTCTGTCTTGGAAATGTAGTAGAATGATGGCTTCTCAATCCTCCAGTGAATACTTGTTTAAATGCTCTTTAAGTTGAAATTTTCTCTGTGCTTGACCTAAATATTCCCTAATGCAGCACATGACCATTTTATCCTATTCCTTTCCCCTTGTCTGGAAGAAATAATGTCTCCCTGGCCTCTATTTAATGTCCCTTTAGGTCATTATATACTGTGTTTTATCTTTCCTCTCTCATTGTGAGTAGATTGACAGTGCTCACATCCCTTAACCTTGACTCCTTGCTCTCACTTCTCCACCTCTTCTGCTGTGTAACATGTGAACTCTTCGCCCTGTCATTCATTTTCACCTCGAGTGTGTATCTATTTCAAGAAGCAGGGCCTGCTGGGATCTTACTAGAGATTAAAACTGAAGGAAAGCTATTAATCCCAGTGTGGCACTTCTGAATTTTGAAATCAGTTTGAAATGATCAGTCTTATCAAGTGCTTCATGAGGTTTCCAGAGCCCTTTGAATTAAAAGCATCTTGCTTCATAGCATAACAGAAAGTCACTGTTGAACTTGAAGATCGAACTTGAGATCTCAATGAACTTGAGATTCATTGTAGAATGACTTAACTTTAATCTTGTTACCACCCTTGCCCAAGTTCTCTCCCTTGCCTAGGAAATAAAGGGGAAAGGTCATTCTCTACACTGAAGCCTTGAGCTCCAGTATGGCTCCTTAGTTTTATTATGTAGTACTTCTGGTACGGAAGCCTTCACTTTGGTCTCACGGGGCAACTCAGTGTATACTCGTTCCAAGTTATATTTATACAATTCATATTTAGTATATAACTTAATACATTAGTTTGATCTTATTTAGTCATATAATTCCATGTGCTACATTGATATATTTTTTACCCCCTCAGTAAAAAATCTCAATTCTTGAGTATAAACGGTATCTCACTCATTGAACTCTTTAAAAAACGCGATCATTCTGAAGATGTTTTAGGTGATTTTTAAAATTGGTACCAAGAAAGGTACCTGATGTTGATATGCATATTTTCAGCCCTAATGAATAGCTCTATTCTATATAAATATCTCTTGTTGTTCTGATTAAAATCATTATAGCCAGTATATTGCAGGTGGATTTCTGGAGGGTACTATGTCTCTGGGCCTACTGGGTAAAAAACCAAAAAGATGTGAGGTCCACTAATAGGAAAGAAGAAAGGAGCATGCTTCTCTCATCTTACCAATTGATTTACATTTCTAGTCTTGTGAGGGTCTTTGTGAAGGATTACCCAACACCTGCCAGTGACGTTGACTCTACATTAAATGTCATGCTAATATCAAATAGGTAGTCCCTCCGAATTATCAGTTACCCTAGCAAAGAAAATACCTCAAATGGGAATATATTTCAATAAACTAATACATGTCATACAAAATCAAGACAATTATGTTCATACAGGAGCTATTTCAAACCTACAGGACTAGCTTTATGTGAAATATCAGCATGGACCATCTGGGACCAGCATTCTATTTGGATTTTTGTATGACGTAGGAAACAAGACAGGAAAATCCTGTGCATTGGGGGATTTATGTTTTTCAGTTGGATAAAAATCAGGGCATTCAGGAAAATCCCTGATAATGAATAGAAAGTTTCCAACCAGTTTTTTAATGTTCAAATTATTATTTTAAGCTACTTTTATACAAACTGTCCCAATAGATTTAAAACTTGTTATTTAAAAAACAAGTCTATACTTCACATTTTAAATAAATTGTCTTTCTTTAAAGATTAGCATGGTATCAGTAATTATGGTGATCATAGCTGAATGAATGATGATCAGATTATAAAATAGCATTTTTAAATAATGGCCTTACTGAAATCTATCAATTTCGTTGATTCTATAATTTTTATTTTTTTATTGAATATAATTAACAGTATTTTGTTAATTGCAAGTGTATAATATAATGATTCAACAATTTTATACATTAGTCAGTCCTCATCATGATAACTGTACCCTTAAGCCCATTTATCTATTTTTCCCCAAACCCTCACTCACCTCCCTTCTTGTAACCACCTGTTTGTTTTCTGTATTTAAGGGTGTTTTTTTATTTATCTCTTTTTTGTTTGTTCCTTTGTTTTGTTTCTTAAATTCCACATATGAGTGAAATCACATGGTGTTTGTCTTTCTCTGCCTGATTTATTTCACTTAGCATTATACCTTCTAGGACTATTCATGGTGTTGTAAGTAGCAAGATCTCATTCATTTTATGGCTGAGTAGTATTCCATTGTCTGTATATATATATATGTATTACCTCTTCTTTATCCATTCATCTATCAATGGACAGTTGGTCTGCTCTCACAATTTGGCTTTCATAAATAATGCTGCAAAAAAACATAGGGATACCTAGATATTTTTGAATTAGTGTATTTGTTTTCTTTGTATAAATACCCAGGAGTTCAGGGACTGAATCATATGGTAATAATATTTTTAATTTTTTGGGAAATCCACCTTGTTTTCAAGAGTGGCTGCACCAGTTTTTATTTCTACCAACAGTGCATGAAGGTTTTTCTCCACACCCTCACCAAAACTTGTTATTTCTTATCTTTTTGTTTTTAGCCATTCTCACAGGTATAAGGTACTATCTCATTGTGGTTTTGATTTGCATTTCCCTGATCATTAGTGATGTTGAGCATCTTCTCATGTGTCTGTTAGCCATTTGTATGTCTTCTTTGGAAAAATGTCTATTCAGGCCCTCTGCCTGTTTTAACTGCATTATTTGGCTTTTTGGTGTTGAGTTATATAAGTTCTTTATATATTTTGGATATTAACCCCTTATCAGATATATCACTTGCAAATATCTTATCCCATTCAGCAGGTTGCCTTGTTGTTTTGTTGATGATTTCTTTCCCTGTGCAAAAGGTTTTTATTTTGGTGTGGTCGCAATAGTTTATTTTTAGTTTTGTTTCCCTTGCACAAGGATGTATATGTAGAAAAATGTTTTTATGGCTAATGTCAAAAAAATTACTGTGTATGTTTTCTTCTAGGAATTTTATGGTTTCAGGTCTCTCACATTTAGGTCCTTGATCCATTTTGAGTTTATTTTTGTGTATGTTGTAAGAAAGTGGTCCAGGTTCATTCTTTTGCATGTAGCTGTCCAGTTTTACTGACATATCTTTTTCCTATTGCATATTCTTGCTTCCTTTGTCATTGATTAATTGGCCATATAAGCATGAGTTTATTTCTGGACTCTCTATTCTGTTCTCTTGGTCTCTGTATCTGTTTCTGTGCCAGTACCATACTGTTTTGATTAGGACAGTATATCTTGAAATTTGGGATTATGATACCTCCAGCTTTGTTGTTCTTTCTCAAGATTGCTTTGGCTATTTGGGGTCTTTTGTGGTTCCATACAAATTTTAGTATTATTTGTTCTAGTTCTGTGAAAACTGCTGTTGGATTTTGATAAGGATTGCATTAAATCTGTAGATTGCCTTGGATAGTATGGACATTTTAACAATATTTGTTCTTCCAATCCACAAGCATGGAATATCTTGCCGTTTGTGTCAACTTCATTTTCTTTCAGCAGTGTTTTATAGTTTTCATAATACAGGTCTTTCACCTCCTTGGTTAAGTTTATTCCAAGGTATTTATTCTTTTTGGTGTACTTATAAATGGTTCAATGTGAATTGTTTTCTTAATTTTTTCCTGCTACTTCATTATTAGTATATAGAAATGCAACCAACTTCTGTATATTAATTTTGTATCCTGCTTCCAAATTTACTCAATTCATTTGTCAGTTCTAGTAGTTTTTGGTGGAGTCATTAACGTTTTCTGTATACAATATCACGTCATCTGCAAACAGAGACTATTTTACATCTTCTTTTCCAATTTAAAGGCGTTTTGTTTATTTTTCTTGTCTGATTGCTACTGCTTGGATTTTCCACAGATTTTATTCCAGTCTGATGAATAAAAGTGGTAAGAATGGACATTCTCATCTTGTTCCTGATCTTAGAGGAAAAGCCCTCAGTTTGAGTCTATAATTTTAAAAACAATTAATTTTCATGTTTTGCTACACAATTTCATGTCTGATCAAACACCTCAGGACTTAACATATTATCAACAACTTTTATTTTCAAAGAGCGAAAGCTAGATCTCCTTAGCCATCATATAGTCACTAAAGTTACACAAATTATGAGAGGCAAGAACATAAGCTAGCTTTAGGCCATCTTCCAGAAGATTTTTGGAACTTTTAAAAACCCTGTAAATAATATTAAGGAAGATAATATATATATGAGAGTGTTTTCAAAAACCAAGCTAAACAATGTGTCGTAGTAATATATCATAAGAGAAGAAACACTGGTTTACAAATATGTGTTTTCTCAAGATCCATTTTCTATTGATTTCAAGTATTTCTGCAAAGAGGTCTATAATACATAGTGTTTGGAGTTTCAAATGACTTCTAAAGTATTATAAGTGTATATAATTCACATGTATATCATTGCTATAACTAAAATGCAAGTAGTAAATTTATAACTCAAACCTCATGACTCAGGTATATTGTTGTTTTGTTTTTTCTCTTCCAAATGGAAAGGGAGATAAAATGGAGACTAATAGAGGGAACTAACATTTTTCCATGAAAATATATGTGGACATGAAAAAAATAGACTTTTCTAGTGTTTGTATTTTAATTATTGAGTTTTTCAGACAGAAGATTTATCAAATAAAAATGATGCGTTTTCAGATAAAATGAGATGTATAAGTATACCTCAAATGTCTGCCTAGCTTTGATATTTCACTTAGTTTTTTTAATAGAGAAATAGTTAAGGACATAAGTCTGTATATTTCTAGTGGCTCCATTTTTTTTACCCTTGGTACTTCTCTTCCTACAAAATGTTTTCATTGCTTAAAAAGCTGTACAATATAGAGGGCAATACACAAAAAAAGGTGCAGATGGAGGGCAACACAAAAAAGAAAGGTGCAGAGAGTAAGGAATAGAATGAGAAGCTGTCACAGGCATTAAATGAAATAATGGATAATTAGCTATTTAATATTAACTGCCCTCTCTTATTTAGAATTGCACAAAACCCGGTGGCAGATGTTAAAGATGTCAAACACATTGTCCCAGCTCTCAAGGAGTTATTTATTCAAAAAGTATCATTATAGTTGTGGGTTGGTCATTGTCTAAATGCTACGCAGAGTATTAGCCTCTGAAGATGCAGGTCTAAAAGCTTAAAGCTCAGGAGAGAAAAAACAAAACACAGGTAAATAAACACAAAACAGTGCAAGGGACTAGGGCAGAAGTTAGCAGTGTGACGCTCTGGTGGCAGAGTCAAATCAAAATGTGGGTGAGGGGAGTACAAGGTCCAGTTGGTGGACAGTCAGTGAAAGCCTCCTCGTAGATTGACAGTTGGACTGGGTATTGAAAGATGGAATCAATCAGCCAATGAGGTCACAGGAGCATCCAGGCACAAAGAATTGTTGGTGCAAAGTTGCCAAGGTTAGAAGAAACATGATGTAGTCCAGAACTAGCAAAATTATATGTGTGGCTGGGCTTGAGAGTGAGAGGTAGAAATGGCAGCAGATGAGGTTTATACAACCATGTATTCATTCATTCATTCATTCATTCATTCATTCATTCAAGAATGTATATTGAGAAGTGACTGTAGGACAACACCCTTGCTAATGCTGGAGATACAGTAGTGAACCAGAGAAGCCCCGACTTTATGAAATTTAAAACACATCAGATCAAATAAAATTTAGATAAGTACTTATAGAAATCAATAATTGTTTATAATGATGATAAATGCAACAAAGGAAAAAGTACAAGGTATTTTAAATGCATCTAATTAAGAGGGGTGACTAAAGCAGTGTGGAATTATTGAAAGAAGGTAATTAATTTAGAATGAGCAGGAGTTAGCTAACAGAAGAGGAAATAAGTGGGGAAGGATTAAGCATCCCATGCAAACTCTTATAGACTATAATAAGGCTTTGGCATAATTCTAAGAGCACATTGGAAGTCATGGAGGATTTTAATTTTTTATTTTTTTAAAGATTTCATTTATTTTTCAGAGAGAGAGAGAAAGCAGGGGGAGCTGCAGGCAGAGGGAAAAGCAGGCTCCCTGCTGAGCAAGGAGCCTGATGAGGGGCTCAATCCCAGGACCCTGGGATCATGTCCTGAGCTGGAGCAGACGCTTAACCAACTGAGCCACTCAGGAGTCGCACACAGCGGATTTTTAACTAGAGAAGTGACATAATATAATTTGCGATGTCATAAAGATCCCTTGCTCACAATGTGGTGAATAGATTGTAGTCGAGCCAAGGTGGATTTGGGCACTATTTAGAAGACTATGTCAGTAAGTAAAGTTTTATGCTAGGAAGGTGGCCGTAGAGTTGGAAATAAGTAGAAAGATTTTTAAAATATTTTGGAAGTTGCATCAACAATTTTCGATGGTTGATTGAATCTGAATAATGAGAAAGAGAGAAGAATTTAGTATTTACTTCCAGGTTTGACTCCAGTAAACAGGTCATTCATCCTTTGCTGAAATGTGGAATACCAGATAATAGAGAGGACTCACAGGAAAATCAATGATTTGATATTAGATGTATTAAGTTGAATTGTGTTTAAGATAGTCAGGTAAGAATGTTGAGTAGGCTGTTTGGATGGCTGGGTGGGGAACTCAAAGAAGACTGTATCCTGAAGAAATAAACTTGGCAGTCATTAAAGGATCAATGACAGTAAGATTATAAAAGCGAATCAGTTAGGGGCCTGGGTGGCTCAGTTGGTTAAATGTCTGCCTTTGGCTCAGGTCAAGTTCTCAGGATCCTGGGATCCAGCCTTGCATCAGGTTTCTTGCTCAGTGGGAAGTCTGCTTCTCCCTCTCCCTCTGCCTCTCGCTTCCCCCTCCCCCACCCACCTGTGCTCATTCTCTCCTTCTCAAATAAATAAATAAAATATTTTAAAAGGGGGTAGGGACACCTGGGTGGCTCAGTCCTTCAATGTCTGCTTTTGGCTCAGGTCATGATCCCAGGCTCCTTGCTCAGCGGGGAGCCTGCTTCTCCCTCTCCCTCTGCCTGCAGCTCCCCCCTCGCTTGTGCTCTCTCTCCTCTCTCTGTCTCATAAATGAATAAAATCTTTTAAGGGGGGGGTATGGGTTAAATCACCTAGGGGTGAAAATATTGGTTAAAAAGAGAAGAGGGCCTTGAAAAGAGCCTTGAGATTCTTCCAGACCTCAAGCAAGAAAAGATGAATTGGGAGAAGAAATAGACAAGGAACACCTAAGTGAGGTATAAGGAAATCCAGGGTGAAGTGTTGTCGTGGAGGTCAGAGTCAGATAATATTTCAGAAAAGGTGCAGTGATCCATTGAATCTGGTGAGAATGCAAATAAAATCAGAACTGAAAAGCGTCTGCTAGGTTTGCTAATCTGGCAATTATATCTTGTCAAGGGCTGTTTCAGTTGCATCTTAGGTATGGAAATCACTTTGGAACAAAGATGTTTGAGTGAGAGATGAGAAAGTAAAGATGAAGGGAAAGAGAAATATTTTGAGGAGTTTCATCTACAAGAGTAGAACAGTGGTACAGCAGTAAGTAGAGGAAATATGGAGTCAAGAAGGATTTGTGGAGAGAAACAGAGGTCAGGTCATAAAGTGCATTGCATGACATGCTAAAAATTATCAACTTTTATCTTGAAGTGGAGAGGTGAAAGTCATGGAGACATCGAGCATGTCTCTGAGGTTTCTTGGCTTGCAAAACTAGCTGGACATGTGTCACTGGAAGAGGGAAGAAAGAAGAAAAATAGATTTGGAACCTTGATGTGCTCTCACTGAGTTTAAAGTATCTATGGGACTTCTGAGTGGTGTCTAGTAGCTGATAAATTTGTATGCTTCTCAAGAGAATTGTCTGGGTAATCCAGTTGGAGAGAAAAGAAGAATTAGCAAATAAATACTATGTGCAAAACCGAGTTGCAGGGAGGCTAAACCTATAGGGGATTCAAAGAAGGAAAAGCTTATCATTAAGCAGACATGTAAAAACCATTTTCACTAAAGAAATGGGATTTCGATCAGTTCTGTAGGGTAGGTAAAATCTTTATAAAGGTAGCTGAAAAGTGGGAAGATTGGAGACTGTTATAGTCTCTATATAGTCATAACAACAAGCCTAAAGGCATGGAGGAAGAAGTATGCATGGCCAATAGGAAAGAAAGGAGGTCAGGTCAAATGATTTTTTCCAGAATTAACTTGAGTTGAAGTCCGCCATCAATCCACCAATAAATACATCTTTTGATTTCTAAAGACAGACACACATACACACTAAATTAGGGTTAAATATGGACAATTTATTGGGGGAGATGAATGAGACATTTGGGTAATGCGTCATATTTTTACCATGTAATTGCCATAACTGAAGTAAGAAAAAGGTGAGTTCTAATAAAATTCCTTTCTCTTCTGCCGTGATTAATAGTTTTGAAAATGCCTTCATATCTGTTACTTCATTTTATCCTCTTGTCAACATTGAGGTTTGAAGATGCTTAGTGAGTGGCTGAGGTTAAAAGCTAGTGAGTGACCAACAGCTAAGCTCTTCTTTCATTACAAACCCTGTTCACCATATAACTGTATTGTGGCCATGTAGGTCTTTCAAATAGTGTGAACGTGTAGTTTGTCTAATGACATTTAGTTGTGTTTTTTGTCCTTTGTTTCTCTAAAACAAAATGTTTCAGTTATTCTAATGGAGATAAAGATACATATTTTTCAAATATAAGTCCTTAGCAACTTGTGTGAAGGAATCAGTGATGGCTGTAATATCAAGCTTATCTTGTCATCTCATTATTGCCTTAAAATAAGAGTGACCTCCTTGAAGAGGTAATACTACCTTTAAATGCTTCCCAGCTCTACGGATGTGTAAACATCTGAATGACTACAAATGATGGCCTGTGCTCACATGTATCTATTGTTGGGTTTCTGTGGAAATAGAGAAATTTAGCATTTTCTTAAAAGAATGCACTTATAGAAATATGTGAAAATAAAATGATGAGAGGATTCTTAATATAGGTGTGTTTTTCCCCTTGGAAAAAGAGGAGCTCTGTTATCCTTTCAATGAAGAGTAAAAATAAATCCTCAAGTCTGTCAGATAAAAATTATATCTCCGTTTAAGAATTATTCCAAATGTTTACATAATAAATTCTGATTTGTTACAGATATTTTTGCAGTCAGACTGTGTTTGATAACTCATAACTTTTAATCAATTTCTCACGTAGCATTCTTCTTTAGGAATTTTTTTGGATGACTTGTTAACTCCATTTTATAAAAACTTTCATTCTTACTTTCTTCGCATTAATTAGACCCTCAGGAGAGTCATAAAATGACAAGAATTCCTAAAAACACCTGTCAAAAGTTCAGAAATCACAGAGTTAAAACCAGTGACTCACCAAAGTAGTAATTAGTGTTTATGGAGCACACACCAAAAAGACAGTTTGCAAACCAGGAGCACTCAAACCAAAACATGGAATGAGGCTCGGACATCTATTTTATAAAGCAGCTTGTATATTGAGAACACAATGACTGTTTATTCTTCACGGTGATGTGTTATATTATTAGAATTTTCTTAATTGATAGGGAATTGGTCAATGGTTACCTCATAACAACCCTGGGAAACAATTTAAGTTTTGCTTATGATTTCCAAAGGCATAAGCAAGAAGTGACCCAGGTCAAATTAGTCTTGCAAAATAAGCTAAATTAATCTTTGTTTGTATGACTAAACTGGTTTTGTCTGCTCAGGGGATTTTCAAGCCTGGTCTCTGTTTGTTTTTCATTTTAATATACCTATCACTTATTTATTAATCACATTCAACATTTATCCAGGGATGTTCTTACAGAAGATAGGGCAAAAAAAAATACTGTATGTAAATATATATATACATAGAGGACAGTAATAAACTCTAAGAGCCAGTTTTTGGGGACTAAAAACTATGGAAAGGTGACCTGAGAGACATTGGAGTGGAACTCTGGGTTCCTTAGCTCTGGTTGTCAGTATAATGTAATGGATAAGGGAAACTCAGCTTCCAGTTCTAATCTGCTGCTTAAAATCTATTTAACAAATAGACATAAGAATCTTCTACCCAAGATAGAATAACAGGGTCTGGGTTTCCTGTCCTACCTGAAACAGCCATTAAAACCAAACAAAGCATATGAAAAAAATAGTTTTCATGACACAGAGCATCAGGCAAAACAAGACATATGGTGAAAAAATGAAGTACGCCTTACTCTTGCCCTCGTATAGGTAATAAGACAACAAAAGAGATAAAATCAAATCATAAAGAATACTCAATTATTCCAAAAGAAGACAGAAAAAGAGGAAAGGGAACAAAGTTCAGATGAGACAAATAGAAAACGAATAGCAAGATCATAGACTTAAACCTAACCATATCAACAATCGCATTAAGTGTAAATGGTCTAAACACTCCAATTAACCACAGAAATTGTCAGATCAGTCAAAAAATCAAGACCCAACTATGGAATACCTGCCCCACAGTCCAGCCATTACACTTCTAGGTATTTTTCTCAAAGGAATAAAACCATATATCCATACAAAGACCAGTATAAAAAATGTTTATACCAGCTTTATTTGTAACAACCCAAAACTGGAAACAACACAAATGTCCAACAACTGATGAGTGAATACATAAATCATGGTGTATCTATACAAAGGAATGCTACTGCAATAAAAAGGAATAAACTATTGATGTATTGTATAAGAGGAATTAATTTCAAGATCGTCATCTTGAGTGAAAGAAGCCAAACAATATAAAAAATAATACATACTGTATGATTCCATTTGAAAGAAGTTCTAGGAAATGTATATTAATGTAGTGACAGAGAACAGATCAGTGGTTGTCTGGGGATATGTCAAGGCTTAGTGGTTGCAGGGGAATAAGGGATGGAAGGATTACAGAGGAGCATAAGGGAACTTTGGGGTGATATGTTCAGTACCTTGCTTATGCTAGTTGTTTCAGAGACATATAGACATGTCAAAATATATTAGATTATGTACTTTGAATACATACAGATTTAATACTTTGGATACATACAGTTTATTGTATGCCATTTTACCTTAATAAAGCTGTTTTAAAAATCTATATGACCTTGGACAAGTTGCTAAAACTTGAGTTTACTCATCCGTAAAGAGCAACTTTGAAAGGTTACTGCATGGATTAAATGGGATACTTGTGTGTCAGAAGCTTTACACATTACCTGACACATGAGAGAACCTCAGTGAGAGTCTCCAGGGTCCTTTGCAGAGTACCAGATGGTTTATATTCTATTTCCTTTACCCCTTTCTGAGAGTGAATAGCACAAGTGTACATGACCATGAACTTTTATCATGCCCCATAAGACAAGTCATCATGATAGCACTTTTGTGAGTTTGTTGACAAGAAATTAATCTTCTAGCATTGCTGGGCTGTCTAATGCTTGACTGCAGTAGATTAACTCTTGTATGCTATCCCTGCCCTGAAATCTATCTGTGGGAACCAAACTGCTATTATGCCAAGATTTCTGTTGGACAAAGTGACAGGAGCAGGACGGGGTGAGTGAAAGCTAAAACTGGAATAATTTTGATAGCTATTTTGATACTACCAAACTGAAGTGTCAAAATTCATCTAAGACCCCAGGTTCATAGCTATTTTTACATAGGTGGAGCATATTTTGATGATACTCGAAGATGGGCCATTGTAACAGACTATCGTGGGCTGAATTGTCCCCCCAAAAATTCATATGTTGAAATTCTAACCCCAATACCTCAGAAGGTAACCATGTTTGAATATAGGGTCTTTAAAGAGGTAATTGTATTAAAATGAGGTTACTAGGATGAGCCCTAATCCAGTATGACTGGTGTCCTTTTAAGAGGCGATTAGGCCATAGACACAGTGGGAAGATGATGGGAAGACAGAGGAGATGATGGTCATCTATAAGCCAAGGAGAGAGGATTCAGACAAAATTAACCCTGCCCACACCTTGATCATGGACTTCTAGCTTCCAGAACTGGAGAAAATACATATCTGTAGTTAAAGCCATCCAGACTGTCATTACAACAGTCCCAGTAACCAAAACTCAGTCCATTTTTATTGTTCTTAAAAATCCAACATTTTCTGCCTTCTTTCTATTAGTAGCCACCATCTTAAGGCCTAGGGAATTAATTATTTTGCATGGGAGTATTCACTGCATCTCTATGTGTTTTTATGTAGGTATACAAACTGCCCTCAAAATTCCTCAGTCTACTGTGCATGTCTCTGTATTCGTGATTTTTCCTTTGTTAATGCCTTTCTGATTTTGCCTGCTGCTAATTGTTTTTCTTGGAAGTGTTATCCCTTCTTTGGCCTTCTACCACACTCCTATTAGGAGCACAGAGTTTTCAGGAATCTTCCTCCTGTTTTCCACTTAGTGTTCATTCTGGCTTACACACTGAGATATTTTCCTCTGACTCATTAAACTCAAGGATGTTAAATTTGTGCAGTAGTGATATACAAGTTGTTCTTGCAAAGCATCAAGCAAGTTTAAAGATGACCTATATGAGATGCCGTTTGTTTTGAAGACTGGGAATTTTACCTTTCCCTTGAGTAAACTAAGTAATTCAGAGTATATTTTGGTATCAACTTTGGTTAAGTATGTATTGGCACCAAAACTGAATATTTGAAGTGATGGCATAAGAACAGTTTAAGCGATGGCATCTTCTTCGACTACTAACTAACGGCTTCCCAAACAGTGATAACTTTGAGGAGGCTCTGAAAGAAGAAAGAAAAGGGAAGGGAAGGTCTTAGAGGAGAAGGAAAGAAGCAAAGAGACTGAATTTAGTAGTAAAAATTGTTTTCCCCATTGCAGTCCTTTTCTCAACCTACAATATGTTTACAACAAAACTTTTAATGTTTTTGTTGACTGCACTTTACCAGAACGTGAGGAGCTGGAACCATTGATTACATTCATAATTCTCATTTGACATTACAATTTCTTAGTGTGACTAGTGCAATGCAAAAATGTAAATCCCTAGGCCCATTTCAGACCCACAGAATCAGAATCTTGAAGTGCATATGACTCAGGAATCTGTGTGTTTTTTGTTTTTTGTTTTTAAAGATTTTATTTATTTATTTGACAGAGATAGAGACAGCCAGCGAGAGAGGGAACACAAGCAGGGGGAGTGGGAGAGGAAGAAGCAGGCTCATAGCGGAGGAGCCTGATGTGGGGCTCGATCCCACAACGCTGGGATCGCGCCCTGAGCCGAAGGCAGACGCTTAACCGCTGTGCCACCCAGGCGCCCCAGGAATCTGTGTTTTTACCACGCTTCCATAGCCTGTTTTGGTCTGGAAACCACTCTTAAGTTCTGTGATAGCAGAGAAAAGGTGATGATGCTAGCATTCCCTATATAAAGAGAAAGGCAACAAGGTAGCTAGGGCCCAGGAAAAGTGGCAGCAAAGAGAATGGCTAAGTCCACTGGTGTTCTGTTGATACTATTCTGAACACAGAAAGCCTTGTGAGGCTGGAAACAATTTCTTGTTACAAATAAGAACACTACTTCAGAGCATATTGTTAATAGTTCAAAGTTCTCAAAAGATCAATATCTTTATGAACTGAGTTCAGCCTACTTATAATTGAGTTTTATGATATTTATAATGATCCTTGAAAATACATTAGGCTACCATATGGAAGCTGATCTTTCCCTTTTAAATCAAGAACTAGAATACATTAATTGCATAAAGTACTTTAAACAAATATAAGTGTGAGTTTTCTGGTGTTTTCACTCCGAAAACAGAGCTTTGTCAGTGTGGACTTTAGAAATTGTAAAGACATTTTCAGTAAAGAGCAATAGGTAGTTAGCCGTTAATAATTGTCTCCTCTGACAAAGAGTGTGAGGGCTACCACTGATAAATCATCATACACTAGGCAGTTCATTCAGCTGCTATGATTCTCTGACTCCTGTGTCCACTCTATAAAAAACACTATTAGGCTTATTGCTTAGCAATTCTTGTAACAATTATGATATACCCAGTCTCATACAATTTTAAGTTTCTTTTACCTACCTTGTTCTCCAGGGATCCAAGCCTTAATCTATCATGTGTTTCCTGACCCAAGTTACTAGCCTGACAAATTTTTAGGACCATACCTTATGTGCCAGTTTCTTTACCCGTGAAAGAAGGTTGTTGGATATCCTACATACTGAAAGACCTTTCTGATGTTAATTAACTGCTTGAATTTCTAAAAGTCTCCTGTTTTTGAAATCCCTATGTCTGTATCCCACCAGTCTCTCAATAGAAACTCATCCATCAATCAATATTTGACTCTTTGATGCTTTCTGCCAGCCTCATTCACCAACTTTTCTTGTGTATGTTTGTGTTAATCTGGGTTTTTCAAAGAAACAGATCCAATATGAGATAGATAGATAGATAGATAGATAGATAGATAGATGATAGATAGATAGATAGATAGATTTTATTAGATGTATTATCAAGAATTAGCTCACATGATTATTAAGGCTAGTGAGTCCAAACTCTGCAGTGTGGGCCAGCAGGCTGGAGACCTAGGGGAGCAGATGGTGCAGTTTCCTTCTGAACGCAGTCTTCTAGAAAATTCGCTCTTACTCAGGAAGGCAAGTCTTTTTGTTCTCTTTGGACCTTCAAACTTTATGGAGGGCAATCTGCTTAATCAAAGCTCACTAATTTAAATGTTAATCCTTCCAAAAACATCCTTCCAGCTAATAATAAAATTAACTATCACAATGCCCCATACCCCAGGCACTGTGGTCTGCCCACTTGACTGAATTTCATCCCCCAAACATGTGTTGGGTTTATTCCCACTACTGTTATCTGTCTCTTGCCAAAAGAAGGTTGAATAACAGCTCCTAACTACTCCTAGTCTATTCTAGGGGTAGACAAATTAGGGAACTTAATTATGCCAAACTATGTAGCAAATAAAATGTGGTAAAGGGCTCAGTTTTTTGAATTAATGAATGGCATAAAGAGGTATCACAAAAGATGAAGACCATGTCTTACATATTCATATCATTTTAGTTTTTTGAAAACTTTTACATATACTAAAGACTTCTATATATTCCCATATAAAAACTCATTTTTTATTCTTAAAAAATATAACTTTCCAATTCTGATTTAGCAAAATAATAAGAGCCCAATTTCTCCAGAAACACAGAGAATGAAGAAATTGAAAGTGGCTTTGAGATATGAAATAAATTATAGAATGACAGGGTGTACCACTGATTCTCAAACAAGGGAGATATTTCCCCTGCTCAAGATTTGACAATGTCTGGATACATTTTTGGCTGTCAAAATGGGTTATCACTGGCATCTGGTGGATTGACGCAGGGGGTGCTGTGAAACTTCCTAGAATATGCGGGCTAGCCCCCCACAACAGTGAATTATCTCCAGTCCCAAATATAAATCGTGCACTGGGGAAAGACTGTCATGTGAGCTGGACCTTAAAGGTTTAATAAGATCCGAGTGGCATAGATGGAAAAACTTTATTCCAATCTAAGGAAATTCCATAAACAAATAGGGGATAACAACTACAGAGGTCCTTCAGAGAACTATAGTCAAATTTGTAAGTAGAGAGGAAGTGGAATACAGTAAATTCAGAAAGGTGGGTTGTTAGGGTTTAGAGCAGGGCTTCTGAAATTTTAGCACATTAAAATCACATGCAACTTTACCACTATCACTGGACCACATTTTCTGAAAGTTCTGATTTTGTGCAATTGAAATGAGGCCTGGGAATTTGCATTTCTAACAAATACCCAAGTGAGGCTGATGCTACTGCTCTGTGAACCAGATTTTTAGGCCCGGTTTTTAAGTAGTTGGATATACCTTAAAAAATACTGAGAATTCAATTTCTAGGCAAGAAGAGAGTCATTAATCAAACAATTCTTTAGGAATATAACTCAAATAGCAAAATATAGGACACGTTGGATTAGGGAGAAAAATCAGTACAGAGAAACAAACCAATTGAAGGTCCTGGCAAGAGTCACTGACCCACTTGAATCCCCTGCATCAGTGACTTGGGAAGCTTGGAAGACCTGGGGCAATGTGCTTCTCTATGTAATTCTCTCTTGACCTCAGCTGCGTAATTATGGTTTGCCTGGAGTTTAGTCTTAGCCAGTTATGGCTCTTTCTAATGAATCTCCTGGGATAAACCATAAGCTGACAGCGTTCAGACAAGCTCCCTGGGCTGCACTTAATAAGTGGGATTGAGGTCACAAAGCTAGGTGACAGGGCAAGAAGAGTCTTCCTTAGATAACCAAATTACTTAAAATTGTGTTTCTTTCTGGATCGGAAAAAAAAGAGCAGAAAATATTGCCTTTGCTCCCACCTCATCCCATTTTCCAAATTATGCTTAAGGGGCTTGGATAAAATCCATGCATCAAAGAGCCTTTGTGTAATAATGCAGGATTTGAATAGCCTGTCAAACAGATGATCTGTTCTGGAATCACACTGAATACCTCGGAATTCTAGCAATCAGAGGGGCTCAGTTTGAACTGATTGGAATGTTTTTCCAAACCAGTTTTCTCTTTCTGGCTGGAAAGTAGTACGTGCTTTATCTAAGGTGGTTGGTACCACTAGCCACAGAATAAAGAAAAAAGAAAATGTTCCTTTTAAGCAACTGATCAGAGCCTCCTGAGGCTGAGGAGCTCTTATCAACAAACCGAGGTTCTTCATACAGGCCAGCTGGAGGCCCTTGCCGCTACTGAGGGTCCCTCCTGTGTAATGGCTTCTAAACACAAGAACTGAAAAACCAAACACCAAAAAACAAAACAAATCAACAACAACAACAACAAAAAACCTATCAGATAAATGGAACATACGTCAGACATATCTGTTCCATCCTTCCCTTCCAAGCTTTTCACCCTCTTTCCAATACAAGAACTGCCTCCCTCTTAATTAATGTTGCGACTAGCATCTTCTGAGCGGAAATCCTGCCCCAGTCTTGATCACCTCTTTCTCCTCTTGAGAGAGCTTGTGATCCGAAACTCCTAAAGTGTGTTTTTCCTTCCTTCGCTGGCTGCTCAGCATCTCCCCACATTGCTGCAATATATTCACTTTCTTATGCTCTGACCATTATTGTGGATATTTTAATAAACTTGTTTTTCTAGTAAAATACATATATTATTTAAAGTCCTGGCTTGGGACTTCAGGTGGGGGAAAAAATGAAGGAATAAAGGAAGTACTGAGGACAGGAAGGAAGGAAAAAAGGGAGGAAAGGCGGGAGGAAGACAATTAAAACTGCAATAATAGCTAAACAATAATTTGTCCAAGATCTTCAGTGGTTCTCGAACTTTGGTGTGCATAAATGATGCTAGGGATAATTGTTGTGGCAGCTAATTGTAGGGCCCCAGTCCTAGAAATTCTGATGCGGTAGGTCTGGACTAGGTCTCTAGGGACTACATTTCTTTTTTTTTTTTTTTTTTAAGATTTTATTTATTCATTTGACAGAGAGAGAGACAGCCAGCGAGAGAGGGAACACAAGCAGGGGGAGTGGGAGAGGAAGAAGCAGGCTCCCAGCGGAGGAGCCTGATATGGGGCTTGATCCCAGAACGCCGGGATCATGCCCTGAGCCGAAGGCAGACGCTTAACGACTGAGCCACCCAGGCGCCCCTAGGGACTACATTTCTGACATTCTCCCCAAGCTTTTCTGGTGTTGATAGCCTGGAGTAACTATACTTGAAAAATTTTGCTAGCTTAGACTGTCCCTAATAAACACTGTCAGGGTAGACGGCCTGTCCTTGTCAAGATTTGCCAGCTGAGAGGAGGGAGGGATGATAAACAGCAGCTGAGGTGATTTGAAATGTCTAGGGAAATAAGCACAGGTGGTAGGAGATTTACCAAACTTCCCCTAAGGGCTCCATGCACCAAGATGGCCATCTGCTGCAGGTACCCTCACCCAGGCAGGCCACTTCCCTGTGTTCAGCTGTTAGGCTGCTTTCTCGGACCACTCCCCACTTTCTTGTGCAAATGCTTTTTGTTATAGATGAAACGATGTCCCCTCCCAAAACTCGGATATTGAAGCCCTAAACCCTAATGTGTTGTATCTGAAGATAGGGCCTTGAAGAAAGAGGTAATAAAGGTTAAGTGACGTCATAAAAGTAGTATTTCATTCTGATAGGATTGGTGTCTTTATGAGAAGATGAAGAGATAATCAGAGATCTTTCTCTTTCTGCAGGAGCACAAAGGAAAGGCCGCATGAGGACACAGTGAAAAGGTGGCCATCTGCAACCCAAGGAGAGAGGCATCACCAGACACCAACCCTGCTGGCACCTTCACCTTGGACTTCTGGCTCCAGAACTGTAAGAAATTTCTGCTGGCCATGCCACCTAGTCCATGGTATTTTGTTGGCAGCCCAAGCAGACTAGTACACCTCTCTTCAAAGCTCACTTAGGTATTCTTCAGTCAAGAGACCCTGTTTCCAGCCACTAAAATCTTAATCCTACTTCACTGCTCAAATAAGTGAACTCAGGTCCCAGAAAAGCTGCGGGATATGATTCAAGAATGCTATGAAAATTGGGCCTGGGTTAGGAGGGTGCTCAGAGCTACCATACTCTTTCAGCTATTACATGAGTTATAACAGGAATTAGGTGTCCTGGCTTCAAATCTCATTGCTTTTATTATATTGTTTCTATAAGAAAATAGATTCCATAATCCAGGTAACTGAATTTCAGCTAACTTTTCTAAGTCTTGGATTGGTTATTTTCCTGGAGTTCCCAGGAAAGTTCCCAGGAATTCTGAAATAGTTCTGATGAAAACAGCCTATTGCTTTTTTTCTTGTAAATATCTTTATATTTACCCAAACCAGAACTTAGAGTTGTTTTATCTATAATTGTTCAATTTGCTCAACAATAATCACTGAGTGCTCATTATGTACCAGACAAGCTTCCAGATACAGAACAGCAAAAGTGAGCAAGACAAAGTGAAAGGACAAACAGAAACAAGGAGGTATATGTCAATCAGGAATGATAAATGCTACAAAGAGAAAGCATGGGAAGGAGAATGGGGGAAGGGTCATAAGTTATAGGGAGTGGTCTGAGAAAGCATGTCTGATATAAAATACAAAACATTGCAGCAGAGACATGAAGGAAGTGAGCTGAAGCAGCTGAAAAAAAGCTTCTTCAGCAGGACCATGCATGGTATTTTTTAATAACAAGGAGGCCTGTGAAGCTGGGGGGGGGAAGGAAGGAAGAATTAGTAAGGAAGAATTGGATAGATCTGAAGTCATGGAAATGGCCAACAGTTAATCATACAAGCTCTTCCAGGCCGTTGTAATGTTGTCTTTACTCTGAATCAAATGAAAAGCCATTGGAGGGAGGAAGGTAAAAGAGCTATGTGATTTGATTTATGTTTTTAAATGATCAATTTCTTGTCATGTGAAGAATAGTCTGTAAGGGTCGAGAATGGAAGAATAAACCAGCTAGAAGGCTACTGTGTTATTGATAGATGACAGTGATTTAGAGTAGGACATGGGGCAGAATAGGGAATTAGTCTGGTACTAGATAACTTTAAAAGGTAGAAGCAACAATCTTTGCTAATGATTAGATGTATTATGTCAGGGAAAGAGGAAGAAATAAATATATTGGAACTTTGGTGAATTAAGTAGAATTTGGTACTTAAATAAATGGATGCATATATCTGTTGTCTATAACAGTTTACAAACCAAAAACATAAACAGTAATCATCTCTAATGATGTAATTATAGAAAATATTTGCTGTATTTTGCTTATTTCTAGTGAAAACATATCGCTTGTATAATTTTTAAAAGTTGCAGATACATGAAAAAAATTTCCCTGGTTCTTTGAATTTTATGGGATTCCAGACAACATTTCTTTTTTTTTTTTTTTTTAAGATTTATTTATTTGACAGAGATAGACAGCCAGCGAGAGAGGGAACACAAGCAGGGGAGTGGGAGAGGAAGAAGCAGGCTCCCAGAGGAGGTGCCCGATGTGGGACTCGATTCCGGAACGCGGGGATCACGCCCTGAGCCGAAGGCAGACGCCTAACGACTGTGCTACTCAGGTGCCCCTCCAGACAACATTTCTATTGCATTTCTGATTTGCAGGATTAAGTAGAGCAATAAAGCAATTGATTCTATCCCTTTATTTCTCTAATTTGGAGATAAAAGACACCAAAACAGTACTATATGTTTAAATGTTTTAGTGATATTAGTTTTCAAGTGCCATAGAAAGTTTTGGCTGGGGAATGACATAAAACCATGAGAAAAGAAAAAAATAAGAATAGAATCTGGGAACCTTTTGAAGATGCTTTTCTTCTTTTCTTAAATACCATTGCCTCTGGCATTTCTCTGGATCCGAGAGATAAAATCAAAAGCATGACTCACCCTCACTTTCAAAAGTGAACACAGAACACTTTAAACTTTGAATTTTGTCTTTGTGTTTTTAAAGATAATATATATTCACACACATCTATAGTACTTGTATTCATGCACACCTGGTTTTTGGTTTTACTAGCATTGATGTAGAAGAAGAAAAGACATGACTATCAGATATCAAAGATAAGGGACTCTTAATTGACAATGAAAAATAATAATAGGCTCATCTTAGATTCAAATAAAGGCCTTAGTTTGAATACCATGCAATATTTGCAGACTTTTTTTTCAAATCTTTATGTGTATAGTTTCACCAGCAAAAAAAAAATTCTCTTGAATTACAGGGTTTTTCTTGTTTTAAGAACTTCCTGGGAAATTATGTTATTAGTATTAAAAAATAATTCAGGCCAAAAAAATAGTTACCTATAAAAATACATTCCTTAAAATAGTCCTAACATCTAAAAGTCCATTTTAAATATATTTTTCTTGAGGAAATAAAGTTATATTAATCCTGGGAAGGTTATATATAAGTGAAGCACTGAATACATAAAGGAAAAATTTAAAAATGATGGTAAGAGAATAACATCAGGTTAAAATTTCCAAGTAAAAATGTTTGCTATGGAGCTGAAGGAATTATTAACTAAGCCAATGCCATACCTGAATTATACTTCTAAAGATTATGTAGCACTGGGGCCCACCATAAAATAGTATAAAAACAGGTGTGACATCAAGCTTCAAAAAAAAAGCATATAGCCAAATTTTAAGAGAGATAAGATATGTTAACTCAAAAATATCAGCAGGTATCATGAGGATAGTATAATAAGCTTTTAGAAAAAAATAAGCTTTTAGAAAAAATAAGCTTTTAGAAAAAAAATCATATTACAACAAAGTGGTTTTTTAGAATTCAAAATAAACAAATAAAAAAATAAAAAGAAATCTAAACATTTTCCTTATCTTTTGGGGGGAGAGCAGAAAAAGAAGAAAGCAGCAACAAAACACTAATTGTAATAATTCACAATATTCCTTTACAAAATTAATTTAGCAAGATGACCACATGTTGGCCATAGCACAAATTTCAATAAATTTAAAAGGACTCGACATGTAAACTATGTTTGCTGATCACAATAGAATTAATTTAGAAGCTGACAACAGAAAAATATCTGGAAAATCCCCAAATATTTGAAAATGAAGTAACACACTTCTAAATAAACAAAATGTCTAAATGTCTATAAATGAAAAGGGCAATTAGAACATATTTTAACTAAATAATGAAAACATGACAAATAAAAATTTGTAGGATGCAGTTGAAAGAGTGATTAAAGAGAAATATATATCAAACTCTCCATATTAGAAAAGAGAAAGGTCACAACACAATAGACCTAACTTTTACCTTAAGAAACTAGAAAAAGAAGAACAAATTAGCCCAAAGAAAGCAGAAAAAAGAAAATAATCAAGATGAAAATGAAAATCAATAAAATAGCAGAAACATAATAAAGAAAATGAGATCAATAAAATAAGGAAATACCCAGCCAGACTATACAGAAAAAAGGGAAGAAGATATTACCATTATCAGAAATCAGAGATGTGATATCACTATAGATTCTATAGATATTAAAGAGTTTTAAAATATCACAAACTACTTTAGACTAATAAATTTAAAATTTTAGATTAAATGGACAAATGCTGGGGCGCCTGGGTGGCTCAGTCCTTAACGTCTGCCTTCAGCCCAGGGCGTGATCCCAGGGTCCTGGGATTAAGCCCTGCATCAGGCTCCCTGCTCAGCGGGGAGCCTGCTTCTCCCTCTCCCACTCCCCTTGCTTGTTCCCTCTCTCTCTGGCTGTGTCTCTCTCTGTCAAATAAATAAATAAAATCTTAAAAAATTAAAAAATTAAAATAAATAAATGGACAAATGCTTTGAAAGATACAAATTACCAAACTCATCAAGAAGAAAGAAAAAAAAACTGAATAGCCTTATATCTATTGAAGAAATTTAATTTGTAGTTCAAAACATTCCCCACTAAGAAAACTCCCATATTGTTTCACAGAGAAATTCTACCCATCACTTAAGGAAGAAATAATACCAATTCTACATAATTGTCTTCAGGCACTTGAAAAGGAGAGGATAATTACCAAATTATGTATTGAAGTCAGCATTTCCATAACAACAAACCTAGACAAAGACATTAAGAAGAAAGAAAACTGCAAACTAATATCACCAAGGAACATAGATTTAAAAATTAACCAATTTTAACTAATCAAATTAAATAATATATAAAAATGATAATAGATCATGACCAAGATTATATCAAGCATGAAAAGTTGGTTTAACAGTTAAAAACCTATCCACATTATCCATACATCAGTTCTTCCCAACTTAACCTATAGATTCAATGAAATCCCAATAAAAATTCCAGCAAGTTATTTTGTGGATTATCAATAAACTGATTCTAAAGTTTATATAGAGAGACAAAAGACCCAGAATAGCCAACACAATACTGAAAGAGAACAAGGTTGGAGGACAGAGACTACCTGCTTCAAGACTTACCATAGGGGCACCTGGGTGGCGCAGTCCTTAAGCATCAGCCTTCAGCTCAGGGCGTGATCCCGGAGTCCTGGGATCGAGCCCCGCATCAGTCTCCTCCACTATGAGCCTGCTTCTTCCTCTTCCACTCCCCCTGCTTGTGTTCCCTCTCTCGTTGGCTGTCTCTCTCTCTGTCAAATGAATAAATAAAACCTTTAAAAAAAAAAAAAAGACTTACTATAAAATGGTAATAAGCAAAACAGTGTGATATTGGTGAAAGAATCCACAAGTAGATCAAGGGAACAGAATAGAATCCAGAAATAGATTCACATCAATATAATCAACTGACTTTTGACCAAAAAAAGCACAAGCAGTACAATGGAGCAAAGACAGTCTTTTCAACAAATGGTGCTGAAACAACTAGACATCCGCATGCAAAAAAAAAAAAAAAAAGAGAGAGAGAGAGAGAATAGAGGTACAGACTTTATACCCTTCAAAAAATTAATTAAAAATGGATCATAGACCCAAATGTAAAACATAAAAATGTTTTTTCCTAAAAAAAAAAAACACAGGAGAAAACCTGGATGATCTTGGGTATGGTGATGACTTTTTTTAAAAAAAATATTTTTTTAAAGATTTATTTATTTATTTTAGAGAGAGAGTGAAGGGGAGGGACAAAAGGAGGGGAGGAGAGAGAATCTCCAGTAAACTCCCTGCTGAGCAAGGAGCCTGACACAGGGCTTGATCCCACGACCCTGAAATCAAGACTTGAGCAATCAAGAGTCAGATGTTTAACCAACTGAGCCACCCAGGTGCCCCAGCCATGACTTTTTAGATACAACATGAAAGGCAAGGTCCAAGAAGGAAATAATTGGTAAGTGAGACTTCATTAAAACTTAAAATGTCTACTGTGTGAAAGATAACGGCAAGAGAATGACAAGACAAGCCAGCCACAGACTGGGAGAAAATGTTTGCAAAAAGCACATCTAATAAATAACTGTTATCAAAAAATATACAAAGAACTCCTGAAACTCAACAATAAGAATAAAAATAAGCCAAAGACTGTAACAGACACCTCAACAAATAAGGTATACAGGTGGCAAATAAGCATATGAAAGGCTGTTCCACACCATGTTTCATCAGGGAAATGCAAATTAAAATAATGGCATACCACTGTTTATCTATTAGAATGGCCAAAATCCAGAGCACTGATAACACCAAATGTTGACAAGGATATAGAGCCTTTGTTGCTGGTGGGAATGTAAAATTGGCAATTTCTTACAAAATAAACATACTCTTACAATACAGCAATCATGTTCCTAGGTATTTACTCAAAGGGGTTAAATTTTACGTCCCCAGAAAACTCTATACTTAGGTATTTATAACAGATTTATTCATAATTGCCAAAACTTGGAAGCAAACAAGATGTCCTTTCAGTAGGTAAATGAATAAATAAACTGTAGTACATTGAGACAATGGAATATTATTCAGTGCTAAAAAGAAATTAGCTACCAAACTATGAAAAGACACAGTGAAACCTTAAATACAATTACTAAGTGAAAGCAGCCAATCTCAAAAGTCTACATAGTATGCGATTGCAACTGCTTGAAATTCGGAAAAGGCAAAATTATGGAAACATCGAAAAGGCCACTGGTTTCCAAGGGTTGGGGAGAGGGAGGGATGAATAGGTTGAACACAGAGGATATTTAGGGCATAGAAGATATTCTGTATGATACTATAATGCTGAATATAGGTCATTATGCATTTGTCCAAACCCATTGAATATACAAAGGGGTTACTTGCTTACCTTCAGAGAAGCCACTAAAGCCATAAACTGGCAAGAACATGTAAATTGCCATTTTGACGACTCGCTGGAGGCTAAGTGGGATGAACTAGAGTGAAAGTGAGGTACCTGTAGAGGCCTCAGTCCTAAGGGGGCCTCAGCACTTCCATGGAATTTTCCCCCAGAATCCCACCAGGCTCTCATGGTGAAGATACAAGAAAGATCCCTCTTGGCACTGGTCAGGGGAAGGAAAGAATAACCACTATGAAGCACAGCCAGAGCCTTCTCCATATTACAGGCCTATCTTCAGGGAAAATCATGCTAGGACAGCAGAGCACCATACTGAAAATGTATCTAGCTAGGGGAAGGGGATTCCTCTACACTCCAACCCCTCCTATGGCACAATAGATCAGCCTTATGATCTCACCTAAAAGGAGGGAAAAAAAAGTCAACAGAAGACATGGCTTCAAAGAAATACATTAAGAATAAACATTTATATATCAAAAAAGGTATATCTTTTTTTAAAATAATAACTGAAATGGAAGTTCTGATGCAATTATATTTTCATGGAACGGCTCAAGATTTAACATCAAACCTTCATACAAAGTCAGGGAGAGAGCTAAGAGCTCTCAGTTAAATAGAAATGCAGAATGTTAAGAGTATTTTACTCTTTTCTCTACATTAGTTTAATGTAGCCCTGGTACAACCCTGGATGGAGAATGGAAACAATATATTGAAGAGAAATAGAGGACTTTTTATGACATAAAAGATAAATGAGGACTTACTTGATAGGAGAAAACAGAAAGAGAAAAAAGGTAATTACAACCACATAGTATGGTCCCACAGAGCTAAATAACGGAACAAAAGAAGGGAAAAATAAACAAATAGAAGTCCAGCTTCTAATTTTATGACAGTAAGTATCCAAACACTAGATCTCTCTAGAACTTGAAGAGGTGACTCTCATGCCAAGAACACAGTGATGTAAGAATTTTCTTTGCTCAACAGGAAGAGAGCTACTGCAGATAGAAGTATGGGACTTCATCTTCTGGAAAAATACAGTTTTAATTTGGCTAAAGTTCACATCTGATAAATTCTTAAAGTGTCTGGTTGGCAATTTTGCTTGTCACAAGATGGATGTTTTGAGTTACAAAAGGCTCTCTAGACTTAATTCAGATCAACCATGAGAAATTGTTTCATATCCCAGAAGAGATAAAAACCTAGGGCAAATAAGAAGTTAACTTAGAAATAAGGGGGACACTGAGCATGTAGTAAGTCCTAATTTAGGAAAGCACATTTCACAAAGTTAGGGGCTGATACCATGACCTGATTCAAGAAGAAAAAGTTAATGCTAACAAATAGAACCATGACTATTAGCTGCAAATGCCCCTTTATGAGAGAAGAGGGAGGGATAGATAGATAGATGATAGATAGATAGATAGATAGATAGATAGATAGATAGATAGATAGATAATAGATAGATAGGACAGCAAAATAAACTGCAGTGTCTACAAACCGACGCCAAGATGGGCAGAGGCATTCACCTGAAAAAGGTCCCCAAGAGCAATATGAGAAAGGTAGTGCCAATCATAAGCTACAACTCATGAAAAATATTTGCTTGGTACAAGAAGAATAAGCAAACACATATCTATTACTTAAAAGCAGTGATGTTAGTTGTAACAACTAGAATATCATAGCCCATATATCTTCTGTATCCTCTCTGTAAAAACTACACTGCTGAGTCTACGTCCATGTGCTAGGCATCAGACCAGGTACGTTTGGCAGATTATCTCATTTAAATCTAAATGCAACACCACAGTGTGTATATTATCATCTTATCATCCCTTTTTCTCCCAAATGGGGAAATCAAAGTTTAAAGAGGCTATGTGACTTGTCTATAGACCCACAGTCAGTAGCTAGCAGAGCCAGGATTTGAACTCAAGTAGCTTAACTCCAGAACTCTTGCTTTTAATCACTATACTCAATTATGTGTTGTGTCAAAAAATATTATTCTTCAGAATGGAAATGACAGAACAAACATGAGTATGAAAGTATTGAAGTCCATGAATACCAGAGAGGCATCTAGACACGATAAATGAGGTTTAGCCCCCTAGCCAATGTTAATTGCCCTTGAGGGAACTAATACCACATGCCAATGCGATCACTATAGTTCTTGCAATAATCTATGAAGAATAGTGGAACAGTTTTCTGATATCTAAAGACTGGGGTCAGATAAATGATTTTTCAAGCTTCCAGAATAATGGGAAATTTGATGTTGCTATTTATGTTATGACCATTCTAGAAAAAATTGTAGATGGTCTATTAAAAGAGGTTAAGAAAATAGTTGGTCAGTGAAGATTAGACTGTATTCATTAAGAATGAACCATGACTGATGAAAATATTTATATTTCAAAATTTAAAATATATTAAAAAACTAAATACTAAATGAAAATACTAGTGCTTTAAAAAATCCTTTTTGATCAGAGGAAAGCAATAGACAGCATTTATGGAGTACAGGAATGATAATGAACTAAATCGTATACTGCAGCAAATTTTTAAGTGGTTGTGCAAGTTTATGAAAAAAGCTTACTAGTCTATGTCAATCAGAAGAAAATTTTTTCAATAACTCAGTGCAGAGATTTCCTCTCGAGCCTTTCTGAATCGACAGTTTTATCAACAAAGATAAGGACGTATTTAACATATTTAAGAAGGCTGAAGGGGTAAGAGACAGCAAGTGCATAGTTTTCCAGAAAGTATTTCCATAGTATCTCAACAGAATAAGATGATGGACTGAATCCAACCAGATAATTTAATAAAGATAAATGCTTAAATTATGCACTTTATTAAACAAACACACACCTGCCCTGTTACAGGGTAAAGGAGATGTGATATCCCAAGAGCAAGTGCAAAAACATCTTGGAACTTTGAGTCGACATGAGTCAACATGAGTCAGCATTCTGAACTGGACGTCTCATAAGGAGCTATGGCATTCCCTCCTGGGCTTCCATAAGTTAAAAGTGTCCAGAAGAATGAAACCTGTACCATCTAGGCTTAGGAAAAAGCAAATGAATAAAGTCTTAAGAGAAAAAACACTGAGTTTGCTTCGCCTGCAAAGTATGTGCTCATCAGTTACAATGCCCTTGGGTGCCAGTCACAGCAACTCCAACTGAGATTGGTGTAAAAAATAAGAAATTGCATTTCTCACATAATAAAAAGTTCAGAATTAAAGTAGCCTTCACACGGTAATGCCAGATCAACGCATCAAACTCAGAGAATATCTCTTCCTATGGCTCACTACTGAGAGAAGGAGAGAATGAAAACTTTTTCTGGAAGATTTCTCTTGAGACTGCACTGGTCAGAATTGTGTCTCATTACCATTCCTTCACACATCGTTTGCAAAAGAGTGGAATTAGTGCTACTCTATCCAGGACTCCCCAGAACTAGGGAGAGGTCATGTTCCTCTAAGACATGATGATATATGAGGGAGGGAGTAGGTGAGCAGAATCGACATTTCTGTTAGAAATAAAGAGGACACCAACCACCAACAGGGTCTGCTACACAATGTCCTAGGGAAAAATTGATGGCAGTTTTCAATTATTTAGGAGTTGCCATATGGAAATATATCCTATGCATTGCGAGAAAGGAAGCTGGGATTAATGTTTGGAAGTTAAAGGTAGATATACAGCAAGCCGGAAAGAAATGGAATTTGCTGAATAATGAATGAGTTCCACACTCACCTGTGTCCTCTAGAGAAGGAGAACTAGACTAGATTACTTCCATAAAGCCTTTCGTTCAAGCCCCAGCCCGCAATCCTGCAGGTTTTGTCCTGAGCAAAAGCACAGGCAATGAGGTGTGTAGGGGACTGAAGTTCAGGCCATCTCAACCTGTAAAATAATGCAGAACTCTCTGAGGATGAGGCACCTAGATCAGACAAAGATGCCATCTTTGCCAACCTATTCCTCCACATCTTAACATCTACTGGGAGGAGCACCTTTCTAGAACTTGCACAAAGATGCCATGTGTACTAGTTAACATGACCGTGATTCCAATGCTAGGTTTCTCTGATTGAATTTATTAGCCTACTAAATCAAGTAGGAAAGAATAGAAGCAGTTTCAAACTAAGAACAGCTATTTTAACACTTTGTAGTTTGCAAAGCACTTTTCCATCTTTAAAATAGTATAGGGGCACCTGGGTGGCTCAGTCGATTAAGCAACCAACTCTTGATTTCAGCTCAGGTCATGATCTCAAGGTCCTGGGATTGAGCCTTGTGTAGGGCTCCATGCTCAGTGGGGAGTCTACTTCTTCCTCTCCCTCTGCCCCTCCCCCTTAAAATAAATAAATAAATCTTTTAGAAAAATAAGTACCATAATTATTATTTTATAAATGAGGATGCTGAGGACCAAGTTGAAATTTCAGCAATTACTAAAGGGTGGATTTGGGCTTTCCAACCAGATCTTTCTGATTCCAAATAAGTGCTATAAAAATAGAAATTCATCTTCTCCTTCCTCCCCTTCCTACTTTGCTTCCACTTCCTTCTTCTTCTGCTGCTGAGTTTGCAAATCTTTCTCTGGTAGAGATAATGACATATTTTTATAATAATAAGACATTTCTTAAACTTAAAAGCTCTTTAAGAACAAAATTCTGTCCTATATTACATTGCTCGCTGAGGATTTTTATGCTTTTCCATGTACCCAGAAGGTATTCAAATATCACAAAAATGGTCTTTTCCTGTCATTTGATTTGCATGTATGTTCCAATTATGGCTCTGCTTCAAGGAAACGAACGGATTAGATATCCACTCTAGTTTGATATTGATTGAATGAATTTGATATCAGCTCCATTTTTACTCTTAGACAGTCACTTCCATGATGACCCAATGTGGAAATAAGTTATATAAAGAATAACTTTTTATATTAAATTAAAATTTTTGCCAAGGATTCACTATATATTACATTTATTACTAATGTATCTGCTGTCACACACACAATAAATCTTTCCAATTTCCTTTTCTTTATGAAAATATTACAATATATCCAAGTAAATCTCACTGCCACTTTACTAAGAATAAAGTTTGAAGGGCATAGTTGTAGTCTTTTTATATGTCAAAGTCTGTAGGTCAGGTTTATATTAATAAATGAAATGAAAAATAACAAGTGCAGAATGGCAGTAAGGACTGGGAACTACGGATGGGGAACAGGAATTTAAGTCAGACTCTTCACTGCATTGCTTTTTTTCTTTTAAAATTTATCTAAATCATTAAAAATGCATTTTCTTGACAAGATAAATAAATGAACAAATACAGTTAGTTACAATTTAAATCAAATAATAGTAAGCTAAATAAAAAGCAAGAAAAAAAGAGGAGGAAGGAAGGGGAAGAAGAAAAAAATGTTGCGTCGATATACATTTTGCTTAAGTACTAAGTGATCTTCACAAAATTATCCAGGGACCTTAAAAAGCTATCCTATGTTTCTTGAGAATTCTTAGAACATATTTACAGATGACCCAGGCTTTTATGGATTTAAGACAAAAGCAGAGACAGGAAGTCAAATTTGGAGGAAAGAGGAGAAATAAAGTTGGGATTTGTAAGGATTCCTAATCCTTTTTTAGTACCTTAGAGAAGACTTCACATTTTTTGTATTTTTGAGAGATGAGAAAAGAAACTGGAGGAATAATTGGCTGGCTGTAAACCGACTGAGATACTTTGAAGAGGGTGAAACCCTCAATCTGCGAATTCAAAGATGTATAATCGACTCACTGGAACTCAGTGGAAAGTTCCCTAGACCAAAATGAAACATGACTCTGGACTGAGTGTAGATTGTGCCACCACAAAGTGACTCCATCTAAAAATGGGATACAGACCCATAACTTAAGTGATTGTTATAAGAATTTACTCTGAAGTGCTGTATCAACATTTATCTTCTATTCACCTACAAAATCAATACACCTCAACAGGAAATTCATAGAAGATTATCGGTCGTATCCAGACTAGAGTTCACAGTAAAATTGGTTTCAAAGAGAATTTCTGTGAAATGTCTTCTATGATAAAATTAGAGCTGGTCTTCTAACTAAAAATTCAGCATGAAAATATTTTAGTAAAAAAAGATATTCAGATGGTCAATGCAAGTATAACTCTTTGTCACTTTTAATATTTTGCATTTCTTCACTGGAATGTTAGATTCTGAGATATCCTCTTTGTTATTATTTTTCCATCTGGAAATTCTATTCTTTACCTTTCCACATTTTTAGGATTCATTTGTGTATTAAGTTTACTTAACATACTTAAGATACTTAATACAGCAGAATAGTAATACCATTTTCCCTCTTAGATGTGGTAACATATTATCATAAAATCTGAATGAGTTTTAATATTGAGGATCCCAATTCTATAAATAATTCTGCTAATAATTCTGCAAGCTAAAAATTATGTTATATTTATTAAAAATGAGGAAATCTTAGGAACAATAACCTGTTTCATGCCTGTCAGAGGCCACATGACGTATGTAAGATATAGCTACAGAAACAGTTCAATTTAGTTTACAAAGGCCTACAAAGGTGAGTTTTATTTCTTGAGATGTAAGATTCCCAAAATGCAGAGATTAATAAGATATACTCCTGGCTTTTGTGGAATTTTCAGTCCAGTGGAGGAGACATATCTGTAAATATCTAAGGTCAGTACAGAGAACATTAGCAGTCTCTGTACACATACTTGGTCTGATAAAACCAGTCAAGGCAGAAAAGGATCCCAATTCAACGGGCCTCCTTCAGTGACTATTCCAGACTCCTTAGGCATCTGTTCCCAAGGATAATGCATTACACTTGGTCCCCCAAATGAGACATACCTTAGCAGATCATAACCATTTTATTATATGGATCCTGAGACCATGCTCTGGACCTCCCCACTGCAGGCTGCTGTCTATTCTTCCTTATTTTAGTCTTCTGTTGACTCTCCTCTCTAGTTTGATATATTGACTCATCACCAGCTGTTTCCAAACCAGCTCTGGTTGCTGATATTGTCTCTCTACCTCAGTCTGAGGGTTCTCCAGGTTTTAGAGGAGCATACCAATGCCACCGAAGACAGAGACTAACCTTTTCCTTTCTGTCCTATGCATTCATCTAAACTATTTTTGCAGCCATGTGTGGTCAACTTACTGAGTTCTAGTCAGTGGAACATGAATGAAAATCGTGCCCCATGTCCAGACATGATCTGTCAAAAACATCACATGTGCAATCCTCCATGCTCTTTCATCTTCTGTGGATTGATGCCAAATAAAGGGGGGGGGGTGGTAGGCAGACTGGGGAGAAGTAGAGTAAGTTGGTTTTGAATCTAATAAATTTCACCTTAGCAGACAAAAGAACAATTTATTATTTACACTGTGGCAACAGATGTCAACAGAGAAAATGTTTGTTTGAAGGCAAAGGCAAAATCCGCTCTTGGATCATGCAGTTGCCTTCCGGCTTAAAGCCAGACCTTGCACTCTTATTGGGAACTGTTAGTGAGTAGTCAGAATAATTAAGGGATTTAAATGCGATTTTTCTCATTTCCTTTCTTCGTTCTATGAGGAATGGAAAAGTACAAATTTAACTGCCTTCAGAATTTTCATCACCTTGTAATTTAGTTTAACTTTTTGTGGCCACAGGGCATTCTTTGTAATAAAACTAAAATGCTATGAAGGGGAGCAGCTTCTGGTAATTGATAATTTTTGTCAGGAATTTTTAGGTTGTATTTCTAATTCTGCTGCGGACTAATTAGATGACATTATGTTTGTCAAGTTATCGTTTCTTTGTCAGACAGTTCTGTGGGTGACGTATTACTGTTCTTCTAAAATACTTTTTTGATATGGCAGGGGACCATCTGTAGACACTGACAGGGTTCCGAATATGTTCATGTTCCCTTTCTTTCATATTTGTGGTTGCTCTCTTTCACTCTTTCGGATTCTTCTAGCTGACTCTTTGTCCCAGATTTTTTTTCCTATGAATGAATGATAATATTACCCATCTGGCAGTCGTCTGCAATGGATTGAAGACGTTTGGGAAAATTCCCTGGCAGGGTGGCATTTACGTTTGTGTCATCTATGACAGAAATATAATTACTACGTTAACACAAATATATCCCTTCTGAAATGTCAAAATGTTTTTGGGCTTCACCAATTATTTTAGATATTATAAATGATGGTGGTTCTTTTCTCATTTGATCTTGGCCAAAAGGCCGAGAAACGATTGTGGTGGTTCTTCTCTCAAGGGAGCTATTATTTTCCAGCCTCTGTAAGAGATAGATATGGTCCATATTAGCATTTAAATATTTCAAATAATAGGTGTAGATGAAAGAGCTTTGTAAGTTTTTACATAAATCTAAAGTAATTAACAAAAAATAAACTCACAACAGAACAGTAGCAGACCCTGCCTTTGTCAAAGAGTGATGCCCATCTTATCTTAACTATTCATTAGGCTGCCAAGACCACAACTTCCATTGACTTGTTAATTAGTTGAAGCTTAAATATTTAATTTTAATGATTTACTGGGTTTTTTTTTTTTTGCAATTACATTTTACTTTATCATTACATAATATGGTACAATTTCCTTTGAAAAGACCTATAAAAGTAATTAAAGACAAAATACTCAGAGTACATATTTTTCATAACCGGACTAAGTGATGGGCAAGATCATAAGTAGAGGAAATTGATGAATTGGAGAAGCAAAACAGATGGTAGAGCTGTACACACATGCCAACACACTCCAGCCTGCAGTCTGTTCCAGATTCTGCTAAAGCCAGAAACATAGTGAAAGTGATACCAGGAGCTTAATCCAGCAGAAAAGGCCCATATTCCCCTTGGGTCCTTAAAAGCAGGCTTCTTGGCTCCAATGCAAGTAGCCCTGTGCAAAGCAGTATTTTGCAGAAATGCTACGTTTTCTGACCTTCTGGAAGTTTGTCTGTTAAACCATATGGTCTTTTTCAAGGGGAGAAGAGCCCTCTCTAAATAACTGTGAAGGCAATGCACGGTGTAGAGGAATGGGTGTCCAGAGACAAAATTGTTCTCTTTTCTTATGTGTGGCTACCATGTTTTTTCTTTTTTATAATTAATACTTCCTTTGTTTTTTTGGTTTTTTTTTTGAGATTTTATTTATTTATTTGACAGAGAGAGAGAGCTCAAGCAGGGGAGCGGGAGGGAGAGGGAAAAGCAAGCTCCCTACTGAGCAAGGAGCCCAATGCAGGGCTCAAACCCAGGACCCTGGGATCTATGCAGGGCTCAAACCCAGGACCCTGGGATCGTGATCTGAGCTGAAGGCAGACGCTTAACCAGCTGAGCCACAAAGGCATCCCTCCTCCTTTGTTTCTTACTAACATGTGGTGGACACCCTACTGATCTCTTACAGTTACACAGATGATTGAAATGATAGCTCTGCTCATAGATATATCATTATTTCAATCTGCTAAGAAAAACTTTTAAAGAATATGTTAGGACAATAAGAACACTGGTAAAGTGAATTGAAATAATTAAGTAAATCTAGGTAATTTTCTCTTGGCTTCAAAGTATCTTTTCAGTTGCCAAGTTGGTGGCAAATTGGTAATTGGATGAGGATATCCCCAGCTTTCAACCGAGGTCATTTTCAATTTGTGTTCCAATTAGTGCCTTGTGAGTAAACTACATTTAAGTCATCAACAAAATAAGAATAGAAGGCTTTTTTTTTTTTAAGATTTTATTTATTTATTTGACAGAGAGAGAGACAGCCAGCTAGAGAGGGAACACAAGCAGGGGGAGTAGGAGAGGAAGAGCAGGTTCCCAGCGGAGCAGGGAGCCTGATGCAGGGCTCCATCCCAGAACCCTGGGATCACGCCCTGAGCCGAAGGCAGATGCTTAATGACTGAGCCACCCAGGCGCCCCAGAACAAAAGTCTTTAAAACAAAAGGGTTTTAAATATTTAAATTTTTACTGAACATTAGTTGTAGCAGTGAACATTTAGAAAGAAACTGAATGTCCAGCACTATGGGATTGCAAAATAAATCATACTATTTCACTAATAGAATATTAGGTAGCCAAGGGAGTCATTTTATAGGAACATTAAATAAGATAGGAAAACATATATGACATAATATAAAGTGGAATAAACCCAGATCAATTCACTATAAACCGTTTTGATATTTGCCTGTCTTCCTGACTTAAGAACAAGTAGTAGATTCTGATAGTGATTTTGGGTAACTATCTCTTAAAATGTATCTTAGGAGGGAAAGGAGCAAGAAAATGGGGGCAATGGATTAAGGGGGAAAACAATCTCCTTTTGTTTGGGCAAGTTTTTGAGGGTGGCTGAACCTTAGGGTGCATATAAAGGCTCTCAGTGAAGAGGAAGTGTGCTATAGAGGGCTATGAGCCATAACTGGTTTCGTTAAATAGTATTATAGTCAGCTAAGACTTCATGACTTCATGGAACAAGTAATCAATTATTTGGGGATCCAGCAGCAGTCAATTATGACAGTCCCATAAGGGTATTTGACCCAATGCCAGTCACCGACCTTTGCAGGGTAGAGGATAACCAGTTTATGGTTACAACCTTACATTGGAACTTAAGACCTAACTTCAAATATGGATGATATAAGGTTTTTCTATCTTTTCACTCGTCTTTCAATAACACCTTAATGGATCATTCTTTTTTTTCTTTGCTAAATTCCTGGTAAAAAGTATAATTCATGAATTGGCCAAAATAAACAAGTAGGCTCAGGAGGTAAATTAATCCTTAAAATTCTCAGTATAATACAGAAGATTCTTTGTAACCCATACAAGCTACTCTAATAAAACTTATAAATTATATATTAAATATGTTTGTTCAAAAATAAAGAGGGGTCATTAGGATATATAAAAATATCAAGGATACAAGAAAAAACATAGACATTAGTGCCAAATATAGACAACACTAAGTTTTAAATTAGTCATCTCTGGTTACTTTGTCTAGCCAAATCCCAGATAGTATTTTCTCACCCTTCAAAAAATTGGATGTAAGAGGGGTGAGAGTCTCGCCTAAGGGACTCATTACCCTATCATGGGACCAAAGTAAGGAGAGCTAAGTAGATAGGTTTTCGTTTGGTAGATCAAGGTCAAAGTGAACAATAATATCTCCCTATAAGCCCACCCATCTCTTAATTAGAACATCTTCCTATTGATATCCCAAAAGTCATCCATAATTTAGACCTCACTGTGTAATATACATTACTTTGTTCAGATATCCAGAGAAATACCCAGCATAAATATTTATAAAATGGAGTCTTCACTGGGGAGGGATTGAAATGAGAAAAAAGTTGGAGGGACATGAGACTTTGCTGGGAAGGGCAGATACAGCGTAGATACCTCCTGTGAGGATTTTGAATCCCTAAAGGCCACATGAAGACTGAGAATCTGAGGGGTGGAAGAAAGATACAGAATGAGAAGCAGAAGCGAAACAAAACCCATATTACTTTTTAATTTTTTCCTAGACCCCAAGGCCAGTTTCCACTGAAAATAATTTTTAATCTTTGGCAACCTATTAATACCAGGTGTCAAGTAACCACATTTATAGGGTTCTGATCACACTGAACACTCCTAAAAAGTGGGGCCTATACTTTATTCATTTTCTTTAGTCCCAGCATATAGTAGTAAGTTAGGTCAAAGGTAAACAAAATTGAATAAGATAATAGCTTCTTTCATGAAACTTAATGCCAAAAAGGAATCAATGAAACAAAGCAGCTAAAATTTATAACAGGCATATGTTCCGGGCATAGATGAAACAGAAAAAGGAGTAGTGAAAGTGGCCAATATGCTTAGGGAAAGTAAAGTCAAGAGAGGCTCTACAGAGCAGCTGATGTTCCTGTTGATGTTTGATATTCATATGGGGAAGAACAAGAGCAAAGGGTATTCCAGACAGAAGGAGCAGTAAGCCAAAGTCATGGGTCTTACTGAAGTCCAATTGTACCTCCAGTGTTATTTTATTCAAATTCAACTCATAATTAATATAGGAATCTGTGACACTGTCTCACTCCAAATATAATTATTAGATACCTATTAGCATATCCATAGTGATTTTTCAGCTCTATATTCATAAAGTATCTATCTGCCATATCAGGGCTTTTCCCAACAATTCACAAATATAATTAATATTTCTGAGCCCAAGACATGTCTGGTATTATCATTTGTCTTTTTCAAGAAAGGAAAAACTAGAAATAAAATTCCCTTCTCCCAGATTAGAAAATGAGTCTGTGACATCTTGTGGTTCTCAGCGCAAGTCATGTTTCAACTTAAGAAAGTTTCTTTATGTTAATTATAGGTGAGTTCAATCATAGATTGACTACCGGACTCACATTGTGAACCTTAGTTGAAGGCTGTTATTTCCTGGCTATGGACTGAACTTTATCTACAGTAGTTGTGTAACCATGCCAGACAATTTGGCAGGTTCTCTGCAAGACCGATGCTTTGAGAAATGGTAGTGCCGTCCTTTAGCAGAATGAGTCAAAAGACTTAACTAACAGTAACAAACACATTTGGAAAGTATGGGAGTGTGTATTTGGGATTTTATCCACTTACAGTATGTGAGCACAGACCAAAAAAAGAAAAAAGTCCAGAATAGCCTATAAAATGATTTCCTTGAAGGAGTGACATATGAAGATAGAGCAGCTGTATGTTTGACTTTCTGAAACAGCCTCTTGGAATGCAGAACTCTCTTACTCAGTATGCACATGTGATAGTGAGGCAGCTGTTGTGTTAAGTTCTGTGATTCTGGGCCAAACCTAGATGTTGGAGTGATAAGGGTGCTTAGAAAGTTAAATGCTTGCTTTTTTTTGAGTACTTGCCCACACATGTTTCTAGTCTCTGCTTAAAGAAATCAGATATGCACTTTAGGTGAAAGGAATGGGTGAAAAGTGAGTAAGTGAACCTGGGTCTTTAACTTTCAGACAGCAACTTGATACAGCTAGAGGCTGCTGTGCACTGAAATCCTTAGTGCTTCATAGGATTATTTTCTAAAAATTCCTACATGAAGATGTGATTTTCTTTAATTACTAATACAGAAATCACAAATGCTATCCAGTTCAACCACTCATTTAACCCTTTGGGAACCTGAAGCCCAAAGAAGTAAAAGGGCACGTTCACACAACCAGGACCAGAAACAGCTTTCCTGGATGCCTAGGATGCCAAGGGTGCCAAGGACAACTGGAGGTAATCTAGCTCAGGTGTTTACCACCAATGGCTGTATCTATTTCTCCCCGGAGACCCTAAGTTCAAAGTAATACCTTGGCTCCAAAATCTTGCATGTATTATGTAATAATTAATTACCCGTATGCTTTAAGGTCATTCTGCATTGTCCTTTATTCACTCTTTCAACACATATTTGTCGAGTACTTTTGTAAGTCAAGAATTATATTGAAAATGAAAACAACACAATCCCTGTCTTTATGGAGCTTAAAACACTCTAAGTATTGTACAATATAATTTCATTATATACTACCATAAAATTTCAATTTGCCATAGTGCTATGAAGAAATAGAGCAGTGTTCAATGAAAGAGAATAATGAAGGACTAATTAGTAATTTATGGTAGACTTGATCATCAGAAGAGGCTTCCTCGAGGACGGAACATTTGAACTCAAATTGCGAAGATGAATAGATGTTGGTCACATGGAGAGGGGTGGGCATGAAAGTGGCAACTCCTGGTAGAGAAAAGGCCCTAGCACGTTGGAGACACTAAAGGGGGGTTAATGCCCATGCAGAGGGAAAGCCAAGGGTGAGTGATAGAGAATGAAGATGGGGAGGCAGTCAGGGACATAAGGCCTATAAGGCTGAGTTAAAGAGTTTGAATTTTATTCCAAGGAAAATGGGAAGCTTTTGAAGCATTTGCCATCAGGAATGTGAATATGATCCAATTTACATTGTTAAAATGATCAGCATTTCTGATCAGCATTTGATAATTACTAGGGTTAACACACAGAAGAGATACATGATGACCAAAATCACTTTAAAAAAACTTTAATGTATACTGCCTTGGTGCAGGATATTGTATAACTTCCACAAATCTGGAAGCCCAGTAACCACAGCAGGCAAGACCTCAAAAATGCCACCAGACAGATGCTGCGTTTTCACAGAGGAAGCTCCAAAACTCACCACTCCACTTGTCTGCTCCTTGGGATTCATCCTTGTGCACCTGACACTCAGTTACTTCTCTTCTCTTGACCCCATATTGTGTCCTTCTCCAGGGAGTAAGCTTCCCATTTCTGTCTGGCTTTCAATCTCATCTCTCTCATCTTCTGATACTTTGATTACCCTGGTGGCTTTGATAGTCCTTGTCTTATACTAGAGTTAATGTTTTTGTGTGTTGTTGAAGGAATAAATGAATTAGATATTATAAATAGCGGCTTGGATTTGCTATCGGCAGAGAATACTAATCATTGTATTTTTCATTAGTGATGAGGAAATTTTAAAAAACTATCATTTAATTCTTACTTTGTTTTGCTGTCTCTGATTAACTAGATGCTTTGAGTCGTGTTTCTAGTTTTATCTTTCTTTTTACCCAATCATCGTGGTCCTCATTCAACTGAAATTCCTGATCCTCAACAGCTAGTTGCATAACACTTTAAAATCAAACACAAGACATTGTAATATGCCTATATATTGGACATCTTTTTACAGAGTACTTCTGGGGTTTGATTTCTCCTTTGAGACTTTGATTTGACTTATGACCTCCCTGACTCTTGGTCCAACTTTCTTCTCCTGGACTGAAAGAGCTGTCAAATAGTCATGCCATTAAAAGTGTCAGGCAATCTAGCCAAAATAGTTCCTGCTGTCTCGGAGTGCTTAAAATTGATTAATATTCTCTTTTCTGTTCTCCTGAGGTCGTTTATAATGTTATGTATTTGTCGCCTCCCTGCTGGGGTTCATTTGACCTTGAGATAACATACATGACTGGAAGAGAACACATCCAAAGCTGGTATGCTTTATTAAAACAATTTGTTTAAAGCAAGATGTTGTAGGGTACTGTATTTACTTTCTTAAATGATGTCTATGGCAAAATGACAATATCAAATTAAAACCTAGTATTTTCCTAAAGAATTGATGCCTGTCTATGTTCTGAGCAGATAAAACTTGAGAAAACTGTGACTAAGTGCAATTTATTATTTGCTGCCATTTGGATGGCTCTCTCAGTGTTACCTATTGCCTGCCTTCCCGTAGGAAAACCTCTACTGCACCCTTGGTCTTAATCCTTACGGACTGTACTTTCTGGTATGTGGTCACCCAGGAAATGGTTTGGATCAACACATGCTCTATGGTTTTTTTGATATTGACTTAAAGCATAACACTCAAGGAATATTGACATTACTAAGGGACTTGAAAAGACCTAGAAGTCCTCAACAAAGGAATAGATCTTAAATTGTGGCCTTTCAGATGAGGATTTGGACAGGAGCTTCTCTGGGTCTGAGTAAGCTTTCTTCCTAGTGCCTCTTAAATCAAACTAGCTAAACCTACCCTGCCATGTCAGCCCTAGGGAAAAGAATCAAGGCAAGTTGTCTCTTTCTTGTAACACTATCGTTATTAAAGTGGGGAAAGTATGAGATCTGGAATTAGATTCATTGCCAAGTTCTGAACAGCTGGCTTAGTCTTCAAAGTGAATGTGTATGTTGGAGGGTGGGCTTTATTTAATATCATTATTTAATTACAGTTCTGCCATGTATGCTCTATATAATCTCTTTCAGGTTATTTAGTCTTTGTGAGATTCGTTTCTTTCATATCTAAAATAGGAATAATAATCTCATCTTCAATTTTACTCGAGTTAATTTAAACAGAATATGTGAAACAACATGTCCAGTGCCTGACAATAGCAGGTAGTCAATAAATATGTCTTCACCGAATAAAAGCAACCTCATTTATGTACCTTGTCTCTTTGAAACTAGCATGAAACAAAACTTTATTTTTATAAATAAAATAAATAAGTATAATTTAATTACAAACTGAGAACAAGCATATTTGGTAGACATGCGTGGTATTGTTGAATTGATTTTTTTAAAATTTTCTTGCTTTAAACAATGCTCACAATACAAAGAAAGAAATTAACTTCAAAATATTAGAAACATATTACGTATACAAAACATGCCAATCAAAGCTGTAATAGTAACCAAGTAAATCATCAAAATCCAACCTAATATAGATATATAAAAAATTTCCATAGGTATATAACATTTTTCTATGTTCTATTCTTATAGAATATCTATTCTACATATAGAATATATCTGTTCTATATTTTCTATATTCTATTCTTACCTTGGAAGTTGCCTTGGACTTTTACAAACCAGATATGGAGTCAGGTAAAAAGAAGAGATTATTTTGTGACAAAAGGCTTTAAAAGGAAACACTCTGCTTCCAATGATGCATGACGAAGGCCAGGGATTGCATTGCCACATGCATAAAGCAAATGGTCAGATAACCCTCTCGTCTGTGTTCTTTCTAATCCACTTCAGGAAGGAGTCATACTATTTCATTCACTCTTTTACAGCCTCCTTATCAGCAACCTTCTCTTTTGAGTTCAAACACTTTCAAGTCAAATTTCCTGTCACCTAGAGAAAATGGAAGGTTCTGATGATGAGAAATTTCTTGTTTACTGTGCTCAGCATGGCCAGGCCTGCTGTGAGTCTAGTGACACATTGGAAACAGAACAGAAAGGTAGGTAACTGGGGCAAAGCAAGGAACCTTCTCCCCCAGCCTGGTGTTTTAAAATATGGCAGAACCAGCTCCTTGGATCCTCTAACCTGGTGGATTTCTCAATCCATATTGGCTGCAATGGCCGGCAGACTTCAGGTTTTGCTCCATGAAGAAATAGGAGACATTAGAGAAGTTTTCACACTTGTCCTTAGTCTGAGTTTGTTATTTTCACTGCTTTTTGCTGGCATAGTAGTAAACTGTAATGAAATAACCTGAAACTAAGTCTAAACCTACCATTCTCCAAACTAAGTAAGGATCCTAATAAATGTTGAGATGTAAGTGACTTTTCAACCTTTTTTTTTTTAATTGAAGTATAATTGACATACAACATCCTCTTAGTTTCAAGTGTGTATCATAGTGATTCGGTATGTTTATACATTATGAAATGATCCCCACGATAAGTCTGGTTACCATCTGTCACCATACATAGTTATTACAATACTATTGACCATATTTCCTGTGCTGTACATTACATCTCCATGACTTATTTCTTTTAGAACTAGAAGTTTGTACTTCTTATTATTCTTCAATTATTTAGCCGACCCCCTAACTACTCCCACTGTGGTAACCAACAGCATGTTTCCTGTATCTGTGAGTCTGTTTCTGTTTTTGTATTGTTTGTTTGCTTGTTTTGTTTTTTAGATTTCACATTTAAGTGAAATCATACAGTATTTGTCTTTCTCTATCTGACTTATTTCACTTAGCATAATACCCTATAGGTCCATCGACGTTGTCGCAAGTGGCAAAATTTCATTCTGTTTTTTGGCTGAATAATATTCCATTATGTATATATATGCTACATCATTTTTATCTATTTAACTATTGATGGACACTTAGGTTGCTTCCATATCTTGGCTATTGTAAATAGTGCTGCAATGAATATAAGGATGCATATATTTTTTCAAACTGGTGATTTTGTTTTCTTCAGATAAATACCTACACGTGGAATTACTGGAGAGTATGATAGTTCGATTTTCAATGTTTTGAGGAAACTCCATACTATTTTCCACAATGGCTACACCAACTTACATCTCTACCAGGAGTGTACAAGAGTTCCTTTTTCTCCAAATCCTCACCAAGTAATAACAATACTTGTTATTTTTTTTGTCTTTTTGGTAATGGCCAATCTGACAGGTATGAGGTGATATCTCATTGTGGTCTTTATTTACATTTTGCTTATGGTTAGTGATGTTGAGCATCTTTTCTTGTGCCTGTTGGCCATCTGTATGTCTTCTTTAGAAAAATGTCTATTCAAGTCCTCTATCCATTTTTGAACAGTAGATGAAAATTACAAAAGTCAAAAAGTGCATTCAAACATTTTTGAACCAGTTGCTATTACCTTTTAAGAGTATGGGAGAGTGATGGTATTTGGGCCAACACTTATTCCCAGCTACTGATATGTTCTCTGAATCATGAGGATGGAAATAGAAAGATATTTTTGTTTGGGGATATTTTTGTTGTTCATTTCTGCATTCCCAGAAACTGTAACAATGTTTCTAGCACCCAGTAGCTCAGTAAACATTTGTGACTGACTGAAGGAATGAATGAAGAGAAAAGGCAGAACATACAGTATTTCAGAGAGGAGATATGTGTGAGGGTGTAGAGGATTCTGATTTTAGAAGCAGTGATAGAACAGGAAGTCCTACGCAAATGATACCTACAGAGTCACATCTCATAAATAAGGACAAAGGACACACATTAGAGTTAAAGTAAAGGTAAAGAAACGCATATTCCCATAGAACATAGTAGAAGAGGGGTGCCTGGGTGGCGCAGTTGGTTAAGTATCCAACTCTTGGTTTCTTGTCTCAGGTCATAATCTCAGGGTCATGAGATTGAGCCCCCTGAGTCCACTTGAGATTGTCTCTCTCTTTCCGTCTCATGCTCTCTCTCTCTCTCACTCTAAAATAAATATATAAATCTTTAAAGAAAAAGAACAATAGTAGAAGAGACTCGTGGAAAGAAAAGGCTAAATTATGAATAAATGTGAAAATAGAAAGCAATCATAGAAACACTCTTTGCCTTGCAGAAAAAGTTGTTAATAACTGAGAAAAAGATACTGGTAGTTAGAAGTTAAACTAGAGACTTATGATAGGTACAAGAGAGGAGAGAAGTGAAAGAAAGTATAAGAGCTTAACAGGTCACACTATCCCATGAGTCACGCTCAAGTTTCACAGTTTCTAGGGACTACAAATTGAAATGCTTACAGGAGACAGGTAATGAGTGACTGGGGTCCAGTGGGAAAATAGAAGGTATATGCTCCTTCTAAAAGCAGCTGTCCTTATAGCTCCTATGATTGTTTGCCGTTCAGAAACATAGACTCAAAGAGAAGCCAATAATCTGCACTTACATATCAAATCTTCTAATTTGTAAATGTTAGGAACTGATTCAACATTTATAAAAAATAGTTTATGGCACAGAGCAACACAGATTTATAAAATATAGTATTGACTAAAGAAAAAGAAAAGGAATGAGATTTATGGCATAGGTTCATTGATACAAATTAAAAACGTATTCATGTAGAAAACCACAAAATTTTCTATAAGATTTCATGTCTATTAAATAACATAACTCAAGCACATGAGAGTCCTGCCTTGGTTATGGGAGTCAGAACTAACTATGGGAAATGAAAGGGAAATACCAATTTAAAAAAATCAAGAGGAGTCCTACGTGGACATATGATAATAATATACTATGGATTAAGAGTATTATCATCCAATTTTCTGTATATAAGATCTAAAAGTAAATGAATAATTATAATTAAAATAAAATACCTGGTAAAGACCCAAACAACAAACAAATAAAAACACCTGAGTATTTGAATTTGGCCTGAGAGCCGCTGGTTTGAAAATTCTTATTTACATATTGTCCCCCAAGAGCTGCCCCTGAACGTGGCCAGAGAATTGGAGAATTTTGAAGAAAATTGGCTTGTGGAAGAGTTTAGAGGCCATGACGTCTAAGCACTCAGTTGCCATTGCTGCGGCTGAGCTGTCATCTGCTGATGCTTCTCCGCTGGGTTTTGTGCCGCGGAGAAGCAAGAGAATGAGGAGCAAAAGACAAAGAAAGTACGTCAGACATAGTGGACCAAATCTGCTGCTAAAGACTCTCACCCAGTGAAAAGACTTGACGATACCGTAGGGACTAAAGATTACGATAAGCATGCTTCTGTGTCTCTTTGTGAAAATAATATCAAAGATAAGTACACACAGATCCTGCTTCATACAGAAGAGTTTGTGTATGTAGTATAATTTTCCAAGCCCTGCCTTCTAAATCCAACACATGCTACTCATCAGGGTTCCTCTGTAAATTCGAGCCTCTAAAAGACTGTAGTTTAAGAAAAACAAAAAACTATACACATGGTTTTATTTTTTGTATATTAAATGGAGCCAATATTTTTCTATAAGTCAATTTGTTGTCTGGCTCATGATGAAACCAATTTTTCAAAAGTTTTAATCAAATTAATAATCATGAACAATGGTCATTTTGTTTTTCCCTTAAAGCCTAAATCAACCTTTTAAGTTAAGAATGTGTGATTACTGCCCAAGGCTAGTACTGCTTAAAACAGTAAATGTCCATGAATTATATTTCACTTTATTTTAAAAAACATTTTTTAAAGTTAGGTTTTTATTTTATTTTATTTTTTATTTTTTATTTTTTTTAAAGATTTTATTTATTTATTTGACAGAGACAGCCAGCCAGCGAGAGAGGGAACACAAGCAGGGGGAGTGGGAGAGGAAGAAGCAGGCTCCTAGTGGAGAAGCCTGATGTGGGGCTTGATCCCAGAACGCTGGGATCACGCCCTGAGCTGAAGGCAGACGCTTAACGACTGCGCCACCCAGGCACCCCTAAAGTTAGGTTTTTAAATGACCATTCTCTCTGGAGGTGCTTCTGAAAATTAACTTCTATTAAATGTTAAATGTAAATGATGAAATCCTGGATTGCAAATATAATTACATTGAGTACGTAGAAAAACTAACCATAAATGTTTAAGTTTTGAGTTGAACTATTAAAGGTTTATCCCGGTCCTTATTAGAGTAAGATTTAATTCATATGTTATTAAAAGATCTGTTCAGTACTTTTGAGAGGTGACGTAGAGTTGGTTGGGTTTCCCTGCACTACTTCCCGTATATGTGACTTTTACTCAGCCCTGCCTTAGTTTCTTCATCCATAAAATTTTGAGATATGTAGGGCCTTACCCCTCTGGTCGTTGTGTGAAATTAATTACTACTTAGTATACTACCATAAAATAAATGTCAGCTACTGCTATTAGTGACATCTAAAACTCAAATGATCATTCGAAAAGTTGCAGTACACTTCTGACAAGTATCCCAAAGATATTTTTTACATGTGTTTGCAAATGCATTCATCATCATCTGCTAAAAAGTGATCATCCTTTATGCTACCATTTAAATTTATAACTAGCAACATTGCCGTGGAAAAGCATGGTCTTCACATCCCCCTATGTCTCTCCCCTCTGGTAACCATCAGTTTGTTCTCTATCAGTAACAGTCTCTTTTTTCTTCCAGATTTGTATTTAAATTCTAGTTAGTTAACATAACTGCAGATGACTGTATTATTGTTGTTTTTTGTGTTTGTTTCCATGTATTTTTTAATTTCTTCTTTTATTTCCTGGTTGTTGTATTATTGTTGTTTTTTGTGTTTGTTTCCATGTATTATTGTTGTAATATTGTATTATTGTTGTGTTTTGTGTTTGTTTCCATGTATTTTTTAATTTCTTCTTTTATTTCCTGGTTGACCTATTCATTGTTTAGAAGCATGTTATTTAACCTCCATGTATAAGTGGTCTTTCCAGATTTTTTTCTTGTGGTTGACTTCTAGTTTCATAGCATTGTGGTCAGAAAAAAATGCATCATATGACTTCGATATCCTTGAGTTTGTTGAGGCTAGTTTTGTGGGCTAATATGTGATCTATTCCAGAGAATGTTCCATGTGCACTTGAAAAGAATGTGTATTCTGCTGTTTTAGGATGGAGTGTTCTGAATATATCTGTCAAATCCATCTGTTCTAGTGTGTCATTCAAAGTCATTGTTTCCTCAATGATGTTCTGTTTAGATGATCCGTCTATTCATGTCAGTGGGATGTTAAAGTCTCCTACTATTATTGTATTATTATCAATTAGTTCCTTTATGTTGTTATTAACTGTTTTATATTTTTGGGTGCTCCTATGTTGGGTGCATAAATATTTACAATTATTATATATTCTTGTTGGTTTGTCCCCTTTATTAATATATAGTGTCCTTCTTTGTCTCTTGTTACAGTCTTTGTTTTAAAGTCTGTTTTTTCCAATATAAGTCTGTCTGATCGAGCTGTCTTTTGACATCCATTTGCATGATAGATGTTTCTCCATCCTCTCACTTTCAGGTGCTTTCAGGTCTAAAATGAATCTCTTGTAGGCAGCATATAAATCGTTCTTGTTTTTTGTTTTGTTTTGTTTTGTGTTTCCATTCTGTCACCCTATGCCTTTTGATTGGAGGGTTTAGTCCATTTACATTCAAAGTAATTATTGGCAGATATGTATTTATTGGCATTTTATTATCTGTTTTGTGTTTGTATCTGAAGATTTTCTGATTCTTTCTTATCTTTCTTTCATGGTTTGCTGATTTTCTTTAGTCATATATTTGGATTTCTTTCTCTTTATTCTTTGCATATTTATTAGTGATTTTTGGTATATGGTCACCATTAAGTTGTATACAACCTCTTCTGCATATAGCAGTTTATATTAAGTTCATGATCATTTAAGTTTGAACCCATTCTTTACTCCTCTCCTCCCTACATTTTAGGTATATGTTGTTATATTTCACATTCTTTTGTTTTGTGAGTCCCTTGACTGATTTTTTTTACAGAAATATTCATTTTTACTCGTTTTGTGTTTCCTATCTTTATGCTGTCACTTTTGATTTTTCTTTTCCACTCAAAGAGTCCCCTTTAATATTTCTTGCAGGGTTGGTTTATTGGTCATGAACTCCTTTAGTTTCGTTTGTCTGGGGAACTCTATCTCTCCTATTCTGAATGGTAGACTTGCTGGATAGAGTATTGTTGGCTGCGGATTTTCCCATTCAGCACTTTGAACATATCATGCCACTCTCTTCTGCCTTGGAAAGTTTCTGCTGAAAAATTCTCTGCTAGCCTTGTAGGTTTTCCCGTGTGTAACTGTCTTCTTTTGTCATGCTGCTTTTATTTATTTATTTATTTTTAATTTTTTATTATGTTATATCACCATACAGTACATCATTAGTTTTTGATGTAGTGTTCCATGATTCATTGTTTGCATATAACACCCAGTACTCCATGCAATATGTGCCTCCTTAATACCCATCACCGGCCTAGCCCCATCCCCCAAACCCCTCCCCTCTGAAACCCTCAGTTTGTTTCCCAGAGTCCATAATCATGCTGCTTTTAAAATTTTTTCATTATCACTGTATTTTGCCAATTCAATTACAATGTCTTGATGTGGATATGCTTTTGTTGATTTTGATGAGAGTTCTCTGTGCCTCCTGGATCTGGATGTCTGTTTCCTTCCCCAGACAGATTAGGGAAGTTTTCAGCTATTATTTCTTCAAATAAATTTTTTGCCCCCTTTCCTCTCTCTTCTTCTTCCAGGACTCCTTATTATATGAATGTTACTACATTTGAAGGTGTCACTGAGTTCCTTAAGTCTACTATTGTTTTGAATAATTCTTTTATCTCTGTTATATTCAACTTGATTACTTTCTATTACTCTGTCTTCTAGGTCACTAATTCACTTCTCTGCTTCTTCTAGGTCGCTGTTCTTTCCATCAAGTGTGTTTCTCATATTGTTTATTGAGCTCTTTATCTCTTCTATGTTATTCCTTATCTCTGGCTAAGGGTCTCATTCATGTATTCCACTCTTTTCTCAAGTCCTGTGAGTCTCCTTATGATAATTACTTTAAATTTTCTATCAGGCATGTTACTTAAAACTGTTTCACTTAGATCTCTGTCCATGGCCTTGTCCTATTTTTATTTAGGTTGAATTTCTCTGTCTTCTCACTTGTGTAAGTCTCTGTGCCTGTTTCTGCATGTTAGGAAAGTCTGTGATGTGTCTCTTATTCTTGATGGTAATAGGCTTATGAAGAAGAGGTCCTATAGTGCCCAACTGTGTAGTGTCTTCAGCTCCCCAGGGCACTTCTGGGAGTGTCTCCAATGTGGGCTCTGTGTGCTCTGCTGTTTTGCCCTGATCACTTTATTCTTCAGGTCAGTCATCTGCAGAGCCTCTCTTTGACTGTTGTGGGAAGTGTTTGGTTCCTGGCCTGAATGTGGTGAATTTTAATTAGGTATACTCTGGCCTGTTTGTGAAATGAGACCTGTCACCACTACTGCCAGAACTGAGGCTCTGCAAAATTCCCAGGTTGGGAGAGGCAGTGTGGGCAGGGGATTGGGCTGTTCTTCTGGGGGAGGGGGCCCACTGCACTGGGACTGGGAATAGCAATTCCACAAGAGTATGGGGGACAGGGCTTTGTGTAAGCAAGTTAGGTAGCCAATGTCCAAGCTGTGCTGGTTCCTGCAGATGATCCTCTGGTTATGCTGAGGGACATGGGAGGGAAATGGTGCCTGCCAGTTCCTCTGTTCCCAGAGGGAACTCTCCGTGAATGCTGCCTCTCTGGGACATATTCCAATAGGAGCAAATAACCTCCCCCCTATGAGTCCCAGATGCTCTTCAGATCACTTTTTCCACACTGTATATCCATAGGTTGTTTGCTTACTTTGTCTCCAAGAGCAGTGCCATGCCTTCTGGGCTCTATCCCAGCCAAACCTGCTGATCTTTAAAACCCCAGGCTTTGAGCCCCACTCATTGCCAGAAGTCACACAGTTTGGATCCTTTCACTTTCTAAGCCAATTGCTATGGGAATTCATTTTCTGAGTGTGTTCCTCTGTGTGCTAGTCTGTTTCTTGCCCTTCTCCAAGACCATAGCTTGCTCCCCACCACAGTGGCCATGATCCGTTTCTCTCCCAAATCACATCTCCATACTTCCTACCTTCTCCAACATGGCCTCTTCTCTACTTTTGTTGTGGAGTTCATTCTGCCAGTCTTCGTCAAGCAGTAGAACTCGCAGATGCTGAAGGGCACAGAACTCTGGGACATTCTATCTATTTAATAAAAACAAAACAAAACAAAACCTTCCTTCCACCCCTGTGGAAACCACAATCCAGAGCAATATTCACTCAATGAAACAGACCCGAAAAGAGAAAATACACAGGTTTTCTCTGGTGCAAGCGCCCGTGGTGCCTGGATCAACCGAGGGTGCTTAAGCTCTGGAGTCCTGTCTCTGGGGCTGTTCCTTCTCCTTTTCTGTGGCCAAGAGCAATTACTAGACAATCAAGCCACATTCCTGGTGAGATGTCTCTGAAGTGGGGAGAATATGAGGAATGGAGGCTAGAAACATAAAAGACCAGTTTTATCCACTTTATGATTTTGCCCAAGGCTATTCTGTTTATATTACAAAAACCTTTCAATAGTTATTTATTTCTACACCCCTCATATATTTATTTTGTGTCTGCACTATGCCAGGCCTAAATGCTGAGCCTATGGAGATAAAGTCCCTATCACCAGAGAGTATGTAAGTAAACAAATAAAAGTTGTGGGTAAAAGTTTTTGTTTATTTGTTTTCTCTATGATTCAAACCTGCCTGAGGTGTAAGGTAGCATATTAGGTCACACCTAAGGGCCAAATAATACTGCTTTCAAGAGACTTATGTATCAGTTGAGGAGTCAAGTAATAAACCAAAGAAGACTAATTAAGAATACAAGGCGGTTGTGGTAAGTAATAAATCGTCTGCAGTAGCAATAGATTCAGAGAAATAAAGATTCTTGTTTGTTACTTGTTATAGAGCTGTAAGAAGGTTTGGTCATGTAAACAGAATTTAATGCACTTGTATAGCTTGAGGTTAGAGATTCAGATTTTAAAATTTTATTTACTACTTAAAAATTTAAATAGCTATAGCAGTAGGAGTACCAGTCACCTAATCTGAAATATAAAGCATGGACTAAACCTGACCTGCACTATATGACCATACATTTTCTACTACCTTTTTTAAAATGAAAATTCTATCAAACCAAACAAACGTAATAGTCACTGAATCAAATAGTCTTTATAAAACAAGATTTATAATATAACAAATGGTTAAGGTTCTTGTTAATATCTTTCTCAATAATCTTTTCATTTTTTCAAATCAGTTTCTAACTTTCATATTGTATGCAACTATTAAGAGCCATCTATTAACTGAAATCATCTTTAAAACTCACTTCACCCTGAATTGAATTGTGTAATTAAACCTTACCTGGGACTGCCAACAATTATCTTATTTCCAGAGAACTTGTCATCAAAAACCCATGAAGGTTTGCCGATCTCCCAGCTTTAAGTGTTCTAATGTAGGGGAAAATTCAAATAACTTTTTATTTCACAGACTATTTCTAAAGTAAACTGACACACACTTTAAATTCTCCTCTCTCTGACTTCCGTTTTCTTCTTCTTTCTGTATTAGTAGTCAAAACAAATGAGGACTCGCTGTATATTATCAACATTATCTCCTTTAGTCTCCATAATAACTGCGAGTTCAGTGATATTAACACCCCCCTCCTGTTACAGATGAGGAAATGCAGATATAGAGAAGCCAAATAACTTGCTCAGAGGAAGAGCCAAGCAGCCAGACGCCATAGCCCAAGCTTTCGCTATTACAAAATACCACAGATGTGAAAGAGAAAGACAGACAGCTTGACAGGCTCTTTAATAAGATTTCTCTCCATTTGCTGCTTTATCCCCTAGATAAATCTACAAACATAGAATAACATTTGGGTATCACAGTGCTGTTCCTCGTTATATCTTTGCAACAGTTTAGCTCACAGGAAAAGTACATATTAATTTATTAGTATATTTTTCAGCTCTCCTACTTCCCCTCACTTCTCTACAATCCAGTAACATCAATTTTAATGATAGGGATGTCAGAGAGATGGGTGTAGAGAAGAAAATGGAAGGTAGGGTGAGAAGGAAGAGAAAGATATTAGCCGTTGCAGTCCGAGTTTTGGGGAGAGTTGTTTTTGTTTTAAATATGGAGAGAGAGGGAAAAGAGAGGTAATCTTTCTCAGTCTTTTCTGATCCAAACCTCTCAGAAGATTAGTTTATATTTCTGTCTCCACTTTTTCATCTATGCAATGATTCCTAATGCATAGTGATAAGGATTCTTCCCCATCACAACCTTGGACAAGATCTCACTAAGATATTAATGACTTCTTTATCACTCTATCTATAGGTACGTATTATTTCTACTGCTCTGGACTTTTCTATTAGAAACAAAATTGATGGTTGTTCTCTCTTTCTAGAAACAGAAACATATGAAACTTTCTACTTAGTAGTCTTCGTTGGCACTTTATTCTCTAATTTTTACTTTCTAATACCTATTGCCAGTTCTACTCTATCTCCTTATTAGACGTTTCCTTCTCTGATCACTTAAAACTTCACAAAAAAGCCACTGGTCTTATTCCATATTCTTTCACAGGTAGATCTCAGCCCACACTTATTATTTTAACCACCAGGTATATGAAAATTATTTCTGAATTGATATTTCTGGTTTAAAAGCTCCTTCCAGCATTGACTGTATATATACCAATGTCTGCCAGATACCACCATTTGAATGGACAAAAGCCTTCTTTAAAACTAAAATGTCTCGACATCAGCCCATCCTCTTCCTCTCTAAACTTCTCTAGGATTTTTTAAAAGATTTTATTTATTTATTTATTTATAAATAAATAGAGAGAGAGTGAGTGAGGGGGAGGAGAAGCATGAGACAGGGGGAATGAGAATCTGAAGCTGACTTTATGTTCAGCACAGAGCCTGATGCTGGGCTCAGTCCCATGACCATGAGACCACCACCTGAGTGGAAACCAAGAGTCGGTTGCCCAACCAACTGAGCCACGCAGGCGCCCCTAGGATTTTTTAATACAGGTGACAGGCTTCACCATCTACCTAATCACCTACACCATAAATATTTATTCTTAATTATTCCTTTACCCTTATATTGTCACATTCAATAACTATCCTGCTGAGATCACAAAAGTATATTTCAAATATATCTAGTTCTTTCCTACTACTACTGCATTATCTTTCAAATAGATTACTTTAGGGGTGCCTGGGTGGCTCAGCCATTAGGCATCTGCCTTCGACTCAGGTCATGATCCCAGGGTCCTGGGATCGAGCCCTGCATCGGGCTCCCTGCTTGGCGGGAAGCCTGCTTCTCCCTCTCCCACTCCCCTTGCTTGTGTTCCCTCTCTTGCTGTCTGTCTCTGTCAAATAAATAAAGAAAATCTTTAAAAATAATAATAATAATAACTGTTACTTATTACTGAGGACTTACCATGTACCTAGCATTGTGCTAAGTTCTTTACACACAACATTTCATTTAATTCTCTCAATTCTATGTGTTAGGAATTCCATATTACACAAATGAGGAGGAACCCAAGGATCAGAGACTAATAAGCAACTTGACCAAGATCACTCAGCAAGTTATTGTCAGCCTCTCAATTGGCTCCAAGCTAACCCCTCAAATTCATTCTCCATATGTCTACACCTGCTATAAGGGTTGTAAACCCTTCTACATCTCTCCACTCCTTATAAGAAAAAGGACCAAGGTCTCAAACATGACATAGAAAGTCTTCCATAATCTGGCTTCTACCCATGCTTCTAGTCATCCATCGCCACTTTTGATCTCCTTTTTACGCTTTAGCAACAGTAGTAGAGTACCCTCGATATCATCTGTTTTAAGCCACTCTGACTACAGTCATCTTTGCTGATTCTATTCCTTGCCTCAAAAGCCTACCCACCTTTATCTGACAATTCCTGCTCATCAATTCAACCCCTTCTAGGAAGATTGCCCTTCTCTATTCTCCATAACCCTGAATTTAGGTTAGAGTTTCTTCACAAGTACTCAATCACTGTATTCACTGGACCATGCCCTATTTGAGGGAAAGGACCATAGTTTTCTATTATATAGAGTGATGCATAATAGACCCTTAAAAAATATTTTTAAAAGATTGAGTAAGTAAATATATTCTTCCAAGAACAGTATTGATATACCAAATTTAACCTAAAAATTCCTCTATGAATATCTTATTCTATACCCAGATATCACTATGTATTTTTGAGAGAGCTGTCATTATTTGACTTTCTCCTACTAATGATTATAAAGGTTAATTTTAAAAAATTAATGTTGAGTCTTTGTGCCTTTCTTTCAGAAAAGCACCCTGTCACAACATCTGGAGATATAAAATGATGTTACAAAATTGTTAAAAATTATAAAAATTTTTATTATGGAAAAAATTATGATCATAACAAAATTTTGTTTTACATTAAATAATCCATATAAAAATCCACAGATAATCTAAAAGTTTATTTAGCCTATTGTAGATTCTTTCTGCACCCAGCTTCTCATCCAAGATAAAATATATGATTTTTATTTTAATTTCCTTAAGTTGCCCTGCCTTACTTATGTTTTGATAGCATATAGACTATTACAGAGAGAAACAAAGAATCAGAAACACTAAAAACAATTTCTAAATAATCTCTTTAAGATTATATATATTAGATGTGCAGTAGGGGAATACCTTGCTACTAAAATACTGGGTAGAAACTGGAGTTCAGGAGTACCTGGGTGGCTCAGTCGTTAAGCGTCTGCCTTTGGCTCAGGGCGTGATCCCGGCGTTATGGGATCCAGCCCCACATCAGGCTCCCTGCTCCGCTGGGAGCCTGCTTCTTCCTCTCCCACTCCACCAAGATTTTATTTATCTATTTGACAGAGAGGGAGAGACAGCCAGCGAGAGAGGGAACACAAGCAGGGGGAGTGGGAGAGGAAGAAGCAGTCTCATAGCAGAGGAGCCTGATGTGGGGCTCGATCCCATAACGCCGGGATCACGCCCTGAGCCAAAGGCAGACGCTTAACGACTGAGCCACCCAGGTGCCCCAATAAATAAAACCTTTAAAAGAAAAAAAGAAAGAAAAGAAACTGGAGTTCATTTCAATGACAAAATGTATCTCTTATCCCATTAGTCAATGGCTATCCTCATTATCCAAGAAAAGCCCTTTATGAAGCAAATAATGATTGGTAGAGGCATGACCTGAATTTAAAGACAAATTATATGTTTTGACTGATGTCAAGTTAAGAGATACCAAATAAACAAAACTCCATTACTTGAATTCAGCAGCTGAAGTAAAGTCATCCAAACTTTCAGTTCCCATTCCATATAAAGACTGTCTCTAGAAGCACCAGCAAAACAGCACCATTCAATAACCACAGATGATATTATTTTAAACTATCAAAATACTGTTTTATCCAAAGAAATAAAAATTACCTCCTGCAGAAACTATGAGATTCCTGTTTAATGTCCCCTTTAAAATTGAAAAACACCCATAAATTCAGTAACGTATGTCAAATATAAAAAAATAACAAAAGAAAAGGTAATGAGAGTGAATTAAATTTTATTAAAGCTTCAGTCATTAAGCTCACCTGTTACCTATTTGTCAGGATGCAGTTTCTATGCAGTTTTATAATAACACTTTCTGTAACTTGATAGAGTTTAAGAAATAAGTTTATGATCAAGAGCATTCTAAGACTTAAGGATTATCTTTGTCAACTAACCAGGTAACATTTAAAACATCCTGGACCCTATTCCAGGAGTGGAGAACTTTAAGATATCAGGGCATTTTGAACCTTGAACTTTTCAGTGGCATTTAGAATCTCTCTGAGAAGGAAATGGGGTGGTGACTTTTATATTCTAATGTTTCCAAAGGCTTTCGTGACATCATATCATAAGAGCTCAACAAATCCTTCCAGCAATTGGCTTCCTGGCAGCTTGCCCCTGTTTTATAACATTTGAGTACATGAGACTTCAGTCATTAAAGACCTCTCAATATTTATCAAGCACTAATTTGCTTTCTATATTCGTCTTTCTGAGTAAATTCCAATATCGCTGGGATGCACATTTCCTTTTTCTGCTCCACAGTGATGTTCTTCTATCCAGTGTTGTTAGTGAGGATTTGGCTTTTATGATGATAAAAGAACTAGGCAGGCAGCATTACTAGGAGAGATCCTAATGGTACCATCAAGTCAGATTAATGAACAGAGCTTCCTAGTGGATTTCTAAAAGAATTTAATAACCACTTACATATAAGATGAATTTAACATTTTACTTTATAAATTTACTCCGAATATTATGTTTAAAAATTTGTACTTTTCTTCTCTATTTTTGCCAGTTAAGCTAAAAAACAACCATGTCTTTGATTGACCTTACTGTAATTAAGATAAAACAATATTAAAAGGATTTAAAAGATGATGAGTTTTAAACAAAAACACAAATACAAGAGCTATATTCTCATCATAATTATTTTAGACAGGAAACAATTCCAATAAACTGATTTTAGTAGTTTTAATATGACAAAGTTTACATCCAAAGTCTCCTTACTGAATTATTTCATAGAGTTTAAACCTCTCTGGAAAAGATTGTGATGCCTTTAAATTGGGCAGAGGAAAATAAACGTTTCTTAGCAAACACTCCTGACCTTATAAGGCTTTGGGAAGTGTGTGGAGGTAAGCTCTTTCCTGAAGTGTCATCGTCTCTGAGGATAGAAAAGGGATCTGGTTGCCAAATGACGTTCTAATTCTCATGGTTGGGCCTGTTTTCTGGAAAAAAAAGTCATGCTCCATTTAGTAATTCCAATGTTTCTTCCTCTTCCTGTAAATGAAGGGTGCGGGAGTGGGGAACACATTCATTCACAAAAAAGGAATAGAAATATGTATCCCGTGGGAAGGAGCCATTTATAGAACTGTCTAAAAATATGTATTTGGGCAGGTCAGATGGTATTTTGCAATATTATTGCAATGACCATTGGATTTGTACACTGGCTGTAGACATGTGTTCATTTTTGAAGCAAGAGTCATCTTGAAGAACTAAGAAACTGGGTTTGCCAAAGAGATAAATTGTTACATGGCTAATTTCCTTCTATCCAGTCCAAACCAGCTCTCCCAAGCAGAACTTATAGATATCTGTGAAATTAAAAAAGTAATAGTCTACTTAGGATTTCTTACTGATGGCATTATCCTCATAATATAGTCTTACAAGTTATAGCCTTTTTAATTTAGTATATAATTTTATGATGTATTCAATAGGTCATAAAAATAACTGGGCAAGAAAAAATTGAGACATTGCAGGAGAAATCCAGGTCGTACAGCTCATCGGGTACAGTTCACTAGAAAACTGATCATTCTTTGACTCTGCTGATTTGAGGCATGGATTGGTTTTCACCACAGCTCATAGGGGCCATTTGAGAATAGGCACAGGATGGAGTGTTAAGGAACACAGATTATAGACAGAAGTCTTGGTTCCTAGTCTTTGCCACAGCCCTCCTCCCCGTCACACACTGGGTGATCTTGGGACAAGATTTTAACCTCTTTAAACCTCAGGTTCAAAACCAGGAATGAGGACTAAATAGTTCCTAGGCTTTTTCTGGCTCTAAATTCTTTGATTGTGTGTGTTGTATTATTATTATTTGCTCTCTCTCAATTGTGGAAGAAGACCCTGTTTTGCTTGTGTTTTTATGTTCATTCAAGTCAATATTTCCCCTGGAAATTAACCACAGTTTTATTTTCTAAAATTCGTCATTAGACTTTCTGACTTGGATTATCTTTTTATCTATGAGACAAACAGGACGCATCATGCCCTGTTCTTAAGAAAAGCTGTGTCTAACTTGAGGATCAACATGGAAAGGACAGAGGTCACAGGCTTCCTGAGACGATGGCCACTGTCTGCATGGGAGCCTTCTTTCTGTGAGGAGGATAAATCAGGTCATCTTACCTTTGTACTCCCTCAGCCCTTTAGCCCTCCCTCCCCCTGAGACCATCATGTTATATATGCAGCTATAAATGGTTTTCTTTACTACAGTGTTGCTGAAATTAAAGATGATAATGAAACAAAAGAAGAAAAACTGAAACTTTATGACAAATAATATATTTTCAGTTTCCAAAGTGAAAAAACACAGAGTTGAGTTCTTCACAAGGGAGTCTACTCATAAGCACCTCCCCCATACTTCCTTACCTCTCCCCCCCAACTCCCATAATAATATTAACAGCAATCTCTTCTAGTGTTTCCTTTTCTAAAACTTTTCTGAACTAATCTCCACCAATTTTTTTTTTTCAGGACACTTTAGCACTAACTATTACCTGGATATATTTTTCCACAGTGCATTTTCCCATATTTGAGTTATACAGTCTAGGTTCTTGAAGGGGAAGGATTTTGACCATGTAATGAAGAGACAGGGACCAACTAACTGCCCAAATAACCCTTCCTTAGGATGGAGGAGAAAAGCAAATACCTCATCTCCAAGTCCTTATCTTTGTCCTAAATCAGAAAAGTGAAGTAAAGATCGTGTTTAGATCAAGAGGTATTATCCTGCCCTTCTCTACGATCCCAGTCATTTGGAGGTACCTGGCCTATGTGAACGAAGGCAATCCTACATGAAAGTAGGTCAGGGAAAGAATTGCTCAGTAAAATCCAGCTTTAGCAGTAAAATGAAGGAGCCAGCTGAACCATTATATAAGCAAAAACCAAGTCCTAATTGCAGTGTCAACCACAGAAATTAACTTTGCTGGAATGTCTAAGGGGTTTCCAGTGTTCTGGTGGTGAGAGAGAAGAGCTGTACGTAAATCTCACCAGCTCTGATTTCTGTTGTTGTTGTTGATGTTTTAAATTGGTTTCTTGAAAGTAGAATCTAATTTTCCTGTTTCCATGGAATATCTCCCACAAGTTGATCAAAGAACCCCTAGTTACACTCTGATTCCAACATGTAGCAGCCCTGCCATCTGGGGAGCCAAAAGATTGCTTTACCACATCTAAACACATGCATTAGGAGGTTTATTAAATGGTGTTTGGTTTTTTGAGTGGTTCTCACCCCACACGGACAAATTCTGTACCAATTGAAAAATAATCAAAAGGGTCAGATACAGATGAAATATATTGCTTACTTATAGCTGATAAAACTGGATTCGGAAACGTCTCTTGTGCCTGAAATCAAAATGGATTTCTTCACGTCTAGGCACTGGAACTTACAATTGGAGTGAGCTGAATCCGCAAAGTAGCACACGGTCTATTAGCTGCCTCACACTGAGCTGCAGAGAGAGCTCAAGACGAAAGGTCACACGTGTTAACAACCTTGAGCGTATTGACATTGAGCATTAGAAAAAAGAAATATAGATCAATGAAAGTCAGACTCCTACCATCACACTCATCACATAATTCACTCCTCCTTTCAAGGAAAGGACCAAGTGAGAGGTCAGAGAAAGGTAAATGGTCTAGTTGTAATACTTTTGAGAGAGTGAAAAGTTCCTGATTTATGAACAAAGTAGAACATGGGAAGAGAGAATGTATGGTTTCCCTTGTAATGGTAATGAGACTGAAAACTCTTAGCAAATTAACTGACATTTCCACATAAACCAATTTTTTTTTCAAATTAGTAGTTATAAAACCTGACCCCTATCTGATAATTACTAGTGCTGCTATTTGTTTTTTCTTCAGAGTTTGTGGTAGATTCATTCCTTTATTTACTCAGCAAACAGAGTTCTTACTTTGTAACAGATCCTAGAGATATGGCAGCGCCCTTGAAGAAAACATGATGTACGTGATGAGATAAGTGAGTAAACAGCTTTAACGTGTGGTGGAAAGTATACAGCAGGGGAGACGGAGAGGGAAAGCTTCACAGAGGTGGTGATACTGACATAGAAACTTGAAAGATAAGCAGGAGTGAAACTGGTGGCAGAGAGGGGAAGCATTCTAAGCTGAGAGAGAGTGGCATGCTCAAAGGGAAAGCTCTGCTGCCTCAGGGATCTCCAGGCAAGGAGTGTGGTTTGCCTGGAATTTAAGGGACATTGGAAAGGTGGATTTCCTCATCTGCCTCAATTACCATTGTATCACTTCCTTCCAAGGACATCACTTCACACTTTTATGCACCCTCTTTCCCCTTCAAGGTCAGGGCAATAACAAAAATAGAGCCATATTATTCTTTAATGTCTTCTCCGTACTTTCACAATAAGAAAAGTACATTCTAGCAAGGCCAAGGTTTATTTCTTGGTAGCCTCTTCTTTAATATTCACCTTTGAAGGAAATGTTTTCTTATATTTATACTTTATTTTGTTTAGAGACTAAGCCCAGTCATAAGTTTTTGTTGTTGTTGTTGTTGTTGTTGTTGTTTTAATTACTTACTGTTGTGTCTTTTCCTGGCAATATTTGCAGTTCTTTGCTAGGACTCTTGTTTGCCCAACAATACTTCCAACTCCATGAAATCATAAGAGAAACTGTCTCATTCAAAAAAGCAATGGTCATGGGTGTATTATGCCTGAGAATTCAGAATACATATGGAACAGAGGCTAAAATTCAATCATGGAAAATTGGGCTTATGTCAGCTGGAGAAGAGTCTTGAACCCTTCACAAAGGAGTCACTTGAAGGAAGCAACATGGACATATCTGTGTCTTAAAAGAATTCGTGGGAAGGGACTTTCAGTGAAAAGACTGAAGACAAAGAGATTAATTATTAACTTGCTGCAGTATTCGAGCAATATTATTGGAACTTTAGGTTGAGGTTAATAGGAGAGAAGAAAGGAGTGGACCTAAGAGACGGTTAGGTCAGTTTGACCGGATGAGGGGGAGGAGATGGAGTAGTTGAGGGTAGAGGAGGGGAGAGCCCTTTGCTGAGATTAGACACCCAACAGGAAAGGGACTTGATGGGACAGCGAGTGGAGGAAAATACTGAATTTAATTTCGGACACTTTAAGCTTGAGGCCTCTATGGGACAATCAGATCACAATTTTTTGGAGTACTTTCAAAACTAGTAAAAGGTTCTAAGGAGTGGATCTGATTTTTCAAAAACTGACACAATTACCTTAGAAGTAGAACTGCTATGCGACCTATGGTTGGTCTGCGTGATTATAAATCGGTCATATATGTGGTTTTCTATAACCTTGCTGTAATGGAATTTACTTTTTAGACCAAGTTGAGGCAGCCTGGCATAGACTAAAGATTCGTGAAAGATGGCTATGCTTAGGCAATAAAAAATAAGATTTAAAAAGTCTAGAGTCCGAAAACTGAGGAAAACTTTCTTAGTGGAAAGATAGACGATTTCAGTCAAACCCCGCCCACTTCCCACTCGTCTGCTTACTCAGGACCAGGACGTATTTTTGTTCTGTCAAGGCTCAGGTAATGTTTCCAATGAAACATTGTTTCTTGACACTTCAACATATCTTCCACAATGAGATAAAATTTCCTTAGTTAAGATCCATCTTCTTTTCGCAGACTTTAAAAGAAGAAGAATTTAAATAATAGAAGAGAAATATATTCTTAAATATAGTAGTCCAGAAAATGGCCAATCTCTCAAGATTTTATGAATAGCCTACCTTCATGGGCTATCACCAAGAATTATCTGAGGATTAGTCAGAATATTAAATTGCAATTATCCCTAGGACTAATAATGAGAGCTTAAAAATGCTATATTTTTCTTAGAGGATTAGAAATAAGCAAATGAATGTACCCTACATCTCTCTTGATTCAAAAAGTCAATGTCATCAATTGCTATAGGAAAGCTATTCACATCCAGAATGTGCTGGATTTCCAAAAGGAACAAAATTGTATCTTACAGTTTTTTTCAGGTTGGGCAATGAAGGTATTCTGAGGGGTCCTCTGAGATGAACTGAAGTTTATCTAAATCCCCCATAGTATAAGAAATGGAAAGTAAACAGAGAATGGCTATACCATATAGAATTCTAGCAAGGTTTTAAACTCCTAAACAATAGTTTTTAAGATTATAGAAACTTTTGTCCTGAAAGAATAGATAGAATTTATTATATTACTCCCTAAGATTGCATTGTAGTCTCCCTTAGATCTATTTTCTCTAAGTATGTAGTGTATTAGAAACGGGCAAACAATAGTCTTAATTTACAGGTTCAATGCTAAGTAATTAAGTGGATGTCTCAAAATAAGCATATGCTAAAGAAGTAAGTTTTAGATTAAAATCTGTACCATTCCATAAGGCTCATGGAGTAATATTTTTAAACTATTTTTTAAGTTAAAATGACAATACATTTATATAGAAAAAATATCCAACAGAGGAAAGGCAATTAAATAAGAATTAAGTCTTTCTCTCCTAGCATCAACCCAGGACCCATGTTCTGCAGCCTCCCCAACCTTCCCCTCTCCCAACCTACCCAGAAGGAGCTACCGTTATCAGTTATCAGTTTTTTGTATATTCTGCAGGAAAAACCCTCTAGATATACAAGTATATGTATTATCAATCTATAGATCTTCTTATCTCCTTTTTTAACACAAATATGAGCACGTAATAACTTATTATACCATTTAATTTTATTTTCAGTTACTATATCTTAAATATTATTTCATATTAGTGAATAAAGAATCTTTTTTTTTCTTTTTTCATACTGCAAGCATGGTGTTCCATTATATGAATGAACTGTAATTTTAGAAATAGCCTTTTCCCAAACATTATATACATTTGGGTAGAAACTACACTGGCATTTGAAGGATCAAGAATAAAAATTCCAGTTGCTCTTTAGGTCAGTTTCAATTTCATTTCACATCTCTGAATAATTTTATAAGTAAAGGAAGAGTGCCCCCACCAAAAAAAAAAAAAAAAAAAGTAGGGGTCTCAAATTTTCTGCTCCGCCTTAGAGAGTTTTAGTTTTAAGAATACAGACTCAAAACACTTAGATTCTTCACATGTTAAATTGAAAAAGTCAGTATAATTACAGATTGGTATTTCCTCCCTCTCTACATTTATTCTGAACCTTTAAAATGTTTCATATTAAATATATGTTAATTAGATTATTAGTTTTTAGAAACTCAATAATAAAATAAAGAACTTTGAGAGGATTGCAAGATCAGGGAGAATTTGTAGTCAGAGGAAGTTCACGCATGTGACTGCTCACGGGAATCATAGATACCATTCGCGAGCCTCTGCCTCTTGCTTAATAGCCTGGAACTGTTGAGTCAGGAAGTGAATTCCTGAGATAAATAGTCTGGGAATTTCTTATGCCCTTCTCAGATTCTTTTTTGAAGACCATCAGCAGAAATTGTTTACTGTAATAGAAGTTAGGGAGAGCATTGATCTTAAAAGTTGACTCAGTTTCTAAGCTTGTCTGTCATGAAGCCAGCAAGTTAACACGTCCTGTCAGAGCTCACCAACAGGTGGAACTAGCAGAGTGTGTAGTGTCCTGCCCTTTCCCCAGCCGCATCCCAGAGACCCCACAAGCTGCCTTGCAGAGATCCTGGCTTCTACAAGACAGCTAGGACTAGGACCTGGCCCACTCCTCTAATTCAATAAAGCTAGGAGTCTTTGTGAGACTGTGTCTCTGACCAGGCTTTTCTAATTGTTTCCCCTCTTTATTCTTAGAGAGCTAATCACTTAACAGCATTTTACTGAAAATATTACTACAACTTGATAGTTTCTAGTTTGAAGGATTACAGCAGAAAAACCATCTTACTGGGTCTGCAAGCATACTTTATTTCGGGAGGAAAGAATCTTACCAGCCATGTCATGGATTCAGTATAGCTGGTGCTGAAAAGGTGTCCCCTTCGCAATAACAGAGCCTTCTGTGCAGGGCGTGTTGATCACGCTGTTGACGGGATTCAGCCTGGGGTTCCTCTCTTAAGATTCTATTGTGTGTTAATTTTTCTAGGCTCCACTGCTTTTGTCTTTGCCAGTGAAGCCTATTGAATTCAAAGCCAAGGGCTGCCAAGGGCTGCAGTCCTTTCCCAAGCCCAGATCCAGTCTCCTGTTCTCCCATAGAAAGTTCCTACTGTCATCTAACCTCATCTCGAATTCCCTATTGCATCACCTCCCCCCATTAGGCTACAGCAACTGATATCAGTGAACACATTATGAGAGCAACACATTTGTGAGAGCTTGCTATGCTCATTAGGCACTATGCTTTGGGTGGCCTATGCAGTTTCAGAGACCGTATCTGTAGCTAAAGGAGTTTGCCCAGCTTCTTCCCTGCCTCAGTCTTTGAATGGAGCTTGGTTACTCCTTCCTCAACACCTTGCGTTATCCCAGTTGTAGAATGTCTCATTCCTAAATCACCTGAGTTACCACATTTATATTTCAGGGAATTCTTCATTACAACTAATCTTCCTTTTCTGGCTGTCAGTCATATCCTCGGCTGGCAGTATTCCAGCTGTAAAGCCATGTTCTCAAGAAGGCTATTCTTGATCACCTGAGGCCAGACGGACTGCGTGTACTCTCTCTGCCATAACCCCTTCTATTTATGCCAATTGACACCTATCCCATTACATTGTCAATTTAGTGTCAAAAGTGGTGCCTATTCATCATGGTCCAGGGTCCAGCACATTGCCTGGCATGGAAAAGGACTCCATAAATATTCTCCCAATGAGTAAATGAATGAAAATTGGAGCCAAAGAAGAAAGAACAAGCATAGAGAGGGATATGTGAACAATCAGAAGTAGAGATGTGGCAAAACCACCACAGATAATTTCTTTAAAAGTGTGTTTGCATGAGAAGTTAGTCTGACACATAACCATGAGTAACCCTTGTGTAAACCTGCCCATCTATGGCAAAGTAAGTGGGGATGGAGTGAAATGGATTCTAAACCAGAGAATGGGGTAATTTTTGAGATAAAATGTGTTAGAACAGTTGGAGAAATGTAAATACACTTTATCACAGATTGTTTTAAAGGCATCTTGCATGTTATTACATGCAAGATGGCAAAATGATATTTAAAGAATATATACTTCTATTTGCCTTGTGTGTGTTTCTTTTTGAAGGGTAATTTTAATGAAGCAAGTCTGATATAATGTTATCTGAAAAATAATGAGGCAAAATAGGTAAATGATTCAAATACCACTACCACAGCAAAAAAAAAAAAGGTGCAGGTAAAATAAGAAGAAACATCTCAAAATATTACCAGGGTGTGTTTGGTGAAAGAATTATGACCAACAGTTTTAATACTATTTAGTATTTTCCCAAAATACTGTTTAATAAGTACATATTGCCTTAGTTATTTACAAAGTTTCTCTCTTTTTCTTGCCTAGATTATTTCAGTGAACCAAAAATTGTAGTTCCCAGAGCAACTGGACAGGTTACATATCTCTTTCCCTGACTAAACATAATTTAATCATTGACTCTTTTCAACATAACAGGACAGTGAAACTCTATATGAAAAGAATTAATGCCAAAATGAAATGTATCATTATGCCCTTAACATGAACACTAATTATTATTACAAAAAAAAATTAATGCTTTAAGATACTTGCAGGCAGAGACCTGCAATTCTTCACTTCTCTATAAACAAGTGTCTCCAAGAAAGTGGGGCACCCAAACATGTTGAATAAGAGTTCTCATCCACCCTTTTTCACATGCAAATGTGCAATCATAATCATGCATATGCAGACATCAGTGTATAGCACAGACATATTGCTGATGTCATATACAAGCCTGGAGCTCATTTTGAAAAAAAAGCATATGAAAGGATGTTTAGGGGGTGCCTGCATGGCTCAGTTGGTTAAGCGTCTGACTCTTGATTTCGGTTCAGGCGGTGATCTCAGGGTCGTGAGATCAAGTCCCACATCTGGGTCTGAGCTCAGTGGGGAGTCTGCTTGAGACTCTCTCTCCCTCTCCCTCTGCCCCTCCTTTCCATGCTCCATCTCTCTCTCTCTCAAATAAATAAATAAATCTTGAAAAAAAAAAGGATGTTTAGTTGAACAAATAAACTATAGAAGTTCCACTCATACTCTGAGTAGGGGTCAGATGGAAAACCAAATACTACACCTGTGTGCATACCTATTCGGATAGATAGATAGATAGATAGATAGATAGATAGATAGATAAGATAAATAGATCCCTGCCTTCCAGGATCTGAATATATCATAAAATATGTCATAATAAGTATTTTTCTACTTTTATTTTAAAAAGTAAGGTCACTGAGATTTTTGGTATTACCACAACTTTTTTACACTGTCATCATTTTACTTTTAAGAATTGAGTTATAGAAGCTTTGAAACAAAATTCTAATTATTTATATAAAAGAAATAGCTATTGGCTCTGGTCATAACATCATAACTAAAATCATAGGTAGTATCATTTGAGGCAAATGTCAACTAAAGATGGTCCGACTTATATTACCAGATTTTTGCTCACCAGCATAATTACTAGTACGTCAATTACTAAAACATCCTTCCTTTTAATTGGTTTTGACCATTCATTTCCAAAAAAGAAAAAAATCTTGAATTATAATCGCTTCAGTAATGCGTTCTCCATCTTCAATAATTAAATTTCAAACCCACAAAAATTAACTGGGTTTTATAAGGGAACATCATAGAAGTTAGTGTTTTTAAAACATATAGAAGAAATAATGTAGTGATGTTAAAATTTGTCTTTGAGATTTATTAGAAAATACATGACTATCAGGCTATTATAACCAATTCATAGAAAAAAATCAGAATTTTACTTTTAGTTTATGTGGTAAATATGAATTTTATTAAATCACTTTCATAAAACTTTTGACAACTGACTAGCCCATAACAAATTAACTCCCTAATTTTAGTCTCTTAAGATAGAAGTTTTTTTTCTTACTCACATAATAGACTCATTCTAGAGTTTATTGTTCCCGCATACATGACTTTCCTCTTTTTGGTGATTCAAAGATGCAGGGTTCTTCTACTTTATGCCTCTTCACCTCACAGGGTTTTGGAGTTTGTCTGTATATACCGGGCAGAGAAAAAAGCATAGGGAAACACACCTACTTGGTAAATACCGTGACCTAGAAGTGATATATTCCGCTGCCACTCACATTTCACAAGCAAGAACTAGACACACGGGCCCTCTGAGCTGCAAGAGGAGCTAGGAAATGCTGTCTCTAGCTGGGGAGCCACTTCCCGGCAAAAGCTCAACACTGCAGAAAGGAAGTCACACATTTGGGGGAAACACGTCATCATATCTCCCCACCCTAGCAGTGGAAATAACAATATTTTATTAATATTTGCTTACTTTGTGCCAGACATGTTTGATGTGCTTAATATATGTACCATTTAACAACCCTATGGGGTAGGAAATATTCTCCTACCTATTTTACACATAAGAAAACAGGTGCAGAGGATGCTCCCCAGTATTTTTTATGAAAGACTTTCTTATGATAAAAATTAAATCCTACCCTAATTTTTCAGAAGAAATGGTAAACTTCATTTACATACAGTATCAAAATTAAATGTGCATGTAAGTACAGATCAGAGAATAAAGATTTTATTTAAATAGGAAATACTGGATGTGTCATGAAACAACACCTCCTGCTCTTTTTACAATCAATGTCATTTTTCGAGTTTTCATACATGGAATTATTTCCTGATTAGTAAATGTTTTCAAATGCTGCTTTTAACTAACAGATAGAAATTCTATCACTATATCATGCGTCTCTATTGTATAAAGAGTTAATTACCAAAGAGAGTGGAAATTCAATTTTCTCTATTGTCCAGTACTTCTGATCGGATCACTTTAACCTGAGGACTTTGATAATTTTTATCACTCTGCTTTAGATTTGAGCAAACTAGGAAAGACTTTACTATCCACTTGATGATTGAGTAGCCTCCTTTGAATCATTTAAAAAAACATGATTTTGGAATGACTGGAAGCTTGCAAAAATGATGAATGTTGTCTTTTATAATGGAGTGGTTAGAGAATACTTAAGAGAACATACACATATTAAAAATATGAAATCATTATTTCTCTTTTTCATTTCTACACACTGTCGTTTTTCATTCTCTCATTGATCTTAGCCAAATAATTAGACATCACTGCTGATAATGTTTGTGATTCTATAGTGTGTGGAATCTGTTAGGTTTGTGTTTGGCTGCATTCTACAAAGAGCACAACAGCTAGGGCTTGGTTTTGGCTGAATATTCATTACTGTGCATTGCTCTACATATAAGTAGACCAAAGTGTATATTATTAGTTGTCATTAGCTTTCCTACTTCTATTTCTGTGGACAATAATAGAAGGACACTAATACCATTTACTAAGTGTTTTTAATCTGTCAAGCCATATTTTAAGTAATTCATATAAATTATCTTATGTAATTCTTACATCAACTCCATATAGTGAGTACCATTATCACACCCATTTTCCAGATAAAGAAGCCAAGACTAAGAGAATTAAAATAACTCAACCAAGGCCATGGCTTGCAAGAATCAGAGTCAGGATTTAAACACAAACAGAAAACCAGTAAAATTTCCATTTAATCAATCTAATTTAATAATAACATTTGCATCAGGTCAGGAGTGGTGAATGACAAGAAATATGGCTAATGATTTTGAAATCATCTCCATCCTGCTGATATACGAGTTACATTATGAAATTTTTACTTAATGTTAAACTGGAATCAAGTTAAAAAAAGAAAGAACTAAAGGAAATGTTATGACAAGAGAATGGTGCTTGATTTTTTAAATCATGAAGACAGCGGAGATGCCATTTCCTTCTTCTTTTTTTTTTAACATAATGTTGCATTTTATTTTTTAATTTATTTTAAATTAATTTATTTATTAGGGCACTTGGGTGGCTCAGTTGGTTAAGCCCACGTCTCTTGATTTCACCTTGGGTCATGATCTCTCCATTGGAGGGATCTAGCCCTGAGTCCCATAGCTCAATGCCAAGGCCAAGTCTGCTTGGGACTGTCTCCCTCTCCCTCCCCCACCCCTCCTGCCCCTCCCCCTGCTCTCTCTCTCTCTTTTTCTCTCTCTCTCTCAAAAAATAAATAAAATCTTTAAAAGAATTTATTTATTTACTTAAGTAATCACTACACCAAATGTGGGGCTCAAACTTAGGACCTGGAGATCAAGAGTCACATGATATTAAGACTGAGCCAGGCAGGTACCAGGGAGATGCCATTTCTAAAGAGTTCAGATTTTAATTGAAGTTTATACTAAGGTACCTGGATTCTAAGAAAAATCAGGAAATGTGCATGGTAGAGACTGTTCAGCAGGTATGAATGTGTATTAATATAGATCAATACCTCTTTGTACCGCAGTGACTTTGGGAGTACCGTCTGGATTCTGGAGGTGAGCAGGACAAGAGGAAAAGGAGTAGCATAGGGAGGGTCTATGGCAATTTGACAAGCTAGAGAATAATTGTTTATTTGCTGTTTCTCAGAAGTCCGGATTGATATTATACCACATTCTAAGACTAAGTCTAGGATGTAAATCTCATCTTGATGTAGCTTCGGATCCTGCAGCATTAACGAGAGTAGTAAGAGGACGAGGATTTTACCGTCCATCAGGTCGGCAGCTTAGACCTGTACCAAGGCATCTCATTTGCCAATAACTTTTGTCACAGACCTCAGCTTGGGGAAACATTTAATTCTGTAAGCCTTTGGGTTGTTTTCCAATGTTATTGGAAGAGTGAAAAACCAAAATCTTTGTGCTTTGGGTTGTTTGCCCAGACTGGGGACTGTGACATTAAATTCAATCCCCTTTGACTTAACTGCCTCATCTCTGACCCCTAGTCTTCCAATTGGGATTTACTGATCTGTGAATGTCGCAACACAACAAGTAAAATACAAAACAGATTTCCTGCTGAAAGATTGGAGATGGAGCTCACATTTTCGAGATGTTAGAAAAATAAAGGGAAAGACTATCAAGGATGCACAGCAAAATATTTTTCCATCATGATTTAATGTGTACGTTTTTATTTTTAAGCAACTTGAAAAAAGGTTAAGTAGAAATAAAGCAACTAGGGAAAAAAGTAAACTGAGAGCAAATATTGAGAAGGAAAAGTTTTTGAGTTCAACATTGGATGTGGCTGGGTTACTTTACTTGGAAATTCCAGTTTAAATTGAAATAAAGGATTAGCCAATGAGGAATAATTGAATTTATTTAAGATTAAGTTTATTTAGTAATTAGGTTCATTACATTTTTTTCATAAAGTTTTCTTTATATATGGCTTAGGAGGTCAGGATAATAGAGTTCAATCCTGGGTGTGCTCTGTGGTAATATAGCCATTAGCCACATGTAGCATTTAAATTTGAATTTTCATTAATCAAAATTAACTAAAATTTAAGACACAGTTCTTCAGTAGCATCAGCTGTGTTCCGATAGCCACACATGGCTACAGCATTAGAGAGCCAAGAGAGATCAATTCCATCTTCGCCGAGAGTCCAGTTGGACTGGTATAGTGAAAACAGCATGGGCTCTAAATGTAGACAAACTCTGGTCTTTATCTTTAAGTGTAACATTTAAGTACAGGATAATTAATTTATCTGAGTCACAATTTTAATTTTTAGTATAGAGATAACATTCTATAGTTCATGTCTTTGTTCGGATTAAACTCTGTAACAGTCTTAGATGAGGAAATTTCGGTTTAGGGAGTTAATAATGATGTAAGAGGGCTGGAAGTATGGGTTCTGGGATCAGAATGGTCTAGGTTTGATCCAATTATACTAATTACTAGCTATATGATTTAACTACTTAGTTTTATAAATCTTGGTTTCTTGAAATCAGAGTAATTAGCATCTACTTCATAAGGGTGTTGTAAGAATTAAAGAATTATCTCAAAAAAATACAAGGACAATACTTGGCATAGTGCACAGGACTCATTCAATATTCAACAAATGTAAGCTAGCAAGTGTTCAAAATGATGGTTACCTATCAAACCTAAGGCAAATTTATATGCTGCAAAGTAAGTTCCATAAACTCTATCAACCAAAATAAAAAACTATAAGATGCTGCCAAATATGTAAGTAGTACTAATAGTAATAATTGTCACTGCTGTTATTATTAAGGAGTGGGATGTTCCATTAATTCAATTCATCTGTTACTAAAATAAAGGTTTTTTTCTCAATGTTTTACTAATGTCAATGTTTTAGATAACACTTTTTATCTCATAAATTATCTTTACCCTAAGAATTAATAAATAGATGTTAAATTAATGCTAAAATAAACTCAATACAGTAGGGTTTCCTTACTATAATTTCACTTTTAAGTAAATAAACTTCCTTCTTGCCATATACTAAGGAATCTTAACAGATAAGGGTCTGTTTCCACATTGTATTTCAATTTTGAAAGATGACACTCACTCTGGGTTTCATGATCACATGAGTTAAATTTTAAAGCGGTGGAAGGTTTACATTGTTTTATTTTTAGATGCTTCCACGCATGCACATTCAGTTTACTCCACAGAAAAAGCCTTCAACAGCTTTAAATTCTTTTTGGAAAAGCCTTGAAACTTAGAAAGATTTCCATGCATTAGTTGGTTTGTGGTTTTACCACTATGATTTTCATGTGGGAAGATTCTTTAAAGATCGTATTTAAACTTTATACCATATACTTTCATATTCTCATTTTAATCTATAAATCTTTTATACTACGTATGCACTTTATTAACCCTACTTAAGGGTGTGTGTGTGTGTGTGTGTGTGTGTGTATGCATATGGCTTGGACCAATCGTCTATATGAAAGACATTTAAGATAAAAAAAATAGGTGAATAACTACTTAATAGAAAAATCTCAATACTTATATGGTTTATGTGTAAAGACTATTTAAAATGGAAAATAAAATCTACTTTAAAATATAGTAAGAATCTTACTGGAAAATATGTACAAAGCACTTGGTAGAGTGTATGTATAATTGTTTAAAATACTATTTTTTTTACTTAAGGTTGGTGTTTTTGCAGAAAAGAAAAAACACATCTGTGGTGTTAGCAATTCAAAATTACAATTTATAGGTTGACTACCTGGTAATAAATACAATCAATATTATGATAAGTTGTCCTAGCCTAAGGTTAAGAACACCCATGGTTAACACCCTCAAGAAACAATTGAGATATTTCCTGAGATAAAAGGTAACTACTGCAGTGAAAGCCAACTTAAACTTTTCCAGGGCTACTATTTTAGTATTTCTAGTGTATATTATTATTTTAGATAAACTTCATCTTTCTCCAGTCTTTGATCAGGTTATGAATTGCATGTCATCTTTGAGTACAGAAAAGCACAAATTTTTAACAAGTGTTTGTGCTTGTTGTTTCTAGGTCATAATTTTAAAATCCTGCTCTTATCATTTTGTCAGTTTTCAGAAAAATGAAGTACCCTTAAAAGGCAAAGGAGGCAGACTTCATAAAATCTTCTTTTAGTGGTTGTCTTTTCAAAAAAAGGCATGGAAAAACTCTGAAAGAAAGATATAAAATATGTAAGAAAATATGTAAAGTAATGCTACATAGGAAAAAGAGAAAGGAATGAGGTAATTTGTTAAATATATCTACTAAACATCATTTGTTGATCACTCTAGTCTATACAATGCTAGTAAGAAAGAATCCTTGGGGGGGAGGGAGTGAGAGGATCGGGTAACTGGGTGATGGGCATTAAGGAGGGCATGTGATATAATGAGCACTGGGTGTTATATGTAACTGATAAATTGCTGAACGCTACCTTTGAAACTAATAATACACTATACGTTAATTAATGAAATTTAAATTAAAAATAAAATTGTTAAACAGAAAGAAAACAACAACAACAAAAAGGAAAGAATCCTTGAATATAAGAAAGTAGACTAGAAAAGGAAAGTTGAATGCGTGCTTGAGGGACAGAAAATGATAGGAGGAGAGTATTACAGATAAAGTCCTGGAAGTGCTATAAACAAGGCATGTCCAGGGAACATGAAATATTTCAGTTTGGTTGGAATATAAAATGTGAAAATCAGAATATTTAGAGATAATTAAGAAAATGTTCATTGAGTCGAGATTATAGAGAAGCTGCCTGCTGGATCCCGTATTGCATCGATGGTTAGGAATCCTAAAATCATTTTGATCATAGAAGCAACATGAGCAGTGTTGTTTGAAGATGAAAGAAAGATGGGGGTAAGAAAAGATTAGATGCAGAGCACAACTGGGTGATTCTGCAGGAGCCTAGAGACAGGATAGAGACAGCCTGTAGCAAGAAAGAGCAGTAATGGCAACGAGAAGACTTTTGGGAAATGTGCTCTGGGGTACTAGCAAGTTAGGTGTGAGTGTCAAAAGAGAGAGAGAGAAGCCAAGAAGTCTGAAAATTTGGCGTGGGGTCTAGTAGACAATGGTAACCATGATAGAATAAGAGAACTCAGAAACACAAGCATTTGGGGAGTGAACTGAGGGGTTGACGTGATGAGTTTAATTTTTGTGCATACTTGTAGCAAATATTTATTGATATCCTATCATGTGCCAGGAACCAAGCTAAGTGCTAGGGATAAAATGCTGAGCACAAATAGATTACAGTCTATTAAGGAAGACAGCTGGTCTGTTTGATAATACAAACAAATATAAACAGTGTAACAAATGTGACAAGCACCTCAAAGGGGAGATATCTAATTACACTTGAGGCTACAATAAAAGAAGTCTTTCCAGAGCTTCTGGGGAAGTACTTTTCTCAATAGAAGGTCTCTTAATCTGAAATGTGAGTAGTTGGTACTGAGAGCCAATAGAAGAGGAAGCCAGCAAAAGTCCTTCCAAAGCAGAGTCTGAGTGTGTGTGTGGGGGGGGGGGGGGACAGAGAGAGAGAGAGAGAGAGAGAGAGAAACAACCATCATCACTGCTATAGTACCTTGTGGAGAGAAAGAGGATGGTGTGTGTGAGAAATGGAAAGATGGCCATGTCACTGAAGCAGAGTAAAAGAAAGGAAGGCATGATTCTAAGTGAGAGGGGCAAGAAAGAGCTAAACCATACAGATCCTTGTAGTCTGTATTAAAAGATCTGTCACCCTAAGAGCAATAGGATGACACCAACAATGTTTAAACATGAAAGTATCATAATCAGAGGATGAGGTGTTAACACTGACTATTGCGGTAGGAGGCAGGGGAGAAGTAAATACATTTAAGAAATATTTCAGAGGGAAAAAGAGTAGAATTTTATGATGAATTGGAAATTGTACATTAAGAAGAAAGAAGGGTCGGGGTGACTTCTATATTTTTGTATTACCCAATGGGATGGGTGAGATGGGAGTCGATGGAAAAAAATCCATATAAAAGGAGGACACTATGAGCTGAGTTTTGGACTCGTGTGATTTAAGGCACCAACAGGCTTTCCAAACAGATGTATCCATAGCTATTAAAATCAAAGAATAAATATTCCCGAAATAGGTGAAAAATGGAGGTGAAGATTTGGGAAAGCGATAGTTGAAGCCATTAGAGTAGATGAAATCCTCAAATAAGTACAGAATCAGAAGAGGGAACCAAAGGCAGAACTTTAAAAAACATTCACATGAGAAAACAAAAGGAAGAATGCCCTGGGAAGGTGGCAGGAAGGCATAATCACAGAGATAGGAGTAGAATTTGAATAATGAAATATTGTGCACGTTCATGAAGATGTAATTATACATTGTTCATATATAATCCCTGTTATTTATTTAATGATATGAACAGCATCAAAATGTGCAGAACATTGCCTTTGTCTGTCTTCTAGATACCCTTTCCCCACCACTCAGTGCGGGCGCGCGCACACACACACACACACACACACACACACCTGCTCCCCTGCTCTGTGAGGTAAGTGTGAGTAAATGGTTGTGAAAGTTTCTCTTTGTATTCCTAAATAATGGGTCTTTATTTATACCACCAGATTCTTGCTATATTCTCTTGAGATCTAAAACAAAATTTAAGTAAGTATCATATGATTTCTAGCATTAACTATCAAGAAATTATAGCTATTGTTTGAGCTTAACTTGTTGAAGTCATGTGGCATGGGGCCAGTTTAACTCAACAATGGACGGTATCAGCAGGCAACAACAAAGTCATAGGCTTACATGAAAACTATATAAGGATACTTGCTGTATTGTTCTTGCCCTTGGAATGCTCCTTCCTTCCTTTCCTGTTTTGTTGCTGCCATAGGATGTCAGCTCAAATTTACTGTCATTGTTGTCATTTGGCCAATGAATATCATGAAACGCGGTAGGCACTTAACCTTGTAAGAGTCCACGGAGCAGGCAGTCTGAAGTCTGACTCCTCTAAGGAGGTTATCAGATTGGCTGAATGTTCTTGGAATACAAATGTGACATTTGTATTCTTTTTCCCCAACTGAAATGTACCTTTCAGAACTGCTTTGTATCTCATATAAAATTTACGGATGTTAGGAAATAAAATCGGCTTTCTCACAAATTTTCACAAGTATTCTACAGATCCCGAAATTCCATAAAATTTCCCTAAAAACAAAGACCTATTTTCATGGGAAATAAGCATAAGGCAAGATTTCTTACCCTCAGCAGGACTGCATTTGGGGTAGATCATTCTTTGCTGTGGGGGTTTGTCCTGTGCCTTGTAGGGTATTTAGTGGAATCCCTGGCTTCTGTCCTCTACATGCTAGTGGTACCCCTCCTCCCAAGTTCTAAAATTAAACATTTCTCCAGACAATGACAAATGTCCCCTGGGAGGCAAAAATCACCCAGGTTGAGAATGACTGGCTTAAGAGGAGGGCCTTAACGTAAAGTAAAAATGAGAAGAATTTGTGAAATATGAACTGTGGAAACATAATTTAAATTTTCCTTTGCCTTTCTCTCGTTATGTGGTATAATTGTATTTAAGGAAGAAATCGAGACTTTTAAATAGTAAAATCACCTATTTATAGTAATAATTTGCTAATCTTTCTTGTCCTAATGAAAAATTAAGCAAACACTCAGATATTTTGTTTTTTCTGTAGTGTTTTAAATTTTATATACCAGTTTCATCCATCCAACCATCCATCCATCCAACCAACTATTCATTCAATAAGTATTTACCAAGCTCCGTTTATGCTCTAATCACCAAGTGTTAGGGAAAAAATTAAATAAATAAAACAATGAGGGAGATAATCAAAGTCACTGCTGCTCTTACAGAGTTTATTTATTTATTTATTTATTTATTTATTTATTTATTTATTTATTATGGTGAAAAATTTATATTTAGATTTGGCCAGCTGGACTCAGTTTAGATGATCCCAAGTTTGTTCGCAACATTCAAGCATCATAGTCAACAGCCAGTTGAACATATACCTTCTTCTCTCCATTGGGCCTGATCAGGGTGTTGACCTTGGCCACATCAATGTCGTAGAGATTCTTCAAAGTCTGTTTGATCTGGTGCTTGTTGGCCTTGACATCCACAATGAACACAAGTCTGTGTTGTCTTCAATTTTTTTTTGTGGCTGAGTCAGTGGTGAGGGGGAACTGATGATGTCACAGTGGTCAAGTGTGTTTCTCCTGGTGTGCTCTTTTGAGGATATTTGGGCAGAGTTTAAATTTGAATATGTGAAAACACAGCGCACAAATAAGCTGCTGATGAACAGTGAATTAAAACAGCTTGATGTAATTGAGCAGGCACCGGCAAAATGTTTTTGCAAATGAAGTTTTATTTCTTTACATACTGTCTAGGGCTGCTTTCCTGCTGCAACATCAGTCAGTTAGTTGTAACAGATGACATATGGGGAGCAAGACCTAAAAGATTTGCTATCTGGTCCTTTACAGAAAAAAAGAAATTGCAGACTCCTACGAAAGAGTGAGGTTGGGTGGCCGGTTTTGATTGAATAATTGGAGAACAATTGTGATGCTGTGATTTATAACAAATATATATTTGGTCTCCATCCTGTTCTTACACACAACTCTTTAAACTACTGTAATTTCTTGCTGATAAGAGCAATTAAGGTGTCTTTTGTTATTCATAACAAGCCCCTTTCAACCAGGCAATATTTATGTTAATGAGGAGAGTTTTGGAAAGCCATGGAGGAAGGGGGCTAATGGCCTGGGGAACCAACCAAGTGGTTAGAGGATTGGAACTTTCAGTCCCATCCTTCCACCTGCCCCCTCTTACCTCCAAGATGGGGAGAATGGCTAGAGATTGACTTAATCACCAATGGCTAATGATTTAATAAATCATATGAATGTAATGAAGCCTCCATTAAAAACCCAAAAAGGATGGAGTTTGAAGAGCTTCCAGGTTAGCGAACAAGCTTGGCACATCCTGAACTCAACAGGGCAGAAGCTTCTGGGCTCAGGACATTTCCAGACCTGGCTGTAAGTGTCTCTTCATTTGACTATTCATTTGTATCCTTTAAAATCCTTTGTAATAAGAAATAGGTAATCTAGTAAGTAAACTGTTTTCCTGAGTTCTGGGAGCTGCTGTAGCAAAGTAATCACACTGAAGGAGGGGGTTGTGCATCGATGCAGAATGAAGAAACCTTTTAGAATCTCTAACAGAAAGAAAGTTTTGTTGGAGCCCAAACTTAGCTGCCCAGAAAACACGCTCTTCAGAGGGAAGAAATTGTCTGGAAAATGAGCAGTTTTTACGGGGTTAAATACTTTTTTTACATCTTGTAAAAGCTCAAAAGATTATAGATTAACATATAGGCAGGAATCATAAGTTTTAACATCAAGGAATGCAGGAAGTGATAGGGGCATTGATGGGTATCTTAAGGACAAGATGGCTTTCCTTTAGGCTACTGAGTTACAGGGCGGATGTACAATGTATTCTTGGGGGGCCATAAATTAGGCTTTTGGTTTAAACAACATTTATGTACAATCAGCTGACTTAGAAAGAAATCTAAATGGCTTCCCTATATGTCAGGCCTTTAGAGAGTTTTTCTCCCACATGTGGGAACCTCCGATTTCTAGCCACTCAGTCAGAAGCACAGGTAACCATCTAGACTTGTGATTGGCGTCTAAAGTCTAGGATGGGGTCATCCTACTGGACTGAGCTCCTAATTTGTTGATCTAATGCTAGCTCTCGGTGGATAGTATCAGAACTGAGTGAATTTAGGGCACCTAGTTGATGGTCAGAATTGGAGAATTGCTTCATGAGGGAAATACCCATACACATTTGGAGTTCAGAAGTATTGAGTGAATAGTGAAGAAATAACAGGGGAGGTTTTCCCTAGACAACATTCTGCACAGGTGAGATTTAGAGTGATAGCTGACTAGAAGGAGTCAGTCTTGATGAGATGAAGAGGAGGGGTAGGCAATAGGAGTGGCTGGAGCAAAAGCCCTGAGGCAAGAATGAGCCCATGTGGGTGAGGGATGGGAATGGTCAGATCGGAAAGACACTGGGGCCAGATCAAGTATGGCCTTGTAGGTAATAGTAGAGATGAGGGCTTTTACTCCAAGTGTGTTGGGAAGGTGAGTGAGATGTGAGAGTTTTGTGTGATGTGAGCTAAAGTATATTTTAACAAGAATACTCTAGCTGTTGTGCAGAGAATGGGATGCAGGAAGACAAGGGATTTCAATTAGGAGGCCCATAGTCAAGCCAAGTTTCTAGGGCTGGGATGTTGATAAGTAGAGATAGAAAGAGAGTGAGTTTGAGTTAAGTTTTGAAAGTAGAATTTACTTGACTTGCCAAAAACATGGATTTGAAGGATGAAGAAACAGCAGCAAGAATAATTCCTAGATTTTTGTCTTAAGTATTTGTGTGAAATGCAGTGCTGTTTACCAATGTGGGGGTACACAGGAGGGAGGAAGTGGGATTGAGAGTCTATGATATCAGATGTTCTCCTTGGGTCTATGAAACATGCCTGTGGAAATAGCAAGTAGGTATTTGGATATATGAGTCTGGAATTGTAGGGAGAGGTCAGATTTGGAGATAGGTATGTAGCCTGGGCGTAGAAATGATATCTAAAGCCAGGAGAGAGGATGAGGTCATTTAAAGAGATGTTGCAGTTGGAGAAGGGCAAAGGTGGATAAAAGGTAGAGTGCTAATCAGTTCCATATTCAGAGATCAACTACGAGGGGGCGATGCAGCAAAAGACAAGATGGGGGAGCTAGTGCGGTAGCTGAAGTAAAACTAGGATAGTTGCTGGCATTGTCATTGTCTTGGCATCGTCATTCGATGAGCAGAATACCCTGTCATCTTGTGAGAACAACTATGTTTCTACCTCAGAGGAAACTGAAGTAAATGTGATTGGGTGACTAGTTACCAGGCAGTTATCAGTAGAGTGAGGAGTAAGCTCAGAGCTTCTTCATCTTCCGTACAGAACTCTTGGAACCATGAGATATCTTGGGGGACACTTGGTTTTTGTCCAGTTAGCATCTAGACCTCCCCATTTCATTCTCACTCCCATGTGGCTGCAGGGTGACCCCCAAAACAACACTTCAGTCTCCTGGATCCAGTAACTGGGGGTTGGATGATGACACAAGCCAAGCCAATCAGGGCCCTCCCTGTCAGTTTCCTCAAACTATCGGAAGGAGAGCTTCCTTACAAGGATAATAAGCTGTGTGAATGAGCAAAGGTTAAAACTGCCAGTGGCTAAATTCCTACTAAGAAGGACCAAGACAGAGGCAACGCAGTGTTTGAGCCCCTAGAACCCTGATTGGGCCTGAGCCAAAGACACCGTTTCCCCACACCCCCTTCCTTTGTTATTTTACTTATACGGGTTTGAGATGGGTTTTCACCACTTAAAACTAAAATTTTCTAGTACCATGCTGTTTCTTGTTTAGTTTGTGTACTAGCACGCTCTGTACATGAAATAAAATGGAAAGGTCAGTGTTTAATGATAAAGTATCTTGATTTAAAATTAAACAGTTCAGCTATTTAACATAGACACATTAAAGGATTTTTAAAGTTTTTCAGGATGCCTGGGTGGCTCACTCGGTTAAACCTCTACCTTCAGCTCAGGTCATGATCCCAGGATCTTGGGAGCAAGTCCCGCTTTGGGCTCCTTGCTCAGCAGGGAGCCTGCTTCTCCCTCTGCCTGCAGCTCCCTCTGCTTGTGCTCTCTTTCCCTCTCTCTGACAAATAAATAAATAAAATCTTTTAAAAAAAAATATATATATATATATAAAGTAAAGTTTTTCTTCCCCTTGCTACTCAAAAACATTTAGTAATGTGAGAAAAACAGTTTCGACCAAATTGTTGGTCTGTTAAAAATGTCAATGCTTTGAGAAAGGAATAACTTAGATTTTGTGTGTCTGTGCTGTTGGATTTTTTTTTTTAATTTAAAACAGCTCTCTTTTTTCTCCTCCCCTTTATTTTCATGGCTTGATGGATGGACAAAGAAATATTTCAGGGCAATGTTCTCCTGATGTTTTCATTTGCCTTTCTGTCTAGTCTTTAAAGTGTACTCACATTTACCTTCTTGCTGCCCCTTGAGGTCTAACTTGATAAATCGGTCCCCACCACAAGTGTTTAATATAATACTTTTGTATCCTTAAATTGCAAAAAAAACTTTTAAACTTTTGAAATTAATAATAAATTAACATTATTATGACTATTAATATAGTCAATGTTACCATTGTTATTAGACCCAGTTGTTCTCCTGAAAATGCTGCGGTGTAAGCCTGTATTGATTTATTTTGACTGAAGGTAATTAGAAGTACTTGTCCTCCATTGTGTGAGGAATAGAGTAGGATTTTCTATTACTCATTCCATTGGGATCAGAATGAAAAATCTGACTTCTGTATCCAACTGTGAATACAGTGGCCATCGTTTTGGTGCCATTTTTTTCTCTTGTGAAATTATATACACCGTTTTCTTTTTTATTATCAGGGGGAAAGTAATCCACAATTTTCTGGGACTATCTTAAGGACAGAGGTAGTGAAATTATAGCATGGACCATGGACTCTGTATTTGCAAATACGTACCTCCAGGGCCTATTCATATTCTCATTCTACCTACTACAGCCTCTTAATTTCTGATACCTTGACATCACAAATTATAAATAAATCTGGTTTCTCGCCATGAAACTGAATGGGTCCCACTGATATTCAAGAAGGACCAATCTCTACAGTTAACTTTCATCACTACGTAGCTCATTCCCTCCACTGCTGTATCTTTTTTGTTCCATGAAAAGTTATTAATTCAAGTTCTACTTGCACTTTTTCTGGCCCTGATCCTATCCAGCCTTGTGTTTTTACATGTCAGATGAATAATTCAATTTACACTGATACAGAGCAGTTTCCTTCACTCTCAGCACCCCTCCTCAATTGTTGTACTATTTGGACAAGCTAGCATTTATTAGATAGTTTCACACTTTTTGCTTTAATGATTACGCTTATCTCCTTTTCTATTTTTAATGTGAATTTTGTGATACATGCATCATTAAGACTTCTTTGGAATGAGTCCCATCTATTCCATTTCAGACTTAAGTAAATGTTTTTGTTTCCAGAGTGATAAGCTTCCTTAACTAGTTAAGTATGACTTATTAGTTTTAGACTTATTGAGATTCTCCTCAAATCCCAATTCAGCACAACTCTTTAATTATGTATTACATATGAAGTTATTGTAAAGATTTTTCTTCTCCTCAATTTCTATTTCTTATTAAAACTTAACCTTTGATGATAGCTCAAAAAAAAATGTTGAGGCATTCCTAATAAATGGGCTTACTCATTTCAGTCATTAGCTAAATGTCATCTGATGTCTTGTCTTACATAAATGTTGAATTTAGTCAGTAAGAGAAATTACCTGACGTGTATTTGAAGACTTTTCCTTTGATTCTGGTATAGAAGTTTTTTATGGTATACTTGAAAAACTTTCTTGGATTTGGGCCTGCTGTGTGGTAAATTGTGCTATCCATCCATAGAGATTGGGGGTGTGTGTGTGTGTGTACATGTGTGTGCATGTGATTGATGGTGAGAAAGTTTATTTATGCAATTAACAAGATAGGTAAAAAAAATAGCTGAGTAACATTTTGGATGAAATATACTTGAGCTTAAACAAACAAATGAGCCAATAGACCACAACTAATCATATAGAAGTCTGCCTTAATAAACTTACAGTCTGTAAAATGACTAATCCAAATATACTCTGTGAGTCCACACATAACAGTATTCATATCTGAGTATCATATTTTTTAAAGACTTTATTTTCTTAGAACAGTTCTAGGTTCACAGCAAAATTGAGGAAAATGTACAGAGATTTCCCATAAACCCTCTGCCTGTCCACATGCACAGCCTCTCCCATTATCAGTATCACCCAGCAGAGTAGTACGTATGTTACAGTTGGTGAACCTGAACTGATGCATCATATTCACCCAAAGTTCACAGTTTACCTTAGATGAGGATCATATTTTAAGACATATAAACAAATTGGAGTATGACCAGAGAAGGAACACCAAAAAATAAAGGGACAGAAACCAAATAACCTGATGACCGGTTTAAGAAACTAAAGTAATTTATCCTAAAGAATAGAAGGTTCAGCACTTGTGCACTGTTGGTGGGAATGTAAATTGGTGCAGTCACTATGGAAAATGGTATCGAGGTTCTTCAAAAAACTGAAAATAGAAATACCGTATGATCCAGTAATTCAACTACTGGGAATTTACCCAGAGAAAGTGAAAACACTAATTCAAAAAATATACGCACCCTGTGTTTATCACTACATTATTTACAACAGCCAAGATATGGAAGCAACCTAAGTTTCCATTAATAGATGAATGGATAAAAAGATATGTTATGTATAAAAAATGGGCTATTACTCAACCATATAAAAGAACGCGATCTTGCCATTTGCAAAAACATGGATGGACCTAGAGGATGTTACGCTGAATAGAATAAGTCAGACAAAGAAAGACTATATGAAATGCTATATGATTTCACTTATGTGTCGAATCTAAAAGACACAATGAATGAATGAATAAACAAAAAGCAAAAACAGGCCCATAAATACGGAGAACAAACTGATGATTGCCAGAGGGGAGGGAGATGGGGGGGATGGGCAAAATGAATGAAAGGGAGTGGAGAGATATAGCCTTTCAGTTATGGAATAAAGAAGTCATGAGAATAAAAAGTACAGAGTAGGGGATATAGGCAATGGTATTGTAATAGTGTTGCATGGTGACAGACAGATGGTAGCTACACTGATTGTGAGCACAGCTTCACATATACACTTGCTGAATCACTATGTTGTACTCCTGAAACTAATGTAACATTGTGTGTCCACTATACTTCAATAAAAAAATAATGACAAATATTTTTTAAAAATATGTACTTAAAACAAGAATAGGAGGTTCAGGGGGATATGTGTTGTCATACTGATATGCTGTGAAGAACTTTCAACCAAAAAGAAGATTGCATTTTTCTCTATGGTTCCAAGTGGCAGAACTGAGGTCACTGAATTATCTCTGAGTACATGGATTTGGGCTCTCTGTGAGGAAGAGCTTTCTTCTCACCGTCAGAAGTGGCTAGATGGGAATGGAATCCCCTTTTAGTATGCTTAATCAAAGACTTTTCATTCACTAAGTAGGGGGTGTGTATGTGGAATCTAAGCATTAGATCTTCTTAACCCAGTGATTTCCTCTATCCGAAGATTCTTTTCCCATTTATCAAACTAACACTTATTTTGCCTGATATTGTTAGATACTGTGATACAAAAGAAGACAATAAACCTCCATGAGAAAGATCTCTTTATCATCAAATATGGCCTCAAGCCCATGTATGTGAAAATGAACTCATTATAACCCCAAGTCTATTCCCCTTCTTGACTGTTCTATTTTTACAAATACACATATGGTCAGATATGTTATTTTTTACTTCATTTAATTTTTTAAAGATTTTATTTATTTATTTATTTATTTATTTATTTATTTATTTGAGAGAGAGAGAAAGAGAGACAGAGAGAGTGAGAGCAAGAGAGCACAAGCAGGGGAGTGGCAGAGGGGGAGGGAGAAGTAGGCTCCCTGCTGAACAGGGAGCCTGATGTGGGACTCGATTCCAGGACCCTGGGATCATGACCTGAGTTGAGGGCAGACGCTTAACCGACTGAGCAATGCAGGTGATCTGTTATTTTTTTACTTTATTTAAATTCATATTCAATTAGAGTCAAAGTCATGATCTTTCTCCTGCTTTAAAATGTGTCTAACATTCATCCTTCTAATTTCTTCCTACTACCCATCATTCCAGATCCTAAACTGTTGAAACTCCAACTGGGTCAACAGTGTGGTAACAAGAGCCCTCACTACTATTCTCTTTATTTCCATATTTTCCTAGACAGTCTAACATACTAATAATGATGTCCGTCAAATACTGATTTTATTTTACCTTGACCCTCTTCAGTAATGCTCGAAGTTACTTTTGACTGCAGAATTAGTACAAACTCCCAATTATATCATTTAAAACTTTCCATAATTGGTTTTTACTGTCTGTTGCATTTTGTCATTTTTAATGTGAACTTTCTGCCATAGAGTTGGCACCTTTCCTTCCCTTGGACACATAGACTTAATTGTTTGTTATGCTTCCTTTGTGCATTCCATTTAAACCCATCTTCAAATTCATATTTTCTCCTTCAACATCCTTGAAAGTCCAGTTTGCTTTCTCCATGGGGCATTCCCTCACTTCTCTTGCCCAAGTTAAATACTCATTTTTTTCTTACTTTTATAGTAGGCACTGTAATTATATACTTACATCAAATACTTGTTGAATAAACTAGTAGCAGGTAATTACAGCAGGTATGAGAGAAACTCCAGACTTATAACGTAGTCCTGTTCGTTTCCCACCAATAATATGGCTTAATTGTGCATTATATAGTCTCAATTTCACAATAATACTTATTTCCTACAACATGAGAGCCTGAAAGAACACGTCTCTGTCAAAATCCACAGGTGAGAGGAAATGTTTCCATCAGATGCACTGTGGCTAAGAGGCAGAGGATAAGCCATCTACACCAGAATTTAGAAAAGAAGCTTGCTTGAAAGCTGGAGGAGCCATGGTACCATCTCAGTTTATTTTTAGTTCAGCCAAGAAATAGCTAATTTCATGCAAGAATTACCTTGTACCTGACCCAAAGCGAAGACTCTCTGGCTATTCTTTACATGCATTGATGCAATAGTAGAATTGTTTAATGCTTAAAAAAAATCAACTAAGGACAAATGAGAAAAAAGAGAGAGACTTTTAGCGTATAAATTAACTCCTTCCTTCCTTCCTTCCTTCCTTCCTTCCTTCCTTCCTTCCTTCCTCCCTTCCTTCCTTCCTTCCTTTTTTGGGCAGAATTATTGTAACTTGGGGGAAAAAAGATCGCCAAGAGTTATAGCAACTGAGAAGAATCAAGAAGGTTATTTACTCCAACAACTTTTATAAACATTTTTTTCCTAGTGCTTCTTTAGGAAATTAACCAACTAGCCAGTGGTAGTTAGGGTCTCTCTCTGCTGTTGACATTCAACTCATACAATCCCCTCATTTATTTTTCTATGTACATTAAAAAAATCAGTATTCACAATTTTGATTGCTTTCTCGGCAATCTTTTGTGACTTGTGAGAGTAACATGGAAAATTGAGAAGAGGTCAGTTAGAGAGCAGGCATAAGGAGAAGAAGAGTAGGAAATTAATTGTATTCCTCACCTCAGTCCCTTCCCAGAGGATGCCTTCCAAAATGCCACCTTTTATTTTCAAATCTATTTTTCTTCATATTTAGATGCGACTGTAGCTGGTAAGAAAGCCTTTGATCTATATTTCATAGGTCAGTATTATTCATGCGAATATTCCTTTTCATGAGTGTAGAAAATATAATCTGCTTATATCTCCTGACTGAGGTCTCTACCTCTCATCCTGGCGTGCTGGTCATAAAATTATATTTTAAAAGGACATCTGTTTTTTTCATTAATGCCACAGATTAAATAACAACATGAAGCCTTCTTGATCCTCTCTTTTAATATTGGAAATAGACACTTTCTTCTGGTTAGAAGACAAAACAAAAACAAGATGTGACAGAGGAAAAACTGTATATAAGGGGACCAAGCGACTTCCTGCTGGGGAGCTGTTTGATGTGGTGGTGGGGTGGTGGGGTGTAGAACCCCAGTCATCAGCCCTACCCAAGCCTGACACTTCATAAAACGCTACCTGATGAAGACATCCTACTGCCCTGGAATAAAATGGAACTGTTTGGAAAATGATAACACATTGAGTTTATATACCAATCACGTCAGAAAATCTGCCGTAATTTTTTAACCAAGCAACTGTGGGGGGAGGGGGCTGCAGAGAAAGAGGGCAGACAGAGAAAACAGGAGCTTGCCTGAAACGATTGAATGCAATCTGGATGCAATGTACACAGTGTGGGAAAACTGTGACATTAAAGAGCAGGGACAGCTGAGTCCTAGAAACTTAAGACTGGTTAAGTAAAGCAGGTTTAGTCCGATGGGCCACATAAAGGCAGTGTGAAAGTGTGTGTGTGTGCACACAATGTGTGTGGGGCAACGCCATGAAGTGAGAAAGGAAAGCAAAAAGGAGATGGTTGGACCATCCCAGTCATACCCAGCTCCAACCCCTACCGAAAACACTGGAAATCTAATTGATAAATGGCATAGTCTGATAAAATGTCTGTGGAGAGATGCTGACAACTGATAGAAACAAGAGTTTTGGTGATGAACTTAATACTGTTGATTTCTTTAGATGTTGCCTTAAGAGAGCTGGAGCTTGATTAGTACCCTTTCTGGTTCTTTGACATGCAGCGCCCTGTTAATGGAAACGAATCCCACTAATGATTGTATATATACTTTACTCATAAATCAAGGAATTAAAATGACATGTAGTAGGGCAGCTAGTAGTCCAGAAGTTTGTCCTTGGGGTGTCCCACGTTTCTTCATGTCATCTTAGAAGTTTACTTTATTTCTAGATGATTGCTGTTTCACTCAGTGTCAAAAGGCACGTACAAAGTTAGTGGTTAAAATATGCAAATGGATAAAAAAACCAATAACCCTCTTGGTTTTGAAAATTTCTTTTGTAGTCTGGGCAACTATTTAAAAATAGGAAAATGAAGTTAATAGTTTTGTTTTTTTAAGGTTTCATTATTTTGTGAAAAATATATTCCATGAACATTGGTTGATTTTTAAAGATTTATTTATTTATTTATTCTTTCTTTCTTTTCTTTTTTTTCAAGATTTTTATTTATTTGACAGAGAGAGAGAGACAGCTAGCGAGAGAGGGAACACAGGCGGGGGAGTGGGAGAGGAAGAAGCAGGCTCATAGCAGAGGAGCCTGATGTGGGGCTCGATCCCAGAACGCCGGGATCACGCCCTGAGCCGAAGGCAGACGCCCAACAACTGAGCCACCCAGTTGCCCCATAAAGATTTATTTATTTGAGAGAGAGAGAAAGAGAGTGCACGCACCTACGTGCTCACGCGTGTGAGTAGGAGGAGGGGCAACGAGAGAGTGAGAGAGAATCTCAAGCAGACTCTCTGCGGAGCACAGAGACGAATGCGGGCTCAACCTCAGCACCCTGAGCCCAAAGCAAGAGTTGGGCTCTCAGTCGACTGAGCCACCCCTGCGCCCTTCCAAGAACATTTTATTTAATTTATTTTTTAAGATTTTATTTATTTGACAGAGACAGAGACAGAGAGAGACAGAGAGGGAGAGCACAAGCAGGGGGAGCAGCAGAGGGAGAGGGAGAAGCAGGCTCTCTGCTGAGCAGGGACCTGAGGTGGGGCTGGATGCCAGGATCCTGGGACCATGACCTGAGCTGAAGGCAGAGGGTTAACCAACTGAGCCACCCAGGCTCCACTACCATGAACATTTTAAATCAAGATTTGATTAGAATGAGAAAGTATCTTATTTTTTTTATTTCACTCTGGCTACTGGAAGAGAAAACTTGTTGTAAAAGAAACAGAGTATTTAAAATTTATTTAACTACACATAGACTGTACATAAAAGTATATCTAATGGTATAAAGGCCATACAAAACTGCAAAATTTTACATAAGCACCTGCACACAGGCATGAGCAAGCGGAATAACCTCTTTTGGGGCAGGATTATGATGACACGGCTTTGCTGGTGCTGAGGTGTGTTAACACTGTGTGAAAAGATAACCATCTTTTCTGTTCTGTGCGCTCTCTTCCTTCCTGACCCATCCTGAACCCTATAGCTGATCATCTGAACTATACTCTCTCACCAAAAGATTTGATTTTTTTGATTTCTTGATTTCTTTCATTGTTGCATTTTTCAACAACTGTTCAATCAAAACACAAGCCTGTGTTGAAGCTACAATCTTACTTCCCCAGCACCCTGCTAGAGAAATGCACAAATCCTTCCATGTTGGTATCACTGTCTAATTCATGGTCTCCAAATTCCACTGTGTCCTTAGAGTCGAGTCTGTGTCTTTCTCTTACTTGTCCTTTTTCTTTTCTTCAACTCAAAACCTTCACCCCTCCTAAGTTCCCTTCAATTTGAGAAGTCTATTTTGTTTACCACTTCATCTAGTGGAGTTAGAAACCTACAAACGTGATCACCCTCAAACTCTTACCACCTCTGGAAATATATTCATAATAGAAGTATGCAACTTTCATAGATACTATTATTTAAATATGTCCATGTTTCTCCCTTTTCATTCTCAGAGGTCTCCTGTTTTTTCATTCTTGTAGGATAACATGCCCTTTAATCTCTTTCTTTTTAATGTATTTTCGACTTGTACACTCATGCTTAAATTTTTTTCCAAAATTTTGCCCTCCCTAGCCCCACCCAATTCTACATTCATCTGTAGATACTAAGTTCTCTTCTTCATCCTTACACACAGATTCCTTAAAAGACTAATCCCTGCTTTTCGTTCCTCATATCCCTTTCTTTTCTTTCTTTTCTTTTTCTCTCTTCCTTTCTTTCTTTCTTTCTTTCTTTCTTTCTTTCTTTCTTTCTTTCTTTCTTTCTTTCTTTCTTTCTGATTTTATTTATTCATTTGAGAGAGAGAGAGAGAGAGAGAGTACACGAGCAGGGAAGGGTTAGAGGGACAAGCAGACTCCCGCTGAAGGCGGAGCCTGAAGCTGACCTGTGAGATCATGACCCGAGCCAAAGTCAGACACTCAACCAACTCAGCCACACAGGCGCCCTCCTATCCCATTCTTTTCAACTCATTCTTCAATTGACATTGTTCTCATTTAGGTCACAAATGATCTCTCAGTTATTAACTCCAATGGATGTTTTGCATTTTCTTTATTGGACCCCTCTCCTACAATTGAAATTGTTGTTTGCTCCATGGAAACACTAGGCTCCCCTGGTTTCTAGGATACTACCCCCAACTGCTTTCCTTTGTGATCCTCCATCATTTTATGATTTCTTCTTTTCTCTGATTTTTTCTGAATGTTGACCTTCAAGGTTCATCTCTCAACTCAATGCTCTTCTTATCCCAGATAATCTCCCTTTATGCCATCACGTCCCTCAGGTATTACTCATTTGTCGATGTTGCCAAACCTAAGATCATATATTTCCAATCATCTAACTAAAATATCCTGCTTACTTGATATATGCCTTAAAATTTTTTATTTTTAAAAACCAAATTAATTTTCCCTTTCCCCTGAATAGACTGCCCTTTGATATTCTCTGTGATAATTGTTGAGGTTCTTTTTTGCGAGGTCATTAAAACTGGGATATTGACCATCATTCTTGACTCCTCCATTTTCTGCATTTTTTATATTCCTGTATTTACTAGTGATTACTACATTAACTAATCTGGTTCTCAGCCTCAGTTGCTGATTAGGATCCCCTAGCGAACTTTAAAATATCCTAGATCAGTGAAAGCGGAATTTCTGGGAGGACAGCCTGGGAGTTTGTTATTCTAATGAGCAGAGAGGATTGGAAAACATTGTTTTCAATATTTCTCAAATATCTCACTTTTTTCTTTTTACCTCCAAATACCACTGCTTCATTTTAGGTCATCTTCACCGCTGATGGCATATGCCCTCTCCAGCTACCCTGCCTTCAGTTTTATCCCGCTGCAGTCTATTATCAATCCGACCGTCAGGAGGAACACTCTGGAATATGAATGTTACCATGTCCTATGCCTCAGTGTTCTAATCCTGTGTACTCCCCCGACTTAAAACCCTTCAGTGGTTCCCCATCAAAAAAGATAAAATCCAAGTCATTAATTGGGCACCTGAGGCCTCATTTTAATTAACTTGTCATCTGTCTCTTTTTTCCTTTGACTTACCTTTCTGTTTCCCATAAAATGGACCCACTTATTCCCTGTGCATACAAAGTTGTTTTCTTTCTTTACGTCCTTGCTCATGAGGCCTCCTCCGACTAGTAGTGACCTTTTGTGATTAACAGCTAATCCTGTTTATTTTATATGTTTCAGCTTTGTTTCACTTTTCCATGCTACGTTAGGTGCCTTTCCTCAATTTCTCATGACAATCTCTGCCTCAAGAAATTACTGCTTTTACCACTTGAGTTTATAATGATCTCTGAATACGCCTGCTTTCTCTTTGAAAACAATGACTAGTGCTTACTCATCTTTGTATTCCCTGGCGTCTAGCATAATCCTTGGCATATATTAGATGCTCAAAAAGGTTTGTTGAATACATGAGTAAGTGACCTGTTAGGAGTCATAGCTGATAAAGTTGGATGCCTAGATATTTTGTCTCAAAACAATCAAGAGATTTCAAATAGAAAAGGATAACTTTTGTCTGTTGAGAATTGGGAACTTAGGATCCAGGAGACAGACTTTCTGTAGATTTAGAATATATTAGATCTCTGTTGACATTATGAAAGCTACTCCTGGAGGTAATGTGCTTCTGATTTATACATTCATTTCAGAACTTTCTGGTTATAATTTGGCTTCTTGAGTAGAAAAATGAAAACAGTCTGTATCAATACCGGTCTGATTAGCAATTATATTTCTCACACGATGACCTAGTTTGTATACTACACATTAATTTCCTGAATTTGAGTTTATTATCTATATTTTTTAGGGTTCAATCACCATTGACAAATTTTCCACTTTCCAGATCTGCCAAACTGAGTGATGTGATCAGTCCCAAGATCCCCTTCAGCTTTAAAATTTTGAATTTATATATTTTGTTTAATTGAAAAATTAAAATAAAAATTCAATCTTGTATTAATGTGGTATAAATCAAAATACACAGGGACTATAGAGAAATTATTGTGACAAATTCTATCAAATTTTACATTCTTTACACACACTCTTGAGGGAAAAGAAAATTATCTACATTTTTCTGAATTAAGGCGTGTTAGGGAAACATGGAAAATGTACTGTGAAATACGAACAATGCAATGGAGGTACAAAGGAATACAGAACTGAGGCAAAGTAGTAGGTTTATTCTGAGCTTTGAAGTAGCTATGTTTAACGCTTTAGTATAAATCCTTTTTATTACAAATAACAACTGTCAAGTCATTTTCCGGAAAATAATTGAAATGACGGACCTGGGAATCAACTGTCTGGGAAAGAAGATCATAAAGAAGTGATTCTGAAGGTTTTTCTCCCCCCACATAAGTAACTGTCTAATCTGATAAACACTTTAGAGTAGAAATGCATGAAGGCAGTGGTTTACTTGATTTTGCCCATTCTGCACCCTATGACATTGACTTGCTCAGGATCACTGAGCCCACATGCTATAATGAGAACTATATATCATTTACTATACATACGTCATAAAATAAACTTTAAGTGTATATGTATCTAGTAATAGCAGATGCTAGTTTTTGCTAAGGAACTGGTAACTTATTATAATATAAATATTTATATATGTTACATTTTATGTATGTATTATTATACATATATATATCTATATGTTCTGGATTTCAACGGAGTATCCCAAATTTTCATTATCTCATTCCACCCGCATTGGAAACTCTAGTTTTTGCTCCCAGAACTGATTTATTAATCGTAAGTTTAATTCTTAGAACAATATCTTTGTGGTAGGAGTTGCCAGTTTCTTGCCAATACCTATTCACCCCTTTCTCTTTAGAAGCCAAACTCTAATTTTAGTCTGGTTATATTGCTTCCTATTATAAAAAGCACATAGTCTTCCAGACATTTTTGCAGCTAAGTTTGGCCATAGGACTGAGTTCTGTCTTTTAAAGAGAAATATTTGTGGGAGTTCTCTGAAAATTGCTTAAAGGGGATTGACTATTCAATATAGCCTCTTTTTTTTTTTAAAGTTCCATGATTCATTACTTGTGTATAACACCCAGTGCACCATGCAATATGTGCCCTCCTTACTACCCATCACCAGCCTATCCCATTCCCCCACCCCCCTGAAGCCCTCAGTTTGTTTCCCAGAGTCCATAGTCTCTCATGGTTCATTCCCCCTTCTGTTTACCCCCCCTTTCTTCTTCCCTGTCTTCTCCTACCGATCTTCCTACTTCTTATGTTCCATAAATGAGTGAAACCATATGATAATTGTCTTTCTCTGCTTGACTTATTTCGCTTAGCATTCATTATCTCCTCCAGTGCCGTCCATGTTGCAGCAAATGTTGAGAAATCGTTCTTTTTGATGGCTGAGTAATATTCCATTGTATATATGGACCACATCTTCTTAATCCAGTCATCTGTTGAAGGGCATCTCAGCTCCTTCCACGATTTAGCTATTGTGGACAGTGCTGCTATGAACATTGGGGTGCATATGGCCCTTCTCTTCACTATGTCTGTATCTTTGGGGTAAATACCAGTAGTGCAATTGCTGGATTATAGGGTAGCTCAATTTTTAACTTTTTAAGGGACCTCCACACTGTTTTCTAAAGTGGCTGTACCAACTTGCATTCCCACCAACAATGTAGGAGGGATCCCCTTTCTCCACAATCTCTCCAACATTTGTTGTTTCCTGCCTTGTCAATTTTTTGCCATTCTACCTGGCGTAAGGTGGTATCTCAGTGTGGTTTTGATTTGAATTTCCCTGATGGCTAATGATTTTGAACATTTTTTCATGTGTCTGTTAGCCATTTGTATGTCTTCATTGGAAAAGTGTCTGTTCATATCTTCTGCCCATTTTATGATTTGTTTATTTGTTTCTTGTGCATTGAGTTTGAGAAGTTCTTTGTAGATCTTGGATACCAGTCTTTTATCTGTAGTGTCATTTGCAAATATATTCTCCCATTCCTTGGGCTGCCTCTTAGTGTTTTTGACTGTTTCCTTGGTTGTGCAGAAGCTTTTTATCTTGATGCAATCCCACAAGTTCATTTTTTCTTTTGTTTCTCTTGCCTTTGGAGATGTGTCATGAAAAAGGTTGCTGTGGCCGATGTTGTAGAGGTTGCTGCCTATGTTCTCCTCTAGGATTTTGATGGATCCCTGTCTCACATCGAGGTCTTTCATCCATTTGGAGTTTATCTTTGTGTATGGTGTGAGAGAGTGGTCAAGTTTCATTCTTTTGCATATAGCTGTCCAGTTTTCTCAGCACCATTTATTGAAGAGACTGTCTTTTTTTCCACTGGATGTTTTTTCCTGCTTTATCAAAGATTAGTTGCTCAAACAGCTGAGGGTCCATTTCTGGGTTCTCTATTCTGTTCCATTGGTCTGTGTGTCTGTTTTTGTGCCAGTACCATGCTGTCTTTGTGATCACAGCTTTGTAGTACAGCTTGAAATCCAATATGGCCTTTCACTTTCTTCTTAGCTTATAGTCTGAAAATCAGTGGTGGTAGCAGGAGCACCAACAGATATCTTGGGTCCTGGGATGATACAGAAGATAGGAACTTGGATCCTTGAGAAAATTGTGGACCCACCATTCCTATCTATAATTCCTACCTTCCGACTTTTTGTGTGTGTGAGAGAAATAAAGTTCTATCTTGTTTGCCATTCTTGTTTTTGTTGTTGCTGTCACTGTTAAGGGAGAATCCCAGTTGAGCCCAAACTTGTGGTCAAGAGTCTGGTTATGTCTGATGAAACCATATATCCACCAGCCTTTATTGCCAGCTATTAGTACGTGTTGTTAAAGACAGATGGAAATCTATTCCTCTTAACAAGGAATGACTTGTTAAACCCAAATATAACTAGGTAGTAATGCTCTTATTTCTCTCTAGCCTGTGAATTTGTGTCCATTCCAAATGAATCTCTGGAAGATTCATTTTCTGTGTTGTGTCATTTTCTATTTTTATGTTAGGAGAGGCATTGAAAATCTGCCTTGTAGGAAATGTAACATCTTGCTTAGAATTGTGAATATAGTGGATTCTCCATTGCACAGAAACAGGGACAGCCTTATATTTCCTATATGATACCCTTAAACAGTTCATTCATTCATTCATTCATTCATTCATTCATTCAACAAGTATTTTGTTTTTGAGTAGCTATTATGGGTCAAATCAATTAGGGGAAGGTTTTGTTATTTAGTCAACTCCTGTCTATTATCACATGGGACACCTGTGAATTTGGAGAAGTTAGAAAAAAAGAAAAGAAAAAAATTGAACTTAATGAAAAAAGTCTAAAAATTTGTTCCAAAGTGTTGTCTTCTTTTTAATTTCATTTCCCTGTGTTCAAAGACAGGACTGTAATCCACATTCCCCAGACGGCACCAGCCTATGAGTACAGATATTAATGTTAAATATTAATGCTCCAGTTGCAAGGAGTCATAGTTGCCATTACAAAATTTCTCAGTACTCCTGCCACAAAGTCTCCCAGTCTTTTCTGGGAGTCCTAGGGGAAGGGTCTCCCATGTGCTGATGATCCATCTCTTCATATTATTCACCTACTGGCTGCTCTGGTGCTTGCAAGGCTCTTAGAGAGGGGTCTTTTACCATTCTGCCTCAGGTCAGGATCTTCCAGGAGAACACTCCTCTCCTGTGAAGACACTCTGTCCCAGTTCTCTCTAAGTTACAAATCACCACACTGCCAAAGGATGCTGCATTCATGTTAAACTGCACTGTGTTGGAAATTGACTTCTTCTGTGTAGAAATGAGAAAAGTATTTCTCCAATCAGCTCTGTCGCCTTGAAGTACTACGGTTTATGCTCCTAAGTCTCCTATGAACACATTTGTGTGTGTGTGTGTGTGTGCGTGTGTGTGTGTGTGCGTGCACACTTGCTTGGATTTATAGTCCTTCAGTATGTGGTCCTTTCTTATACTCAACCTCTGTGTTTCCATCGGAGGCTCCTGGGGTATGAAGTTTTATCCCAACAGGTCTTTATTCTCCCATGAACATCAACTCATGCTAACAGCTTGCAGGAAGGGCTACTGCCCCATCAGCTAATCAGATAACCAAATCCTGAATTCTAGTTTGGGCTTAAATGGGAACTCTGCTATGTCAGAACTTAACTTAGACTTTAGATTATATTTATAAAGTTGAGAATGAAGCTGTAATTTCTTGATATTGTGTGTATATTATATATGTGTGTACATATATACATATATGTATTGCTATATCCCATAAAGCTTGTAATTTGTATCAGTACAATATGCTTGAAACATAGGCAGTGTCATTTTCTCGTTAAGTCATCTCTTTCAGTTGCAAAACTAAGAGGAATGCCACATGCTATAACATGTCTTTTACTTACTCTACATTTATCCAGATGTGAATATGAGTAATGTACTTATAGTGCTCCCTTAAGCCACTATTTTCCTACGTGGTGAAAAATCTTCTATACAGTTTATACATTTTTGAATTTGTTTAAAAGGTGACCTAATAAATTTTTCCCTTTGCAGTCTCCCCTTAGTAAATGTAGCTACTGTCACCATAATTAAAGGAAATATGAATGGGTGGAGGAGATATGGAGAGGTCAGCACTATTATAGATAAACTCAATGTAAAAACAAGGAACTACTCTTTAGTTATTGGCATAGAAATAATGGCAAGAAACAAAATTACTCCCTGAACCTGACTAGTTGCAAGGAGCTCGTTTTGCCTGTTTTAACCAAATGAAAAATTTAACCATCTGAATTTAGGGCTATAGAGTAAATTATAACAATTCAGGATCCTTGACAGTAGTAATCACAGTACTAAAATGAACATTTTAGCTAGAAAGTGGTTAGAACCATTGAGAAATATTTTATCAGGTTAACAGGCTAGAGAAAGAATATGTATGTATATATATATATATATACATAAGTATATATATATATATTTAAAAGACACAAAATATCACAACATCTGAGAAGCCTAAGGTGTAAAGTGTATTCGGCAATTGTTAGTAGCACCTGTGGTATTTAACTGAAGTTAAGTAGAAAGAAATAGAAGACATTTGTTTAATCTGTGATCTTGTTGAAACAAGGGTCCCAGCACAGATTTTTCCTTTTAAGATTAGCCAGATGTGGTTCTTTCTAAGAGCATAGTGGTGGAACCACAGAAGAGAGATCACAAATGTTAGGAGAGAATGGCAGATACAATAAGGTTTTTAAGACAGAGAGAAGTCTATATAAAGCTGACTCAAACAAAATACAAAAGCTGTTTCCTCTTCAGTCATTTATGCAGAAACTTGCACTAAATTAAAAGGTGTGATGCATATATTAGCAATCCCTATAGTCTGGTTCTTTTACTGCTCTGGCCTGTTTAGTAGGTACTATTTGGTCAGCACTGTCAACTATATGCTTTTTCATCAGCCCGATGTTTGATCTGCACTCTCTCTAGAACTAACAGTAAAAGAGATACACTCAGAAATTTAGGAAGTTTTGGTTGGTAATCAGGTGTTAACCCTCGTTTACTCTATGCGAGGTTTATATTTCATCTTAGAAACTAGCTGGGTGACTGTTGCTGTTTTTTGACAGCCAGCAAAAAGCAATGCCTTAGACCTGTTTGGCTGCTGTCCTGGGTAGAAGAGTTTGGCAGCCCTAAGGAGATGAAATTCTTCAGCTTCGGGACCCGCCCAGCGTACACCCTCTCAGCCACTACTCTGTTGCTATGAAACAAAAGACTAGGAAGGTGAGCGAAGCAGGAAGTCCCGCCTTTTAGCCCCAGTTGGCTTTGGCTCGGGCTCCCAATGCTCACGCCTACCCGCCCACTCCTTATTGGTCAGTTCCCTAGTGCCTGGCATCCTTTCTTCCATTTCCTTTCCCCTTTCCACTTTCTTTCTTGGGTGAGTCCAGTCCCCCCATTTCCCTCCGAGTCCCTTTCTATTTGGGACGTGCCGCGAGCGGGCCTTCCTTTGGGGCCATTGTGTACTGTGGGAGACGTGGACTGGGTGGTAGTGCGAGAAGGACGGCCGCCTCCCGCCCATTGGCGCCGCCCGCTGTCGGGCAGTGCAAGGGCGCGTGGGATTGGCCTAGAGGCGAGCGGCCCCGCCCCCCGGCTCCGCCCCGCTCCCGGGTCTCTATGTGTGTGTATCCTACAGGGGTGGGGTATCCAGCGAGTGGTCTCCACCTCCAGCTAGTGCTGCTGCGGCGTCCCGCGGCCTCCCCGAGAATCAGGCGGGAGGGGAGAGCGGGTGTGGATTGGTCTTGACGGTAATTGTTGCGTTTCCCCGTCTCGGTGGCCTGCGCTCTGGGTTGCTCCTTCCTCTGGAACGTGCTTTTACGGCGACCACACACTCCCTACCCGGGCTACCCACGCACCCTGGGCTGGTGCGTGTAAAGTAGGACCCGCGCACACCCGTGTCTCTGGACAGCTACGGTGCGGAAAGGCCGGGAGGGAAGGGGGCGCTGGGGAGGCTTGCCGCTTCTTTCCGGCCAGGGGGCCCTGGGGCAGCCAGCCGCGGGCCACGGAGGTACAGAGGACAGCCCTGGCTTCCAGTTGCTGTCGCTGCCGCCGGCACAGTTGGAAGAGGGGTATTTAAAGACCGGAACCCAGGCTGGGCCGGGGGAGGAGAGAGCGGGAGTGAAGGGAGACGGGCGGCTGGGATTGCAGACATCCCGGGTGTGTATGTGGGGGTGCGTCCGCCCGGGAGCCGAATGCTGGGCGCCCGAGACCGACGGGTCTGCGGGCGCTGGAGGTGCGAGGGGATACTTTGGCCTTTCTGTGTCCACCTTCCTCCCCCAGCTGAGGTCCAGAGTGGCAGGGGAGGGGCCTGAACAAGGAGGGGGCACAGACGTCCCGAAACAAAGCTTTGGACCCCCACTCCCCTTGGGTGAGACGCGAGGAAAGGAGCGAAATAAGTGAACTCTCTTCTTTCTGTGCCCGCTCTTGTCAGTTTCTCACCCCTCTTTTTTTAGTAGGTTATTTGTTGGTTTATTTGGCTCTTAACTTGGGGCTAACTCCTTACCGCGTTGGTTTAAAGAACTGTGTGTTCGTGTGTCCATGTTCCCGTGTCCGTACTTGTTGGCTTTAGCGGGGAAAATCCGAATCCTAAGCCTTTGTTGACAACAGATATGTCCCTTGTGCTCGTGTAGAATAATCTTTACGTTTATATAACTTGGCGAAATCTAACAGAGTGAAAGTGAGGTTTTCAAGTGAAGCTCTCAAAATGTTTTCTGGGAGCTTTAGTTCTAGTATACATTGAATTGAGATTAAGGCAGGGATGGGGAGAACATCGTGTTCTTATCTAGTTGGAGGAAACCTCTGTTAAGTTGTTGTTGTTTTGTTTTGTTTATTATGTTTTTTTTTTTTTTGGTTATGAGTTGGGTATTAATCAAGGCTTTGCTACGTGAAATTTGAGAAGGATGCATCTTTAACCCTTAGTGCTCCAAAAGCAAATCTAAGGTTACTGTTTGTTGTGTGTACAGACTGAGAGTGCAAATTCATAGCTACTGAGAGGTTGAACCTGGGACCCTGGATTTTGTTCTCAGTGATGGAAGATGTAGTGGGTACAAATTAACCTGTTCAGTTTTCTGCTGGGTAAACATTTTCATGACCAACTAACTTTTTTTTTTTTTTTTATCTGCCTTTCAAAGAACTAAGGTTCCAGATGGCAAATTCTATGAATGGCAGAAACCCTGGTGGTCGAGGAGGAAACCCCCGAAAAGGACGGATTTTGGGCATTATTGATGCTATTCAAGATGCAGTTGGACCTCCTAAGCAAGCAGCAGCAGATCGCAGGACTGTGGAGAAAACTTGGAAACTCATGGACAAAGTGGTAAGTTCTGTATGCTTGTGCCTCTGTGTAGCCATATTTGCCCTGGATATGGTTTCTTCTTCTGTGGTTTTATTTGTACCATCAATTAATATTACTGCTACCATTAATTAATAATTATTGTTATGGCAACAGTCTTTTGATTTGAATCGACCATTTTTCTTGCATCCACTCTATGTTTTAAAAAGTTGGATTCAGAGCAAAGACTTGTTTTTTTGCCTTTTGTCCTACTCTTCAAGGTTCAAAGTTCCTCTATATGACTCAGATATGCAAAGTTTTTACTGTTGGCTGCTCTTTGTTGGTACGTGGCCATAGAATGGTTTGGAAATGTTTGCTCTGTCTTATATGAGGTTGTGTTACTGTTAAATAACAAAAGAGTGCAAACAAGTGTTTTAAGAAAGCCCTCTGAGGGACCACTCACGACAATCACAATGCATGACACTGAGAATGTTTACTAGAGGAAGAACCAGATTAGTCCCTAAGTGGGGAAGCAGTATTTGAGAGAGTTTCCATTTTCATCTGTGAGAATTCATCTTCATTAAGAAACTTTTTGTTGTTTGTTGTTAATGGTAGAGTTAGTTTCTTTCATCTATTCCATTTTGAAACAGGAAACCTTTTCGATTGCACATTGTTTATTGTGAAAGGAAAATTTGTGATGGAGGTGGTGGGGCTGAGAAACCTCTGTGGTTTCTGCATGTTGCTTTCAGATGAATAATAATTTTACAAGAAGAAGTCAAGCTGGATGTCAGTACCCTGAGAAGTCTAGGCAACCTGAATATTTTACTGGAGTCTACTGAGAAACTAGCTGTCAGTGTCCTATCTTACTAAGTAAGATTATGAAACAAATATGATTAAGATGTAGCTTGCTGCTGTGCAGAATTAATAGTTCTTATTTTTGAAGCAGTAGTACCATCCCCTGTATATTGGTAAATGTTTGTAGCACCATCTGGTTTCATTTCATAGGTATTTGGGGCTAATTATGAATTTAGTTGATGCAGGGCTCTTGATATTTTTGTGACTGCAGAAATGGAGGTTTAAAAAAATATCCTTTGTAGGGATGTGCTAAAGCCCCATGAAATCGTATAGTAACAGTCGCCTTCATTGTGGCTTGTAACCATGTATGAATACTTGCCATAAAAAGCCGCTGTCGGTGTGGTACTAGTGGTACAGGAAGGTGATAAGATTCGGTTCATTTTCATTTATCCTTATGGAGAGTACAGATGGATAGATGAATGATAGGCCTGCCATTCTAGGGCCGGTGGTGCTAAATGCAGAGCCGGAAATTTTTGCCAGATAAATATCCTTAGTTTGGGGCTTCATTGTGACCTATTTAAGCTTCTGCCAATTTATTCAAATTGTGATATTAAAATGCTCCAGACAGAATGATGTCATAGTGTCAGAACATTGCAACTTGCTGCTTGAGGTCAGGTTTGGATTTTAGCGTTGGATACTTAAGAATGAGGAGTATGCAGTGGGAAGAGCTGCATATATTTGGCAGGCACAAGACTCTCTTTGCTTTTCTGAAGAGGATGCAATTTAAGGTCACTCTCATTGCCTAAATCATTAGTTGGGCATAAGAGGAGGAATGCATGGTTTTTCCCTAACTTACCTGTTATACTAGTGGGCAACACATGGGTCAGATTCTACCAAGGAGCTGCCTCTCCCTCCCCACCCCCTTCTGTGAGTGGTCAGAATTTGTACATTTTTGAGTGAATGTTAGCACAGCAAATAAAAAAGACTGATACGAGGAAGTGGTGAGCTGCAGTTAATAGAAAGTCATTATTTTTAAAAAGAATTAAAGAATATATTCATAATTTTGATTTGTAACTGATTGTTAACATAAGTTTTACCCACTTTTAATTATTTCACCATGGCTTATGGTAAAATAGATGGTTTTTTGATAGTTAAGCCTCTGCCATTGTTTATTTTATTAACCCTTTTGTGGGTTTGGGTTTAGCCTCTCCAATTGAGGAATCGGACTCATAAGGCAAACTGTTACTGAAAGTCTCTACTTACTGGAATGTGGGTTAGGGTGTTGGCAAAGGTGCATTGGTATGGCTTTCCCTATTCGTCTTCATTATTTGTCAAGAATGAACATGGTGGTGTTCATTTATGAATGCATCCATGGGCTTTGTGTAGGGAGATCACATAAATCACTATAAAGGGGTGTTTATCACTACTCTATCACACGGTAATAAAAAGGCATTGATAATTACTAACTGAAAATATATTTTATTTAATTGTGAAATGCAGAAGCATCCCTCACTTGTGTTTACCTTTTTTTTTTCTTCCTTTGTCAGTGGTGAAGGAAGTGGTTCATAATCTCAACATTGTCCTGGTGATTACATCAGGATCTTTATTATGAGTCCAAAAGTTAATCCCTTGACGTATCACCTAACTGTTTTATAAAATAACAGCAATAGCCTGAGTTTAGCTTGTGAATAACAGAAAATAGTAACTTTCAAGTCTAACCGGTAGTTACATGAAAGGCAGGGCTAGGTGTTTGGTTAGCATTTTTTTCTTTAGGAAGCCTCTTCAACAAGGGCAGATCTTAGAAGGATAAATGTGATGCGAACTTTAAGTTCAGTACGTTGCAGCTACCTACAAAGTAAAAGAACTTATTTTACAGGGGACATGAAGCAGTCTCAGACCATAGGAGAAATACCCAGTAAGTGTGTAGTTTTACCATTCCTTGGCCTCTAGAATTTAAAACAGTCAACCGAGACTCCAGTTCCAACTAATTGTAATGTTTTCAGAGGGCAGACTTCTTTTTTTTTTTTTTTTAAAGATTTTATTTATTTATTCGACAGAGATAGAGATAGCCAGCGAGAGAGGGAACACAAACAGGGGGAGTGGGAGAGGAAGAAGCAGGCTCATAGCGGAGGAGCCTGATGTGGGGCTTGATCCCAGAACGCTGGGATCACGCCCTGAGCCAAAGGCAGATGCTTAACCGCCACCCAGGCACCCCTCAGAGGGCAGACTTCTATACAAGGTCACTGAGAGTAGGAGGGAGTCATTGCTCAGTTGTGTTTTTTTGTGAGATGAAAAGTGTTTTGTAAACAAACATAAGTTTACTGAGAAAAAGAATGGTAGCATATCCCAAAGCATCCCATTTAGACATATTTTCTGGCCTTAGCTCTATGTGTCAGTTTAAGTCAATAGCTAACCCCAAACTCTTCCGGTCTTTGGATGCCTGTTTGATATTCATGAATACACATCCGGGTTCAAATATACCTGACATATGGAGTCTGTTCCAAAGCTATTATAGAGATGGGTCTCTTAAACACTTAATCAACATTTATTGAGAGCCTACTATGTTCTTACTAAGTGCTTGTTACTAGGGATACAAAGCTAGATAAGATGTATAACTCTGCCTCTGACCTGTCAAGGAACTCAGACACCAACATCAGAGCCAGGCATATAAATGGTAATTTATTATTTATATTATATTTATTAGGTCATCGCCATGTAGTATGGACAAGGCTGTAATACAGACCTGTGGGAAGTGCAGCGGGGGCAAAGTGAAGAAGAGCCTCCTTGTTTTTCTGGCTACTGTTCAGACAGTCGTCTGTCTGGACTCTGCTGGGCACTACCTTTAGGAACAGCATTCTTGTACTCTTGCTGGAAATGCTGAGGTGAGGGTAAGGAAATGGTTGCTAATCAGTATGGGAGGAATGATGATTTATTAATGTGAGGTTCCTGAGCATGGTTTTCACGAGCGTCTTAGCCAGGTGATGGAAAATGGAAGAAAGAGTTTTCCAGCTAATAGATACTAAATGTACTGAGCTTACATGGATGTTCAGGAAATTAGAAAAGAATTAATTGATGCCAAAGAGCAAAGCAAGTTGAGTACCTGCCTACATTTTGTCTTGCTGTCCTTGTCATTTATTTGAAATTACATTATTGAAAGAGTTCTAAAAGCATTTAAAAAGTGATGATGCCAAATAGCCTTTTCCTGCCTTTTACCCTCAGTACATCGAGTACATTTGTCAAGCTTGGAGTGTAATTCATTCTCCATCTTTATGATTTTACTGCAACCGTAATATATTTTAAAGTTTGTCAATCAAAGATGCTTGGAATACATGCAGCTATTTTAACAAATAACAGGCAGTATTCTTTTCTAAGATGAATTCCTCATACCTCTGAAAAAACATTGTATGTGGGATAAAACGTAGGCTTTGGATGCCTGTTGTTTGTGTTTGTTGGGTTTGAGATATCACCATCCCTGGGCCCTTGGAATAGGGAATATCATTTATTGGAATTATTCTTCATGCATTTTCTTTTCTTCAGTGAAGTTGCTCCATGTTAGCAAAATCATGGGCACTGCTAAACCTGGGTGGATGATAACATTCAAGTGTCTGAACAGTTTTGCTTAATACTGAGATTTTGAACTTGTGCTTGGCTAAGTGAAGTGATCCCAAAGTTTGCTCCTTTCCCCTTTTAGGAAAAATTTTTGATAAAATAAAAGATTTAAAGGAATCCTACCACATTGCCTTGGTTTATCCTTGTGACTTAGGATATTCATTTAACAGAAGACTTAATCAGTTAGTCATCTTTTCAACTCTTACAAAGTCTTTACCATTCAGATTTTAGATCAACTCTTCCTCTCTTCAGAGTTGCTTTATATGCGATCTATTGATTTCACCATTCATTTATCAAATTCCATCTATGGAAAGATAGATATTTATAAATACCCCTTCCATTCTATGTAGTATAGTGTAGTGTACATACTCTAGGATGTAGAAAGTGCTGTCATGGGGTGTAAATAAAGTGCTGCGACATAGGCTGTAGTGGGGGAGAATGGCTTGCTGGGGGTGAAAGGTCGATAAGGAACGCAGCTTGGTAGAGGTGTTATCCAGCCATTCTTTCAAGAATGTTTTGGATTCCAGTGAGGTACAGCACACATCAGGCTGAAGGAATGCGGGAAAAGGGAGATTGTTGAGGAGGTAAGGTAGAGAAAGATGAAGAGGCTTTCTGCTTTTTCAAGGAGTTTGGACTTTATTTATTTGGTAGAAGAGAAATGTTAAAGTCTTTGAGCAGAGTGTGAAAAACAGTCAAGGCTATGCTGTGGCAGATTACTCTCGACTCTACGAAGGATGGATTAAGAGCAAAGAAACTTAAAAATAGAAGTAGTGATCCAGAAGAATGAAAACAGACTGGGCAAGAAATAACGAAGGGGGGCGCCTGGGTGGCTCAGTCATTAAGTGTCTGCCTTCGGCTCAGGGCGTGACCCCAGCGTTCTGGAATCGAGCCCCACATCAGGCTCCTCCGCTGGGAGCCTGCTTCTTCCTCTCCCATTCCCCCTGCTTGTGTTCCCTCTCTCGCTGGCTGTCTTTCTCTCTCTGTCGAATGAATAAATAAAATCTTTAAAAAAAAAAAAAGAAATAATGAAGGGGAGAATTGAGAGTCAATATAGCAAGTGTAGGCTCAAACGTGGGAGGCATTTTGGAGGTAAAATTTACAGGTCCCAGTGACCCTTTAACTATAGAGGGTGAAAGAGAAGGTGAAGTGAAAGTGACTCGAGGTTTTTAGCCTGAAGGCAGCGATGCTCTTAATGAGATAAGGAACATAGTAAAAAGGGGAAGCTTGGGAGCTGGTGCATAAGTTTGTTTTTGGCCATGTTGAGTTTGACATGCCAGAGTGAAATCCATTTTGAAGTAAGAAAGTTGAATGTGCAGTTGAAGAGAGAAGTTGAAACTGGAGGCACAGGTTTGGTAGATATGCCCGCAGGGGTAGTATTTCAAGCTGTAGACCATCAAGAGATTTGCAATGCAGAGTAGAAGAGGAGAGTCAGAGAAAAGTCAGAGATTGGCATTTTGTCTGTGTGGGGTTGGACTTATAATTAGATGGCAGTGAAGGAGAGAGAATCCTGCAAAGGACAGTGATGAGAGAGGTAGGAAAAGAATTAGGGCAGATTGATTTCTTGGGGAGAGACAGCTTCAATTAAGGAGATAGTTTCCAGTTCTGAGAAAACCAAATTCAAGTCCAAGTAGAGAAAAACCAAGCAGGATAAAAGTTTAAGAAGTTGCTGAATTTCAGTAGTAGAGGCCATTGTTGACCTTTCAGAGTAGTTTCGTTTACATGGTAGGGCTAGATTAAAAAGAATGTGTGGATAACTTAACAGTTGTTCTCTAAGTGTGACAACTGGTGAAATGGAAAGAAGTTCTGATAGAGGGCTTGAGGGTTCGAGCAGAGCATAACTGTGTGTGTGCATGGTGCTATGGAAGAGGTTCACACATTGAGGGGAAGGGATGTAGGCAGGGAGTGATTTAAAATGTAAAGGAAGAAGAAATAATAAAGGGTCATCCTGATTACAACGTGGGAGGGAAAGGCTAAGAACAAGTAGAAGAATAAACCTTGGTAGAGAACTAACTTCTACTTAGAGAAGAGGGAAGTAAGGAAACAGGGTTTTGAGAGAATTTGTAAATTTTATGTTGGGTTGTCAGGAAGTGATTTACATTTGTAATGTTTAAACCACATTTTAAAATTATATATTATAGAATAACAATATATATTTTAATCAGTCTTTTAGCAGTTAAATGGGTAAATAAGTAAAACATTGAGATGGAAATAAGTTCTTCTCCTGTATCGTAAGATCATTTTAGAAACACGCTGTGGCTTAAATGATGCCACAATACTATTTTTATCTACTCTGCTCGGGCATATGGGTAGGTTGGTTTGTTGTTGTTGCCATTGTTTTTAGTATTTGTAAGTTGCTGATATTTTCCTAGTCATGAAGGAAGCATTTTGAAAATTCCTGACCGAATTTTTAGCTCTTTTACATATTAATATTTAAACAATCGTTAAGCTCATTCATGCCATCTTCCAATAGCAATAACAAAAATAGCGATTAAGGTAAATGTCCTACCTGTTCAGATTGTACGTCAGCCGAGTACTGCTGATGTATTAATTCCTATCAGGAGTACTGACCTGGGCTTATTACTGTTAGCTGCTTTCCTGCGTAAAACACTCCAGACTTGTACAGAGTTTCAGGTAGTATGAAGAACTCTAGGAGCTGAAAGAACTCTTACTGATCCTCAACAGAGCAGTCAGTGCCCCGGTCTAATTCTCGTATGTTGGCAAAATCTGCAATTTACCAGGTTGTGGTATAATACAAAATACAGAAAAAAGAAGTACTAAGAAGTCCTGAGTGCCACCTCTGTGCTAGGTACTGCGCAGAGCACTTTACATTTCCTCCTCTAAGACTCATCACATCCTAAGGGTTTTCTAGAAGAAGAAACTGGCCCAAAGTTGCAAAGCTAATAAATGGTAGCACTAGAGCCTAGGTTTGATTGACTCTTGTGTCTGTGTTCATAGTATGAAGATTCAAGCACACCGTTCCGTGGAATAATATGATTCTTCCTCTTTCCACGGGAAGGGAATCAAAAGGCTCTTTACCCCCTAATATTTGATATGATCAAATTCTTCTCGAAACTTTGTACTCACTTAGACAGGTTTATTCACCACAGGTATGGTTGTCCTATTTGCAATACTATCTTCTGAGAAGTTCGTTGTTCCTTTCCTCCTTCTACACCTTCTTTCCTCCATCAAGTATTTATTGTGCATCTACTGTATGCAAGATTCTACATTAGGTGAAGGAAACAGACCAGTAAGAGATACATTCTCCACCGTTAAGGAAGATCAGCTTTAATCTGGAAGGAAGATAGTGGACAAATGAATACACAATTGATATTTTAGTTACAGTTAGTCAGTTGTTTAATGATGCTTGTATTTAAAGAAAGCTTTTAAAGGAATCTTCACTGAAAACCATAAATGATTTGCTAGTTGCCCCCAGATCCTACCTTAAGTAATATACCAGATTCATAACCAATTTTATATGCTAACCTTCTTGTTTTCCTCAATTAATATTTTATATAGAAAGAGTTTTGTATTATTTTTATACTCCTTACATTTTGTACTGTATATGTTTATATACTTTTATGTACTTAGGATGATTTGCTAAATTAAGGTGGGAAGAACTCAAAGGACTCATGGATGCTTTTTATCATAATAATATACTTCTGAGTAATTGCAATAAGGAACCTCTGAAAACATTTATGTGAGGAGCACAGACAAGGGATTCTTTCAAGCTTTTCATACTGTTGTTGAAAATAGGGTATTTCACTTCGTGGGTATATTGCTTGATTTAATATAACTGAATCCTCCATGAAGTGAGGTGTGCTTTATAATGAAAGTCTGTTATAGTATAGGCACAATTCCTCGCTGTTGAAGTTTCCATTTGCTTCAGTAGAATTTCTTTCATACATTTCAGGGGCTGGGGTGAACCTAAGAAATATGTTACCTGACCTAAAACCTCTTTGTTAACTTTTGACTGGAAGTTTTAATTAAAGCACAGTGGGGAAAATCTTTAAATGCAGAGGTGTTCCAAGAATAATTAATGGCTTTGAAAATTGTTATAGCACTGTGTTTATATTTGTGCCTTTGCTTTGATATGGTGAAATATATATTTAATGTATGTGAATATACAGTATATATAGTGTGTGTGTGTGTGTGTATATTAGACACATATTTTTATTTATGTGAAACAGTGCAGACATATATAGAGAGGCCCCCTTAAAAATCTCTAAACACATTTAAACAAATACAACAGGCAGTTGCATAGTGTTATGGAGAGAGTGCCTTACTTTCAACTCTAGACCTCTAGCAGTTAGGGTTTTGAGCAGTAAACTCAGCTATATTCCATTTCTTTGTTTTAGTATTGTTCCGTCACAAGGAGGGAATTGGTCATTGTGATTTCCAAGGTTCTCTTTAGCTCTAAAATCCTTTGACTCAATGACTATAATGGAATTTGTAGCCTAATTCAATACTAAGTGTTTCGCCTGTTAGTTCAAGAGCAAAGAGTAACATTGTTAATGAGCCGATCCTTTCATGTGCTAGTTGGTGCCCTAAAAAGTTCGTTATTGTATAATATGACTGTAGATTTGTTCTTTTTGAAGCTTTTCTGTGTTGGCAATAGGGAGCAACTTAGATATTTCTAGAAGACATCTAAGTCATTTGAATCTGAACTTGAACCTTGTGGTGAGCTTGATTTTTCTCCTTAACATACTGTTTTTAGAAAAGCAATTTTTCTTTCTCTGGCTTTTGCAGTTCCTTGCACATAGCAGGTACTCAATAAATATTTATCGAATTGAATTTGACCTGCTTAGAAGTCATAGTCCTGGTGTAGGGTTATTCATTTTTGGCAGGAGCTGTCATAAATCACGGAGTTTAACACTAATCCCGCTGAGGAACTGTACACTCAGCAGCATATCATAGCTCAGCATTGTACGGTACACTTTCCCAAATGCAAATTTAGAAAACTGCATGGCCTCCAGGAGCCCTGATGAACGGAATCTAGCCTATTTTAAATCTACTTGTGCCACTCACCCGCAGGCTCCCTATGCCTTCTCCTCTTAGAATGACTGCCTTGACTCCTTATGCTACTGCTCTACTCTCTGGTGCCTCTCAAGCCTTTGCATACCCTTTGGCCTGGAATATTCCTTTTGCAAATATAGGTATGCCTTTCTTGATATTCTTTTTCATGTCAAGATAGGAGGGAGCTGCTGCTTTTCTCCTCCAGCACTTTGTACTCTCTTCCATTACAGCCCTTAAAATCTCCTGTAATTCTTTTTTAAGCCATCTGTCTTTTTCACTGGAAAACTCCTTGAGGACAGGTCTGTGATTTATTTCATTCTGCATTCCCTAGGGCCTGAAACAATGCCTGACACATAAACGTTTGTAAAAGTAACAAATGGGACTTGAAGTTCATGGAAATTTGCAAATGGTGTAAAAATAAAAATGTAAATGAGGTTAGCCAGGGATCATTAATTATATGCCTAATTCTAATTAAATTGTGATATAGTTAGAAAGAAGATCAGCCTGAGATTCAAAAGATGCAGGCTCTTGTGTTGGAGTAATGATTTTTAATAGTCCCTTAATCTTTGTAGTTCTTCGTTTCTTTATCTGAAAATGAATGGATTGGACAGGATCTTTCCGAAGATCCCTTAGAGCAAGAATTACATTGCTCCTAAGTTAATTATAGAGAACTAGGTCTCTTCTGCCAGACTCCTTGAGGCAGGAAGTATGTTCTAGTCATCTGTAATTTCCTGGCAATAGCTCAGTACCTGGTGTATAGTAGTTATGCAAACAATTGTACCGAATAAAGCAATAAATTCCCAGATAGAATTACAATTTAAATAAAGCAAATGAGAAAAAGGTCAGGTAGAGAATAGTAAATTAGAAATCTGTAACACTTAAATAATCTGTTAAAGAACATTTACTTGGAATGTCTGAAGAAAATACCTGAGAGAATTTTTTTATCAGTTAAATGTTCACCAGTAGACGAAATTAATTTAAAACTTCCTAGTCCCCTAACTACAAGTTAATAATTTATCAATCTGTGACATGCTATACCAAGTTTTATGTCGCTGAGATTAAACTGTGCCTGCCGTAGGATGTGGCTGGCGATATTTTTGAAATTTGTACGTACTTGTGATACTATTTTATAGTTTTAAGAATTGAAAAACTTTATCTTGTTTGGCTTTGTCAAATCATTGACGTATTTGGGACTTCATCCATCAGTCTTTAGGGCAGAATGAGCTTCTCTGATTATATCATAGTCACGAAAGTAGAAAGAAGGTAAAAAGCTTTATTAACCCCTTTATAATTTTCTCGTGATTTGACATTATTTAATAAGTTCTATGGCATCTTACCTTTCCAAGAAATTAAGGGCATCAAAATAATATTCTTATATTTAATCTACATTGTGCCTTTACATTATTGATTTGAATACTAGTATATTCAATGATGAAAATAAGGAAGTAATGTAATCATGCAGTTTGTGTGTGTGTGTGTGTGTGTGTATGTATAATATGTATGTACATGAAGTATTCTAGAGAATCAACCAAGCCATCTATATATCCATTTGTTAATGTCTATACTATATGCTAGATACTTCTACACTGTATATAACCACAAGGAGGAAGATACGATAATGCCCTCCGCTAACGTGTGAAATGGTTGTCTTAAATTAAGGGCTGATGCTTGATAGTTTGAGCCAGATTTTTCTTCCCACAAAAATTGTATAGTTATTTCTTAAAACAAGTGTGATAGTAAGTGTGAATACTTTTTTCATTTGTTGTTTCCTGGATTTATTGCGTTTGTGGTTCTTGAAACTATTACTGTTCAACTGTTTTCTATTTGGCCTGGGCACTTCTGTGAGTACTCAGGGGTGAATCCATGTTTTGTAGAACCTGAAATTTGGAGAAGTCCTTTTAAAGAAAAAATAATACAAAAGTACAAATACAAAATTGGGTATGAAAGTGAATATTTTTTTAGATTGATAAGTAAGACACAAGTTATAAATTTTTAGAACATTGATAAATCCACAAACATCAGAGGAATAATTTCGACTCTGTACACTTTATACTTTGATTCTCTTCCATTGCCCATGTATATTTCCAGTCCTGTAAGTGACCAAATCTGAATTGGATCTTCCTGCTCCCATGCTATTTGCAGCTCCATGGACACTTGAAGTCTCCCTGAATCCATTCTTCTATTGTGTTGGCTGACAACGATTTAACTAGCTCTGAAAGTGACTGGGCATCTCACACACCTTCTACCAAAGCCACACTAAATGTATTTCCAACTCAGATTCCCATCAGCCAGATTTGAAAAATGCCCACAGCCGGTCCAGTGCCACCCAGCAGGAGGTTAAGTGCGGTGAAAGGGAAGTCGTACTGGAAAAAGACAGAAACCTTAACCAATTGTGTTTCAAATATCTTGCTCTGGAAGTGTTACAAAGACTCCGTGAGGAAGGCCTTAGGAGAGGGCTAGCTCTCGGAGGGACTGTCAAGCCTCTGCCTCACTGGCTTCTCGGGAAAGCTGCCCTTCTGCGTGAGAGTGTGTGCCTCTGTACTATGTACGCTCTTGTGCCATATCTAATGGTTTCATTGAAAAATTCTTTATCTGGGTGGTTCCTTTCACCCTGGTTCAAGGGGGAGGAACAAGACGGGTTACCTTACTTTTCGCAGAAGTTATTTTCAGTTCTGCAGGCGTTCCCAAATGCGCCGGTGGTTGGGTGGCCCCTGATGGAATGACTGAACCGTTATGTAACACGTGTTTATAGGCATGGGATACGATGTGGGGAGGGGAAGAGACTCGTTCGGGCCTGACACCTGTTTACTACTTAATAACTCAGTTATTAAAATTGCACCTCTTTTATTCTCCTCAGGGTTCAGGAACAATATACCAAAACGTTAATTAAAATCTATGAAAGAAAGTTAACTGGGAGTTCAGTGTAGTAAAATAATACCTAAGTGTGAGACATTGGTTGCCAGCAGAAGAGGCCCATTTCCTAATTTTTATTAAAAAAAAAAGAGACTAGTAGTGGTATACAGTACTTAGCACACTGGAGTTCTACGAAGCCATGAACAATGGGATATTGTAGAAGAGAGAATGAAAACTTGAGAGGGGGAAAGTAAAGGTGTGACAGTGACAAAAATGAATGGGTGGAGAAGAAAATTAGATTTAATTGTGTCAAGACGGATGCAGATATTTACCAGTTCTTTGTAGATTGCAGATGTAGTTTTAAGATCAATATTTATATTGTGGAAAATGAAGAAATAGTAGTTTGATAAATTTCTTAACCTTTCTATGAAAGAAATTATTGTGGTTCCTATGAAAATGTTTTATTTTTGTCTCTTTTTTAGGTCAGACTGTGCCAAAATCCCAAGCTTCAGTTGAAAAATAGCCCACCCTATATACTTGATATTTTACCTGATACATATCAGCATTTGCGACTTATATTGAGTAAATATGACGACAACCAGAAACTTGCCCAACTCAGTGAGAATGAATATTTTAAAATCTACATCGATAGTTTAATGAAAAAGTCAAAGCGGGCAATAAGACTCTTTAAAGAGGGCAAGGAGAGGATGTATGAAGAACAGTCACAGGACAGGTAAGAATGCTTCAGCTTTTATTGTTTTTGCTTCACTGAATAAATGTCACCATGTATTTTTTTCAGAAGAAATTTTGCATTTGTATAATTGCTTTTCTCATTACTTAAACCTTGTAGTTTTACTTAAATTTCTTCGTGATAATAGCTACTTCATGAGACCCTGGGTTTTTTTAGACTTTAGTTTTTAGAGGAGTTTTAGATTTACAGAAAACTTACTCCAAAGTACAGAGTTCCCATCTACCCTCCTGTTATTAATATCTTGCATAGTATAATACATTGGTAAACCAATATTGATATAGTATTATTAACTAAAGCTCAGAATTTGTATTAGGATTCACTCTGTGTTGCACAGTTCTGAGGGCTTTTACAAATATGTAATGTCATGTATATACCATTGTAGTGTCATATAGAGTAATTCCACTCTCCTAGAAATACCCTGCGCTCTGCCTATTCATTGCCCCTCGACTCCCCCACCCCACCCCTCCTGAGTCCTTGGCAACCACTTATCATTTTACTCTCTTTATAGTTTTTCCTTCTTTAGAGTGTCATACAGTTGAAATCATGTAATATGTAACTTTTTCAGACTGCCTTCTTTCCCTTAACAATATGTGTTTAAGGTTCCTCTTGTCTTTTTGTAGCTTGGTAGCTCATTTCTTTTTCTCACTGAATAACACTCCGTTGCATGGATGTACCGCGGTTTGTTGATCCATTCATCTATTGAAGGATATCGTGGTTGCTTCCAATTTTTGGCAGTTATGTATAAAGCTGCTATAAATATTCGTATGCAGGTTTTTATGTGCACGTAAGCTTCCAGTTCATTTGAGTAATGACCTAGGAACATGATTCCTGGGTCTTATGGTGAGCCTATGTTTAGCTTTGTAAGAAACTCCCTACTGTTTTCCAAACTGGCTATACCGTTTTTGCATTCTCACCAGCAAGGAATGAGAATTCCTGTTGCTCTCCGTGCACCAGTATTTAGTATTGGAGGGAGTGTCTTTAACACGCAGTCTTGACTGGATATGTGCATGTCATAGATGTGGGTGGGAGATGATGCTTGATTCTCATGGTTTGACTATTAAGTGAGAAACTGAACAGGGGTGGCAAAGACTGAAGGGATGTCAACTGAATCTTCACTTGACAGCCAGGATTCCAGACCTAGAGACACCCCTTTAAAGTTTGTCGTCTGCTATTACAATGTTACATCTCATGATCTATCTTAAATCAAATGAAGAAAAGTAGTTTTCCATTTCTGGGATATTTTAAATACATCTAGAATATTCACTAATAGTGATAGTATATTTAGATTTCCACATTTGAAAACAAATATTAATTAAAATATATAATATCTTAATATAGGTAAGTTGGATTTTAGTTTAAGACACTTAATCTTTCTGGATTTTAGTTTCTTTACATATAGGAAAACCTCCAAGAAACCTCTAATGTTTCTTTCAGGTCAGAAAAGCTAGCCTCATGTAGTCTGATAAAACACAGGGTTATATAATAGCAAATTCAGTTATCTGTGTGTAGATGCTGAGCTTGTCTGTAAATAACCGCCAAACCAATACCCAGAATGAGTAAAATCATCAGAATCAAGCATGGAAAAGCCTTCTGCCAAAATGTAAAATGGCATAAATGTTTACTTATTTATAATTTGTTTTCTAAATTAGTGATAAACTAACATAATCATGAATGTCTACCCAATTATAAGTCTAGGCTTATCACTTAATATACTTGGATCACAGAGTGCACTTCTTGAAGGTGGGGAATCTTTCACTTGCCTTTTAGTGTTCAAGCTCCAAGGCTCTCCAGGACTGCCACGAGGAATGGGAATCACCATGTGGTATCAGAAGCAGAGTAGGGAAATATCATAGTGATTATTTCTTCTTACGGTTTTTTCAAGAATGACCAAGGTTACGGGGAGGCCAGCTGTTTATGTTTACAGAAACTGTATTTTACTTTGTAGTTCTACCAGTGATTTAATAAAATCAAGTTGTTTTATAACTGTATTTATACTTCTTATTCAGACTTAGTAGCCCTGAAATTCTTCATGAACCAGCAAAGAAATCCATTTAATTTCACTGATTAGGATATCAGGTTAGTGAGAAGGCATTTAGTTTCTCAGTCTAGGAATTTGAGCAGATACACTGTTTTCATTGGATGTAGTCATTTGCGATGTGGTAAACTTGTACCCCGCTTTTATGACTTCTTTAGAAACCTGAAACATTTAATAACCCAGTGGATGTAATTACCATTTCATTTATAAATTTTGATATTTTTGGCTTTTTATGTGGGAGCATATCATGGGGGAATCTCTATAAATGTTGGTTGCTTGTGGTAGATTTCCACAGATGATGATAGGTTGCATAATGCTGACTGATCACGTTGAGGTGACTCTATAAATTCTGTGTTTTAAGTGTCCAAGTAAATTTTGTCCCTCTCTTAAATTCAGCCCCAAGACAAAGTTTATTAGTTTCTATGCTGGTATCGCGTATTCTGATAGTGTTCTGTGACCAGCTGTTTTTATGCAGAACTTACATTTGATACATTTAATCAGAGTTCATAATAATGGACCATTCTTGCTATACCATAACAAGGACATATATTTTGATTTATGTTTCTTTTGGTGGTAACATGTTTTTACACATTCACTTCTGGGTTTCCTTCGGATTTTAAATGAAAGCTGAGGCCAAAGTGTGCCGTTGTACATGGAACTCTGGGACGTTTTGCTCTATAGAAATTAATAGCAACTTCTTAGAATGAATGTTCTTAGGTAGGCAACAAAGTATTCAGTTTGGTAGAATGAACCTTATCGAACATGGATGATGCACTGATTACTGGGAATATTATAAATTCTCTGAAAAATCTTTGCTTCTGCAAATAATGTCAATAGGGATGTTGGTATTATGAAGCTAAAAACTGAAGGGAGCAGTAATAGGAGAAATAGTGATTTGGAGCCCACTGACTATACCAGCATTGCCCCGAGTGATTATGCACTCTATTGAAGAAAATTGTGCTGGGTGAGTTTATGAATCAAAGAATTTATTTTAATGTCCCTGCTGTGTCAAAAATAAAGTTCTTTGTGGATTTGTTTTAAATGTAAGGGCAAATGGGAAAAATTCAGGTATCAACTTTGAATAAGCTCAGTTTTAATTGATTGCTGAAATAGGAGTAGCCTGAATTTTTAAAAAAATATTTTATTTATTTATTTGAGAGAGAGAAAGAGAGAGACCACACGACCAGGGGGGAGAGGGAGAAGCAGGCTCCCCACTGAGCAAGGAGCCCGATGCAGGGCTCCCTCCCAGGACCCCGGGATCATGACCTGAGCCGAAGGCAGACGCTCAACTGACTGAGCCACCCAGGCACCCCTGTATACTGAATTTTTAAAGCAATTCCATATAAATGTGACAAATATCATAGGTAGAAGAATAAATGAAGAAATATAGCTAATGGCATGCAATGTGTTTTGTGTATATAAGTGAGAGGTAGAAATATAGACGAATTTATTTGCTAGTGAAATAGATATTACAGGCATCGTGAAAGCCTCTTCGAGAATGGATGGAATGATTTCTGGTGAGAGGCATGCTGGACTTTTACAGTAAACCTCTTCTTCAGGATCACTTCTCCCAAGTTTTTCTTTCTTTTCTTTTTTTTTTTTTTCTCTTTTCCTGCCTACAAACAATTGAACCTCACACTGAGTTAGTATGTCTCCAGCTGAATGTCTAAACCATTCTGAGCTGCTATTTTTGGGAAGAGTAATTCAGTGATTTCTGGCATACAGAAAGTTTTCGTGTGTGTGTGGGGCGGGGTGGAGGTTGGGGATCGTGTAGAGAAGGGAGAATTTGTAGTTTCAAGCACAGAGGAGAGGTGGAACTTTTTATCATCTGGCTTAAATTTTTAGTGGCAAAACTCAAAATGAGTGTGAAGGTAGTTATAGCTACAAATGTAGAATTGACAGGAGGGCCATTTCTTCAGAGATTCAACTGGTAGTTTCATCAGTTGGCCTTTTCAGTAGTGAAATTTACTCTTTCCTGTCAAAAGTTATGTGTTAATCACATGCTCGGCAAGGCTAGGTTTTGGACACTGTTTAAGAACACCCAGAGGGGATGGCCTAAGAGTACTCACATTTTCCATATTTCAGAGCTGCTTCAGTGAACCAGAGTGCAACAACCCATCTTCCCCTCCCACACTCTGGTTTACAACCACTGAAACAAAACCAAAAGTCAACTGAGGTGGAAAAATAACTCTATGTTTGATGACCTATCAGTGAAGAAATAAAGGCTTTTAAAAAATTCAAGCCAGAGAGTAATACATAAATGCTGTCATCTTATTAATGTCATTTGAAAGCCGCTGGACCATTCCTTACTCACATGAATTGTAGAAAATCATAGTGTGCAAAGCTTGTATAATAATATGCATTCCAAGTAAGATCTTTTTTAAAAAAGTATTTCAACATAGAAAAATTAGTCCTGGAAGATGCTAGCCTTTATTTAAAATCCTTCAGGAGTATCAGGCAAAAATCTTTCTCTCCACTGACCATTTGATTGAACAAAGAAAAATTTATTACCTTCTGTATTAATGAAGTGTTTTCCCTCTACAGGACTACAAATCACTATACTCACTGTTTATTCCTGTGCTGTAACTTATGAGATAGTGTACCAAGAACATTTTGGAACTGATACTTTAAAGATACATGGTTAGGTTAAAAGTGGGATCACAAAATATCAGCAACAGGGGCGCCTGGGTGGCTCAGTCATTAAGCGTCTGCCTTCGGCTCAGGGCCTGATCCCAGGGTCCTGGGATCGAGCCCTATAACAGGCTCCCTGCTCCGCTGGGAGCCTGCTTCTTCTCCCACTTCCCCTGCTTGTGCTCCCTCTCTCCCTGGCTGTTCTCTCTCTCTCTCTGTCAAATAAATAAATAAATAAAATCTTAAAAAAAAAATCAGCAACAACAATAACAGGAACAACAAAAACACAAAGTTGCAAACAAACCTACTTAGCTTTCTTCAGACCCCTGTATGCCAACATGGCTTTGGCCAAATAATAATGTATCAATTTAGATGTTTAAATTTGTATAAATACAAATGTAGTTGATTGCGTTGGTCATGGAAGTAGTAATAAAATTCCTCCTGGGTTTTCAGTTTAACTGTGTGAAGAGATCTACCTGTATGCACAATTTGGGCTTTATGTAATAGTTTTCATTATTACTAGAATTCGCAGGTTAATGGCCTTGTCTAAAATGCCACATTAAGTTCTACATTTTCTCATAGGCAGCTCTGTACATTGCGAGAAGGAAATGAGGAAAAGAGTGCTTTTGAATGTCTGATGCCATTTCTGCTCCAAGTGTTCTTTGTAACCTTGGTTGGTTTCCTGACTCCAATCTGTATTTTTTTAGTCTTTAAATTATTTTCTGGATGGCCACAATATTTTTTGGTTCAGACATTTCAACATCATAAAACAAAGATACAGTTTGTTTCAAACTAAAGGCTACTGTTGCTGTATCAGTCTGTTAAATAATTTTTTAAATCCAGTAGTAGTTTCTAGTAAGAATACTGTTTTTGTTATTAGAGTAATCATTTTCAGGAGAATTAGTCTTAGGGAAGTTATGTCTTTCTTTTATAAATAATTTGTACAGTATTGAATGTATTTTATGTATTTTATGATATATCTATTATTTAATGATGCATAAGAGGGAATGGTTTATACTCCTTTAAGAAATAATCTGACATTAAGAAAATTAACCTAGGCTTTCTGTTTCTCTCTCTCCTTTTGTTTTTGTTTATTAGTGGTGGAAATTGTAGTGCTTTTGCATTTCATGAGGACAAGGGACAAGTTGCAAGTAGAAAAATAGGATTTCTAAAAAAATTTTTTTTGAACACAAGTACTTTAGTATAAACATTCAGTTTTCATTTATTTTTTTCAATTTGCATTCTGAGCATGTTTTTTCTTTTCGATGGAAGACTAGAAGAACTAAAAGATTAATTTTTGATATTTTAAAATAGTGTGTAACTTGGATTGAGAGGGCAAATAGTAGTCAACCCTTTTGAGTAGCAGTGTCTGCCAGGTAGGAAATGGAATTTTCTTTAGAAAACTTGAACATCTTCCTGAGACTGACTTATCATAAATGAATAGAAAGTTTATTTAGTCTTGATATAAATGCTTTCATTCATATTTTTTAAGCATCTGAGAGATATGAATATACTTTTCTAAAGTTTGGAATTGAAGGGGCTTATTAACACACTGTGAAAGGAGAGACCACAAGAAAGTTATTTAGACAAATGTTTTCAAACTTAAACAAAGGGAGTCTGTTAGAGTGGGCAGGTGAGAGCTTGAAGAATCTTTGACTGTTAAGGACTTTATGACTACATCTGTGCTGCTTTTGCTAAGTAGATACAAAGTAATTTTCTTACTGATTTTCATGTAAGTGAAAAGTGAATGGGGTTTTGCCAACAATTTCTTCTTTGGAGTACATTTTTAAAATCCAAAGAAGTTATTAAGATATAATTTAAAACTAAATTCATTTTTAAAAAATTTTAAATAAAATGTTTACATTTAATTAATTTAATTTAATTAATTTATTTTATTTACTTTTTCCCCCCAGCCCTATGTTGATAATCAGGCAGCCTCTAAATAACTCCTGATTTATTAGCTTTTAAAAATTTTATTGCAATTTATTTGAATTTCTTCCAAGTCAAATTATATATTATACACATATGATATTTTGATTTTATAATTGGAGAATTTTTTCTGCTTCCAGTTTAGAGTTTATTAAATGTTTACAAATTCCTGAGAGCAGTAAGCATAGTATTATAAGACAGTAAACCAGCTCACAAGACTCAAGTGAACTTGGCTTTATGGTTGAATACCTTTTATGTTTTTCAGTCTTAAGGCAGCTTATTAAAATTGATGATTTCCTTTCAGTAAATATCTGGTGACATTCAAATTTGATAATTAAAATCCAGAAGCACTCAAGAAAGAATGCCTGTTTTTAGTTTCATAATAACAATACTCCCAACAAAGAAGGTTGGTGAATGATGTCTTTCAAGCAGCAGATTTGTTATTTAGTTAAAGACAGCTCCTTTGGCAGTTTCTTAAAAAACTAAATTGAAGTCTGTTTATAAAACAGACAAGCTGCAGTAATAATCATATAGCCTGAGGAATGCTTGGAAATCTAGCCCAATAAGCGCCCCCCCACCTTTTTTTTTCTCCCAGTGATTTAACAAAGTGGAGTTTCCAGGAATCCAAACAGATTAGCATCCAGCCCTAATTGGATAGGTCATAAAATAGTACTCATGTCTGACTATTTTGAAATAAAGTGCTTCAGAAATGTTCAGTTTTCTAAATCCATTTTTAATATTAATCTTTTGTCTCTTTAAGCTATTAGAACATGAGTTCTTGTTTGAATTTGCATTTATACATTAATTTATAGATGTGCTGATTATAGCAGGATACACATATGAGGGAATTACAGAAAGCACTCACTTATAGATTCAGATAATAGAGAGATTGAGGCTGCTTGGTTTGGTAGGATCATTGAAGAAAAAATAATTCGGATTTATTATTGGACTGTATTACTTTGAACATCTGATCATATGATCATGTAATCCTATGTAATCAAACATATGTAAGTGTATTAGTTTCCTAGGGGTGCCATGAGAAAATATAAGCCGAGCGGCTAGAACAACAGTTTATGTTATTTAAGTTGATTCTCTCACACTAATGGAGCTTCGAAGTCTGAAATTGAGGTGTCAGCAGGGCTGTGCTCCTTCCAGCTCTAGGGCAGATGCTTCCAGGACCTTTTCAGTTTCAGTGGCTCCAGGCTTTCCTTGCCTTCTAGCAGCACAACTTTAATCTTTGCTGCAGTCATCACAGGGTGTTCCCGTCCCTCTGCATGTGTCCCCATTTTGCTCTTCTTACAAGGATGCCAGTCAGACTGGATCAGGGCCCAGCCTAATGACCCCATCTTAACTTTATTACATCTACAAAGATCTTTTTTCCAAGTAAGGTCACATTTAAGGTAGGGTTGAGGTTAAGATTTCAATGTATTTTTATTTGTTTTTGAAAGAGACAGAGCGCGAGTGCGCCGGTGGGGATGGGGGGGGCATGGAGGGGCAGAGGAAGAGGGTGAGAGAATCTCAAGCAGATTCCACATCAGGAATCTCACACCCAGCGTGAGCCTAATGCTGGCTTGATCTCACAGCCCCGAGATCATGACCTGAGCCGAATTCAGGAGTCAGGAGCTTAACCAATTGAGCTACCCGGGCACCCAAGATTTCAATATATCTTTTTAAGGGACACAATTCAAGCCATAACAGTGACCAAATAATGGTAGTATAGAATTTATACTCAGGAGAAGAAAATGGAAACTCATTAGAGTCTATGTCATGAGAAGTATGGAAGACTTTTCTCCATTGAAGATAATGCCAAACAAAATTACTTAAAACATTTTTTTGAAAGACTTGTAGATCAAATAGTTTTTGTAGTTTTTTTTTCAGATTTATAATAAAAAGCATGGTGAATTAATTTCTTGATTAATTTTTATGCATCTATTAAAAACATGGTGTGACTTACACTTTCATCAATATTTTTATATATATCAACATAAATGAATTTATAAGTACCTTGTTACAACAAATGTTCTTACTGATTTCAATGTTATCTGTCCCTTTTTAGAAATTATTACTATAAATTTGTATATTTAATTAAAGGTTGTAATATTAATAGCCCTGATTATCACTTGATTAAGAATCCTTGTTTTACTCTTTTATTTTGTGATAAAAACTCTGGAGGATTAATTAAAATAGTTCGTTATGACTTACATCATCATTGTTAAATCTGTTTACAAAGTTTCCTGTATTGCAAATTAAAAAAAAAAAAAGAGGTGCAAAGTGTCCTCCATGTTGGCATAGAGAAGGCTACACCCCCACATCCACTTTAATATGAAGATACAAAGTATTGTAGGTATGGATTTCAAATTAAGTTTTTAGGGAATCAATTCAAGGGTCTTAGTTTAAACAAGAGTAAATAATTGTTTCTACAAATGGCATGTTGAATAGTTTAGACTGGGGTCAGCAAACTGTATGGAGCTAGATAGTAAATATGTTAGATTTTGCCACATGGTCTCTGGCAACTACTCAGCTGTGCCTTTATGGTAGGAAAGCAGACATAGACCATACATAAATGGATTGGTTTGGCTGTGTTCTAATAAAACTTTATTTACAGAAGCATGTGGTAGACTCAATTGGCTGTGGGCTATAGTTTGCCAACTCTTGGCTTAAAGTATTAATCTCATTTTTGGACAGTAAAATTTTGAAAATGTCTTATCAACATGACCAAGTATGTAAGTTGCATGAATTAAGAATGTGTTTGGCTAAAGGTAACAATACCTGACCGGTAGTAGTTTATGAGGATAGGGATATATATTTCTCAACAATGCTGTCAGAAACCCAAGCTTTTTCTGGCTTTCTAATCTCCTTAGTTGGGTTTGTCCTCCTTCTAGCCACTTCATGGTTGTAAAATTTCTGCTGTGGTATTGTCTTTGTTAAGGCTACTAGACAGGAAACAAGGGCAGGGCAGCACCACATATGTCTGTCCTCTTTTTATCGTAGATCAAAAAGCTGCCTGGAAGCTTTTTACCTGATTTGCTCCTTCAAGCAGATTTCTCTGAAGCCTTTTTAGTCCACCGAGTCTCCCTTGCTACAAAGGTGGCTGGTCTATTGATAATTTTAAATTTCAGCATTCATTCATATTAATGAAAGACAAGGGAGAAAAGGATTGGGAAAGGGTATTCAGTCAGTCTACAGTATATGCCCAAATAGATAACCCAGCATGTGTGGACACAATTAATTTAGACATATTTTATGGTGTAACTTGACTTTAGGACTTATTTCTTTAAAAGTATTTTGTCAAGAACTAATTTTGAAGGTAATCAGCCACACTTCATAAATGCTGACAAAAGACATAAGAATGGTTGGAGAAAAATGACTGTTTATTAGTCGTAGTAATAGCATTAAGCAGAATATCATCATTTGTGCAGGTCCCTGAGTCCCAGTTCCCACAGGGGGATATAAAGGACAGGTGAGACTTGCCTATCCAGTGGGTTGCATTAGGAAAGAACCCTGAGCTTAAGGAACCTGCATCTTTTACAATGGGAGGTAAACTGGCCTAACCTTTGCCCTGGAAAGAGACACTGGATAGTAAATCTTGTTTTTGTTCCAGAAGGAGACATTGTTGCTATCATCCAAGGCTGTTTGCTATATAAATGTTTCTGAAAGGATAATCCCAAATAAAGGGTGTCAGTATCTGTGATCCATATACATGCAGACATGTGAGAGACCCATGGAGAATTTTATCCCAAAAATATATGTTCATTTCTTTCCTAGAAACCATAATTCTGTTTTAAGTTATGAAATTTGATTCTCACTTAAGAATAAGATATTACGGTAATATTTCAGATTGTTAGTAAGACCAAAATCTTGGGTTCTGCCATATGTAATAAGTTGTATGTTATGAAATATCAAATATTTTAAGAATCTCATATATATGAAATAATTGTGACATCTGGGGCAATAGTGAAAACTTTTTAGAGTAAACTTTTTCTATTCTCATTGGCTTTATAGGAAAACAGTATTTAAAAATAAAACAAGGAACAAATTTACTAAGTTTCATCTCAAACTTATTATCCAAAAAAGAGAAAACAATGTTTTCTTTTTTCATTGAGTAGTACCTCTTTTAAACTTTGACTACTGTAAACTTAAGTTTAGACACAAATAATTGAAAGCAAATACTTTGTTTCAGTGGTAAGGATGATTAAAATTATCTTTTATAAGAAATGTATTATTTATCTTTGTCATCAATGACTACAGTTCAGAGATGAGTAGTTAGTATTCCAATTCCCTTTTTTATCTGGAGAAGCTAACTTGATTGGAAGTTACATGACTTGACAAGAATTGTATATATTTACATGTGATGTATTTCTTTTCTTTTTTTTTTTTTTAACGTGTGATGTATTTCTAAATGATATCTCATTACCAAGTTGGCATGTGTGAGCCTGCAGCTGTTGGCATCTGAAGGGTATCAGCATTGCAAACCTTTTCACCTTTGTTTCAGGAGAACTCATTTGAACAATTAGCACATTTTATACTTGTGAAAATGAGGTGTTTTCTCATCTTCATTAAGCCAGTATTAATCCTGTATGTCAAATGGTCAGTAAATATGAATTTTATTTTAATAAGACAGTTTATATTTGTTAGTTAAATTCAGGACTGTTTATTTAAAGCTTCATTTCGCATGCCTTTTTGTGTGTGTGTAAGTGTGTGTGTGTGTGAGAGAGAGAGAGAGAGAGAGAGGGAGAGAAATGTTGCTTGAGAGAAGACTGCTACCTGTAACTTTTTATGCTTTTAATTTTTCTAGATGAGCAAAGTATTTTTTTTTCCTTTAGGGAAATTGGAAAGTTTACCTGAATTTTTTTTTCTGAAAATAAATTGTTAACTCATTTTACAGATGCTGCAAACACTTCAGTTATGTTTGTATAAAGCAACTGAAGTTTGAAGTTGGTAATTTATCATATTACTTTTTTCCACTTTATCAGTATTTGGTAAACCACAGCCTGTGGGCCAAATCTAGTCCTCTTTTCTTTCTGTAAATAAGATTTCAGGAGCACGTGGACATGTCCATTCTGTGGCTACAATGGCAGAAGTGGGTAGCTGCCACAGAGAATATATGGTCCACAGAGCTGAAAAAATGTACTATCTGGGCCTTCACTGAGAAAGTTTACCAACCCCTGCATGACTGATATAATCGTTTACGGCAGTCTTAGAAACTTGGCATTTTCTAAAGGAAACATTTTCTTTACTCTTTCTTTTCTTCCCCTCTTTTCTGCCCATGATGCTTTATGAACTAATGGCAGGTAGTACGCGACTGACGGCTGCAATTATTAGAGATCTCCATCGCCTATTTTGTGTTAGGATTCTGATGTGTATAGTTTTAAAGTGCATAAAACTTAACTTTCCTTAGTTTTTTTTTTTTTTTTAACACAAAATATGTCACTAATGTGTTTGGCAGTCATCTATCTAGTGGTTTCCCTACGGAGTCCTCAGACCAGGCAATGCATTCTAATCTTCTAATGATAAAGTGCAGATCCTTGACTTCGTACCTTACCTCTGTCCTTACTGGGTGGCATCTGAGTATCCACATTTTTAAAAGTGCCTTAGCTGTTTCTGATGTTGTGCTTGTTGTCAGAGTCTCCCTGAGTGGAACCATCTCACCTTCAGTGTGCGGTTACCAGCGACTCCTGAGAGGCAGGGGGACGAGGATCCTGGGTCTGACCGAGCTCTTTGCACTTGACTACACTTCCTTTATCACCACTGCAGGTCTCCACTCCCAGTTGTACGTCATTTTAAAGGATCCCCAGGAAGGATAAGTTCAGTAACGTCTTTGAAGAAATTTTGTTGGAAAAGAAGGATTGAAATTATCTTTTTACATTCTTTCAGATTGGCCAGCTCACTACCCTGAGAATTTACCTTGGCACGCCAACTTTGTATCCAACCATTTTCCCCCTCACCCTCCATTTTTGCAGATCCTTTCTTATTATTAATATAGCTAAAACCCCCACTTAGTCTCCACCCTCATGAGCTTTTTCTGATTACTTTTGCCAAAATGTCTCTTCTCCCATGGACTATAGTATTTATCAAGGCCTTTCATGTAGCACTTAAATGTATACTGTCAAATACTGCTATCTTTTATGAAAAGGACAGATCATTTTGAATATTTCATTATCTAATCTTTAAGGCAAAACTACTTTCTTCTCCTTCTGTAATCTTTCACAGTATCCAGTATTGCATTGTTGGCAAACACTCAAAAAAATACACACACACACACACACACACATATAATTTTTTAGAAGATTTATTTATTTTACAGAGCGAGAGAATGTGAGTAGGGGGAGGGGCAGAGGGAGGGAGAGAGAGAATCTCAAACTCTGACATGGGGCTTGATCCCAGGACCTTGAGATCATGAGCTGAGCCAAAATTAACGGTCGGACACTCAACTGGCTGAGCCACCCAGGTGCCCTGATGCTCATAAAATATATTATTCCTTTGGAATTACTGTAAGATGATTTGAAAATCTTGTTTTATTCCTTGATTATGAGCAATGAGGTCCCAGAAACAGGAGAAAGTGAAAATGTTATACTGGAAAGTGTCCATCCGATGAAGTGTCCAGAGGCTTAGCTTTTAGAATTTGTAGATGAGCTCTGAATATCAACTTCAAATTTAGTAATGAGTGCCATTGATTTTAGAAGGAAAAAATGTCCGTAAGCATAATCACACCATTATTATTTATTGTAGATTATTTATATTTTGAAACAGTTTTTTAATTCTATGTGTACCCGAAATGTCTTTAATGCAGTGACATTTTTGGATGAAGCTAGTGAAGTTACTAAGACTGGGAAGCACTTCTTTAATGAAGTGACCTTGTGGCTACTCTTAGTACCTATAAGATAAAGCCCTTAAAACCGACAACTTCAGCGTTCTGCCTGTTCCCACGAACTGCTCATGGCAACAAGCATATTTCATGGCTTTCCTATTGACTTATTAGTTCTCCATCTGAGCTCTTATGACTGTTTTCACTTCCTCTTATTCTGATTTTCACATTTCTTCAAAGACTGTTTTTATTTCTGTGCTATGTTGTCTACATGACTCTGAATACACAGGACTTTTCAGCAGCTGGGGAATCCTCCCAAAATCTATGCTTTCGACATGAATAGTCCAGTTTCGTTTGTTACGTATTTTGCCAGAAGTACTTCATCCTCTTCATGGCTGTGCAGCAGACGGGGTGGTTGCATCATTTCACGGCTCTTCAGAGAGCGTCTAAGTACATGTGCACAATTTAAGAAGCCTCATACGGCAATCATCTTGTGTTCTTATGGATGGAGTTCTCCGATACGTAAAAGGATTTTCAAACTTGAAAATTAGTTTTCAGATTTTAGGTAAAATTTTTCTGTATTTATGTAAGTGCCATCTCTTTTTCTTTCCTTTTATTTTGCTTTTTGAAAAAGATATATTTGTTAATTTGAGAGAGAGAGAGAGAGAGAGAGAGAACATGCAGTGGGGATGGGCAGAGGGAGAGGGAGAGTCTTTTTTGTTTTTTGGGTTTTTTTTGAAGATTTTGTTTATTTGACAGAGAGAGAGATAGCGAGAGAGAGCGCACAAGCTGGGAGAGAAGCAAGCTCCCCACTGAGCAGGGAGCCTTATGCAGGACTCGATCCCAGGACCCTGGGATCGTGAGCCGAGGGCAGATGCTCAACCAACTGAGCCACCAGGTGCCCAGGAGAGGGAGAGTCTTAAGCAGACTCTGTGCTGAGCATGGAGCCCCATGTGGGTCTCGATCTCACAATCCGTGAGGTCATAACCGGAGTGAAAACCAAGAGTCAGACAGATGCTCTGAGCCACCCAGGTACCCCTCTTTTTCTTTCCTTTTAAAAGGGAAATTTGGATGGTTGGATCTGGTATTCCTGCCATATATGCTGCTTTTTTTTTTTTTCCATGAGTGTACTAGCTCTGAGGGACATCTGAGACATTTTGAATTTATAGACAGAGCTTTTAAAGAAAGGAATTGCTGTTCTCTTATATCAACCAGGCAGACTCAGAAGCAGACTTGAAAGGAAAACAGAGGCATGTGTGTTCTCACTGTTATTGTTGCGCCCCCTCACATAGCTGTTAGGATTTGTCAGCAGTTTGTTTTGACTCACTCTACCAAGGTGGGGGTGGTTTTGTGTGTTTTTGTAAGTTATCTAGTGTGGGATGTCAGTAATCTCAACTTTACCATTTTGATTGGCTATGATCCATCCATTTCTTAGGCCATATTTCAGTCCTGAAACTTGCCCTAAAAATATTTGCCAAATAGTTTTTCTGTTTCTAAAACAAAACCCGATTCTTAAGATACATACCCCCTTTTTTTTGTTTCACAATGCCTTTATGATGTTTTCATGGTATTTCCCCAGACTAGTTTGGGAACTTCCTTGAGTTGTCCTTTTCAATTTATCTTGATAGTTCTTCTTATATAACAGAATTTAATTTTATTTATTATGTCGAGACTGGGAACACTCCTAAATCCACTTCTCATTTCCTGGGAGGTGGTTTTAGACACATGTAACCACAACAGATTGTTTTGATCAGGGATGAGGACATCTCTCTCTGAAGGAGAGGTTGGAGTTCCTGAAATTGATTTGAATGGGTCTTCTGATTTCAGGAACCATTTAAAAAGAGAAGGTGGTCTAGGCAGAGGTGTCTGGACCCCTTTACTATGTTCTAAGAGAAGTGGCACTCCAGGGAGTAATGCAACATGATGGTCCTGGTACATCTTTTGCATGACTCTAAGGTGGGGGACTAAAGCCTTAGGATGAGACACAGAAGGCAAAGTGTTTTCCTTTCATCACCCAACGTAACCATTACATTTAAAGATCAGTGTAAATGTCTTGCGTCCCTGATAACTTTCCATTATGTAACTGCTCTTTATTTTCTCTACTATATACATGACATTATTCCAGCAGCAAGTTAAAATTTTCCTTGTATGCTTTTACCGTAAACTGTCATTTATGTGGGATTAAAATAACTAGAATAATTTTAGCATTTTCAGTACTTGACATTTAAGAGAGAGACAGATGGCAAGTAAACAAGGTGAGAGCAGGACTTTATTTGCTGTATTACAATCTCAAACTACTGTAAAGAATTTTAATTAGATGTTATTTTAGGAAGTTTCCAATTCACTGCAGGTCGTGAAGCTTGGACTGAAGCAGAATGTACACCATGTGTTTTAATAGATCAGCAGCCCACTGATGTGGCTGAAAGTTCGTCTCCATCTAGTAGGTTATGTTTGTAAGAGTGTGAACATTTTACTGGGTCCCACTGTGCCTTAGAGTAAAACTAAGTTTCTTCTTAATTTTAAATACTATTTGAAACTTCTAGTTGGAGTTCAGAATCAAGTGTGTTTGGTTTAAAGATTCAAAATTTTCTTCTGATATCTTTCCTTTTTAGTAAGCTCCTTTTTGTTTTTCTTTGTGGTGATTATTTTTAATTTCCCACAGCTCTACCGGAGGTTTTCTCCACTGTGAGGTAGTAGTTGTTACACGTAATTCAAAATTCAGTTATTCAGTTTTCTAAAACAATTTCTGTGAAATAGGACTTCAAAGTTGTTGTTGTGTTTTTTTGTTGTTGTTGTTTTGTTTTTTGTGTTCAGATAGAAGCTAGTTTTAGAGCTATTCGTGGTCCAGGAAAATACATTCACGTGTGAAACCTTCTCAGGTTATTCTTTGTATAATTATGTATTTCTTTTCATCTCTACAAATAATGTGAAGATCTTGAAAAAACAGTTAAACTTCTCGCCATTAAAATAAAAATAAAGAGCCTTGAAATATGACAGGTGCTATACATAGTTCATGGAGGCTAGGAAGTGATATATGCAAAAGGCAGACTGTTCTTGAATTGCAAACTGTTGCATAGTTTGTACATTTACCAGCTCTGGGGATAGCAGGTGTTCATAGTTGAATTGGTGACTAAGAAAACTTACAATGAAAAGTTCTATAGATGATTCTTTTCCCCTCCAGATTACAGCATTTCTGAGGAGCAGTGTGTGTCACGATATGGTAGTAGTAAAGTTAAAATTGAAAAGTCACTTTCTTTAAATGTTATAAACTTAAAGAAGATAACATTTAGGTTTTTGAGAAAGGCCTGTAGACATTATGTGTTTTGTTTTTGTTTTGTCTCTTTTAACATGAATGAGTCCTTTTTGTTTCTTTTTTCATTTGGGTTTGTAATCAACGTACATAGTGAATTTTATGCTAACATTTGTTATAAATACAATATGATATCAATATTATGTAGTCCTCTCCCCTCCTTAGTTTTATTAATCTTCTGGGTTCTCTTCAATTGCTAGGAATATATTTGTGTTTCCTTCAGCTCTTTTGTTTAAGTAGCACTTAGCATTGTTTTATAGGAACAATACCACCTACTGTGTACAATTACATAAGAAGTAGTTTCTCAGATTCTGAGAGAAATCCCAGAAAATTACTGTTAGGAAATCTGTTATACCACTTGTACATTACAGAATTTTAAGAACTATTTCTCCAGATGATGTCAATAGGGTATAAGAAGTGCACAGTCAGAAGGGGGAATGAAGCATGAGAGACTATGGACTCTGGGAAACAAACTGAGGGCTTCAGGGGGGAGGGGGTGGGGGAATGGGATAGACCGGTGATGGGTAGTAAGGAGGGCACGTATTGCATGGTGCACTGGGTGTTATACGCAACTAATGAAACCAGGGATGTACTGTATGGTGACTAACATGATATAATAAAAAAAAATTAAAAAAAAAAAAAGAAGTACACAGTCATGACATACTTATTTGGGCTAGATCTTCCCCTATGTAATCTGTTCTTTTATTATCCGAATGACCCCAGTCCTTAACAATTTGTTTTCAAATTACTCAGCTCATTTTAATCTACAACTGGGAATTTTTGATTGATAAATTTTTTAAGGAGTAGAGCTAATTATCATTCATAATAAAAACCAAACAAAAAACCAAAACCAAAACATCAGTAGTAAAACAGAGAGGGGCGACTTAATGAATGATTTGAGAGGATCCGTTTATTCTGGACCTGAAAATCTTAAGATCTAGGAAAGGAATAACTTTCAGGTTTTTTTTTTTTTTTTAATTAAAGGTTTTACCTAATTATCAAGTTCTAATTCCTTTAGAATACTAGTCTTTAGTGATTGTTTTAACTGTCTTAGAGGAAACTATTCTATAAAGCTCAGAGTTTTCATTTTAAAATTTATGCTATTCCAGGATTAAAAATAAAAAAGCCATATCTCAAAATTATTCATTATTGATGTCACTAGGTTTAAAGGGGCATATTTGATTTTTGAAATTTCTGTGAATAATAAAATTATTTGACTTTTAAGGAAAATGCCTAAGAATGTGAGTCTTTCTTTTTTTTCCAATCAGAATTAAAATCAGACACGTATGATAACACCACCTCTGGATACTGAAAACAAATCTTAACAGCATTTCTTATTCAGAAAATGAAAGTGATCACAAGCAGAACGAAAATATCCTACCGATTGCTTGAAAGCCACACAAGTGGCAAAAAACATAAAAACGAGTAACTTTTACATTAAGGTTTAAAATTTCGTCTTTAGTTTTAACTGGTCATGGAAATTAATGAGCCCATCTGACCCTGAGCAAGGTATTTAGTGTGCTTTCACTCTTCTGCTTGAAGCCCGACTATAGAATGCTGTCCGGAACCATCATGCCAAATGAGTCATTTTTATTTGCAAGTCTCAGAATCTGTTCTTGTCATCCAAGGCCATGTGGTTGACATGAGTGGAAGCTGTGACGGCTCGAACCTGGAGTCATAACACAGCAAAAAACACTATTTATTCATATGAGTCGTTTATCGTTTCTGTTTCTCCGTTCTCTTCCTTTCCAGCCTCATCTCAAGACAGTCTCCCTCAGGTCTTTGCTTTGGCCCCTCGTTTTTCGGTTTTTCAGGCTTTCGGAACTTCCACATCTGCACCAGAAGCTTCTTGAGCTCTTTCACTCTTGCTCATCCTTCAGGTCACAGCTTCCCTGTCAGTTCCTCCGAGGAGCTTTCCTTGACCTATCACTCTAGGTGATTCTGCGCTTTATTTTCTCTACGGTGCTCTGTTCTCTTCTCTCCAGAATCTGTTGTGGTCTATATAATCTTACTTCTCTTCACCACTTCTCCCCAGGGCCTACTCCAAATCTGACACACAGTAGGTATGCAGTAAGCTCGTCTGACTGGCACGAGGGCTGCGTGTAGGCTAATCTCAAGCCGTGTGCTATCTAAGGAACATCCTAGAACTTGGCAGGCATTCATGAACCTATATATGGACAGAGCTGTTGTTGGTGTTTTGTTTTGTTCACTTTTGTTTTCTTTCTGGGAATGGGAGAAGAAATTTGATAGTTATTAAGCCAGAGAGATTTAATTAAATTGGGCTTACTAATCTTGTATGGTCCAGAGAGATTTCTTTTAATCATCTGAGGATTTTATTTTCATGTGACATTGTAGAGAGGATGAAAAGGACCTTGAAGCCACATGTGTCACTCTTTTGCCTGTTGATCCATAATTAGAACCAGTGTCTAGAATCTGTTTTAGCATAGAGCTGAATAGCACAGAAACATCAGAATTACAAGTGAAACCACTTTTCACATATTTGTTTGGTGTCCTTTACTGGTTCAAATTAGCATATTTAAAAATTTTATTGAGAAATATGAAATTGCAATCTGATGCATCCATGTAATGTTTTTTCTTCATGCAAAGTAAAGTAAAATTTCAAAATCCCTATAGCAAAGGCGTCACTGGGTACGTTCTTAGTTGTAACTCTTAAGTTAATGAACATAGTATTATGAATATATCAGGTACAGGGGTCTTCGATATATCTGTCTCTTCATGAAGCAGGTGAACACTAGGCATTACTTATTACCGTCCTAAATGAATTGCCATCTTTTGTTTTAAAAATTATATCATGCACGATTATTTTTAAAACAATTTTTAAATGATTCCTTACTTCCAGTTGTGTCAACCTGAAACTACTTTGACTAGCTTTTTGACTCCATCTGCTTTTCTGAACTGTATTCTCTATCTCCGTCTATTACTCAGTGTCCCATACTACGGTATTCCCTCCAAATAGTTTTGTTTATTTAGTTCTCTTACTTTGAAATAATTTAAAAAACTATCATTTTACTCTTTCGCTTTCTCTTGAATAACACTTAAACTTTAGCCTTACTTGTCTAATTTCAATTTTTGGATTGTACCAAGATCGTTTCCACTTTGTTTCCTTTTCAAATACCTTTCCCTTCCTAAAAAGCTCTTCCCCTCACTTTTCACGTTTTTAGGGGTTGGAACAAAGATTTAAGTGTACATATTACCTCCTTTGATGGGTTTTCTTTGACCACCCTATCTAAAATAGGTTGTCCCAATTAGTATTTTGAGTTTGCTGATGTTTTATCCTTTTCCCCAATTATGTCACTTTTCTTTCAAATAGAATTGAAGTTTTTATTCTTGATACATTTTCTCAGTAATTAAGTGCTAGAAGTGGAGTTTTCTGAGCTTTTACTGTTTGTGAAAACACTGATTGGTTGTGTGGAAACCGAGTTCTGTCTTGGTTCTTTGGATGTCCTATATCCGGTTGATGAAGCTCAGGGTCCTGAGGACTCACAGAGGAGGGCACCTGAGCCCACCTGGGGGTCAGGGAAGATGTCTGGTGGGAAATCATGTATGAGCTGATACTTGAGGGTTGAGTAGCACTTAGGTATGGGTAGGGCGAGGGTACCATGGAAGATCTTTGAAAGGAATGGGGAGTAGCCACCTAGCTCAGCAGTGTATGAAAGCATATTGTGTTGGGGTTATGTGGTTTTGGGTATTCAGAAGGGTGGGAATTTGGAGATTAGGGTTTCCTTTTTTAGACTTTTTCTCTTTTGCTCTTCTGACTTTTCCACTATGAGTATGGTTATGTTTCTGATGTGTGGAGGGGAGTATGTATTGGGGGAAAAAAAGAAAGGAAGTCATGCTGATAGTATACCACATAATTTCATATTTAAATGACAGTTTTACATTTAGGATATTTTACCTGTTAGTTGTTTTTTTGAAGTTTGGTACTACTGATTTCTATTTTTGGTATTTCATTTGTTTTAAATGCTTTATCCTAAACCATGTGCATATGCACAATGTACACTGAGTTAACACCTAAAAGAATTGACCAAGTTTTGAGAAAAGTTTGACCTTTAATTTTGGTAAGTTTTCCTCCTTGTGCCCTGATTGAAGTTGCAGTAGACATTGCACTTCACATTAGGCTCATGAGATAAGTAGGTCTGTGTCTTATTTCCATACCCTAAAATGGTTTTGTCTCCGAAATTATATAATCAGATATTTTCCTGTCTTATAACTTCAACTTTAAAATATAATCTTAAAACTGCAGGATTGGTTTTTTGTTTTTTGTTTTTAACAAATTATTAGTGACAGATGTGGTTCTTTAAAAGAAAAAAAAACATGAGTTCTCATCTGTCTCCTCTCACAACAAAATCTGATTGATCTTTCATATTATGATATCATACTTCACAAGGTTAATCCTGAATGAAAGTTACCAACACTTTCCCTAACAGAAGAAAAATATTCAGATTCTTGTATTATTGACTTAGGGGAAAGTACTACAAACAGAGGAAAAGCCTTTGATAGGCAATGTTGCTTCCTCCAGGAAATGAAGTGTAAGGATCTAAATAAACGTCTGTCATATAAACAAAGGGACAACCTTATTAGGTGATTTTGGACACCTATTCAATTCAGTGACTTTATTAGAAGACCTTCCCCATCATGGTTCTCCAGGATTTATCAAGTGGTTATGCCACAGACAGTCTCATAAGTTGTTTTGATGTTGACAGCAGTGCATGATAGGGTGGGGTAGAAAGTACAGATTATAACTGTACGTTTTTGCGTGCGCTCTCTCTCTCTCTTTTTTTTTTAGAAGGGGGGAGAGAGATTGGGAGAGAGGAGGGGCAGAGGGAGAAAGAGAATCTCAAGCAGACTCCACTCCCAGTGTGGAGCCCTACTCGGGGCTCCATCTCGCGACCCTGAGATTCTGACCTGAGCTGAAATCAAGAGTCGGACACTCAACCCGACTGCGCCACCCAGGTGCCCCATCTCTTATTTATTTCTTAACATCTAAAGCAGTAGAATTCCCAAGTAAGTGTTCAGGTGAAAATGGAGTCAAGTCAAACATACCTGATTGTTCAGGTTCTTGGGTTTACATTTGTGCTGATTACATATAAAATGAGATAGCTCTTTAAGTTAATACAGTCAGTATTTGAAAACAGCACTTCCAATATTATCAGGACTATACTGAGCTCAGTTTTTGGTAGTAATGAATTAATTCCACTTCTCATAATGGCTTTCAGTAGTAAGAATTTCTTTTGCAGAGGGACAATTAGCAATATGAAGAGATGTTTCCAAAATTATAATAATGTATCTTCTAAAAATTATTGGTGATATGCTAGATGAAGTGATAGGGAATATTATCTTTTAATTTTTTTTTAAGATTTTATTTATTTGAGAGAGAGAGAGCATGAGCGTGAACAGGGTGGGGAGGGGCAGAAGGAGAGGGTGGGAAACAGACTCCCTGCTGCGCAGGGAGCCCAATGTGGGGCTCGATCCCAGGACCCTGAGATCATGACCTGAGTGGAAGTCAGACACTTAACCGACTGAGTCACCTGGGTGCCCCATGATAGAGAATTTTAAATTAAAGTAAACGCTAATTAACTTTCAAAGGATTTTCTTTTTAGGGTTTTGGTTCATCCTAAAGAGAACTGGGAGAATTGTGAAGTGATGCAGGGCTAGGCATTACTGATATCAAGTCTCATTCCAACAGAAGTAGAGGAGAAGGACATAGAAAAATTTGACTTTAAAAGGAATTCTTCCATATCATAAAAATAGCTGCAGTTTTGTGTATAGGAGTTGATCTTCTGCCTTCACTGTGGGAAAACTATATAGATGAATAGTATTCATTACATTTATTTCACCTGTGTTCAATACTAAAGTGTCTATTTTGCCATAAACTACAAAACCAGATTGGAAAAGTAATCTGTATTTTCTGAAGTATACACATTTCATGAGCTTTATAAAAATGGTGTTTTAAGAGATTATTTTATCATTACAGTAAAGGACATTACAGTGTATCTTTAGCAGTTACTACACAGGGGGATAGAAGGTGAAAAAAATTAAGTTGTTTTTTTATTTTCAGAGACTGTAACTTAAAAATAATTGCAGCAGGTTGTACATGTTAAACTTTCTGGTCTAGAAATGTGACATAGAATTTCCCTAGAAGCTTCTGTTCCATTGTGGTTGAAATGTTTTCTCACCTTTTTAGACTACTTCGTTACTGCTGATGTAGGTGATACTTTGAGATGTGCCAAGAGAAAGTTGTGTAAAACTTCCCTTGACCTTTTCTATGCTAAATGCTAAGTAAGATGCCTTAGACCTGCTGATTACTTTAAAAATCAAGTACTTATCTGTGTTCAGATAAGTAAGTTTACTTATTAAAATACATCAATTTATATTTCATTTATAATCATCTCTCTTGTAAATTTATCACTTAAAGAAAGGTAGTGAGTATTTTGCCCCAAGATTAAGAGCAATATTACTTAACTTACTGATGCATATGTATTTATTTATTATTTATTATTTATTATTCTATGCTAAAAATATTTGAAACTAAAATGCAAAAAATATTCTGGTGTTTTAAAAAATATTTCGTGTTTCACAAATCCTATTTTAATGTGTCTTGGCATGTATCAATATTTTCTCCTTTAAGGAAAATTATCTGATTTGGTTTAATTTACTCAGTGAAACTGTATTTATATCTAATGGAAGTCATTTTTTAGTTTCCACCATTATCTGTATTGAGGATTAGTAATTGCCCCCAGATTCATTTGGCTCCTTTCTTATTATAATGTATTCCTCCATTGTGATCGACTCATAGTAAAGACAGTTTTGGGGGCTCATATGGAGCTGATGTAGCCCCATGAGTAAGCTCTGACTAATTGGATATGAGTAGAAGTGAGGTGTGGAGCTCCTAGGTCATGCCTTTTAAAGGGAGGCCACATACCCTCCTACCTCTTTTCCTGCTTCCTTCCTGCTGGCTAGAATGTGAAGATGGTTATGAGTCATGTTGGGCCACGTGGAGGAGAGCAGTGACGTAGGAGTGGCAGAACTTGAAGGGAGAAGGAGCCTTGGTCATTGACCAGTTTGTAGACTAGAGCTGCCATACATTTAGATGAGAGGGAAATAAACATCAGCATTAAGCCACTCTTATTCTGTCACTGTCACATACAGCCAAAACTATGCTAGAATCTACCACTATGCTGAAAGGATTAACAATTTCTGCTGCCGTTTTTTGAGATTTAAGTTTCAAATTGTATAATGGTCATAAACGAAGGCATGGCCATGTGAAATAAAGCTTTGTTAACTATGCCTCACTTAGCTAAAAGCAAGCACTGAATTCATGCTAATGAGGCTCTTTAATATTACATTGTGGTGGATTATATTATACAGTTACTCTGTGTGATACTGTTTTGTGACTATCCCTAACTGTTGTGTTTCATGACCCATTGAGAGTTTAAGCAGATATTATCTGTTGATTGTCCAGATTTCCTTTATTTGTAGTCTTTGTGTCTGCTTTACTAGACCTCCGTTTATGTTCATCCCCCACATCTTTCTCTTCCCCTCCTACTTTTGGCCGGTGTCTGGTGGCGGGAGCGGGGTGGGGGTTTGGCACAGCTCTGGCTGGCCAGTTCTCCAGAGCTCTAGGACCTTAATAGAGACCAGGTGCCTGGAACTATTCCTGAAAACACACACTGGTGAAATTCAGTTACTTGCTTAGGGAGTTTGTGGGCTTATATCATAATGGATGGAAAAATGCCCTGTGCTTCGCAACCTTTTAGACTAAGTAATAACACTTACAAGAAATTGTGAATGTTATAGGAACCGAGTTCTGTGTGGGAGATGAGTACTAGGAAAAAAAGGTTTCATAATGATGAGTGAGAAATTTTCAGAAAGCATTGTGTCGTTTGTCATTTTCAGTCCAAAAGGCAACTTACACCATCACACTGGGGATGGGATATAGCTTCACTGAATGATGTGGTTTGCTCCCAAGTTATTTAGTTATGTTTCATTATATTGAAATACTCTGTCCCTGCAGAATCATTGTAAATTATGTGTGAAGCTCTAAGTGGGAAAGTTGAAAGAAGGGCAGTATTCTATTATAAGAACAATGCATATGCTTCTCTTGGTGTTCTTCCTAAGCTCTCTATTTGTGGCTGTGCCAAATTCCATCACATTCCGTATGCATAGATATAATTGCGTGCAAACACCAGGCATCTTGCATTTTAAAGAAAGCTAGGGAATGGCCAAAATCTTCCTTGCCTGCGATTCCTACCCTCACTTTAAATTTCATTTTATATGTGCCTGGAAAAGTAGAGGGAACGTTACTTTCCATATCAGTGTAGAAAACCTTCTAGCACCAGAGTCTATACTCTGATCCTTGGAGCAATACTGGAAGTGTCTTTTTTCCACTGGAGCCACTTGTGTACCATTACTCCTCTGTTTACTTTCAAAAAATGTTCATGTCAGTACTTCCACAATCTTCTGACTCCTGTAGCAGGCACATCCTTATAGATGTCAGTATTAGTCTTCATAGTGTACACCAGCATGTGAAGGGAACTTTCTAGTCTTTTTGCACTCCAGATGTTACCTTCATTCTAGGCAGCTATAATTCTCACCGTATGGACTTCACTCTCAGGGACTCTTATCTTTATTCCACTCGGCCATGTATATCCCTGGCCAAGTCATGATGCTACCCTTGGGAATCCTTAATTCCAAAATCTCATTCTGCAAACATAGTTTCAGTCCTTCTACCTCTCTTATTTCCTTATACCCATAAAACCTACTCTTTTTTTTTTTTAAAGATTTTTTAATTTATTCATTCGACAGAGATAGAGACAGCCAGCAAGAGAGGGAACACAAGCAGGGGGAGTGGGAGAGGAAGAAGCAGGCTCATAGCGGAGGAGCCTGATGTGGGGCTGGATCCCATAACGCCGGGATCACGCCCTGAGCTGAAGGCAGACGCTTAACCGCTGTGCCACCCAGGCGCCCCCATAAAATCTACTCTTAAACGTCATTGGTGTTCTCTCTTATTCCTACTCCACTCTTCTGGTCTCTTGATTCTCTTTAGGCTTCACTCATTTCCATACCCAGCTTGGATCCCACTAATCATTAGGCAGACACATCTGAGTTCAAACTCTACTCTCCTAGTTGCTAATGGTAATTTAGGCAATTTACCTGACTTCTCCACGTCTTAATATCTTTACTTGTAAAAAAGGTATTATAATATCCATCTAGTGGCAAGGTGGAGAGTATATAGGAAAACATTGGTTAACTGCCTAATATAGTTCAAAACAATTAGTGGTTAGTAAATTAATGTGAGCTGCTTTTATCTTTAATATTATTTGAGAGAATGATAAAAGATAATGAAAAGGTGAATGAAGTTGGGGACAAAATAAGGGAGGGTTAAGGAATATAGATTTTACAGAAGCTGTGGAAAACCACTGTGGGTTCTTCAGCGGTTAAGTAGCACGATTTAAATAACACACGTAAAAGGTGATTCAGTTACACAGTTTCTGTGATAGCGGTAAATGCTAGAGAGCGGAGTAGGAAATTTGTTGGATTATATACTGAAGCTATGATGTTCCCATGTTAGCGTCTCTCTTTTCTTATTTTATCTCCTTTTAATGTAGATCATGTTTTATATTGTTACATTTTGTACCACATGGTTTTATTACTTCTTTATGAGTGACTTAATAGAGAAAATTTTGTGTATGTAGTAAATGTGAGTTCATTTCTTTGGTCAGGGAGATAATGGATTTCTTTTGAAGTATCTGCTATATTGTTGCCCTAATTGAGTTGTACAATGAACTTGAGTCTCCATAAACAAAATAGGAGACTTGTCATATTGGAACTGTTTAGAACCCCAAGGTACTTGGCTTTACATTTCGAAAGCATTTGGATTTGTTGTTTTGGTGCTTAATTAGAGCAATCTCCTCAAGATTTTAAATCCTATTACATTGATTTTGCATAATTTCCATGAATTTCTATGTTACCAGAATACTCTCAAATATGCCATTCAGATTTCAAGTGAAATATGAGTGAAAATGATTGGGGTTCACTTGATGATATAGGGGGTTCTTTATTATTCTAGAAAGTGAATGCTTAACATCAGCCTAGGGTGGTGCCTTCTTAAATTACTGCCTTCACACCTTTGCATCAGGAACAGTCAGCCAGAAGCAGGTAAGAATTTCAACTACTGGTAAACCACTTTGTACCTTTAAAACAATTTCATGAGGAGTTGTTTTTAACCTGAAAACTGTGGCAAGAGACACATGGCCATAAAATCTGCTATTGTTGGTTTACCTTTCTCTCACATTTTTAGTAATTCATGTATTTATTCATTGGTTCCTTCAGTGTGATTTGTTGAGCACCTACTCTGTCCTGGCCCTGTTTTAGTCACATAGGGTAATTATCAATTATTGAACCTGAATCCTCTTTCATGTGTATTAGAGAATAGACAGAAAATATCAGGAAAATGGAGCACTATCTACATTTTGCTCTGAATGCTTTTTTCCTTCTCCTCTTTGTCCTCTTCCATCTTCCTCTCCTTCCCCTTCCTATCCCTGCTCCACCACCCCCTCTCCCCCGCCCCATCTCAGCATTCAAGGAGATAAGGAGGTGGGAATTTGGAGTGGAATGGTTTTCCCACCCTGGGTTTAAATCATGGCACAGTGTCTCAGAAGACATTAGCTGCAGATCTGTGAAAGGGGAGAGATTGTGACCAGATTGATTTCTTCATCCCATCATTATCTACTGGGGACCCTTGGTGTGCCAGCCATATTCCAGGCATGGGGATTCCGTGCTGTAAAACCAGGTGCATCTCCAGTCCTCACGGAGCGTACACTCCAGTGGGGCAGGCAGACCGTGAAAACCGCACACACAAGCGCTATGGTTTCCGTTAGTGATGAGCTCGCTGAGGAAGGGTGGTTTAGGGTAAGAGGATAGAAGAAGAGGGGTTGCTTCTATAGTAATGCCCTAGATGCTATTCTGGTTACATCTAGTGTTGGCTGCCTGGCTCTGTCTTCCCCAAGCTTTTCTCAAGGAGTAGGGATAGTTCCTCCTGTAGCTCCAAGTCTAAAGGGAGGAAGCAGAGGAGTGAAGCCACGCTGTCAGCTGGCGCGAAGTGGAGTGCCTAGTGCACCAGCTTCCTTCTCCACTTCCGCAGGCGGCACGGAGACCCTCTGCTGCCTTGTTATTATCGTAAGCCAGCCGTGAGTAGGAGTGGGCTGAGGGGCACCAGGGAGTGGTACAGAGATCGGGGCTTAGAGAGGGAGGCGGGATTCACTAAAGACGGCCTGACTCGACTTCACAGCTTCCCTGAACCAAGGCTAGGTTTGTGGCGTGCAGCCCCCTGACGGCGACAGGAACACGTGGCATTTGGTGTACGTTCTAGGTGCACGTTTGTTAAGAACAACAGCCTTGCTCGGACCGCAGAAAACCAGCCTCTAGTCCATTTCCCATGCAGGGCCGTGTTGGATTTGAAATCGAGGCTGTGGTAACAGTTTCCACAAATAGTACCCTTGGCGAGTCCCCTTATGCATGAAGTTGCCCTTTAAACAAAGAAGACTGCAGCTACCGCACATTTCTCCCCGAAGAGTAGTGAGCAGGGCTGCAGGGGAACTTTGGGTGGATTTGACAACCTATCGATCTGGACTTTGGGACATTGTGATTCTGTAGGAAGAAAACACCAGTAGGTTTGTGTTTAGGCTTCCCCGTTAACTGCCTGCTCCTCAGGAGGGCTGAAGCTGGGGAGAAGAGTTCTGTGGGGGTTAGAGAACCTCTGAGTTCAAAAGGTAAAGTAGGACCAGTGGCCATGTGGACAGAACTGGGGAGAGGGAAGCGTATTTGGATTTTGTAAAGAGGAAATTGAAGCGTAGTGGGGAGATCCAGAGTCAGCTCTTTAGAAATAGTAGTGGGGCTGAGGTTTGGTGGGGGCATCGAGGGGAGGAGACTAATGGAGAAATGGTAAGGATGGAAGCTCAAGGGAGCTTGTCACCCTGGGCAGGGAAGAATTTCTGAGCGCAGACTTTATGGGACCTTGGCAAGTCGGAGCTTAGAACAAGAGAGGATAATTTGCAACTTGAAACAAAAGGTAATTGTGACCAAGACAGAAAAGCATCCTCCTTTTCAGAGGTCTGGACTGCGGAGGTGCAGGGCTTAGCTCGTGTTCTGCAGTAGGCAGGGTACCCCGGTAGAAAAGCTGTTTATCAAAGTGTGTAGGTGACTGAATTAGGGGTATTTGGAATCTATTGAGTGATTGATTTGGAAGTAGAATATAAACTGATCAAGAAACATAAAACGTCCTATGTGTTTCTTAAACCGATGACTTAGAACTCAAGATTTCTTTGTTAACAGCAGTATTTTGTGGATCTGAACGTGTCTGCACAGCGCCTCTGTGGTCCTGAAGGGGTCTGGTGTAAATCCTTGTGGTTCAGTCTGGAGGGGGAGTTGTTCACACCCTCTCTTCTTGTCGGGGGGATGGAAGGTCTCCAAGAGAAGCGGGGATGAGATCAGGCCAGGGAGCCTTCTGTTCTCTGTGGTTTTGTCTGTCACTGACACTGATCATAGCCAGAAACAGCTGTTTCAGTGAAGTTCAACCTTGCCATCTATTTTCGGTAGAAGCAGGAAGAATGTCAGAGGTGATGTTTGAATTTGAGGGCCTTTTATAAGGGACTCAGCTGAAGCTGTTTAGACCTTCTCTCCTCTGTCATTTCACTTATCAAATTTAAGCACAGCCTTTTAATTTCAACACACTTAACTTCTGGGGATGAATAGGGCATTGAACGGGTTCTATAAACAAGTACTTTTCTGAGCCATAAACAGGAACACAGCCTCAAAATGATACCATGTCAACGAGACAGGGGATGTGATGAGAAGGGCAAGGTTGGAGAGCTTTCTCTACCCCAGTCTGGGGCAGCAACTCTGTTTTCTTTGACTGAAGGAACACGGAAGTTATAACTCAAAATGCTTGTGTACCAACTGCCGTTCTTCAGTTCCCTACACAGGGCTCCTGGCTGATATGTGAATAATACTGTATGTTGACTAAACATATGTTGCCTTTTAAAGAAACCGTAAGATGAAAGACAAAGCAAAAAGGGTAGAATTGTTTGGGTACTAAGAATAGCAGAGGATACTTTGAAGACAATTTTAAATCCTCTCACAGAGGAGATTTATTTTCCCATCGTGTCTGAAAGGGTCCTACTGTTACCCCTTCACTCTATTTTAGATTTAATTTATTTGTTTACTTTGGCTCTGAGTGTGCCTGGAGAGATACTAACCCTCCAGCAAATGTAACTGTGTGAGAACATTATTTCAGTTCACTTTCAAAGGGAGGAGATCCCATTCACAGCCTTCAAAATAGAGAGTACCAGTTCGTTCCAGAATTGACCAGCCATGGAAAGACTTAGAATCCTTGTTAGCATGCTCATCCTAATAGGATCTGCGCTTTTGGAGTTGTTAAAGAATTAACGGGCCTGAGAACTGCTGAAGGATTTTCTTTCTTTCATATTTGCCAGCTTTCCCATGCCTCTTGTGCTGAGAGGTATTTAACACGGTACCCCGTTCAAAAGTTGAATTTGTTGTTAAATGGGTTCAACACTGTCACTGTGTGCATGTACCATTGCATTTATATTTATATATTTGTATATAAATGCATAGGAATAAAAATAATTATAAATAAAAATTGTAATTGTAATTTATAGTAACAAATGACAGAAAATCAGTTAAGGAAATTAAACATCTATACAGTGGAATATTTCCATTTATAAAAGTAATGACTTGTATCGATATGTGCTGGTCTGGAACAGTTTTCAAGGTTTTACACAAAAAGAAAATAAAACAAGATGCAGACGTGTGTGTAGTACAGAAACCTGATGTGAACAGGGATGTATGCAGCCACACACATTCACGTCTATGCTTGTTTATGTTTGGACCATGAGAAGAGCTGAGAAAGGATGGAGTCATGACCTTGGAAATGAGCCTCTTTGTTTCTTCCTTAGGAGGGAAGAAGAAGTTGGGTAAAGATATAGAGAAATACTCAAATGATGAAAAATTAGTTGAGGAAGAAAGGAAGGGAAGTCAGTGAGCACGAATTTAAAATTCTTAAAAATTATCTTAAAGAATTTCCTTCTGTGCTCTTTGAGGTTTCATATTCTTAATTCTAAAATTCTTTCAAATGCACATGTCAGTATCTGGGAGTCTTGAGAAAGCAGGCTCATTGGTTGGGTGACTGCAGTACCTTCTCATATGTTCAGGGAAGAGAATACAAAGGCGTGCTTGGCGTTTAGCATCAGTGTGCTAACGTGTTACTGAGCTTTGTAATTAGGTTCTTTTTCTACTTGCCTTCTAGAAATTTTCTTTCTTTCTTGTGTTTTTCTTTCTCCTCCCACCCTTTTTTTTTGCAGCAGCCTTTTATATGAATCTGTACCCTTAACATGTCGTGTACTCACTGGTTTTTTGATAGGATGATGCTACCTATTGGTAGAACTGGAGAGGACTTACTAGTTAGATAGATCATGTGCTCTGGCACCTGCCTTTTAGGAGGAGAGTGTAGAAACCTTTTAACTGTTTGGCATTGAAATATCGAAGGTTCTCTTAGACAGATGTTCACTATTTGAATAGTAGGTTGTGTGTCTCTGATCTTTGAGGGATGAGGATTTTTGAATAATGTTCGTCAGGCACCTAAATTATTTTGTTTTTGGATATAAGGGACAGAATGAGTACCTCGTTCAATTTCCTGAATCCTATAAAATCAAGAAAAATAGAAGCAATGGAATATTTAGTTTTTACTTGGCATTTGTATAAAATTTGGAGCGTTGGAGAACATGGAGTCTTATGGTCCCTTATAGCCATCGCTTCCTATACTACCTTTCAGGGTACAGGGAAGATGTTTTCTTTAAACCAGATCTTATGAACCTCCATTAAAATTGTTGAATTCTTAGTTTTTCTAAAATTAGAATTTCACTTTTCCTGGTAAAGAGCAAAATGGAGTGGGGAGTAGCAAAGGTAGAAAAAGAAAACTTTCTAGGACTTTTTAAGCTGAATGAATTTTCAGGTTATCAGTTCTGTTGATTTCCTTACAATGGGACAAGGTCTAGTTTTTTTGTATGTATTTTCTTGATTTTGCGGTGTAAAATTCTTAAAAATTATCTTAAAGAATTTCCTTCTGTGCTCTTTGAGGTTTCATATTCTTAATTTTGTGTGTATGTGAAATTCACACAACTTAATTATGGTCACGGGTTTAAAGCAAATGAGTCTATGCCCTCTCTCTAAGCTGGAACAGATTCTTTTCCCTAGTCACTAGAAGAAGAAAGAAGGGAATGGGGGCATAGAGAGAACCACTAGTTGATGAGCATGGACTTTGATATCTTGGCCTTGATTCCTAGAATCAAATTAAATGTACCCCTCTCCTCTAATCTTGCTTTTACTACTTTAAGCCCTTTCTGCTAGCTTCTTCCTAAATCCTAGTATAGTTAGGATAGGTGGATTTTATTATATAAAGATAACATTTTCATCTTACGATTTTTTTCTTCTATGTAATAATAGGAAAATAGTATATCAAGGGCATTTGGAATTGTTTGATATTCTGTATGTAGAGTGAATAAAACTGAAATGAAGTATGGCATCCATTTAAAGCATTTTGCTGTATCATTTATAGTATCCAAGATACAGAATTAACCTGAATGTCCTTTGTTTTAATTTAAATTCAATTAGCCAGCATATAGTACATCATTAGTTTCAGATGTAGTGTTCAATAATTCATTAGTTGCATATAACACCCAGTGCTCATCACATCACGTGCCCTCATTAATGCCCATCACACAATTACCCCATCCCCTCACCCTCCTCTGAGTGTCCTTTGATAGACAGGTGGACGGACGGACACACACACACACACACACACACACACACACACACAGAGGAATACTATACAGCCATAAAAAAAGGATGAGATCATGCCTTTTTCAACGACATGGATGGACCTACAAGTTATACTAAGTGAAATAAGTCAGACTGAGAAAGAAAAATACTATATGAATTCACTCATGTGGACTCTAAAAACCAAATGAATAAACAAACAACAAAACAAAGAATTTTGTTGTAATAGCAGTTAGTGCAAAATTCTTATAATACTCTATTTCTAGAAATGAGAGTGAGACTTTTCAGGAGCAAGGAAACAAAAACACGAGAATACAACAACACTGTTTGATTATTATTGATTACTCTTGACCAGAAGTTGAGTTGTAGAGCCACTCAATTTCTACACTAAGTTGTATTACCTACTTTTGCCTTAGTGTATTTTGATCAATCTATTAATTTGACTTTCAGAGAAACCTAATGCTTCAGCTTAAATATTATAATTATCCCTTTCAAGTACTTTACACAGTAGTTAACTATATTTAGCTGATATATGAGTCTAGACTTAGTCAAGTTATATCATTTTGCCAAGTATGTTTGAAGCATAATGGAGTTATTGTCTACATATCAGTAGAAGGATTTCTGTTTTGTGGATTGGCAGGTGCAGTTGTGAAGTTAAGTCAGAGGGAGCTGAGTTGAAACAAACTTTTGTTTTCACTTTCCTTTTGCTCACTGACATAACAAGTTTCTCTGAGGATTTTTTTACAAGTCAGTGGCACAGACAGATCCTCACTTTTCTCAATCTAAATCATTAGGCTTTAATTTTTCTATACACTATTCTTAAGTTACTAATGCTGATAGAGTAGCTTAAAGTGGCTGTATACTGTATTGTTCGTAATTGTTGAAATAAAACTGTCCTTCCCAATTATACATTTTTCTAGATTTCTGTAGGCTTTTTATAATGTAATTTATTGGTTGAGGGATTCTTACAGTTTCTCTTATGTTTAGAATTATTTAAACACTTCACATTAAATTCAGTGATAATATGTAGTTGTTTATGGCATATTTATTATCAAAAGTAATCAAAAGCCTGATTTTTAATTTGTTGCATTAATTTCAAAAATGTCAGTGCTATTTCTCAGCATTGTTATTGATGTGAAAACACTGTATTGTCATTGTGGTTTATTTTTAAATTGCTCTTATACTTCCCAATAGGGAATACTATTAACACAAACCCATTTCATTACCTTTTTGATGTGTCTCCAGTTCTCCTACCTGCATTGTAAATATCTGGAGATTTTCTGTCTCAAGCCTTCCTTTTGTCAGTTCAGTAGTATAATCTCAGTACATGTTGATCATTGATGATGATGAACTGTTAAAATTAATGGCTTATTTGCTAAGTTGAATTATGAAATAAAGGGTTTTGGTGTTGAAGTCTAGAATTTGATTTTATAAGAGTATGCCCATAAATACATGTCATTATTAGCAATTTTATTAATTTTCATTCTTTGGAATAATTTTGTCTAAAGTTTTTTTTTTCAGAACAAGTTTTCACTAATTCTGACCAAGTTTGTAGTATTTGTTTTTAAAAAGCCATTTTAATAGCATTGTGATATATTTAAATGAAATCACAAGGATTTCCGGAAAACAGAATATTTAAACAGAATATTTAAACAAACCTTTGAAATAGTAATTGTTTATTTTCACAAAGCATTTCATTCCTGGAGACAAGTTTCAGCATAATGATTTAAAATGATAAGTTAATAGACATAAAACTTATTGCAATGTAGATTTTATTGGCTATGATAGTGAACATTGCTTTGTGTTTAAGTACCTCGAACTCTCGGTATGCTTATTAAATTTCGACTTCTTTCTCACATCAACCTGAAACCTTCATGAGTCATTTTTCTGCTTGTTATATTGGCAAACTAGTGGTGTACACAACTCTGTTATGTCTTGGATTTGGGCTTTAGTATATTCCAGTTTTCAGAAGTTGCTCTAAGATTTCCTTTGACCTTATTGTTCAACTCTCTGGCTTGGCCTCTGCTGCGCTGGCCTCTCCTCTCACTGGTTTTTGAAATATTCACTTCTCTGGTTTTTAGTAACATTATCTGTCTCAGCTCCTTTCTTACCTTTAAACCATTACCATATGCATTCATCTTGTTGGATTCTCACCCTCTTCATGCCACTGGTCCCCAAGGCTCAGTCTTTGACCAAGTCTCCTTTCTCCTGGGTGAGTTTATTTAACTCTCAATTATCAGGGTCATGTTTCTGGTTCTCTTGTTTGTAATTCTTTCTGTTCAACTTAGCTATAGTTCCATATTGCCTATGAACACATATGCTTGGAACTCATAACATCATCTCAGATTAATGAACTTAACTCCTCTTTCTCCCAATCATCCTTTCTTCTTTCTGTTAGTGTCATCAAGCTTCAAGTTATCTGTACTCATCCTTTTCATCTGTTTTCCCTCTTCATTTAGTCCTGGATTGTAGTAATTCTCCTCTCCCCTAAAAATAAACTTTTCTTCTTCTTCCTGTTCCCTGTTTCCTTGCAAGTGTGTTATTTTCAGCCTTCCCACACTCATGGCTAGATTACTGTTAATGGCTGGCCTTTTAGTATCTTGTTCCTCTGTTGTGCTAAAGCCAGAAAGTCTTCTTTAACACTCGGATAACCACTTATGGTCATTTGTCTTTGTTGCAAAAGATTGAATGTCTTCTTTGTAAGATGGTTTTCTTTATATACCCTGTCTCATTTCTTACTGCTCCAGTCTGGTTTCCATCTTTTTTCATTCCCTCAATCCTAGAAACATGTCATGATAATTCTCGTCTCTATGCCTTTGGTCATGATTTGCTCTCCCACGCATCTGGAAACTTTTCATTCTATCCACCCAGTTCCCATCCCAGCTCTAACACGAGTCTAAAGGGCTTGATGGTCTTTCCTTTTCCTGAACCTGTTTTGAGCTTTAAAGAGCTGGGTGCTAACGTATTCCAAAGCATACTTTGTTTTACATTGCTTGCAATTGTGGTAGACTTGTCATTTCCAGTGCAATTTAGATCCTTTGTCAGAGATCATTTATTTATAGGTAATTACTGCCGTACTGCTGAGCCTATATTTTGGTGCTTGGTAGACTTGATGGTTGATGGAATTGATTAAAGAGGTGATAATGCATCCCCCCAATTTATTTCTTGGAAGCACTTAGCTTGACGTTAGGTGAACAGCCCATGTATATAAACACGTAGAGTCAAGTCCAATGTATGTACAATTTACTTCTGTAGTTATTTCTGAAAACTACTTTTTTTTTTAAAGATTTTATTTATTTATTCATTCGACAGAGATAGAGACAGCCAGCGAGAGAGGGAACACAAGCAGGGGGAGTGGGAGAGGAAGAAGCAGCCTCATAGTGGAGGAGCCTGATGTGGGGCTCGATCCCATAACGCCGGGATCACGCCCTGAGCTGAAGGCAGACGCTTAACCGCTGTGCCACCCAGGCGCCCCTGAAAACTACTTTTCACTTCTCTTTTTTTGTAGACTACTTTTTGGAGTGCTTTCAATTTTTTTAAATGTATTTTTTTAGTATAGGGAATAATGATTAGTATTTGTAAAACTTCCATTAATTAAGATTCTTGGGAACTTTCCGTGTACCCAAGAGCTTAACATAACAAAATTAGAAGCTTAAGTGCTAAATATGAAGGTTGAACAAACCTGCTTAGTAGTTGTCCTAAATGGTTTAGATGAAATTACTTGACAGGTTTGCTTCAAGTGGCTTTGTGGCACTCAGCTTGTTCTTATTAATTTTATAGGTTAGCAAAGTAGAAAATAAGATTAAATCAGATAACACCATGCAATTTATGTATGTTTCAGTGGAACTAATAAAAGTTATCATTGATATTTCATTGTAATATAAATCCATTAACAGCCTTTCTTCCTGTAGTTTTTTGTTTATCATCCTTTGAATGGGAGGATGCTTTTATTTGTCTATACTTCAGTGTTGCACTCAAAGGGAACAAATATATTTTTATCATTTATTCAATAAAGACAGAGGTACCTACAGATGTGTAAGGCACTCTCAGTCTGCCCTGAAGGAATTATCAAGTTCAGGAAATAATGTAGATATACAGAAGTCATTATGATTTTGCATAGAAGGGTGATGGAAAGTGCTTTGAAAGAGGTATAAAGAAAGAACCGAGGAGGGAGTTTTCTCATGCCTGATCATGGAGTATTCTGGGGAGAGCATTTGATTCTAGCTTCAGAAATAGATGGGATATTACTGGAGACATGGTGGGAGATAGAGGCACTGTACTGTGCAAGGTGTAGGGGTGGATGGCGCAAGATATGTGGTGGTGAGGGGATGGGAGGGGTGGGAAATTTGGCTCTGGACGTAGGTGATACCAGATCTTGAATGTACCTGAATCTTAGACTAAGGAATATGTCTCATACTCAGTAGGCCATGAGGAATAATTGAAGAGCAGAGGTGTGTTTAGGAAGATTTGACACCACTGTGTGGGATAAGTTGGAGTTTGATGAAGTTGGTGAGTGGGACACTTCCATAGAGACTGTTGTGGCATTTTTTTTTTTTTCTTTTTTAAAGAGAGGGAGAGAGAGGCAAGGGGAGTAGGGGCAGAGGAAGAAGGAGAGAGAGAGAATCTTAATCAGACTCCACGCCCAGCATGGAGCCCTATGCAGGGTTTGATCGCACATCCCTGAGATCAAGATCTGAGCCAAAATCAAGAGTCGGACATTTAACTGATTGAACCACCCAGGCACCCGTGAAGCCTAAATTTATGATAGTCGCAGTGAGAATGGGAAATAAGAAATAGGCATAAGAGTGATTTCAGAAAAATCAGTGATTTTTCACATCCCTTTAGCTTCCCTAAATCTGTGTAGTGGTTTTTTTCAGGATATATTATACGTTTATACTGTCCTCCTCAAATATGGTCAATGGTGGAAGATACTTGATTAAAAGATTTTACTTGTAGCACCAAAGTCTGTTTATTCTCATGACAAATAACTTAGATCAGATTTGTTACAAAATTTAATTCAAGTTAAATATACTACTTTGCATAAAACAAAACAAAAGAAAACAACAGGTTTACTTAGCCTCAGTGACTCTCATTGGTTGATTTAGGTATATTGACAGATTCTCATATCTGTATTCTTTCTTGTAGGCTTTATTTTTCATCAAATTATATTTTTCTTATTATCTTTGATGAACGTATAAAGTACATAAAAGCTTTGGTTTGGGAGCATTTAATCCTGTCCAAATTCCTATTCAGATTTTGAGTCCTCCTTGTTTTCTCAAATTCTGAGGTAAGAATGTTTGAGCGTAAAAGCCAGATGACCTTTCTTTTCATTTTCATTAGTGAGAATTTTTTTTTTAAAAAAATCAAAATTACTTAATTGAGCTGCATTTCAAGTCAAGCTGCATTTGAGTTTCAATATTCTCAATTGATTTTTTTCTGCCCTAGGATTTTTCTTCATAGGAGAGTCTAATAGGCTTTGCAGGCAGCATATAAGACAGATTTTCTTTACGGAATTGCTGCCACTGATGAGGAGGAGGAGAAAAGCAGATTTCCCAGGCATAGGGAAGACAAACAAATAGTCACAGTTTTCTAAGTGTGGTTGAGTAATGCCCAGCTTGAAGTTCTCGTTATTGAATTTTTTTGGTATAGGCTTACCAGTTACCTACAAAATATTGGTTCTGTATGTACAGCTGCTTACTTGTGCCTCCGATGTGAGTCTTCCTTCACAAAATTACACCTTCTCTGATATTTCTGTGATGAATTATAAATGCAATATTATTTTTGGCCCTTGGGGACATGATCTTACAGAACTTGAAAGATGAATTTGTATTTATAATTTGAACTAATATTTTCATAGTCAAAAAATGCTAATGCTTAGAAGGATAGATGATGGATTTTGTAACTTTACTCTAAAAACCTCTGGATAAAAATTATGTTGTAAATATAATAAAGTGGTTAAGGAGTACCCATTTTATATTTACCAATAATTTAGAATAACCAATAGCTACTCTCTGTAAAGTGGGTTTTCTTTTATTTCCATATCTGTCATTGCCAATCTTTTAAAATATTTTCCCCCATGAAACAAGCCTACAGAGATGAGCTCCAAGATACCCATATTGGAGATTTGGTTTGATCTAGTTAATTTGACTTCTTCCTGTTTTATGTTTGTACCTGTCACTTAGAAAGAATGTGTTATGATATAGTGAAATATTCTCTTCATGTTAATCACTCTTCTTCCTTTGGGAGAAAATGACCTACCATTGTTTCCTTGTGTTGACTGAGGTAGCGAAATTTTACTCATTTGAAAATGTTATTTTTGTAGGTTAGTTTTAATAATATTTTAAATTCATATACTACTTTCTTTTTTGCTTCATCCTTTAAAATGCAATTTGCCATTTAAATCTCTGAATAGCTCTGAGACATAAATGGGCCTGATGATTTTATTTGCATCTTCTAGGTAAGAAAACTGATAGACTGTCAGTTTAAGTGACCTGGCTAAGATGACTAAATTGAAATAAGAGATTAGGATTCTGAAATTAAGATACTGATTTTATTTAAAACAGTAGTTAAGGAGAATCTTAGAAATTATCCTGCATAATTTTTTTTTTTTTTAGAAATAGGAAGAACAAAAAATAAGACTCTGAAATCTTTGATAGGTTTCGAATATTAAAAATAACCTCTAAGATCCTCCCGAGTTTATCTCTTATTAGTCCTCCAGCTTCATCTCAAGCCTGATTTCCCTTATGTCTTTGCTGTCTCTACACTGACCCTTTTTCCAAAGCCTCAGAATCGCTCTGTTCCCTGTTACCAATGAGCTTTCGCCCATGGTCACTTCTGCCTGGCATAGATATCAATACACAGGGGTGCTCAGTAAATACTTGTTGGATGAGTGGATGACTTTCTGAAAGTATCTGGACTGAAGTTTCACTGCAGTCTCTTAACACACATGGGCAGCCAGTCCTCTTTGTCAGTTTCTGCACTGTCCTCCTTTACTCTGTGGGCGGCTAAGAGCAAAGCAGTGATGAGGGTTTAACTGGTAGGCTTCACCGTTGGAGGGTCAATTAAAACAACAAACAAACAAGTATACAAAGGGGAAAGAGAAGAAAAGGAAGCAAACCAAGAAGATAAAAAAAGGGGATTTTCAGAGTTACAGAGTTTCAGGGCTGGATGCAATATTGGAATTTATGTAGGCAGGTCTTTTTTTTTTTCCAACTTTATATTTGGAATGCCATCCAGTTTCCTGGATACTATTTATACCTTTATAACTGAAGCACAGTATCGATAGGCGTAAGTTGACTTTGGCATCATCCACAGAGCTCATTCAGGTTTCTCCAGTTATGCAGGCACTCATTGGAGAGTGAGTGAGTGTGTGTGTGTGTGTGTGTGTGTGTGTGTGTGTGTGTTAGCTAATCATTTTTAAGATGAGAAAATAGAAGTTTATAGACTTGGATCAGTGACTTGCTCAAGGTCACTAAGCCATGAGACTAAATAATTGATTCTTAAATTCCATGTTGCTATGGAGTTCTATCATAGATTTTCTCCCAGTATCACGGATTATTCTTTCACATTAGTGCCAGAATTTGACTAATCTTCCTATCTTGAAAGATATTAACCATGCCTCTTAGCCAACTATGTTCATGCGGATTAAAAAAATTTAATTTTATCAACTTGGATCTATGTCAGAAATTGGAATTAAAGCCTGCCTGCTGTTTTGGCCCAGCAGGAATCCCCTAACATTCAGGGAAAGGCCTAATTAAGGTTTCCTGAAACTACTCTTTAATCACTTGGATTAGAATAAAAAAGAAATGTTTTTAATCACATACATATCTGCTAATGCTTTTCATCTGGTAACTAATTGCTTTGATAATAAAAAGTAGTAATAAAAGTGGAGACTTAATGGATTTTAAACATGTGGTTTCTGAACTATATACGTTACAGAATATGTATACTTACTGCATTAGGCCGTATTTTAACCTTACATCTATGAAGGACTTAAGGTTTATAATTGATCCGTGGGCAGCCTGAGTATTTCCGGGAAGTAGCAGGCCTTTATGCCTAACAAGAAGTATGAAGAAAATAACATAAGAGTTTGATTTGCTGTTAGAATCTGATAATCAAATTTCTTGCTGTGTTGCAAGTCATTCTATTTAATCTTGTCTACATTTTAGGATTGTAGAAAAAGTGGTTCATAATCATGGAGTATTTTCGCAAACTGTGGAATGTCTTTGATTGGGGTCATTAAGTTTTGTCGCATTTGACATGACCAGCACAGCCTTTATGCTTCCTTGGATTTTTGAGATATAGGAATAAAATGTAGCCAGGATTGGCTGTTTCTATACTAAGTTCAAGTTATAGCTAGTTTGTTTTTGTAATTCACTAGGGATAGGCTGTCTATGGAATATAATTTGTCTTCTAAGTGTGTGAGTCTCGTGAATTTAGAATTAAAATATTAAACCACTTCACATAAATCTGATTCACAAAAAGTAATTCTGGATATCTTAATTGAATGTTTTAATTTTTTACAAGAATTTTTAAAAGATTTTGAGCCAAGATACTTTTATTTTAGTAATAAAGTAGAGAATCCTGTATCAAATATAATTAAAAATGTACACTGTATCATTAATTTCATTTAATAAAAATTAGGAAAAAAGCATTTCCCAGTAGGAAATGTCTTTGAATTGGCACCATTTCCAGGCAGTCATTGATTTTAAATGGGCATAAATCCATAACAAAACCCGTTTCACTTAATTTGTAGAGCTCCTAGCCAGGCTGAAAGCATGTTCCTGGGTATACACTGAGTGTATTTGGTGGATCATTAGCTTATATTCTTCTTCTTGAAGTCAGTGGAGAGTTTCAAAGTTTCTTGTTGTTGTTGTTTTTTTCTTTTAATATCTACAAACGTGTTTCTTTAGGAATTTTGGACTCATTATTTTTGCTATGCTAGCTATACTTAGTTATTAAAGGGTGCTGACTCTCTGTAAATGTCCCATCTTCATTTTTTACTGAATGTCATTTCAGAAGATGATAATGGGACATTAAAACCACATGTGTAGTTTACCACTGCTTTATTGTTTTGCTACATACCATTAAACAGTGTCTGTGACCTTTGCCCCATCTGAGCTCTCATCTGTTTGAGAAAGCAGTTAACCAACCAGGATTTGCAAAGGAAAACAATAAGAACAGTGTTTGGCAGTTTGCTTGGTCTGCCTGGGATTTGTACACATTCCTGTCTCCCAGTCCCTGATTTTATGACGCTAATCACTGTAAACAAGAGTGAGCATAAGGCAGACTTCTTATTAGATATGTTGGAATTTAAAAAAAAAATACGAGACGGTGATTAGATTATTTTGTTTTTTGTTTTTTGTTTTTGATTGTACGTTTTTAGGTTTAGGTTCACAGCAAAGTTGAGGGTAAGATACAGAGATTTCCCGTATACTACCTGCCGTCACTCATACATAGCTTCCCCCATTACTACCCTTCCCCATCAGAGTGGCACATTTGTTATAATCGATGAGCCTACATTGACACGTTCTATCACCCAAATTCCATAGTTGACATTAGGGTTCACTCTTGGTGTTGTATATTCTATGGATTTGGACAAAGGCATGACATATATTTATATTATGGTATCATACAGAGTATTTTCACTGCTCTAAAAACTTCTGTTCTCTGTCTGTTAATTATCCCCTCCCTCAACACCCTAGCAACTACTGATCTTCTTTAGTGTCTGAATAGTTTTACCTTAGATTATTCTTTTGCTTGTTAATCTTGACAATGTGTATGCTTAAAAATAAGAAAAAGTCTGAAGGCACGGCTTATAGGCTGACCAATAAGGTTATGTGATAGATACATCATGCTGAGTTGGTTGTACGGTGTCCTGTTAATCCCCCATCAACTTTCAGAACTTCACATAGCAGTCAAATGATTAATGATACAATTTTTGAGTAATGATCATCCATTTGTATCATTCAGTCGGACTGTATTAATAATCACCTATTATTAAGTTCAGATGTTGAGTATACTTTTTCCTGAGCTTTTATTAGATGCAGTGTGTTGCTTATATACTTTTTCTTTTAACCACCTCTGATTTTATTATAACAAAGTAGACTTTAGTGAAACCACAATTTTCTTTTTCAAAATTTTTTCACCCGTACATTTGTCTACTTTCATCTGACTCTCCATTCATTTGTTTATCCAAGAATTTATCTTTCTTTTTTTTCTTTTTTTAAAGACTTTTTAAATTTATTTATTGGACAGAGAGAGACACAGTGAGAGAGGGAACACCAGCAGGGGGAGTGGGAGAGGAAGAAGCAGGCTTCCCGCTGATCAGGGAGCCTGATGCAGGCAGGACTTGATCCCAGGACCCTGGGATCATGACCTGAGCCGAAGGCAGACACTTAACGACCGAGCCACCCAGGCGCCCCTATCCAAGAATTTTTCTATACGTTCACTGCTGTATCACTATTGTCCAGAATTGTGCTTTGTTAGATAGCTGGACTCAATATTTGATGAGTGAAAGAAGTAATTAATGAATCTGCTTAAATGTTGGGTTACTTTGTGTTTTTATTTAAGCAGTTGACAGAGCATTGATTCTGATCTTGGAATCTAAAAGCTACAATTAAGTTGTAGCTATTACTTAGTTTTAGGAATTTTTCTTAACTTACTTTCAGTACTCCTAGTTTTTGGATATAATTTAGTCTTGAATTTGTCCTAAAATGATTTTAAAAATTGTCATGTGAAAGTATTCACATCAGTAGGTACTAGTTTCTCTAAATAAAACAAGCCAACTTAACAAGTAACTTAATTTTTGGAAATATTGGTAATGAATAATGTCTACTAATGCTATTTTCATGTTTCAAGTACTTTACTTACCTTGAATTTATGTTATTGCTGGTGCCTCCAAGAGTGAGATCTAAGTCATAATATTCTATTTTTAGTTAAGTTATTAATATTTGCTATGTCCAAAGCATGTAGAACAAAGCAAAATAAATAGAAATTATGACTCCTGCCTTCAAGACCGTGAGTGTATAGTTGGGTAAATACAGTACAACAACATAAGAAAGTCTATAATACAACATGAAACTGATGTAAAGTTTATATACAAAAACACAGAGTTAGCCTTAATAGGATCTCTGGTGAATGAATTGCTTGAACAATTTTCCACTAAAATAGATTGTAAAACAAATGCACATACAGATCCTTAGAGAAGGAAGTATTACATAGAATATGCGATATGGATTGAGCATGACTTAAGGTTGAGGTGGGGATAATAAAATTAATAATTTAGTCTTATAGTTTTAATGCTATGTTAGGAATGTTTAAAATAAACTTTATATGCTTCTTAAGCATTTTAACAAAACACCACTTTAGATGAAAAATTGAATAATGTTTTATGGAAGGATGAGAAATTAATTTTTTTCTTTTTAAACTTATATGCAAAATGCTTTTCCCATGGTTTTAGAAGTTTCAGTAGAAGACAAAATATATATATATTAGTACTAAAACCTAAATAGCCAAGTTAGCCAAACAGACAAAGGATCAGCAATATCTTTTGGGAAAAATTTTATAATCACAAGTTCTTTCTTGGTGGCTGGTTTTCTGATTTTACTACATAAAGCAAATATGCATTTATTACATACACAATGATAGTATAATGAATGAGGAGTGAATGGAGTGTTGTAAGATTCTGATTCTGGTCCTGGCTTTGCTTCCAACTGGTTGTGTGATGTCAAGCAAGTTTTTGGGGCCTTTTTACTTAACTGTAAATTCATGGAGTTATACCACATAAACTCTAAAGTTCTTTCTATCTCTTAGTTCAAAAACAGTAATTCTGAATAATCTTTGCACTAACAGCATGATCTTGAAAAGGATCACAGTTTTTTGTTTTTTGGGTTTTTTTGGTTTTCTTTTTTAAAACAAATCAGATTTTTTTGTTTTGGTTGTAAATTATTCTTAGGTATATATATGTTTATAGTATATATTACATTATGTAGTTATATATTTGTTATACTTATATATATATATGTTTTCCCTGTGTTTCCCTGAATATTGTGGTATTGTTTCACAAATAAAATTACTGTATATTGAACCATTAAAATGCATACTGGACACACAGTAAATTCTCAGGATTCTTTACAAAATTACATTACTAGTGAGTACAGTAATTGCTGAGAACGAAAGATATCTTGTGATTTTTTTGATGAAAAGTAGACTCATTAGGAAAATAGGTGATTAATCTTTGTAAAATTTTATCTGGTAAAATTTATTTCAGTGAAATTTGGATGTATTAGTAGGAATTTACTTAGAAAAGTTAGTCTCCCTTTGTATGATGGTACTGTAGTAGATAGATGTGTGGCCTACTAGTCCAAGTACTAACTGAAGTATTTAATATGGTCTCTGTTTTAATCAAAACTATCTCATTGCCAGAGTTAGACAGTGAGTAAGTCTAAGAAAATCTTGATTTGTGTCTCTGAATAGCTCAGCAACAGTAGCTTAGTAATTTCTGTGGTTCCTTTTTAGGTTTATAATGAAAATGAGTTGCTTTAATTTTTTTTTTTTAATTTTTGGAAGCAACAATGAATGTTTTACACAAATCCATAGCTAGAATTGGCCCCGTTTAAGTTTCTTTGCTTTGGATAAATTAAGATTTCGTTTCTAAACATTTCTATATTATTGATCTATATTTTAACAGTTTTCCATGTTTTTTTTTTTTCTATATCTCTTTTTTGGAAATTTCTACTCATTATTTTTAACTTAAAAATAAAAATAATGTGGTATAACATGCTGTTTCCTGTGGCATATCTGTTTTCTTTGAGTTGCTTTCCAGCCCTCTATTTGGCAAAGCTTAGCGAGGGGTTAAGGCTTACCATATCTTTGTGACCTTTAAGAAGATTATCTGTCGTCTCGCTGATAACAGATATGGATCTCATATTTAACTATCTCTCTGCTTTTTTTGAGAAGTTTTAAAGTTAGTTCATTAGACCATATGAACAAATAATAAGTTCTACTTTTGCTTTGAAGTGGAGTTTAGTGAATATTTGAGAATATCGGCAGCTTGAAGTACGGTGTGCCATTGTCTTGAAATTTTGTGTGGTAAAGATGGTTATGTTTGTTGAGACTTTTCCAGGCATAAGGTGTGTGAATGTAAGAAGCTAATTCATTTATTCATTAACTCAGCACATGTTATATGTAATGCCACATGAAAGTGACAATTAAAAATCTCTTTGAATTTCTGACTTTTTAAAACCAGAACAAATTTCATTGATACCGTTGTGTATTTAGCAGACATTTTTCCTATTGAGTCTCTGCTACGTGCAAATCCTGAGAATAGGTACTGTGGTGATACAGTGGTTAACATGACCTGCTTTCTATCCTTAAGAATCCTTTTTTCTGTTCTTTTTTCATTCCCCTTTTCCTTCCTCCTATCCCTCGCTTTCATTCTTTTTCTTTTTCTTTTTTTTTGAGGAGAATCCTAGCAGAGGAGACAGATACGTGAATATAATTCAAGGGAAGAAGAAATATAAATGCTACACTTTGGATACGGGCAAAGTGGTGTGGGGGCTTCAGAGAAAAGAGTAGTTACCTGCAGCTCGGGGGCTAGAGATAGCTTCACTATTTGGAGAAGTAGTATTGGGATAGCTACCATTGGAAGGAAGGGTTTTACAGTCTGAAGCCATAGCATGTGTAAAAAGAGAGGGTTCTGAATGCACTTGGCATGCCAGGAAATTCCAAGTAATAGTATAAGGAGTTGAGTCAGATGTTTTCAGAAGAGGTATAATGAAAAAATGTGGCTGGGATTGCCAGTTCAGGCTGGAGAGAATGAATAGGATGGTCAGAAATGTGAACTTTATTAAAATTAGGGTACCACTGACATTTATTTCAGGAAGTGGATGAAGTCATTTAACTTGTGCTTTAGAAAGCTGATCATGAGGGAGTATGAAAGTCTGTCAGACGGGAGAGGCTGAAGGCAGGGAAACTGAGAAGTGCCCACGGCTGTTGTTTGGATGAGCGATACTGAGGGTCTGACCTCTGAAGAACAACTATTCTGGTGATAGATGTGGAAGTTCCTGTGCAGGGAGGAAAAGAAACTGAGGAATATAGTGTTGCTTATTTTTTGAGGTAGCTGGTTGTGAAATGTGTGAGAGATGGAATGTTCTCTCACTGTGGAGGGAAGATAGAGGAACGGCTACTCTACTGCAGGGGAATATCGAAGTGGATTCAAGGATCCTTAAAGAGGTGACAAAAACTAAAGAAAAACAGAAACAAAGCAATAGGTAGACTAGAAAGCAGGAGCAGATGACCTCAAAGGGCAACTGTGTCCAACAGAAATTAATGCAAGGCACATATAATTTTAGACTATCTAGTGGCTATGTCAAAAAAGTAAAAGGTAGTAGACGAAATTAATTTTAATAATATTTTATTTAGCCTAAAATATCTAAAATATCATTTTAACATGTAATCAACATTACAAATTCCTAATATTTTACGTTCTTCTTTTCATGCTAAGTCTCTGAGATCCAGTGTGTCTCTGTATTTACAGCAGATCTCAGTTTAGACTAACCACGTTTATTTTTTTTTTTTTTAAGATTTTATTTATTTATGTGACAGAGAGACAGCCAGTGAGAGAGGGAACACAGCAGGGGGAGTGGGAAAGGAAGAAGCAGGCTCATAGCGGAGGAGCCCGATGTGGGACTCGATCCCGGTACGCCGGGATCACGCCCTGAGCCGAAGGCAGACGCTTTAACGACTGCGCTACCCAGGCGCCCCTAGACTAACCACGTTTAAAGTGCTGAACAGCACACGTGCCTAAGGACTGCTTGTATAGGGCGGTGCAGGTTTGGGAAGTCATTTTTTTTTTACGTTGTCTACGATTTATACATATTAAAAATGTTGGAGTTACCAAGTGTATGCAGAGAGCTAAGTGAAAACTGATGATTTCTTGGAATAAAGTTGTAGCTTAAGAGAGAAAAAACATGAGTTCTTGGCTGAATAGAAGAAACGTCCTTTCAGCACTTACCTAAAATCACTCCTGTAATTGAGTGGCTAGTTCCAGTAACTGTTCCTAGTTTCAAATATTTTTAAGCCAGCAATACATTTTTGAGGGGAAAATGTAACTTAACAAGAATGAGCATAATGAAAAAATAAGTAGCCACTTCAAGGGGGGTGTAACATAATAAATTTAAGTTTATTCCATTATCTAGAAGAGTATATACATAGCTTTATTAACTTTGTCATATTAATCAACTTCCAGACTATTTTAATTTGATTTTCTACTAAGAATGAACTGCTCCCCCCCCCCACGCCCTCCAGCCATTAGAATAATAGAACAAATAATTAAAACTAGCACTTGAAGGAGTTCTGGGACACAGCTGAGAAGGGCAGTCGAGCTATACAACTCCACTGTGCCCCACCCGGACTTTCAGTTCCAGGAAGATGGAAAGTGTGTGCAAAATGCTTTGAGATGGGCTCCTTTTTACTGAGCTTTGAGAATCGAGAGGAGGTGGTTCAAGCAACAAAAATGAACTCTGAATGCCTTTAATGATACCCTTGACACTTTGAAAGGAGATGTATTTAATAATGAATGGCAGTTACAGTGCGGAATCAGAGACATACAAACTGCCGTAAAAAGGTAACTCAGTAGGGGCTTGAGAAATTAATCTCAGACCTCATAAATTCAGGCTCTCTCCTCAAATACTGAGCATAGAGAAATAAACAGAGGTTCCATAATTATTCCACAAATTGTGTATTCTAAATCTCTTGGGTAATTATCGCAACTAAAAATTACACATTACAATAATCACAACTAGTAAATTACCTGGAATTGCTTGCTCAGTGAATATCTTTCCATAACCAAAATTTGTACATAACATGACTATGCATGAGAGCTATTTATAATGGAGTGCTTGTTAGCAATGGCTGGTGTGAAGACTTCACTGATTTCTCTAATTTTCATCAACACTACAGGTTTAAATGTTAGCTGCCTCGTTATGTATGTCGAAGAGTTGTCCTAGTCTTAGAATAAAGCAGCTAAACTGGTGAAATCACATAACTAGGTTAAAATGTACACAAATATATTTATAAATTGCAAGAAAATGCTAACCTTTGTTCATATGTTAATCCCCTTGCTAATGTCATAAAAAGTTTTCCCCATTATTGAATTCAGTGTCTTCTAAAACAAGTATAAATGTCATGTATAATAAATAGAAAATTTCAGTGTCTTCTTAATGTTTTAAGGACAATTAATTTAATAGTGGAATCCACTGGTACTATTAAGTATCTGAGCTGCTTCAGCTAAGCTAGTTACATCCTGGAGTAAAGGTTGAAGGTGTGTCTACAGGGAGTCAGCTAAACATCTTCCTCTTTCCTGACTTTCCCTCCCAAAACATATGGGCAAGTGCATGATTTTTCGGGGTAGACTGTCTTGGAATTTGAATATTTTTTTCATCTTTTGGTCCTGGCTGCGAGTTCTTTGGAAACTCTGTGGGACCTGCCCTGGTAGTGAGCATTAGCGGCTGGGACAGTAATTTGGTGTTTGGCACACATCCCACGTCGAACTTCCACTGCAGTGTTTAGTTGGCAACTCCGGAGGGCACTGGTTCCTAACCTCTTGGCTCAAAGACCCCTTTAAGAATGTAGGAGAGACCTATGGCTTCTTTTTCCCGTAAAGATGTACAGAAGCACCTGAATACTTTTGCATAAGACTAAGGAGGAATTCATGAGGCTAAGAAGCCAGGTGGGAACTGTTCCAGCTGCAGAGGACTGGCTGTGAGAAGAGACACTGATGCCCGAAACAGAACGACCAATTGTGTGTGTGGAGGTTGCAGTAAGGAATGAGGCTGGAGGCAGGGACCAAGTAATGAAGGACAGGAATCTGCCATCCAATACAACATGGATGTGTGTGTGGGGGGGTGAATTTCTCCTTGAGGTATTTTTGATTTATGTCCCATTAGTGGCTTGCTTACAGGATTATCCTGAAAATTGTTAATATGATTCAGCTTATTATTTTTGGCAAATTGATATCCTTTATCACCCCTGATTTAATTATGTATATTTTCCTTTATGTGTTTGAAGAAAGCGGTTTCGACTCCCTCTTAAAATCCAGGCAACCTCTTCATTTTCTTTCTTTTTTTTTTTTTTTTTAAGATTTTATTTATTTATTTGACACACAGAGAGACAGCCAGCGAGAGAGGGAACACAAGCAGGGGGAGTGGGAGAGGAAGAAGCAGGCTCCCAGCGGAGCAGGGGGCCCGATGCGGGGCTCGATCCCAGGACCCTGGGATCATGCCCTGAGCCGAAGGCAGACGCTTAACCGCTGTGCCATCCAGGCGCCCCAACCTCTTCATTTTCCTACAGACATCCCTGGGATCTTTCAGGATTCTGTCCTAGGCTGCAGCTCAAAGTGATCCCCTGACAGAGGTGGACTCCTGAGCTTGCCCCCATTTCTGAAGCATGTTTTTGAGGAAATTCCATTATTCCTAATTTCTACTCTTAGGAGTGTTAACAAGCTTTTTGTTGTTGTTGTGAGCTTAGAGGATCTTGCCCATGCCCAAACAATGCCAACAGAGACAACAAAGTGCAGGGGTGCCTTCAAGATGGCAGTGGGCCCAGGCCAGCCTGTTTTAGGAAGTCCCCTCACTCTTCATGGTACCACACGGTGAAGGAAGAAGGCCATTTCATGTAAATGAATTCAGTGATGTGGTTAAGCACAACAAAGTTCTTTATAAAATGAAAATTGAAATTGTTCAGACCTGTCTTCATGCTTAATGCTTACTTAAAAGGCTAAATGACTAATTGGACTAGCCATTTGTTAGATTACTCATTTTAACCTTTGAGTTCATTATCCTTTAAGTAGCAAAACATATTTTAAATAGTCTATAATAAATTGAAATATTAAAAATATGATATGCTTGCTCATTAAAAATACTATCTTTTCCCACTTTTATAAGTATGATATTTAACACAGTAATTAAGTATCATTTTAGTCTCCTGTACCTGCGTTTGCAAGCTATTAAAGTTATAGACCATTTATGTGTTAATAATGGCTGCTGATGCTTTTTATGTTATTTTCCTGGGTGCTTTAAAGATTATTTTTATTACTAAGCCAATATTTCAGTGGCAGAGAGAAGGTAAATCCTCTCTAAAATTTGGCTTTCAACTGCTCAAGTCATGAATGATTAAAAAAAATTTTTTTTAAACTCATTAGTCAAACATTCAAAAAGTATAAGTGTTTTAAATCCCTTTGCAAGAATTTTTTTTTTTTAATATCCTGAGGTAGCATTTTCACTGTCTTTTCAAGTGGTTGAAAAAGTCAAAGGAGTCAACGTTCTTTTCTTAATGGAGTATGCATTTGATGGTCTTTCAGAATTTGTTTTTATGTTTACTAAATTTGATTTGTGCAGTTGTTTGCTAAAACCCAAGTTATGTCTTTATACTTGTTCCTTTTTTTTCCTGTATCAATTCTGTAAATACGATTTCCCAGTAAATCAGGCCATGTTAGAGATTTATTGAAAAATTATCAGTAGGCGTCCCTGAGTTATTACTTGGCTTATAGTTTTGGATTAGGGTTAGTAGTTTTATATATATTTTGTTTCTTAGAAATTTGTAATTCCAGGTTTTTGTCAGCAAACCCATTGTAACCAGTTAAGCGCTGGCCGTTTCAAGAATTCTAAAGTTAATTTTTCTATAAATTAAATGTGAGTCTTGACAGTGATTCCCAATCATGGCACTGTATCGGAATCACGTGGAGAGTGTTAAAAGTAACGCCTCGATACTCTGAGGCTCCGACAAACTGGGGCTGGAGTGGGCCTTGGCAGTGATGGGCCATACATGCTCCTCAGGTGATTCTGATGTGTAGCCCACTGCTGGAACTGTTGAGTGTTGGAAGGTACCTGGTCATCTTCTTAATGGTTTGCAACCTTGGGTGCACATTGGAATCACTTGGGGGATCTTAAGCAACTTTGGTACTTGGGTCCCACCCCCAGAGGTTTTCATTGTTCTAGGAAATTGCCTGGGCATGCGGATTTTATAGGACAGCCAGGTGATTGTAACACCAAGGCAAAATTGAGAACCACTTGTCACCAACTTTTTTTTTTTTTTCAGATAAGGAATCTGAGATCCAGACCAAAGAGATTATTAAGTGACTTGTTCAAGATTCATAGAGCAGAACTAGAATTCTAATTTGTGGACTTGTAGTCCAGTGTTTTTACCAGGACATCACGTTTTTTAATGAAAGTGGAGGTTTGAGCATGTCATAAGTACCCCCGAAATTATGTTCCTTGGCTGCTTAGTCCAGAAGATGACAAATATTTTCTCTGTTTTAACACTGAAAATGTGAAAGTTCTTGCTAAGATTGAATCATTACCTCAGTTATTACATAAGAGAAATTAGGAGGTTTGAAGTATTCTAGAACTTGTGCACATTATCTAGAAGTGAATTAGACAAAGAGATAACCAAAGTGAAATGTGTTAGGCTAGGTTAGCCTCATGCCATTATTATTATTATTTTTTTAAGATTTTATTTATTTATGTGACAGAGAGACAGCCAGCGAGAGAGGGAACACAAGCAGGGGGAGTGGGAGAGGAAGAAGCAGGCTCCCAGCGGAGGAGCCCGATGTGGGGCTCGATCCTGGAACGCCAGGATCACGCCCTGAGCCGAAGGCAGCCACCTAACGACTGCGCTACCCAGGCGCCCCTCATGCCATTATTTCTATAGCAGAAATTATAATGCTTGTGTTTGTAACTTGGGTCATTTTCTAGGAGAGGGTTGTACAGGCCTATATGGTTGGAGTTACAACTACCGTATACATTACAAAGTGTACTTTATCAATAACATTAATAGCAAAGGTAAAAATTAGAGCAGTGGTTTGGAAATATATCTTCAGAATGTCAGAAAAGGAGAAATGTTGAGAAAATGTTATAGGGTAACCATGTAGTCTCATATTTGGCAAACAAATGTGTGTTTGGTACTCTTCGGGCAGGGGGAAGGCAGTTCTTATCCTTCAGCCCATATCGAATTAGCTCCCCAAACACACAAACAAGGCTTTCTCTAGTCATAGCTCTAGCCCCTGCAACACCTGTACCTTGCTTTACTTATTACACTTGTCTTTCTGTTGTCTTTAGCGTAGCATCTTCAGGAACGTAAGGGTGTGTGTCTGGGGCCTCAACTGGGTGGGTGGAGCTTCTCTCCATGTGTGTCATCCTTAAGGAGGATAGTTAGAACACGTTCACAAGATGGTTCTCAGCAGCAGGAGAAGCGACCCACCAATGCGCAAGGGCTGTAGAAGCCTCTGCTTCTGTTGCATTTAATAATGGCTCATTGAGGAAACGAGTCACATGACCAAGCCTTGATTAAAGCAGTAGAGCATGAGTTTCCACCTCTTGATGGAGGAAGATTCACATTGCAAATAGAGGTATGGAAGGAATTTGTAGCTGCTATGTAATTTATTCAGTAAGTATTTGTTGATGGATTACAACCTGTTTATTCTTCGTAGAATATTAATGGCCTAAAGGTGCAAGATAGATATCCTTTGAAAACAAAAGGGACATTTTAAAAGAGCTCCCTTTGTGATGATTTGTTCACATCTTGCTTTGTTTATCATGGAGAATTGTTTTATTCCTGCTTCTGCAGAAAAAGAGTCTTTGGGGACCTTATTTGTTTAAAAAAAATCGTGGATCTGTAACAGAAATGGGTACAATAGATGACAGGTTCAAATTTTAATGTATTTCAGTACAGTATACTTTTTTTTAAAAAAATGTGATTATATGGATGTTTGTTTTGGAGTCTTGGTGGATGTCTTCCTTGGAGTAGGTTTATCAGTTTTAACAATAGCCTTAAGACTGTGCATACCTGGGGACGCCTTACTGGCCCAGTCCCTAGAGCACGTGGCTCCTGATCTCAGGGTCGTGAGTTCAAGCCCCATATTGGGTGTGGAGCGTACTTAAAAAAAAAAAAAAAAAAAAAAAAAGGCTATACACACCTGATTCTGAGTTGGGTATACGTAGATCTGTGTAGGGGAGGGTTGATTGGTGTAGACACTTATTCAAGGTACATGATAAACTCCCAGTTGCTAGGAGAACATTCTTTCATGCTGTGTTCACCTCATACCTCAAAACTGAATGTTTAAAAGTATGTTTTATTCTTGTCTGGATTATAATGTGAATAAATACTCATAGAAAATTTGGAAATACAGAAGTTTAATAAACAACAAAATAAAAATCACACCCATATAGTCTTACCACCCAGAGATAGCATAGCCCAAATGTTATTTCTGAATCAAATGCTGAAATGCTCTTGTTTCTCTGCTTCTTATGCAAATATTTTAATTGTAGATGGGATTAGTGTGTATATATCGGGTACTAACACTTGAGAATGCAACTACTGCCTTATCTATTTAATAAATGTGTGCTAATTATGCCTATTATATGTAGTTAATATAAACGTAAAGACTATCAAAAGGTAGCTTTTCCATGCTTACCTGTTGTTGTTGTTTTTATAACTTCTACATTAAAATTCTTGTTTTTTTCCCCTCCCCTTTATTTTGTTTGTTAATTTGTTTATTTTGTTAATTCCCTCTTGGTGTTCTTCCTTTTTTTCCCACAAATGCGGGGACTTTCTTCCTTTGCTCTTTCCCATATTTATCATGTGTTCTTTTCTTCCACTGCTACTCTTTCCTGCATTTCCATCTTTATACTCCCATCATTTTTATACATTTTATTTTTCAATCTATACACGGTATTAAGTTCTGAGAGATTAGCAATAAGTTATCACCCTGGAGCTCTTTTTATTTTTCACTGTTTCTTCTTTTTAGAAGTATTGATGTTTCTTTTAAAAGGAATCGGGTCCTCCCTTACTGCTTAGCCCTACCATTATGAGGAATCCAACTTCATCAACTTTTTGCTTTCTCTGTGATGCCCTTCCATCCCCAAACAAAACCAAACCATAAATACCTCCGCAAATTCCTGACCTCCTCACACATATTCATTCACTAACAGGAGATTTTGACATCTAGACTGCAGCTTTTCGTTTGAAATCTTGTACGTTTGCTTAAACTCATATCACTCAAAATAGGCAGCAAGGGGGGGAAAAGGGTAGTTCTTGCGTTTTAAAAGAGGAAGTTTTCTTACCCACCCCTAATCTCAATCTCTAACATCTGGTTCTGAGTGCAGATGGGGGGAAAAAAAAACGACTCAAATCCCCATTCAGCCTGCTCTTACCCCCAAACAGTTTGATTTCAGATAACATTTCTATTTTTATTGTGGTCTGTAGAGTCAGATGTTCTGGTTAATGACTTGTAACAGGAGATCTAAAGGGGGTGCCCAATGCCGTATATTTTTCTGAGTTGTTGTAATGCAAAATGCCAGCATTTCAAATCTCTGGATAGGGTTAAATTTAATCATCCTTTAATGAAACTCTGAAAGAAAGAAATTATTGTTGAGCCCATGTGTTTCTGTCTTGTTTTAGAAACGATAAAAAACAGACACGCTTAATTCATCTACCAACTTAAAACATCTATTTGTTTTCTAAACAATAAAAAGCAGACATTTAATTCATCTACTGTAAAAATAATTCATTTTTATATTTTAACTTTTGAATAGGTAATGAATTCACATGGGCAGAATTCAAATAGTGCTATTGGATATCTGTGTATTTTTTTTTTTAAGATTTTGTTTATTTGAGAGAAAGAGCCTGAGAGAGAGAGAGAGAGAGAGAACGAGAAGGGAGGAGGGGCAGAGGAAGAGAGAGAGAAGCAGACTTCCCACTGAGCAGGGAGCCGACGTGGGGATCTATCCCAGGACCTGGAGATCATGACCTGGCTGAAGGCAGATGTTTAACCAACTGAGCCACCCAGGCACCCCTGGATTTAAAAATACACCCCTGTATTTTTAAAACTACACATTTAAAAATTTTTTAACTAGCACTTTACATCAATATAACTATTTTAATGTAGCATTTTAAAAAAAGAAATGTCAAAATTTCTCGATTATTCTGTTTGTTACCTTGTCTCTTACAAAATCTGTGGTTTTTTTTAAGATTTTATTTATTTGAGAGAGAGAGGGAGAGCAAGTGTGCAAGCGGGGATGGGGGAGGAGATTGTTGGGGGGTGTTGGGGGGTGGGGAGAAGGGATAGAGGGAAAGAAACAAGCTGACTCCTTGTTGAATGCAGAGCTCAAAGTGGGGCTTGATTCCACGACCGTGAAATCATGGTCTGAGCTGAAATCAAGAGTCAGACCGTAACTGACCAAGCCACCCAGGTGCCCCCACAATGTCTGTGTTTTTGTTAATGGGTGTCACCTTAAAATTTGGAATGACCAAAACGACATGGTCTGGATCTGCTCTTCAGCTGGCACCTGATGCCTGCTCAGTAATTAGCACTTGCCTTACTTTTACCATTGTAGTGGATATAACCAGGGAAAACTGCCTTGCTCAAGCTTGAATAGGTTAATGAAAAGGATGGAGCTTCTACTTCTCAAATTATTCTTTCTGCTTCAATGTGCAGAGTTAGGAGATGTCTGAGAGGGAAGGATTCATACCTAAGAAAATCAAGCTGTCCTAATGTCTGAATTTATAAATTATGAACTTAAATTGGGCTTAATTTTACCTGCATTGTTTTGCATGTTTATATCAGAAATTCAGAAGCATTTTTTAGGAAGACTGAATTTTTACTGAAATTTTGGGTTTATTATGGGAAGTTAGTGGTTGGATTTTTCAAGGGAAGGAAGATGGATTAAAAAAAAAAAAGTCTGATATCCACAATGGCAGGTTGAAAAAATGATGAGACCACTTTCTCTCTGATATTAACCTCAATTCATGGACTTTGGCAGTTTCACATTTAGCTTTAGGGGTGTTAAAAGATAACCTGAGGCATATCAAAAATTTTAAGAGTTTATTTGAGCAAAAATCAGTTCAAATCTGACAGCATCCAACCTAGCAGAAAGAAAGGAGCTCCAAGGAGCTTTAGAAAAGGAAAGATTTTTATAGGCAGAAGGGAGCGGGAATAAGGAAGTTATATTAGGCAAAAAAGCAGATTGGTTATTCTGAGGTTATTTTACTTTAGGGGTTGGTGGGGGTCTATCAGATTACCTAATTGGTGCCAATCAGGTGATTCCTGATTGATTGGCTTAAGATTCCATTTCTGGGGGAGCCAAAACTGTAATTAAGTCTTGATTTGGTGACATGGGACTTAGCACAAGTGACTCCATTTGGAGCTTGTTGTCTTGTTCAAACAGGGGGTGAGCTTGGACTGAAAACTAGCTAGTGGGGAAGTCAGTCTCTTGAGGTCATAAGCTTGTGTTTCAAGAAGTGAATGGGAGCAGAAGTCTTTTCCTCCTCCTTTACCCAGAGAACGGGGGGAAATGTGTGTGTTTGTGTATGTATAAAATATACATATTCAACACCTATCTTTCTACATATTTATAGATATTTATATTGATAGATAACATCCATATATAATCTAAATAAATATCACTAGAGAACTGAAATCAGACATTTTTTTTAAAGATTTATTTATTTATTTTAGAGAGAGAAAGAGAGCACAAGGGAGAAGGGGAGAGGGAGAAAGAGAATCTTAAGCAGACTCCCCACTGAGAGCAGAGCCTGACACGGGGCTTGATCTCACGACCCTGAGATCCTGACCTGCCTGAGTCGGAGGCTTAACCGACTGAACACCCTGGGTGCCCCATATGGTATACATTTTTTGAGTCTCTTTTGCTCTTTTGCTCAACATTATGATTGAGTCATCTTATTGCTTCATGTTATTGTTATTTATTCATTTCCATTACTGTTTGGTATTCTATTTTATGAATATTTCACTATCCATTCTGTAATTGGTGGACATTTGAGTAGTTTTGGTTTGAATAATGTTGCTGTGAGGGTTCTAGAACATGTCTTTTGGTGCACATATGCATACATTTCGGATGGATATATATACCTAAGAGTGAAATTGCTGGGTCATAGGGTATGTATGCATTCTGATTTAGTAGAATATGTGTATACATTTTTGACATTTTAATATGTTTATATGGTATCTGTTGCTAACTTTCTTGATCATTTAAAAGTGAGTTATGGCTTGATTAATTGGTTAGCCCACAAGAAAGTATTGCCTGTTTATGTTAGAGGCTAACTCTATGTGTGGTTTCAGTATAGCTAGGAGTCAAAGACTCAGTTCTAGCCCATAATTGGTCTGGTATATTGGGCCGGTCTCAACCCTTTTGAGTTTGTGGTTCCACTTCTGTAAAGGAGAAGATAGAGACAATTATATGATTTATAATTATGGTGATTTCATCTCTACATTTCTGACATTATTTTGAAATGTCCTAAAAAAATGTGTTCTAAGTGTGTGTTTGCGATATCTGCTAACTTGAGGAACAAAACCACCTAGTAAGTTTAATTTCTGATCCTGTCCTTTTCACAATAATTAAGTAATGTTGGGATATGCAAGAATCCACTTGGGCTTTTCAATAAGGAGGCATGGCTTTTAATAATAGGCTAATTTGTGTAGGACCCATGTTAAAATGATTTCTTTTTCCTTTTCATGGTAATAGTTTTCAGGAAGTTTAACAGAATATTGGAAACTACAGTACTAAATTTTACTATCCAAATAATTTGATAACCTAGAATTTCATGTCCAGAGAAATCTTTGAATTTATGAGCTAAAGGAATCAAATGGGAACCATTGTGTTTGGTCTTATTTTTAGTGTTGGCTGCATATATTTAAATAATCCATTCTTCTTCCGTGTGGCATTTTCCCATGTATAATCTGTATTTGCAAGTCATTTTCAGAGTTGGAGAAAAATGAGCTAATATTTAATAGATGAATAATAATTAGTTATTAGCTGGCTGTATTTAGTTCATTTTCATGAGAACCTTCTTCGTTGCTTTTTGTTTCATTTCTTCTCAAAGCCCATTAGCGTGTCTAGCTCAGTTCTCGACTGCGGCTACGGGCATGTGGAGGGTCTGCAGTGTGAAACTCAAAGACCCGGCAGGCGTCTCTGAACTCCTCACAGACCCGTCCCTAGCCTGGAACTGGAAGTCAGGGCAGGCATTTTAGTGACTCTTTCATGGAGTTAAATTTATTCCATTTAAAGGAATACATGTTTTTTTCTCTTTCTAAATTCTGTCCCCTTTTTTTTTTCTTGTGGTATGGAAAATATTATTTAATATCATGGATGATAGGTTTTGTGTTAATGCCCTTTTGGTGAAATAAATAGGAATCCTTTGTTAGTTTCCCCTGTTTTTGTTGTGAAACATTGCAAGGTCTTTTAAATAAAAACATCTGGAAAGCAGTGGTTCCTAGAACATCTTCCTCCATCAGTCCTTCCATATTGAAAAGGTTAGCCTCTGTGCATCACAGCTTTCTCAGAGCGCCGTAGTTAATTTTGCCCTTGATTTATTACTCCAAGCTGGCCTCTCGAAGAGCCCTGGGCGTGCTGTATGCTCTGTGCCAAGACAGTCTCTTTCTGCTCTCACTTTCCTTCTCTCAGGTGCCAGAATGGAGCAGCATCACCCTCAGGATAACGCAGCTGCTCCTTTCAAACTTGGATGCTCCCTGGCCTTGTTCCAGCCTGTGGTGTTGAGTGCATCACTCCCCCAGAGGCAGTGCCAAGATCCTTTTCTCTTTGATTAGAGGTTCTCATGATAAAATTAGTTAGCTGGGCTTGATTGACATTTTCCATGGGTATTTATGCTGGTGGGTAGGCAGGGAGGCCCTGATCGCTCTTTAATTATTAAGTTGCAAGGAGATATATAGCAGTGGGAAAAATTGATTCTAGGTGGAGAAAGCACCATAGTGGCATTTGGAGAAGATATTTTTAATTTTTCAGCTGGCAGAAAAATTTCTCTACTCTCCCCCCACCCCCAACACACCCTCTGCTGTTCTTGAGGATAGAACCAAACATAGATGATTACTTGCATTTAGGAAGCTCACAGGTTAGTGGTGATGGAGGGAGGTTATTGAAGGGAAAGCTCATTTGCTCCTTTTTCAAATGAGGCACAGGTGAGCCACACTTACGCTGAACTAGTGATGTGTGTGGTCGTCTTCTGTTTCCTGTGGTAGAAGGAAACAAGCCTTCTCTCTGACCTCTGGCAATATATTAACCACTCAGAAGAATTTAGTTCTCTTAGGATAGAGATGTGGGGGTGAAGTGGGGTGTGGTGATGAGGTTATTATCAGCCTGATGTTGATATTTACGAATGGGAAAAGTACAGACTGTCCCAGGACTGGGCCATCCAGGACTCAGGGTGAGTTCTTCAGGGTTATTGAGCAAGAGTGATGACAAATGAAAGCCCAGCAGTAGTTGCCCTTGAGTCTGTGCTGAAAGAGAAGCTAAATCATTCCAAAACAATGACTTTCCAGCCCTGTGATGACATTAGCTGACTCCCAGCACATTGGCTGTGTCCTGAGAGGGACTGATAGATACGTGATTTGGAAAACAGAGTGGAATCTTTCACAAATCTTTAATTAGGTACTTAGATCTTGAGGCTGCTTTAGATGCAGTTTTACTTAGAGGCAGAGCAATGAAAAATAAAGCTCTTTTGAGGTTCCTGCTCAGTAGTGCTTTACAGATGTTGATCGTGCATGGGAATCACCTGGGGGTCTTACTACAGTGCAGATTCTGATTCAGCCGTTCTGGGCGGGGGTCTGAAATTTTGCATTTTTAATAAACTGTGAGGTCATGTTATTGCTGCCCGTCCAAGGACTGAAGTTTGAATATAATTTTTAGACATTTACTTTTGTTCTTGCCCTCGATCTTGAATGCTGAACTGAAACCTGAGGGCCACCAAGTAACTCTTATCACTCATTCTTCATGCTTAGTCTTTCTTTCTTACACTTGACTATGAAAATGCTATTCATAATAAAGAAGACACATTTTCTTTTTCCCTGTGGCATCTATATTACAGGTGTATTATGGGAAGAATGGTGATAAATAACAGCAATAGGATCCAAATTAAATCCACCAACCAACATACTAGAAATTCTTGCTGATCGGAAACCAAATGCTAGGCTATACATTGCTATTTGCAGACCTCTCCATGTGGTACCATATTCACATGTGTGTTATACCTAACAGATGTCTGCGAAACAGATTTTTGTGACAGATTTTGACACAGGAAATACATCAGGCTCCATAAAACTTAATGGGAAAATGTATTTCTTAACTGCAGTCCATTTTTAAAGAACAGATTGCAGTGCGTTCAGTAGAATCACTTGGGCCTTATTCTTTTTTTTTTTTAATGATTTTTTATTATATCATGTTAGTCACCATACAGTACATCCCCGGTTTCTGATATAAAGTTCGATGATTCATTAGTTGCGTATAACACACAGTGCATGAACCATGCAATACGTGCCCTCCTTACTATCCATCACCGGTCTATCCCATTCCCCCACCCCCCTCCCCTCTGAGGCCCTCAGTTTGTTTCCCAGAGTCCACAGTCTCTCATGTTTCATTCCTCCTTCTGATTACCCCCCCTTTCTTTATCCCTTTCTTCCCCTACCGATCATCCTATTTCTTATGTTCCATAGATGAGAGAAATCATATGCTATTTGTCTTTCTCTGCTTGACTTATTTCACTTAGCATTAATTCCTCCAGTGCCGTCCATGTTGCAGCAAATGTTGAGAATTCGTTCTTTCTGATGGCTGAGTAATATTCCATTGTATATATGGACCACAACTTCTTAATCCAGTCATCTGTTGAAGGGCATCTCGGCTCCTTCCACGATTTAGCTATTGTGGACAATGCTGCTATGAACATTGGGGTGCATATGCCCCTTCTCTTCACTACGTCTGTATCTTTGGGGTAAACACCCAGTAGTGCAATGGCTGGGTCATAGGGTAGCTCAATTTTTAACTTTTTAAGGGACCTCCACACTGTTTTCCAGAGTGGCTGTACCAACTTGCATTCCCACCAACAATGTAGGAGGGATCCACTTGGGCCTTATTCTTGAGAGCTTTGGCAGCGTCTCCCTATCCAGAGAGTTCTCTATAGGAACGTCACCTGGTAGCATGGTACTTGATTGGTTATTGATAATGTTGTGTTTGAGATTGGCCATATTCAGCTCAGTGTTCTATTTTAAATCATGAAAAAAGCACATATTTCTTCACTAAATTTTTATCTGGTGAATCGTTTCTGGAAGTGAGGGAATTACTGTGGTATTTTGAAATAGAAACACATCTTTTCAGATGTGCATCAGCAATGTGATCTCTGAGTCTGTTTCAAATGGTAATACACCAGGGGCCGAGAGTCTGCCAAAGTAGAACATCTGCTTCTAAGACCTAGGCTTCTAGAGCATTCCTCTCTGTGAGCTATTGTTTTCTTTTGTTTGTTTTGTCAGTTTGTTAAATCTAGATTATATTCCATCAAGGACACAAGGAAGAAACCCTTAAAAGTCAATTATTACAATCGAGAAATCTTCAGCAAAAGCTTTTAAACTTGGGTAAATAAAGATCTAAGAATTCCTAGTTAAAAAGTTATACCTTGTGCTGCATTTTATTAAAAGTGGTTTTTGTTTTTTGTTTTTTGGGGTTTTTTTTTTGGTTTTTTTCAGTCTCTCCTTAGATGCAGCCCTCCCTGGTGGAGTCATGGTCGGATATGTAGACTCCTGCACCCTTGGGCAGTCTGGGTAGGTGGTGGGCCTGTGCTGCTACAATGGGCAGGCCAGACAGGAAGGCAGTTCAGTATCTATAGTGTGGTCTTGCTAACCAACCCCCCTCTTCCCTGAATACAAATTACTTCTGACCCTGCAGTCTCTCACATTGCCTGACTCCTCTACACCCACAGGCTTGTCTACCAGGCTTGCTGCTTTTATCTGGCATGTTCTTCTGACTTTCCCCTGCCTCTTACTCCTTTTTAAGAGTCCCAGGGTTGAGGACTTTCTCTCTTCAGCTTCTGTGTTCCTGAAGCACATTGAGTGCACCTCAATTATACAATTACACCGTATTGTAATTGTGTGTTTTTATACATAATTACCCACTTAAATTATAAACTCCTGGAGGGCAGGGGCGTAACTGGTTTTCATCTTATTATCCCCACTGCCTAGTGCTAGTGGCAGATCATAGTAGAACCTCAAAAAATATTTATTGAGTGAATAACTTTATTTAAAGTCCCTGGAATTCCATATATCTATATCTATATATACATATCTGTATCTATAGGTCACAATTTCTATACATATAAAATTAGTCTAAAAAACAGGGAGAACTTACATTTGTGCAAACAAGCTAGACTTTCAGAGAAGTGGGGGCTGCGTCCTGAGTAAGATATACCAGCAAATGAAAAGATCAACTGGTGCTGCTTTTACAGCCTCATCTTTTCAGATTATTTGTAGCTTTTCTTTCTCTCCTAATATTTGATTCCTTGAGAAATACTTAAGCAGGAAATAAAATTTTCATAAGTTAATACACAGTCTTTCTCCCATCATTCTGATGTTTAACTGAAATATTAAAAATGGTTTCTACTTTTTAAATATTAGGATTTTCTTATTTCTATTAAGTTTTAAATGCTAGGTATCTCCAGGAGAAGAATAATGATTGATTCTCGTGCTTAGTGTATAAATTAAATGTTGCAGGTTTTGGGTATAGCGGTACATCTGTCAAATAACCATTTCACTAAAAGCATTTACATGGTAGACAGGTTCAGGGATCTGTTCAGCAGGATTTTTTAGATATCTTCTCAAGTGATATTGTAGTAATGGTGTAGGTACAGGCAAAAGCCAAAAGAATTATGCTTAAAAAAATCAGTGCGTATACTTCAGTGTGGTTAAGTAAGGGATTATTAATAGTGCTTGACTTTTAAGCAGAGACCTCATTGAACAGAACTAGGTAAGCCAAAATCTGGGATGATTTCTTACCTAGACATATGTTAAATCTAGTTATGTTAAGTCATCTTAAAAAAACAAGGGATTTAAGTGGCAGCTCAATTAAAAGACCTTGCTATACAGTCTATAAACATTTCAGGTCTTTGCTTACATTTTACATACATGTAACACTAAGGGGATTCTCTGCCTTCGAGCATTTAAGACTTGTAGAAATTAAGTCTGTTGTCAGTATAAATCAGTGGATTACCTGACGGTATTTTCGCAGTTCAGTTCATTGTGTGGTTATATAAATAAATATGTTTTGGAAGTTAACTGTAGTAAATTCCTTCTGATCCAAATCTGAGTAGGCTGCTTTCCAATTAGTATAGTCCAGATTTTGTCTAAAAAAGTCTCTCTTGGTTGGTTTGCTTTAGTATCAGAGAAAATAAAGAGGTTGTAAATTTTATAATTCCCAAGGTGTAAAAATATTTTGTTAGGTAGAAATACAACTCTTAAATAATGTGTTTGATTTTTTTTAAATCCATGTTACTTATATTGACAGAAGAGGGTCCATTCCTTTCAACTGCTACTATTAATGATAATGATTATAAGTTAGTAGCACTTAATAGTACTAGTAATGATTAATATTTATCAGATACTTGCTATGTGTCAGTTTCCTAAGCCAATTATTTAACTGCTGCATATCAAACCACCACAAAACTTAGTGGCTTAATTAACAACAATTATTCTTTGTTATGATTTTGTAGGTTGATTTCATATGGTGTTGGCTCGGGTGTTGGTTAACTGGAAGGTCCAGTGGCCTCCCTCCCGTACCTATCAGGTGTTGCTGCCTTGCAGCTGGGGACCCACTAGGGCCTTTCTGCATGACTGCTTGGGTCTCCTCACAGCATGGCAGCTGAATTCCAAGACCATTTTCCAAGATGCAAAGGCAGAAACTGCAGGTCTCTTAAGGCCTAGACTCAGAATTTACACAGTGTCATTTCCACCCCATTCTGTTGATCAAGGCCAGGCATAGCCTAGATCAGCTGCAGGGCGGAGGGAAGTAGATACCACTTCACAATGGGAGAAGTGACAAAGAATTTTTGGCCATCTGTAATCCTCCACAAATCCTATGAGATTAGTACTCTCACAATTCATATTTTAGAGATGAGAAAACTAAGGTTTAGAGGGCACCGCTTAGTACCCACGGTCATTCAGCTGCTAAATAGTTTAAGCTCAAATTTAGGTTAATCTGACTCTGGAGATGGAGCTTTTCACTACTGTCACATACTGCCTTCAGGGTGTAGACTAGATCTATTTGTCTTTCTACTCCAAAACCAGTATCTGAGGGGGTTTTATCGATATGGGGGTTATTCTATTTGCAATCAGACTGAAGTAGTAAAGGGGTTTGATTCATATTATTGATCAGCCATCCTTTGCTAAACACAATAGTAGTCTCCCTAAGGTTGGGTGTTTCTAAACTCTTGGTTGAGATGAAAGTTAAAATTCTTAGACCTGCTGTTATCCTGTGCTTACTACATGTATTAGCACATTTCCTTACCAAGAACAAATAAATAAAATTAACTTTTAAACTGTAAGTTTCCCAGTGGGCATATTCTATTTTACCAGTCTACATTTTTCATATGGTTTCAATATCCTAGATTCTACTATTCATTAAGATGAAACACAGAACTTTTACATTGCCTTTTTTGTTGTTACTTCTGCTGCTTTGTGGTTTTCTTTCTTCTGAGAGCCAGTGTTTTTCAAGGATTTCTCCTTGTTGAAAAAAGATAAATGCCAGAGATGCCTGTTATGGTAAGGAACAGAATAAAAATTAAGGCTTCCAAATATACTAATGACTTTTTATGTTTACTCTAAGTTCAATTTTCTATGTTAGATTTTTGACTCCTGACTCCAGGATCTCTGCAATCTCTGAGGGAGCCATATTAAGGAAAGTCTGTAACTTGGAGAGGTTATATAGCATCTCCTACTTCGTATTAGTTGCAGATTATAAAATGGATCCACGGTTTTTGTTTAAAGCATACGGGCTTTGTCGTGCCAGGGCTCTCTAGTCCCCTCCTGCTGGCTGGAGTAAAAGTGATGACTGACTCAGAATGTTATGGGACCTCAGCAATGATGTACCACAGTCACCTCACTGTATAGAGGAAAACCTTTTGAATAAGAAGCTTTCAGCTTTTTTTCATATCGTGGAGCTATAAGACAGGCAGGGCTGTGTCTAGAACCCTACACTACAGAGCCATGTTTTCCTCCACCAAATTGGAGTATGTCCTTCATGAGGCTTGTTATTGGCACTGTAGAAACCGCTTGTCTGAGAAGGGCCCATCACCACCGCTCAGCTGCAGATAAGTTAAATCCAGTTTAACTTTTACCAGTTTCAGAAAATCTTAGACCTTAAAAAAATTTTTTTAATGTATCTGTTGTTGCTATCTATGTTCAGAAAGTTTAAGAGGTTGATGGTGGGCCAGGGAAATCCTACTGCTAACAACTATGACAGCCATGTTTTCTTCTGATTGCTTTACCTTTTTGTTTTTCATTCTGAAAGAAAAAAATGTCTCCATGTACGCAGTGCTTAAGAAAACCCCAGCATGGGGCGCCTGGGTGGCGCAGTCGTTAAGCGTCTGCCTTCAGCTCAGGGCGTGATCCTGGCGTTATGGGATCCAGCCCCACATCGGGCTCCTCGGCTATGAGCCTGCTTCTTCCTCTCCCACTCCCCCTGCTTGTGTTCCCTCTCTCGCCGGCTGTCTCTATCTCTGTTAAATAAATAAATAAAATCTTTAAAAAAAAAAGAAGAAAGAAAGAAAACCCCAGCATTTCTCTGCGAGGCCATAGACCTCTAAACTTGCTCCTTTCTCTTGAATTGTTAGCATTTATACATATCATATATTTGGTAAGCTGAAGAAAAAAAATGTGGGTAATGGAATCCTTTGGTTGTGTAACTAGAAATTACTTTCATGCTGTTTTATGACAAAGAATATATGTGATGTACTAATTTGTTGTATAGCTATCGAACTATGTTCCTAAAAGTAACTCAACTTGAATTGTGGGTTTTTTTTAAGGACTATCATAAAGGTAGGAGATAAAATCATCAACTAGATTTAAGGATAATGAGACCTAACAGATTGAGATGACTCCTCATTCTGCTTAGCAGCTATTCGATTGTCTGACCTTTGTATTCCCTGCTTAATGTTCTAAAAATGTGAAATTGTAACTGAGGCCTTCCTTTAGAGAGGGATTTGGAAAAATACTAGTGTGCCATTGGTGAATGTACTGTGGCCAAAGGCTAATATGTTTTAGAAAATTGAGAGTCAGTGGTCAAGTAGAAGGTTTGGGGTGACTGCACCAGAGATGCCTTCTCGACTTGAGAGCCAAAGCAGCCTGGATGTCGTGGGGCCTGCCGCAGGATGGGGACATTGCCGTGGGCGTGGAGATCTGTTCACTCTTCCACAGGTACAGAAGGTTTGCCTGAGAACATCGGTAGAATGGTTCTTCAATGGCGCTTTTGTTTCTTGTTGAAAATTGGAAAATTTAAAGACAAGAATAGTTGTAAACTATCCAGAAATTACTACTATTTGTGTCTTTTTGTGTATATCCTATAATTTTTTCTATTTATCTATAATGTGATATTCAGCTTTTAATAGAACTAAGACTGTCCTGGGCCTACTATTTATTATCCTTTTTTTCACCTCACTCTTTGATTTTCTGGCATACGCACACACATACAGAGTGTTAGAATGCAGTATCCACATCAGATTATACCAAAAATAAATGAGAATTGCTTGGAAAAATGGTGTTTATATTTCCCACAGTCATGTGAATGAAGATCATTTTAACCCCAGGGGAAAAGATGGAAAAAACAATCTCATGATTTTAGCTTTTTTCTGCTGGTAAACACACAATGTGAGCACTGGAGAGATGAGCTTTATTCTCTTTTGTCTTTCAGTTGCTCCAAGAGAGCAGGGTTGGAGTGGGACAAAGGTATCAATAAGGAAAATTCCAGAGCCAAAAGGAGGAAGTAGCTGTCAGGAACAGTTAATGTAATGGGAAACTATGTAATGCTTCCTCAGAAAGTACAGCATATGTGTTCAGTTTGCTTGAGGTTCTGGAAACTACACATGGGGGATGTAGCACTGATTTCCTCCAGCTTGCTGGTATTATATTTCCATTCACTAGGAAATTTTTAAAAAGGGGGGAGAAAAAAGATCTTAAAACTCCCAGAACAAAGATTTTTCTCCAATTTATAGTTAAACCCCAGATTTTTATTTCTTAAAGCAGCTTTTGGTAAAAGTTTCTTTTCATCAAGGTTTGGAAAATTGATGGTTTACTAAGTGGCGTTTTTATAAACTTTTTATATACTGCTCCTATCTATCTGTTCATTAGCCCTGTTTTGCCTTCTGGAAAAACTTTAAAAAAAAAAGAAAAAAAAAATTATTTATTTATTTGACAGAGAGCGAGCACAAGCAGGGGGAGCAGCAGGGAGAGGGAGGAGCACGCTCCTTACTGAGCAGGGAGCCCGATGCGGGCTCCATCCCAGGAGATCACGCCCTGAGCCGAAGGCAGCCGCTTAACCGACTGAGCCATCCAGGCGTCCCATGGAAAAGCTTTCTTAAATATTTCCAAGATCCTTGAAATGAACATTTATTGAATATCTGTTGTGCGTAAGAAGCTTTTAAAAGTATAATAAGAGTTTATCTTCTCAAAAAAAAAAAAGTTTTGATCTGGTGGAAGTGAAATGCAGTGTGTCTATAAAATAACCATGCTGCTTTTCAGAGGAACCTTTGTGCTGTGGCACGTAATAGGAAGTGGTGGAGGTGGCATCCGATAGAGCACATCTGAGAAAGGAGTACAGGGAAGGTACCGTGGGAGTACTCTGACATAAAGTGGTGCAGGTGAAAGTTCAACAGGCTGACGCATAGGACCTTGGTATCAGAGAGGAGAAAGAGATGGGTCAACGCAAGGCGTGGAGCAGGAAAATAAACTACTGGATAGCTGGAGGAGAGCACGGAGAGGTGGTGTGAGAAATGGCAGAAAGGGAGCCCTGTCCCACGGACAGTAGAAATCCTTGAAGGAAATATTATTTTAGGAAAATTTAAAACCATGTTCGATTGCGTAAAAAAAAAAAGCCATCCTTAAGGTGTCAAATGTGATGAAAAATAAAAATGTGGAATAGGGAGTATAGCAAGTGAAAGATAATTGAAATTTTTCCATTAGAAGCAACTAATACTTACTAATTAACATAATTTAGCTTTCTACCTCACTGTAATTTTTTTTTTTTCCTCATGGTGGTTTATAGGGCATTGCAAAGAACTGAAAATCTAGATTAAAAAAAGAAAAAGTGTTGCTTCAGGTCAACTTTGTTTTGTTTGTTGACGAGACTGGTCTTTTATCACATTACCCCAGGTCAGAAGTACAGTTTGAACTTTTAAGGTTTCTTTTTCTTTTGGGCAAAAACCTAACGAAGAAAAGAGAGTTCTGTGTACTGGTTGCTTCTGTATAAATCTCTAAGTTGACTTTCCACTTAGTTCACAGAACTTTCATTGTATTTTATCCTAAATAAAAAAGAATGTAGAAATGGATTTTTTCTTTTCTCTCTCAAGTAATAGACTGGTTTACATTTTTAACTTTTATTTTACAAAAGGATGCTTGTTACAGATTAGGTTTAATCAAAAGACAGCCCATACTAAAGACAAAAGAGCTTTCTTTATTGAAGTGGATATTGTTAAGCTTTTAAACCACTTGAAAGTACTAGTGATCATATCATACAGTAGTAGGTTCTCATAATAAATTTTCCATATAAAATTGTCAGCATCACCAGAGATGTTAAAACTGTTGGAATCACCGAAGAACTGTTGTTAACTCCACTTTGGCATTGCCACAGTATTTTTTAACTGATATTAAAAAAAAATTATTTGGGAAGCTTTTTTGAATATATTGAGATAAGGTTTATTGTCCTTTTCTTCATGCAAACTGTCATAATCCTTGGAAATTTCAAGAGCCACACAAATGACCCTATTCACCCTTGGAGTTAATCGACTTCCTAGCTTCCGTAACACTCACCGTACTGTAGCTACCCGATGCAGGGCCACATTCTGGTCAGTTCTGCATCACCCCAGAAGTTATAAATCCCTCTGCCTCTCTCACTGATTACCACTTTTGTTCTGGTTCTTTCACAGTTATTCCTACTGCACTGTCTGGTGCCTTTGGAGATGTCTGAGCCCCCTAAATTCATAAAAAGTAGGATTGTGCCATCATCTTTTCATTAACTGGGCCTAAACCAAACCTAGTATCTATAGATAACACTCCAGATTGGTGGAATAAGTGACTGGATGAATGAATCGAATACTTGTCCATTGTTTGCTGTGGACTATAAAAGGCTACCATTGACAATTGATCATCTTAATAAAGTGAGAATGATGATTTTTGCCTTATTAAAATGGCCATCAATTTAATGGACAATAATAATATATGGGAAAAGGAAGAAAGATTAATGATACTTCTACTTTTAAACAGAAGTAGTAGGTAGAGTTAATAATAACTCTTATTAATTGTTTTTAAAATTTGATATGTTAGGCTCTTATCTACATACCTTATTTACGTATAACAATGCAGTGAGACAGGCATTTTTGTCTAAAATTTTAAGGGTGAGGAAACTGATGCAGACAGACCAGTTAAGCAACTTGTACAAGAGTAAGGATATGAACCTAGTATGATCAAACTTCAGGATAGGATAGTTGACAAATTCAGCAGAATATGTTTTGAATGTCACCTGGGAACTTGTCAAAGGATATTATATTTGAATGTAGTAGGCATATTTCATGTTTGACCTAGGTTTGAGTAAGGCATTTATAAATTGTCTATTTAAAACTGTTTTAGAAAGGAAATTTATTTACTGTGAGAGCAGCATCCTTATTTTGAGAGCTAGCGTCTTGCTCTTCTTAATAGACCTTCGCAGGCAACACACTGAAAAGTATACCACCAAAAAAAGTATACCATCAAAGGATGCCCAGGGTTCATCTTTCCCAGCCACAATTTCAGGCTTGGCCTCCCCAGCCATATTAGTGATAGATGATGGATCCTTTAACAGAGGAAGAAGACCTTCCTTAGTTGCCCAATTTAGTGCAGTTTTCGGACTGACATAGTTTGCTAACTTCCTTTTTAAGTGAGCCATTCAGTTTCTAAAAAGTAACCTGGAACACTTGAAAAGGTGTCCTTTCCCCTGCTCGGTTAGTGAGTTTCTGCTCACGCTCTTTACTTCTCTTAGGACTTGGAGGAGACTGAGTTTTCATTGGTAACTGCCTCACACTCCCCTTAGCAATATTGGAAACTTGAAAGCATTTGGGCAGGGAGTGGGTAAGATCCAGTTTCATTTAAGGCTCTCAGGATCCATCTTAATAATAGTCTCTGTTCCCATGAGGGAGAAATGAAAGGCAAGGCTTACATCAGCTTAGTCTCCTCACTTTCTTAGGAATCGAAATGTTCCCAAGGTCAAAACCAGTGTGAAGTAAGTCTCTAAACCTATCTCGGAGGGCACTGCGTCAGAAATACAGTGAATGGAAATTGCTTTTTAACTGGACGTGAGTCTCATTTTAAATGCCACTGTTTATATTCTTTATGTCCTGCCTTTCTTTTTATGTTGAATTAGTTTCACCTTGGAAAGATGAAGAAGAGCATGTTCTACCTTTTAAATGTGAGAATTGAATTATTAATTGTTTTTGGATAAAAAATGATCTCCTGTTTCTTCTACCAACGGTAGTACATTCTTGCAAACTTTGGACCTCGCTGATACAGTGTCTTTTGAAGTTTTTCACTAATTCACCCTTTAAAGCTTTTTATTTCTTCCTTGATTTATGACACAGCTGTTTCTTGAATGGAGAAAATGCAAGGACTCCATGTAATCTGATCAGATTACATTCTTTGTGTGTCTCCCACATTTAGTGGAGGCCACTAATCAAATCCTGATATATTTTTTGTCCATTTTTCAAGTTTAATTCATCATCCCAAGATGGCTATAGTTGCTGTGTTCCCCCTCCATATTGTATCATGATAATCTATCCATGTCTTTTTGTCCCATACAACATACTACGTTTATTAAGTGTAGGCTTGTGTCCTCCCATGTCAAACAGTGTGTGCCTCCAGTCTCTGAGGTTGGCTGTAGCCACCGTAAGCTACTGAGATTTATCGTAAGCAGAGAAACTCCATCATTCTAGAAGTCATGCTAATTCACTCTGTTTCAGCCTCACATTCTGTGCAGTACGGTAGCTTGACTTTTGGATAAATTGATTCATACAATATTAGGCAGCCGAATCCAGGATAAAAAGAGGTACCTTGCTTTGGTAGGCAATATTCTTTTTTTTTTTTTTTTTTGGATCTTCTTTAAAGAGGCAGAGAGAGAGAGAGGTAGAAAGTGAGAGTGGGTGGGGGCAGGGAGGCAGAGGGTGAGAGAGGATTTTGAGGCTCTTAAGCAAGCTCCAGCCTAGCCCGGAGCTCGACAGGGAGCTCCATCTCATGACGTTGAGATCATGATCTGAGCCAAAATCAAGAGTAAGACGCTTGACCCACTGAGCTACCCAGGCGCCCCATCGTAGACAATATCTTTGATACTGCTAATGCATTTCATGTTTTTTTAAGTAATGTAGCTAGCTTTCCTTCTCCTCCTCCCTCCCTTCCTCTTCTTCAGGTTTCCTCTAATAATTGCCATCTGGAAGCTACTTTTGATTAGCTGGTATTTCAAGATACTTCTTTTTGAAACCTTATTTCTTAATTAACAAAATTTCATACAAAACTTCACCAAATTTTAAAAATGGCTTAGCTCGTGATGGTTAATAGCAGATATGTGGTAGTAATTAGTCAAAATGAAGTTTCTCTTATATGTGAGAGTGTTGCAAAATTCTTTGTAAAATTAAAGTTATGCTTATAAGATTATTGAGTCATTGTGGATGAAGTTTTTTTATTTCTTTAGGTGCTTGGAGGTAGGGGAATTTCAGTGATAGAAACATATTCTTAATTAGTAATTATCAAATCCTTTATTAAGCAGTCATCATTTTGGTGTTATGTTGAGCAGCAGTTCATGGGCTTAGGGAAAATTGGCCGCGTAGGGAAAAATTTCATAACAGGAAAAAACATTTCATCGATAAAGAAGATGTGAGTTGTTGTTGCCTTTCTTCTGTGTCTAGATGGTTAGAGATGACTATATTCTTGGATTTTGTTTTCAAAATTGGAAGTTATTTAAAAAAGAAAAAGTGGGATGGGGAATTAAAGAAAGCACATAATATATGGCAAAATAATGCTGAACAACAGCAAAACCCCATAATTAAAAGACAAAAACCACATACTGTGATAATAAATTTAAATGACATTGGATAGTACAATTAAGTGGATTGCAACCTCTAAAAACATTGATCTTTTAAATAATGGATTTTCAAGGTGATCATTTACATATATGTGGTAGATGTGTGTATTTAAAAATTAGATATAAAGGGGCGCCTGGGTGGCACAGCGGTTAAGCGTCTGCCTTTGGCTCAGGGCGTGATCCCAGTGTTATGGGATCGAGCCCCACATCAGGCTCCTCTGCTATGAGCCTGCTTCTTCCTCTCCCACTCCGCCTGCTTGTGTTCCCTCTCTCGCTGGCTGTCTCTATCTCTGTCGAATAAATAAATAAATAAAATCTTTAAAAAAAAAATTAGATATAAAATAAATATATATTCTGGTCTGTGAAAATTAAGGTAATGCAAAACTGTTGCTTTCACATATTTTTAACAACTTGAATTTGAGTTTAAAAAGACTAAAGGAACATATATCTTTTTCCACTGCTGTAGTTTGTGCAAAAAGTAAAAAATGTGATCTATTTGTAGGAATAAGAAAATTGAACTCTTTCACACATTTTATTTATTTTTAAAGATTTTATTTATTAGAGAAAGAGATGAAGCGCACACGAGTTGGGGGGCAGAGGAAGAGGGAGAAGCAGACTCCCTGCTGAGCGGGGGGCCAGATGTGGGACTTGATCCCAGGTCCCTGAGACCATGACCTGAGCTGAAGTCAGATGCTTAACTGACTGTGCCACTCAGGCACCCCTCTTTCACATATTTTATAATTAGAAAGTGATTAGTTAAAAAGGTATTAGTGATTACTAGGGCTTCTAGACTATACATTATAAAGATAGCATGTTACTATTTCTGCTTTAAAGTATAGTGTCTTGTAGCCAGTCGATCACATAGCTGAGATGGGTAATCACTGGCTTTGTGCTTCAGACTTTAGATCTAACAAAAATGAAAACCATTTGGATATGATTATGATTAAAGAACAAAGACATAAAGGCATGGAGAGCAACCGGTTCAGACATAAGGAACAGTTGGTTTACCCTAATTATAGCCATCTTGACTTCTCTTTTTTCTCTTGTATGTATCAGCTGGAAGTTTGGTGGAAAATTAACCCTTTTGCCTAATGATATAAATAAATTTGTTGCAGATTTTCTAAAAGAACTTTATGCCCTTCCTTAAAGTCAAATTTCAAAAGTCCGTTGCAGTTTGTACTGGCCATGATTCTTCCTTTTGATCTAGTTCAGTAGTTCGGTTTTCATTTCCTACAACTGAATTTCTTGTGTCTACCATCATCTAAATGAGGATGTGTTGACATAAATGAGAAGATCAAAGATTCGACTAAAGAGCTTTCACATTCCGATTAGGCTGATTGTGTGAAAGTGTGGCTGAATCTAAGAAAATGGTAGAACGTTATGTGTAACCATAACAATTTTGCAGATTGTTTATTGTTGCCCGTCAGCCATTAAAATATGGCCTAAAATTCTAATTCTTCTTTCTCATAAATCTTCTCATAGTTTATAAACATAGTGGAAATTGGGACATTTTTGGTTTTCCAATACAGAGGAATCCATTGAGGCCTAGATTATACTACTGCTTTCCTTTCATTTCTACTTTTCCCACTTTTTATCAGGAGTACCTTCATTCATTCTGTATTCATCTTACATGGGAAGTTTTTGGCTTCTTTTCTAAATGTTTTCAAAAGAGTGATACTCATTGACTTTATTGACACGTGCATATTATATGATCTCTTAGGTACCTAACATGTTTTCGCTTATTATCTGAAGGTCCTTAAGCACAG